>NC_136919.1:109685335-110285335 GCF_949752795.1 Hyperoodon ampullatus
TCGCGCTCGCGCGTGGCAAGCCTTCTCCGCGCTCCCGGGGACGCACTCCTCTCCCCCCTCTCCCATGCCCTCCCCCTCCGCACCTCCCCTGAGCCCCGCCTGTCGCACCCTCGCCCCAGGTCCCGCTGGCGCTCGCCCCACCCCGCGCTCGGTCGCTCCCCGCCTGCCCCAGGGGTCCCGGCGACCCGCGCGGGAGGGTTCCACCTTTAGGGGGTAGGGACCCGGCGTTGGGGACACCTGGGCCCTGTTCGGGTTTGCCCCGAAGTACTGCTCTCGGACTGGGAGGGTCCCTGCAAGAAACTGGAGGCGGTTCTTAAAGAATGTTTTATTCCGAGAACCAGAGTATCACTGTGCCCGGCCCTGGGATCCAACAGCGAGCAAAAATAGTTTCAACTCCCTGCCCGGAATGGGTGAGGCACTCGCGCGGGGCGCAGAATTCAAGGGAGTTTGCGCCAAAAAACCCAGTGATCAAGATAAATAGTATTCTGATGCAATATTTTAAGTGTTCAAAATCAATGCAAAAAAAAAAAGTTAGTGGTGAACAATACATCAAATATGTGAGTAAGGACAGGATCCCACCCTGCCCTTGGACGCCGACCGCGCTCCTCTCGCCCTGAGTCCCGGCCCGCGCCCTGCCTCGCGGAGTTTATCTTCCCGTGGGGGCAAGAGAAAAACAAAGGTGAATGAGGAAAACAGAGTGCGTGCGACGGAGAGAGAAGGCAAGGGAAGCGGCGCGAAATGAATGAGCGACGGTGAAGGAGGGGTCGCGGGCAGACGAGACGCGAGCTCCCTCCCAGCCGCTCGCTGTTCCCGGTTCTCTGAGCCACCCGCCCCCAACCCCGCTTCCCAGTGAAATGGGACGAAAATGCGCAGACACTGTTCGCTACTAGCCGGGGTTAAGGGAAATTCTGTCGGAGGACTGATGCTGTTCCATGAAGCGCGCTGCCAAAGCCTTGATTCACTGTCCTCTCGGAAGACTCAGGGGAATTTACAGGCGAATCGGAGGAAAAAAAAAATTTTTTTTTGAGAGGAACTAGGAGAACTATATATCTTGCATATAGAGGTGCCTGACTTTTCTTAAAACTCAGAACTAAGATGAAGGTAGCTAAACTCTAAATATCATGAAAACTATTTTGTGATGTTTGGTGTTTCTTCTTTTATCACCACAGTGAGCAAAGTAGAGAACATTCATTTTAGTAACGGTGCCACCCGCCTACCAAGAAATTCCCAATTATTCGTATAAAATACTGTGTGCCCTCAGAGTGCTGGGGGAGGGGTGGATGTCCCTTTCTGAGAGAACAGCCCACTCAGGTACCATGGTGAAGTGGGGACAGCCCTCCAGGAAAGAGAGATCCTGGGGAGAACAGTGCACCAACACCCCTCCTCACCTAGGGACCCTCCTCCTGTGGCTGTTCTGAGTGTGTGTGTGTGTGTGTGTGTAAGCAGGGGACCCTGCTGTCAAGAGCCTTCCTCATGAGGGACACAGGCACAGCTCAGCTCATCCTCCAGTTCTGCGTCTAATGGGTGTTCTCAACCAGTCTAGGAAGGGACTTCCCAGGACCCTTCCTGAAGCATGATCTTGTGTCATTCGCTACTGACCCCATCCCACTGGCTGGTCCTTAAGGTGGGAGGGGGCTGCAGGTGCCATGAAAGGAAGCCCAGAACCCTCTCCTTGCCTCTTCTGGAACCAAGTCTCCTACACATGTTCCTCCACTGAGCACAGAAACAGCTACAAATGGAGTCCTCGAAACTAGATTAGGTGACTCCTAACCCCAGCTGGGCTGTGCAACATCAGTTCATACCCAACTTCCTTCCAGGGCATCAGAGAGTGCCTGGATTGCTAGCATCTGCTAATCAGCCTTCTGTGTCCTGGATAATCTCCACGGAGCCAGGCAGCATGCTTACTGCTGTTGCTTGAGAGCAGCCCCATGAGGGCTTCCTCACACCTGCCCTCCCTCCCCAGCCCCATCTCCCTGACCCCTGCCACTATAAAAATAGTTGGCTACTTACATACTCTACCCTACCATCCATTTCCCACCTGAATTTAAGGGCAATCTTTTCTGCATTTTCTCCTGTCTGATGGCTTCGGTTCTGTTAAAGACTCTCCTTGACCGAACTTTAGACAGGCTCCTCTGAACCCTCTTCTCTATTAGGCCTCATCCTTCTGATAGGGATAGAGCAGGATAATCAAATAGCTAGTTTAAAAATCCCACTGAGGGGGCTTCCCTGGTGGTGCAGTGGTTGAGAGTCTGCCTGCCGATGCAGGGGACACAGGTTCGTGCCCCGGTCCGGGAAGATCCCACATGCCGCGGAGCGGCTGGGCCCGTGAGCCATGGCTGCTGAGCCTGCGCGTCCGGAGCCTGTGCTCCGCGACGGGAGAGGCCACAACAGTGAGAGGCCTGCGTACAGCAAAAAAAAAAAAAAAAAAAATCCCACTGAGGGATTATAGATAGAGAGGGAAATTTAGGGGGCTTTGGGAGAACATTGTAAGTTAATGATCACTCAAGAAAGCAATCAGGAAAATCGTGAAAAAGGCAGGCTTGCTTAATAATGAAACTAACAACAAAACTATACATCAAGTCAATGACACCTGCATCCTGCTGGTTGAGGTTAGTAAATTAAGACCCCTAGGACATGCTCCTCTGTGTGAACTAAAATGTAGGGGAACGGTGACATACCAAAGTAGAAGACCCTCATTATACTGAAAACTGAGATGATTTACCATATGTTACCACCCATCTGCTGATTCGAATAGCACCGTGACAGTCCTGGTTTGACTATGTAGAGACCAAAAAACTCCCCCGCCCAATGTAGAGGAGGAGCTGATTATGGAAGCTTGAGGTCTACTCAAGAATGAGGAATAACGTGGTCTTCTCCCCCTCCTCACTTTTCCTTTGATTATAAAAATGTAGCCCGCTAAGTTCTCGGGGCAGAGCCCTCTTGCCTGCCCGCTTGTATCCTTCACAAGCGTCCTATACAAATAAATCACTTCTTATCTATCACTTTGCCTCTCACTGAATTCTTTCCATGCTAACACATAAACTGAGCTCCACCAAGCCCTGAGACGTGTTCTGTGTTTTCAGCCGGGGCCCATCCTCAGCCTGCCTCAGCAGTCTTAGCAAAGGATCCTGCTAAGTCACCCCTCACCCATGAACTGACCACTCTAGCCTGCCTTCAGCAAGACTCCTAAGTAGGTTTAGCAAGACTACCTCACCCTTGATGTCTCCTCTCAGTAATTTTCCATTCGAGGATGCCTCAACCCCCCTTTCTTGGCCATAAAGCCCCACTTGTCCTTGCCTTTGGAATTGAGTTTAACTCTTTCCCCTGTTGCAGTAGTGCTGAATAAAATCTTAGCTGCCTTTAACTAGTGTCTGGCTCTATTTCTTTTGGAACAGTTATCAACAGCTGTGACACCTCGGTTTGCTTATAACCATGACATCGACTGAAAGGCAGAACATTTCCAGAGCTAACTACTGACTGGCTGTGTACACGGGGTCTTCAAAGTCTCTCTGGGGAGAAACTCTACAGTAAAATCATGACTCTACATTTCTGTGTTCAGCACGCACGCTCCCCCCACTTCTGAATGAGACTATTTCTCATTACAGAAATTCCTTTTCTAAGCAGGAATATTGGAGAAGTTCCCGTCAGTGCACCTCTGCCCTGTCCTGCCTTTTGTTGACACACTGAATTGCTTCTCCACGCCAAAAGAGGAGCATGTGAAAAACATGGGACCCTAGGCTACTTGACATAAAGTTGACTTTTTCTCTTCACTGCCAAAATGTATAAACAATGATTCATTTCTGTCTACTACCACTTATGAATATATAAATAGAACTATGGAAACATTTTCTGCTCTGATCAGCATAGCAAACAAATTAGACATCTCAGTGTGCAAATATTACATTGTAAATTCCCTGGCTTTAAATATTCATGCTTATGTTATTTATTTTCCTGTATTTAAATATGTGTTATTAGGGATTGGTATCATGAGGTTTTCATGACTCATTTTCAAAAGAGTGGTTGGCCCATTGCAGGGAAGGGACATTGAAGTGACAAACAGAAGCCTGGGTTTGTCAGTGATGAGCCGTGGGGCCATGGGCAAGTCAGCCTCAGTGGGCGCTGGCTTCTCAGAGAGGACTTAACATTTAGCAGTCAAAATAGGCCTAGTGTTGGACTGAGGAAGTGCTCCTTGGTCCCACCAGCTTCTTACCAGTGATGCTTTTAGATAATTCTAGAAGCAGCTGGATCGCTCCACCAGATGGCTTGGAACAGAAAAGTGCAGGTGTGAGAGAAGATGGCAGCATGTCTCACTCAGCTTGGGCTGCCGTAACAAAGAATCACAAGCTGGGTGGCTCAAGCAACAGAAAGTTACTTTCTTACAGTTCTGGAGGCTGGAAGTCCAAGTTCAAGGTTCTGGTGCTAGCTCCCTTCCTGGCTTTTAGACCACCTTTTCACTGTGTCCACACACGGCAGAGAGAGAGAGAGAGAGAGAGAGAGAGAGATCTTCCTTGTCTTATAAGGCCATGGTCCTATTGGCTTAAGGCCCCACCCTTATGACCTTGTGTGATGCTGTGATTTATAATAAAAAATATTTATTTGGTCTTTGTCTCCCATTCCTGGCACAGAGCTCCTAAAACCCTTGGGATTTCCTATGTGATGAGAGCAATAAAGGTATCTTTTTTATGTTAATGAGGTGACTTTTGGAATACACCTAATGGTGGGGGCTGGTTACCAGAGGAACTAACCAGGTGCTTAGAGGGTTAGAACTTTCAATCCCACCCCCTGATCTCCAGGAAAGAGAGAGGGACTGGAAGTTGGATCAATCACCAACCAACTGCCAAAGGTTTAATCATTGTCTCAGCAGGCTGAGAGTGTGACCAACTAGTATAGTATTACTCTGGGTTCCCACTGTTGACGTAGCCAGGCTGAAGAATCACATATTCAATGTTTCTGCTAGTTGAGTTGTCAGGACAGAGTGTCATGTAGTCACTGTTACCAACAGTTGCATTGTCATCATAGACATGGGATGTCAGATCATGGAGTTCTTCAAGTTGTCTAATCCTGACAGATATCATTTGATGTGTGAGTGGCTGCCAAAAGGTATTTAAAACCCTTAAGGGAATACAACACACTAGAGAGGTTAATATGATGCCTATAAGGAGAATGATAACCAAGGATTGAAAAATTCCCCTGAGCAGATATTCCCAGAAGCCAAGATTTAACCAACTGCATAACTTAGATAGGTTATAATCAAATTCAGGTTTTACTTTTCTAAGTCAGTCTACATTATTTTTTTTAGTAATTTACATAGACACAACATGATGTATTAGCAAACACATATCCTCAGGATTACTTAGGACAGGATGAACATGAGGATGTTTTATTTCAGGAGGCAGAGTTAGGTGAGCTTCCATCTAAATTAGGCCTCTGTATGGTGTGGGCAAACAGGTAATTTAATGAGGCATTTCTATGGAAACAAAGGAAAAATAAACGTTAATAGTTCAAGCAGATTATAAATTGTTTCCAATTTTGGAGAGAAGCCCGCTGAGAAATTTTCTAGATTTGAGTCTGAAGCATCTTTAGATGATGGAATGAGGCTGGCAGTTTCAATCTGATGGATGTTCTTGGTTTGCAGTTTGACAGTCTTTGATCATGTCCTCAGCGGTTCTATACAGCAACAGGAATGAATGCTGTCCATATATAATCTGTTGTGGTGAGTTCTCTGAGTTCTATAAGTAGTGATGAAATAAAATTCATATTCTATAGCAAGATGAGAAAAAATTTGAACATAAAATTTTTCTTTGCCCATTTGGGGTCCTCCCTCCCGTTTGTTGTGTACTGTGTGTCTGCATTAACGAGACCTCCTTAGGAAATAATCTTCCTTCTTAATCCTGAAAGGGGCCCTGATGACCCATTACACATAGATCTGGATTGCATAAACTGTCAATAATATGTCATTTAACATACATTCCTCTGTATCAAAAATTAAATAACGGGCTTCCCCGGTGGCGTGGTGGTTGAGAGTCCGCCTGCCGATGCAGGGGACACGGGTTCGTGCCCCGGTCCGGGAAGATCCCGCATGCCGCGGAGCGGCTGGGCCCGTGGGCCATGGCTGCTGAGCCTGCGCGTCCGGAGCCTGTGCTCCGCAACGGGAGAGGCCACAAGAGTGAGAGACCCGCGTACCGCAAAAAACAAACAAACAAACAAACAAACAAAACTTAAATAACTATGCTTTGACCTCTAACAGGTGGAAAGTTCTTGGAGCTTTCTGGGAGGCTGTTCCCAGGTTATAATGCTCAGTTTGGCTCAAATAAAACTTTGTGGTAGGACATGTGGACTGGCGTCTCCTCTCTCCTTTTGACCTTTCCCTTCTTCTGGTTGGTGGTAGCTTGTTAGTTCCGAGTTCCTTACCAGGACCTCCTGTTGGAAGGTAACTCATGTTGGTGGTTACTAGCTTGCCTGGCCAGGGTGGGCTGTTTCAGTCAGTGTTCCCCCTAACAGCACTGGCTTCTCAGTACTCCCCGGGTGTTCTGATGAGTTCTCCTGTTATTGGATCTCATTGTTTGAGTGACGGTCCTGAAAATTTTATTCCAGCTGTTTTACTTAAGACTTGAAGTCATAAGGGGCAGCAGGGCATTTCCTAGGCAGGAACCTAAAGGCATCTGGGCAGGACATCCAGGGAAACATAGATGGCTGGGGTTTTGTTAAATTTGTTTTAAACAAGTTGATATATGGTCTGAATGAAACTTTTGCTAGTTAAATGAGAGACTGAGTTATTCAACTCCAAAGAACAAGGAGACACTACTACAACCATTGTGGGGGGCTGGGGGGAGTGGAAGGAGAGCATGAGGGCTGAGACAGAGGCCGATAGCTTAGTGTTGCAGGAAGGGGTGTTCCAGGGCTCGAGACTGGGCTCTTGTCTGACACTTGGAAATGAATTGTCCAAGGAGACACACGTGCTGACAAAGCAAGAGACTTTATTGGGAAGAGGCACCTGGGTGGAGAGCATAAGCGTAAGGGAACCCAGGAGGACTGCTCTGCCATGTGGCTCACAGTCTCCGGGTTTATGGTAATTGGGTTAGTTTCCGGGTTGTCTCTGGTCAATCATTCTGACTCAGGGTCCTTTCTGGCGGCACGTGCAACCGCTTAGCCAAGGTGGATTCCAGCGAGGAGGATTCTGGGAGGTTGGTAGGACATGTGGACTGGTGTCTCCTCTCTCCTTTCGACCTTTCCCGTATTCTTCCGATTGGTGGTGGCTTGTTAGTTCTGTGTTCCTTACCAGGATCACCTGTCATAAAGTAACTCATGCAAATTGTTACTGTCTTTGCCTGGCCAGGATGGGTGGTTTCAGTCAGTGTTTCCCCTAACATTAGCACTTGGGCAGTTTTAGACTGTGGCAGGGGGAAACCGAGACCTATAAGAGAGTTGACTTGACCCAAGGGTAACTCCTTGGGGAGCTAGACTCAGAAGCAGCACACATTTGATTCACCACACTGTCCTCAGAAAGTTGTTCAGATCATATCTCATATCTGAATTAGCCTGCCAAATTAATAATGGGAAATTTTACCTCAAAGGCCAAACAGCTCCCAGGTAGACAGCCACCTGTGGGAATACCAGCTGGGTTTATGTATGCTTGCAAGTACTTGATTAGGAATTAAAGGAAATCAGGCCCTGAAATGGCTAAAATTGGGTTCTTTTGGCACTCGAAAACATTTTTTGCACAGTTAAACCTGGCAGTCTTCTGGATCTCTGTCTGCAGGGTCTACTGGAAGCAATAGCGGTAAGTTTTTTTCTTTTCTAAAATTAGGTTAGCAGGGGAAAATATTTGTAGAGCTAGTTCCTTGGATCCTTTGGATTGGAAAGTCTTATAAATTGTTAAAATTTTATAGAGATCTTATTTCAAACTATGGTACCTATTTTATTCAACAATTAGTATGCAGAAGCCCCAAAAGTCTTCAAAATCCCAAAATAGTCTCATTGAAAGATTTGTTGTAGAAGGCTAACTAAAGGTTAATGATATAAAAGGTACCTAAAACTTCAACTAATGCTCCCCTTTGCCCTCATTTATTTGAGTACTTATTCTAGTAATCCAGTCTGAATTGCCTTTCCACTCTAAAGACACTATTAAGTGGTTACCTTTAGAAATGGGACCACCTGAGGCAAGCCTCTTCAGCTCAAAGGCCCAACTGAGGGCCATAGTTAAAGAATCTCTTAAACCCAGGAAGGATCCTCAAAAGTGCTTCTGAATGGGTTACCAAGAATCTCTTAAACCCAGGAAGGATCCTCAAAAGTGCTTCTGAATGGGTTACCAAGATGGGAGGAGGCCACCAGTCTGACTAAACTGACCAAAGCTGATATTCAGAGCGTAACAGGAAATTTTTTTCTTTTTTTTGAGGGGGGCGCTGCTCCCCTAAGCTAAATGAAGGAAAGTAAAACATTCCAACATAGGTGAATGGGTGTCCAGTCTTTTGATATCATTGAGATGGCCACCCAATTCTTTGAGGAATTAAAAACAACCATCCTTGTTTTACAATTTAGTTTTTAAAGGACCAGCGATGTGGCTCCAGAAACAATCCGAAGCCCACCAACCCTTTTGCCAATCCCCAAACCTCACCTATTTATCTTAAAAGGCTTGTAAATCTTGAGAAAATTTTTCTGGCCTTAAGGGAACAAATTCCTCCTAGGAGGAACTTGCCTTTCTTCTCCTGTGCCTTTGAGATGCAAATGTTGTACCTGGTCTTCTCCAGGTATTCTTATCTCTAACATCTTTTTATTTTATTTTATTATTTTTTAACATCTTTATTGGAGTATAATTGCTCTACAATGGTGTGTTAGTTTCTGTTTTATAACAAAGTGAATCAGCTATATGTATACATATAACCCCATATCTCCTCCCTCTTGCATCTCCCTCCCACCCTCCCTATCCCACCCCTCTAGGTGGTCGGTCACAAAGCCCCGAGCTGATCTCCCTGTGCTATGCAGCTGCTTCCCACTAGCTATCTATTTTACATTTGTTATTATATATAAGTCCATGCCACTCTCTCACTTCATCCCAGCTTACCCTTCCCCCTCCTTCTACCATCTTTTTAAAAGTGCAATTTCAGGAAGGTAAAACCAAAGTGGGGGGTAGATAATTTAGAACTTGACTTGTCAAGGACAAATAGAAATCTTAAGTGTCTTTATAAATATTAGTAAAAAGGGTGGACTTCCCTGGTGGTGCAGTAGTTAGGAGTCTGCCCACCAATGCAGGGGACACGGGTTCTAGCCTTGGTCCAGGAGGATCCCACATGCTGCGGAGCAACTAAGCCCGTGTGTCACAACTACTGAGCCTGCTCTCTAGAGCCCGCAACCCACAACTACTGAGCCCACGTGCCACAACTACTGAAGCCCACATGCCTAGAGCCAGTGCTCTGCCATGGGAGAGGCCACCAAAATGAGAAGCCCGTGCACCGCAAGGAGGTGTAGCCCCCGCTCGCTGAAACTGGAGGGAGCCCGCATGCAGCAGCGGGGACCCAACGCAGCCAAAAATAAATTAAAAAAAAAAAAAAAGGATTTAGCCACCTAATCAGATAACCTTGATTTGTTCCATTCACCAGAAACACAGTTTGAATCCAACCTCTTTTGTAACTGATGGGTATTATGTTAAAATTATTTTAACTGATTCATAGCTGAAATTTTGGAATGGGAACTATGGGGTCTCTGTGTTTGTGTGTGTGTATGTGTCTATATATGTGTGTTGTAAATGTGTGGTATTGCCAAAATTAATTTGTAAAAGAGCTCTGTTTAATTGGCTTAAGGTGCACTTATGAAACCATGCACCTCAGATTGGGACTTAAACCCACGTGCCAGGACTCGAACCCAGCCAAAACCCAGTCTTCCAACTGAGATCACACACCTGGTCTCAGGACTTAATGAAGCTCAGGTTCTTGATGTCTCATCACAGAAAGAATTCAGTGAGAGACAAAGTGATAGGTAAGAAGTGGATTTATCTAGAGAGAAACACACTCCACAGAGAGTGGGCCGTCTCAGAAGGTGAGAAAGGCACCAGGGTATGGGATTGTCAGTTTTTATACGACTGGGTAACTTCATAGGCTACTGAGTGGCAGGAGTATGCCAGCTACTTTAGGAAGGAGCGGGGATTTCCAGGAATTGGGCCACCACCCACTTTTTGATCCTTATGGTAGGTCTTGGAACTGTCATGGCGCCTGTGGGTGTGTCATTTAGCTTGCTGATGTGAGGGTATACTGAGGCTCAAGGTCTAGTGGAAGTCAACTTGTCTGCCATCTTGGACCCATTTGGTTCTAATCAGTTTATGTCATATCCTCCGGCTATGTCATTCTTTCAAATGTTGTGCCCTGCCTCCTTCCCTCCTGTTTCATTTATATAAATACTCAGAAATATAAAGGAAACTGTCCAAAATGAATTTCAGGTTCATATAATCTGGGAAATATTCAGCATTGAATTAATATCTGGTATTAAAGTTAGCTTAAGCTTGTTGTTTTAATTAATGCAGACATGTCTTTAGAGCCATCTACATTAAGCATAATACTTTTATTATACTTAGGTTTATTAGAAATCAAATAAGATCTTATTATTCCTGTTATAAAGTTTGGCAGCAAGGAAAATAACTTGATATGATGAAACTTTTAAGTAAATAAAATAGAGGTAAATGAGAAGAGCTTTCTGGCAAACTCTTTAGGAATAATTATGTTTGGGGAATGTCCATCTAAAATAGTATCTGCAGATTATGGTAACCTGAAACTTTGGAGTTTTGCTAAATTAAGTTAAGCTTTCTGAGAGGCTGTTCCTGGGTTATAATCCTCAATTTGGCTCAAATAATATTTTCCATTTTTTTCTTTCTTAGATTGACTAATTTTTTCATTGACAGTAGATAACAAAACCTCAAAGACAATTAACTGGACTAGAATAATGGGTACACTATAGTTTTCTACTGAAAAATTTTTATAGGCATCTCATTTTAATCGAAGATAATTACAGTGAAACTAATTTGTAAAATAAATAAGTCTAGTCTTATTAAAGTTGGATTATTAACCTAAATGTAGTAAGAATAGTAATTATAGGCATAGTTTTAAATATGACATTTCGGGGCTACAGCTTTCATAATATCCAAAGGGCTTTATTGGCTCCATCGAGTCAACCTTAAAAAGTTCTTTAAAACTGTCTGGTAATAAGGTGAGAAATCGAATATTTCCTGCCATATCAGTAAACAAAGGATGTCACGGTCATCAACAATTGCAGCCCTCCAACGGGGAGCCCTGAGGAAACTCAGGATATGAAAACACAGGATACTGGCCCCAGATAGCTGAGGTGAATATCAAAGGAATGATTTCAGTGAGCCCAGATTCTTGCATCTTCCCACACATAGAAAAGCGCTAAATTCCTTAACTTGGGATATGTGGTTTTCTTTAATTTACAATAATCTTTTGATGTTCCCCAGGACCTGCCCTTTGTTGCAAAACTTCTAAATAACCTGGCTCCCCCACTTCCTCCTTGGAGCAGTTCTCTCAGGGTTACTTGAGAGGCTGCCCCTCGGGCTTAAGTCCTAAAAATTTCTGCCAAATAAAACATAACTCAACTTTTAGGTTGTGAATAATATTTTGGTTGTGAATAATTTTTTAAGTCCACAAAGCAATCTCATATTAGACCTTTAAAGTCTCTTTAGGCTAAGAAGCTAAGTCAAGGACTTGTCTAATTGTGTCCTATTACAAGGAGAACAGATTTTTATTGTTTATATAAATACTTGTGTTGCCATGAAAAATAAGAATATTTAACAAGAGCTTCTGAATTCTGGAGGTATCAGATAGGGAGAAAGAGATAAATGTTTCAACTTTGTTTACAAAAGTATACTTTATTAAATCGCTGTAAGTTATAGGTAGCTTAAGAGACAGGAGGAGAGGTCCTTTAAATCTGGAAAACAAAACATGAAAGAACTAGCAATGTTTAAATTAAATCATAAAAGTGATAATCATCTTCATCAGTTAATTCAGTCTCCTGTTAATTCTTGTTTTGCTTCATCTTGGGTTAGCAGCTTTATGAATCAACCAGTTTTCATTAGAGTTTTATAAAGTCTTACCCAGTTCAGTGTTATGATCTTAAAGTTATCAGAAACGTATACTTTAGAGTACTTGTTTAGGACTTGGCGCTTTCACTGCCCGGGCCCAGGTTCAATCCCTGGTCGAGGAATTAAGATCCTGAAAGCCACCCAGCATTGCCAAAAACAAGACAGTCCAGTCGTTAGAGTACTTGTCAGGGTCCTTTCCATGAATCTCTTTGAAGATGAAGCATTTTTGCCTGTAGTTGACTGTAAGTACATTCAGAGGAGAATAGAGAATAAAAAATAACTGTCTGTGAGTGACGAAAGACTTAAAAACAGCCATGGTTAAAATTCACCAAAAAATTGATGCAACTGAGAAGCAAATTGTTATTTTTGTGATATATAATACTATAAAATAATAACGGAAATAATAACGGAAATTATGACTGATAACATTACAGCAGGACATATCAGATTTTTAGGAATTTCATATAATTTCTGAATTACTTATATTAATAATATACAACCATGTAAATAAAATCTAAGAAAGTTAAACATTAGTTTTTATTTATGTTTCCCATTTAACTTAACATATCAAATAAGCCTAATAAATTAACATTTCTCTTTTATAAGGAGAGAGAGCAACTCTTTTGAAATCTTCCAGGCACCCTCTGGAAAATCCCAAAGTTAGTTTGAGTCAAAAAGACTTCAGTCAGAATTTGATTTGGGGAAGTGTGTCAAAAATGTCAAAATGGGGCTTCCCTGGTGGCACAGTGGTTAAGAATCCACCTGCCAAGGCAGGGAACACAGGTTTGAGCCCTGGTCTGTGAGGATCCCACATACAGTGGAGCAACTAAGCCTGTGTGCCACAACTACTGAGCCTGCATGCCACAACTACTGAGCCTGCACTCTAGAGCCTGTGAGCCACAACTACTGAAGCCCGAGTGCTTAGAGCCTGTGCTCTGCAACAAGAGAGGCAGCCACAATGAGAAGCCCAAGCACTGCAACGAAGAGCAGCCCCCTCTCGCCACAACTAGAGAAAGCCTGCGCACAGCAACAAAGACCCAATGCAGCCAAAACTAAAAATAAATAAATAAGTAAATAAAATTTTAAAATAAAATAAAATAACTTTAAAAAAAGGTTAAAATGTTTAAGACACTTGATCAAATAGGATCACAGGTCACTGTGAAACAACACTTATTCATTCAACCAAGGTGACAATTAAAAGATTTCAAAGGCAAATACAGAAAGTTATATACAACTGACCCTTGAACAACATAGAAGCACAACCCTACATGCAGTGAAAAATCCACATGTAACTTTACAGTTGGCCCTCCAAATCTGAGGTTCTGTATCCTTGGATGCAACCAACCTGGAATCGTGTAGTACCTATCTATTGAAAAAAATGTGAGTATAAGTGGACCCACGCAGTTCAAATCATGTCATTCAAAGGTCAACTGTAGTTGTAAAAAACCCTAGCTTTTTTAACAGAGAAGACTCAGTTTTCTTAAGTAATCAGACTTGATAAAGACAACATGAAGCACAGGAAATTATTTTCATAAACAACAGAGTCTTTGTTTTCTAAGCAGACTACTTGAAAAGTAGAGAAAAACCTTTCAGAGTCTTACCAAGAGCCAACTAAGAGTCTAATAAAACTTTGTCCTTTTAGCAGATGAAAGAACATTGTTTTAGTTTTACATAAGTACATTATTTATTAAAGGTTATTTTTTAAAAACCTTATAATGTATCTATTCAATTTTAGCCAGATTTGACCTCACACATAAAATTTATTTTCCATAAACCTCTTGAAATTTTCTATATCCATTTAGGTTTTGTCTTATTTTTTTTTCTTTTCTTATTCTGGAACAGTCTTTTTTTTTTTTTTTTTGACAACATTGCTCTCTTTTCCCTTAACAAAAACACATCCTATATTCCTTGCATACTCTTCATATAAAAATATATCCCATTTTCTTCCCATATGTTGTATGCAGAGTTGTTTCCCTTTGCTAAGTTTAACTATTACTATTCTTTACTTCCCAGTGAAAACTAGGAAGCAGGCAGTTGTGAACTGTTTATCACATATTAACATCCTGTAGTAAATTAGCAAATATATAAATACAATCATTTCCCTGTGTCCTGGGGGGGGGGGGATTGTTTCCAGGACCACCGTGGATACCCAAATCAGCAGATGCTCAAGTCCCTTATATAAAATGATGTATATTTGCATGTAACCTACACACATTCTCCTGTATACTTTAAATCATCTCTAGACTACCTATGATACCTAATACAATGTAGATGCCATGTAAATCGTTGCCAACATGTGGCAAAATCAAGTTTTGCTTTTTGGAAATTTCTGGAATTTTTTTCTGAATATTTTCAATCCACAGTTAGTTGAAACCATGGATGCAGAACCCAAGGATACACGGTGCCAACTGTACATAATTATAAAAATTTATACTTTTTAGAAACATGTTTTTCATAGCATACTTTTTTAATGCGGCAAATGACATATTTATTAACAGACCCAGATATCCATTGTCTCTCTATAAAAATTAAAAAGCCAAAAGTAGATAAACTTATCTTTATGTTTAGTGATGAATATCTCAGTATACTATCTTATTTGGATATGACCTAGATATTCAAAGTATATCCATTATTTAGTTAAACTTAGTATAAACTTTTATCTTATTTAAATTTATTTAAATTATTTTTTCTTAACAGTTCTGCTTAGATTAGACATCAAACAGCTAACCACCATCTTAAGTTATTTTTCTGGCTGACAATTTTGTAATATAGGGATAGCATGAGCTAATTTGACTAGTAAACCCAGGTAGAAAAAGTTGTATGTTTGTGCTATACTTAATGCTGACAATTCTGAAAACATGTCTGTTTTATTAAACTAACAAATTTAAACTAGTTTTTATTTATCCAAGATTATCCCAGATCACGTGAACTTAAAAAATATTTGAGTTAGATTCTATATTTCTGTTTTTTACGAATACTTTATACGAGCACTTAGTCTTCTTTTAGCCAATTAAATAGAACGCTTTTAAAATTATCACATATACATAATATAGATACTTACGTAGGTAAACATATTGACAGACACAAACAGAGACCTTATAGCTTTCATTTAAAAATTTTAGGGACTTCCCTCGTTGTCCAGTGGGTAATACTCCCCGCTCCCAATGCAGGGGGCCCAGGTCGATCCCTGGTCAGGGAACTAGATCCCACAAGCATGCCGCAACGAAGATCCTGCGTGCCGCAGCTGAGACCCAGCACAGCCAAAATAAATAAATAAATATTAATAAAAAATAAAAATTTTAGCCATGTCACAGGTACAATAATACAAAACCCAAAAGAATAGCTGGATCCAAATTGTGTTCCTGGCTGCTGGACTAAGCTAAGTTTACCTGCTCAGATGACCAAAGTTTTTTTGCTAAAGATTGTTGTTTGCATGCTGTAAGGATTATTTTAGAAAAGCTAGTTTGGGAATCATTTTGTCTTTTAGAAGCTTCTGCATACCAATCAAAGAATGCATTCTATGGTCTCTGAGAAGTTTGAGATCCTCTTTTCAGGTAGACTTGTCTAAGTTGAAGTTTCCCTAAAGTGGCCATTACAATTCCAAATTATCTAAAAAGTTCACTCATTTTCCAAAAAGGCACACGTTCCTTGTCCATAGTGGGTATACATATAGGAAACAGGTATTTTTGAGGACAGTGGAGCAAGAGTTTTAGACCAGGTAGAACCCATCTTTGCCTTTGGATTCCCTAAAACAAATAATCTACAGGGAGCCTTGTAATCCTACTGCTCCCTAAAACCCAGGGAATCACAGGTTTCTCCCCTTACAGACAAAAGGGTGACTTACCAAGAAGCTTCAAGAAACAAAATACAGGTATGCACAATAAAGTCAGAGAGTTCAAACCACAAACAGCGTGGAGCTGGGATCCAAGAGAAACCCTTACCCTCTGAAACTGTAGTGGAATACTTGCTTGCCTCTTCCTAGCTTTCAGTAGTTTACAGCAATCTTTGGTGTCCCTTGGCTTGTAGACACATCTCTCCAGCCCTCCACCTTCACATGGCTTTTTTGTGACACCTGTCACATTGGATCATGAGCCCATCCTACTGCAGTACGTCTTCATTTAACTTAACTACTCATATCTGCAATGACCCTACTTCCAAACAAGGTCACGTTCTGAGGTTCTGAGAATCAGGACATCAACATATCTTTGTTGGGAGGACATAATTCAGCCCATAATGCAAGTCTAGAGGAAGAACAGTTACTTCAAGGAGGAGGGTTGGAAGACTCTGTAGGAGGATGGGCCCAAGAAAGAGGTGGTAGATGGTGGGCCCTAGCAGGTTGGGGAGAGGGAATAGCAAGCATCTCAATTTGGCTTCAGTGGACATTTGTCAGGAGGGTGGATGGAGAGGATGATGGAAGGTGGATTGTGCCAGCTCACAGGGCACTGGATGCCCGGGATGCTTAATGATGATGGCGTTTTATTCAATGCTGTATGCCAGGCACTGTGTTACCTATTTAATGTTGACAGGCATTACCTATTTTATGTTAACTTATTAAATCCTCCAAAAAGTCCCATAAAGTATTGTAGAAACAAAATAATATATGTAGTTCCTCTCTTTGAAACAAGAAAGTGTGAAATCAGAAATGTGGACTTTTGTTTTATGAAAACGAGAAACAGTGAAGCCCAAAAGGACTTTACTTGTTCAGGCACTGAGGTTTCCCATCGCTAACCCCATTCTCTCTGCTGCCACCCCCCACAGAAGCATGACAACCCGAACGCTTCCTTTCTGAGCCTCCTGCAGGCCTGGTCAGTGGCACTTAAGGCTCTTCCTGGAATCTTACTCTCTGTGATACAAAAGGAATAAGAAGAACCCCCTGTCTGGTGCTTACCTATCTCCAGAAGGCTTGCAGACAGCTTATAAGAAAAATAAACCCCTATCTCAGCAGTTTTCAACGTACGTTCCCCAGAACCCTGTGTGACCCAAGACCCTTTCAGGTGGCTTGCAGGGTGGAAACTGTTTTCACAATAACACTAAAATGGTATTTGCCTTCACTATATTGACATTTGCCCAAATGGTACAAAAGCAACAGTGGGTAAAACCGCTGGTACAACCTAAATCAAGCCAGTGGCACCAAACTGTACTTAGTAGTAACCATATTCCTCACTTACATGCATTCACACAGTTTAAAAAAAAGTGTTTCACTTAAGAATATTCATGATGATGCTGTAAGAGTTATTAATTTATTAAATCTCAAACTCTGAGTACAAGTCTTTTGCATTCTGTACGACAAAATGGGCATAAAGCACTTCTGCTGCATACCAAAATACTATGGTTTTCTTGAGGAAAAACACTGTGCAATTGTTTGGCTAGCAAGCCAAACTAGCCTTTTTTTCATGGAACATCATTTCTTCCAGAAAGAACAATTGGCAGATGAACTGAATATTTAGACTTGGGCATTTGGCAGACATTTTCTCAGAAATGAATAAATGGAGCCTATCGATTCAAGAAAAACAACTGACATTACTTGTTGCCTGTGATAACATTCAATCTTTCAAGCAAAAATTAAAATTTTGAAAAGCTTATACCCAGAGCCATGAGCTCAGCAGGTTTTCAGTCATTAAAACACTTGAGAGCTTGGTGGTGATATCAACAAATGTGATTTGTTTCATGTTGTATAATAACTAGGTCAAAATTTGGAAGTTCTGCTTAACTCAGTGAACCAATATTTTCCAAGTGGTCAATGCATAGTCATATAAATCCATGCACAGATTTTCCATGCACAGATCTGTTCAAAGTACAAGATGCTCTAATTGACTGTAGTGTAACAGAAGATAAAAAGTCCATTGATAAGATTTCAGATTGCACGTTGCAGCTAACCTTTAAGAAGCTACCACTTACCAAGTGTTGGTGTAGTATCAAAGAAGAATATCTGCAACTATCTGAAGGCTCTAAAAATTCTCTTCCCTTTTCAAACTACAGATCTACATGAGGTTGGATTTTCTTCATATACTTCAACCAAAACAACCTATCACAGCAGATTGAATGCCAAAGTAGATATCAGAATCCAGCTATTTTTTTATTAAGCCAGACGTTAAAGAGATTTACAAAAAGACACAGAGTGACGCTCTTCTCCAAACAAAATAATTACTGGTAAAATATCATTTTTGTAAAAATATGTGCATTAACATGTAATGGGTTTATTAGTGTTATTTTAATTGAATTAATACGTAAAAAAATTAAGTTATTATTTTTAATTTCTAATTCAGTAAATAGTAATATTCCAACCCACATGAATGAAAGATCTTTGTCATCCTCAATTGTTTATAAGAGTATAAAGGATCCTAAGAACAGAAGTCTGAGAACACTGTTCTTGTTCAAGGTCACTGCTGGCAGGAGGTATCTGTTATGTGCCACAGAAGCATTCATGTTTGTAAGTGGTGTTGGAAATACCTTCTCTTCTGCTAATCAGAAAAGCTAAAGAATACAGATTTTTGATGATCCAGGGCTAATCATGATGAAGTAAGCAATTCTAATTAAATTGAAGAAATAGAAACAAGACTTAGTTTAACTATACTCTCTTGTTCCAAGGACACATTTTTCTGCTGTGATGACTTTCCCCTTCATCTGTAAAGAGATCCACGTGTTTCTGCTATTTCCACCTATACACAAACCTTTAATGTCTGTGTGGTTGTCTAGGAATTGTGAACTGTATTTCACAGAATTATGTTGTTACAAAATACACCTGGTATAGATGATATTGATTGCTTTAAAACTACTTCTTAATTGCTTCAGATATCATTACACTGAGGCTGGACTTTCTGGGCTCCTGACACGATTTCCCGGGCCCCATGGGCCTGACCTCAGCACCCACCTGCTAGCAGCACCTGTGCCTCCCCTCTGCCCCCAGGCGGGCCTTCATGTCCACTCCAGGCCATGCTGCCCATTGACAGCACTTTCCTCACTTTCAACATGCTCGGTGATTCTTGTTCTGTCTATTTCAAGATAACTGTAATCTAAATAGGATTTGGAGATGGTTCAATGCAGAGAAAAAACAGAAAGAAAAGCTGTGACTCCCCAGGAGCATGGGTGCCTCATGCTCAGTGGCCAAGCAGAACTGAGGGTCCTCACACTGATTCACAGCACAGAGGGGAAGCCTATGAACCAGAAGTCTCCCCACAGCCTCGGGGAACCCCCGACAGTGAGGGCCCCTTCCCCTGGGGACTCAGGCTTGGATAAGCCAATGCACCCAGTTGGGTTTCTCCACTCACATTTTCTCTTTCCGATTTCATGTTATCTTTTTGTAACTTGTCTATTTCTATTAGTTGGTTTAAATCCCTTCTGGAGCGAGGAGGGAGGGAGATGACTGGTCTGTGAGCTTGCTGGTGACTTAATAAAGAGCTGGCAGATACACACTACTGTATATAAAATAGGTAAACAACAAGGACCTACTGTATAGCACAGGGAACTATATTCAATATCTTGTAATAACCTACAAAGGAGAAGAATCTGAAAAAGAATATATATATATATATATATATATATATATAACTGAATCATTTTTGCTGTACACTTGAAACATTGTAAATCAACTATACTCAGTTTGGGCAGGGATGGAGAGATGTATATCCAGCTCTCAGTTTGAGCATTCACTAAGAATCCCCATTTCACCAACCTCTCAGGTCTCTGCTGAGGGCTCTTTCAGACAGACATTGGGAGAGCAGTTGGCCTGACTAGGGTGAGGAAGAACAGGAAGCTTGAACACAACAACTACAATGTTTGTATTCACTCAGTCCTCACATTCACCTGTTGACGAGGCTCTGTGTCCGTCCAAACTCGGAGGCCTCAAAGAGCTAGCATTTGAATGAGAAAACCATAAAACTCTAAGTCCTGCTCATCTTTTTATCAACATCCAACACTAAGCAATCATACCCAGAAGCCAATGACATCCACCATTAAGGAAAATTGTCTTCAAGTCTTAACTAACAAAGTCAAAGACAAAGGCAAATGTTTTTTGTAAAATCTTCTCAGCCCAACCTCTGACATGTAGGGACAACAGCATCTGACAGCTACCGATAGCTTCTGGTATTCTTTCTGGCCCCTCCATGGATTTTTTCTTATCTCATCCACGTGTTTCTTTTTTGTTTGTTTGTTTGTTTGTTTTTGCGGTATGTGGGCCTCTCACTGCTGTGGCCTCTCCCGTTGCGGAGCACAGGCTCCGGACGTGCAGGCTCAGTGGCTATGGCTCACGGGCCCAGCCGCTCCGTGGCATGTGGGATCCTCCCGGACTGGGGCACGAACCCATGTTCCCTGCATCGGCAGGCGGACTTCCAACCACTGCGCCACCAGGGAAGCCCTCATCCACGTGTTTCTTTAAGCTTTTACTGTAAAGAAGAAAAGGGATTTGGAAAACCACACAAGACAAATGTGCAGCTTAAGATAAACACCCCCACAGAGGCCACGACACAGCTTCGTGACAGCCCAGGGATGCCCACCAGGCCTCTCTCCCTTCCCAGGAAGGAGACAGAAGTGTCCTGGTGCCCCGCTGGCTCTGGGACTGCTTGCAAGGGGAGGGGGTGCTCCTCCTATGCCCCCTGGGCCCTCAAGGGGCCCAGTGTGCTTGTCCTTCTTCCCACTGGCCACACCAAGAAGGGAGGATGCCATCCACTGTTAGAACAAACATGATTTGGGGGCTCAGTGCAGCCATGCAGCCAGCGCCATCCTGACACACTTGCAGAGGGTGGATCTCGGGGTCTGGTGAGAAAAAGGAGTCCAATGGCTCTTGGAGGCAGCGGGATGGCCTCAGACCAGCTTTAGAATAATGGATGTTGGTAGGGCAATGGCTACACAACTAAAAATATGAGTTTCCCAACTTGCTGCCTTTAACTTGTGCAGGAATGAGAGTTACTAACCTAGTGCAGTAACCAGACTCTGACAATAGTTGCCTGTAGGCTGTCTCCAGGTCCGACCTGGGTCCCTGCCAGGGCTCCCACCAGCTGGGTCCAGGACCCAAAGTTAGGAGACGCCTCATTTTCTTCATCTTCTAAGCCTCAAGGTAAGTTTTTCTGGAAGACACTTGACCAGCTGTTCTTAATTGATAAGGGGCTTAAGCTGCCCATATGTTGTTGATGTGGGGATACTATCTGACACATTTTTATCCCAAATTACAGCTCTTGTAAACTATGCTACTTTTTTTAAAAAAAAGAGAAATCACATGCATCTGCCTTTCGGTTTGATGGCATGATGAGCCTTGCACTTGCTACAAGTGCTGGCTTAAGACAGTGTCATGGTTAGACAGTGAACGCTGCAAAGGCGGCTGCCCCCTGCTGGGGGCCATGGCCTCTGTGGGGCCATTTCTCCAGCTGAGCCACCTTTACAAACTTGCCTATTTCAAAGTCATATCCAAACACAGTCAACAAGTTTGCCGGAGAGCAGCTCAGAGATGATATCACCCCTAATTAGCAGCTGAGAGAGGAGGGCATGAAAAACAGGACGATGCACGATGCAGGTACAGGGAAAAAAAGATGCTTGAAATAATTTCTATCCTATTAAATTGTTGAGGCTGAAGTCCAATTGGTCTATTTTGTCATTTAGGATCTCTGTTGCCTTATTGATTTTCTGTTTGGAAAATCTGTTCATTGATGTCAGTGGGGTGTTAAAGTCTCCTACTATTATTGTATTCCTGTCAGTTTCTCCCTTTATATCTGTTAGTATTCATTTCATTTATTTAGGTGCTCCAGTATTGGGTGCATATATGTTAATGAGTATAATATCCTCTTCTTATATTGATCCCTTTGTCATTATATAATGTCCTTCTTTGTCTTTATGGACTTTGTTTTAAAGTCTATTTTGTCTGATATGAGTATTGCTACCCCAGCTTTCTTGTCATTTCTATTTGCATGAAATATCTTTTTCCATCTCCTTTCAATCTGTGCATGTCTTTCACCCTGAAGTGAGTCTCTTGTAGGCAACATATTGTAGGTTTTTGTTTTCTTTAATCCAGTCTGCCATTCTGTCTTTTGATCAGGGCATTTAGTCCATTGACATTTAAAGTAATTATTGATTGGTATGTACTTATTGTCGTGGTAAACCTTGTTTTCCAGTTGATTTTGTAGTTCTTCTACAAAACTTATTTTTTGTTTTTCCTTTTGTGGTTTGATATGGTTTTCTTTTTTATTATGCTTGAGTTCCTTTTTGGTTTTTGTGAACCTATTGTATGTTTTTGATTTGTGGTTACCCTGGTTTTCAAGTATGTTGACCCTTAACTATATCTACTTGCTTTAGACTGATAATACAAGTTCAAACACATTCTAAAAGATCTACATTTTTTATTCCCCTCCCTCACATTTTTGTGATTTTGATGCCCTATTTTACATCTTCATGTTCATCCTTTTGCTCTTAATCGTAGTTAGAATTGCTTTTACAAAAAAAAATTTATTGTTTTTGAATCTATTTACTGGCCTATTTAAGTGATCGCCAATCCTTTTATCTATTTGTCTTTCCTATTGTGATTTTCCCTTTCCTATAGATTCTTGCTTCTTTTCTATTTAGAGAAGACATTTCAATATTTCTTTTAGGGTAGGTTTAGTATTGTTGTATTATTTTAGTTTTTGCTTGTCTGAGAAATTCTTTCTCTCTCTTTCTATTCTGAATGATAATCTTCCTGGGTAGAGCATCCTTGGTTGCAGGTTTTTCTCTTTCAGGGCTTTGAATAAATCATGTCACTCACTTCTAGCCTGCAAAATTTCTGCAGAGAATTCAGCTGAGAGCCTTATTGGGGTTCCCTTGTAACTGACTCTTTGTTTTTCTCTTGCTGCCTTTAGAATCCTCTCTTTATTTTTAACTTTTGCCATTTTACTTATAATATTTATGTCTTGGTGTGGGTCTGTTTGGGTTCATCTTGTTTGGGACCCTCTGTGCTTCCTGTACCTGGATATTTGTTTCCTTTTTCAAGTTTGGGAAGTTTTCAGCCATAATTTCTTCAAATACATTTTTGATCCCCTTCTCTCTCTTTTCTCCTTCTGGAACTCCTGTTATGTGTAGGTTTGCATGCTTTACATTATCCCATAGATCTCGCCTGTTGCTTTCATTTGTTTTTCATTTGTCTTTCTGTCTGCTGTTCTGATTAGGTGATTTCCATTATTCTATCTTCCAGATCACTTATTTGTTCATCTGTGTTATTTAGTTTGCTATTCACTGCTTCTAGATCGGCTTTTTTTGTTGTTGTTGTTGTTGTTTTTGCGGTATGCGGGCTTCCCACGGTTGTGGCCTCTCCTGTTGTGGAGCACAGGCTCCGGACGTGCAGGCTCAGCGGCCATGGCTCACGGGCCCAGCCGCTCCGCGGCATGTGGGATCTGCCCCGACCGGGGCACGAACCCGTCTTCCCTGCATCAGCAGGCGGACTCTCAACCACTGCGCCACCAGGGAAGCCCTAGATCGGTTTTTATCTCAGCAATTGAGCTGTATAATTTTGATTGGTTCTGTTTTATAGTTTCTAGTTCCTTGTTACAGTGATCTGCATTTCTATCGATAATCTTTCTTATTTCCTTTAGCATTTGTATTACCTCATTTTTGAACTCAGTGTCTAGTAGACTGGTGAGGTCTGTTTCATTATTTGTTCTTTCATGGGATTTCTCTTGTTCCTTTAATTGGGAGTGGTTCTTCTGCTTTTTCATTTTACTTAACTTTCTCTGCCTCTATGACTTTAGGAGAAACAGTTATCTACTGTGGTCTTGAAGGGGTGTTTTTATGTGGGAGCAGCCCTGTGTAGACTGTGTGAGTCCAATATTTTTGGTACGGATGCCAGCCACATCTTTTCTCAGTGTGTGCTGGCCATTATCCCCTTGATAGTGGGTGTAATTGGTGTTGTGGTGTCCAGAGCCAGCGTTGGATGTTTGGCAGGGCCTCATCTTTGCTCCATGGCTTTCACAGCCCTGTTGGGGGCGGGCTCTGCTTCCCAGTTACTGGAGTAGAAGCCCTGAGGATTGGGTTCAATTCGGCTCCATTGCCCTTGACTGCATGCTTTGTCCCAAAGGAGGTGAGTGCTGAAGCAAATGAGGTCCCCGTAGTCACAGCGAACCTATTCACCACCTGTGCAGAAGTCCATGGTTCTGCCCAGAAGCAGCCAAAGGTCACATCCCTTTCTCCATTGTGTTTATCCTAGACCTAGTGCTAGGCTGGTGCTGGGGTCCAGAGCGCTGTAGCTGCAGGAATTGAGGTGGTTGTGCTGCCACCTGGGACCTGGGCTGCCTCTGTGGCTGCTCTCTCCCAGGACCTGTTCATCCCAGCTCCGGCTCCAAGCCATAGTGTGGGGTGGGCGGGACCGGAGCACTCCTGCCAGGAAAGGAACTGCTGCATATTCCTCCTCAGAGCCTGTCCGCCCAAGACGTGTGTTTCTGTGGTACCACCCTGTGTGCACACCAGCAAACTCTGCCACTGCTGGACCTGTGCCCCACTGTGCACATGCTGGCAATGGGCTCCAGTGGAGGACCACACCCACCATTCGTACACTGGCAATGGGCTCCGAGGTTTGGATCATTACCACACCCCAGGCCCACCAGGCTGTCTCTGCACAGCTAAACCAAGTTTTCTCCCAGGGCCCGTCCACCTGAGATCCAGTGCCTAGCTGCTGCTGGTACTAGCAGTCCTACTAGGCATGCATTTCAGGCTGGGAAGTGCAGCAAGGTGGCGGCCTGTCGCCCTCCACCCTGATTGCTAGCAAGTTGGCACGCATGCACTCTTTGAGAGCAAAGTTCAGACCCCTCCAGCCCCTCTATCTGTCCCATCGGACCTCCCAGCAGGCAAGGCGGGTCCCTAGGGAGAGTGCCTGTCTGTGTGGACTTTCCCTCCTATGTCCTCATCCTTTTACCCAGGGTCCTACTGTCTCTCAGAAAGACTTGAGTTCTTGGGACAGGACCAGGAGTGGACATGATGCCTGGGATTGCAGCACCCATTGTGCTATCAGACTATAGCTAGAGTCAATCATGGAGGAAGGCAGAGGCGGCCCTGGAGTACTACACATCACCACCCTCCCCTTGTAAGAACCTTCAGTTATGGGAGGTAATCCATTCCCGTTTGAGCCAATGTTTTCTATCACTGTTGCAGAAAACAACCTATGTGGTGTTTTGTCTAAAATTTCTATCTTGTATAAGGTATTTTGGCAGATACTTTTCCTACTGTATGTGATGAAATCACAGGGAGAAGAGGCAGTTCAGAATCATGATTCAACAGGTGGTCTAGTCAGACCTGCAGAGCCTTCGCCCCTTCCTGGTTCACTCTGGTGGGGGTCACACCCACTCCATGTGACAGCCCTTTAAAGAGGCCCCTACTGGGGTAATCAGCCCATTTTAAAGGTGGAGATCTGAAGCCTGACTACCACGCCCTGAGCAACAGGGCATGAAGGCAGAGATGAGTCCTCCGTTAGGACATGAAAAGCTGACTGTCCAAACGATTACTTGCTAAGAGATTATTAGTTTCCAATGAGAGATCTAGAGTTCCTCATGTACATTACGGTAACTGCTGGCTCAAGGCACGTGTGTCTGCTCTCTCCACAGACTTCCCAGCTACAGGGTCCTTCAAGCCTCTAAGAGCACGTGGTGAATGGCTGGCAGTCTCTGGTTGTCATTTCCCTGTAACCCCCGCCACTGTTACAGACACACACACACCACACCACACATACACACAGGGCCCCGAGCTACCTTCCCTGCACCCCCACACTGTTCACCACTTGTTTTGCCAGAACAGAACAAATATTCTTATGTGGTCATTTTGCCTACAGAGGGTCCACTAAAACACAGGTCTCGTGCACCGCCCCCGCCTGCCCCCCTGCAGAGATTTGGTACACAGGCAATGGCTCTGTGAGCCGAGCCGGGACCACTGTTTTCAGAAGAAGCCAATGGGCAGCCCCATAGACCTCGTATGTAACTACAAATGGAAATCCTTGTGACACCCTTAAATGAAGTAACAAAATGCATGGAGGGCTCTCTGACAGATCATGAATACGTGGCATGAGGAAGTGGGAAAGTTTTTATCAGGAAGTGCTGACCTCACAAAGAAGTCTGTAAGAGAATTAAAACAGAGAAATACAAAGCGTGTGCGTGTGTATGTTAGAGAGAGGATACAGGACAAAAGCAGGTGTAGCTCTCGCTGGCCCCTCTCTGGCGTGGCCTGAGTACATTGAGAGTGACCATTAATTATACTGCCTGAGATGGTAGTTGAGACCAAACTTCACCCTGCCTGTCTATCCCATCTCGCATTCTTTGCCAGCCTCACTGCCCACCCTACAGTTTCTCTAACATAATAAGCCATGTGCTTTCTCACCCCAGGGCCTTTGCACATGCTGTTTCACTAATCCTCCTTCCCCTTCAGGGCTCTGCTTAAAAGCCCTGTCCCAGCAAGTCCACCTTCAACCCCTGGACCCCGTCAGGCCAGGGTAACTCACGCTGAGCACGTTTCACACTGTGTAACCAATTAGCATAGTTGTATGTGTGGTATGTCTTTTATAGTATATATAACCACACAGTGTGGCAGGACAGTTGTGTTACTAGTAGTTTGAGTCTATCCTCCCCTGTGGGCTGCGCGCTTTGTGAGGAAGGGGCTGTGGCTCTCCTGTTCAGATTTGGGCCCTGGGTAACTGGCATGAACCTTCCATGTAAAAGTAAAAACCCACCCTGCCACTCACTGGGCTGAGAGGGCAGCCCCAGAAGACCAGCTGCAGAATTCATAAGAAAAGCACTTCTCACAGGACAGCTGTGCCCTGTCACGACAACGCCCTCTGTGAAGGACTGCTGCTGTTCCCACTGAGAAGCTTGAGTCTCTAAAATCCTAGTCTGTCAGACACTTGCCATTTGGAATGAAAGCTGTGAGAAAGAAGCAGCCCATGATCCCCAAGGGACTTGGGTCTCTGACTCAGGGATGAAGCCCAGATGAACAGCCCAGGTGCACAGCTTCAGACAAGGGGTCTCTGGACACACGTTCTTGCAGTTCCCAAGGAGGTCTACACAGCTCTGCAGGGCAAGCCTATCAACCCATAGCTTCATTCCAATTTCACCTAAACTCCATCATTTACAAATCCTAAAAACCTCTTTCCCTTTATTGGTAAGATGCCCAAAGACTCCTTTGGTAAGCCATCAGCTCACTGTAACAGGTCAATGAACCAGAGGCCAGGTTGGTCCCCGGAGGTCCCAGGCGAGAAGACACATTGATCTGAAACAGAGCGTGGTGCCTCCCGACAGCCTATGTGTTGTCCACGTCCCCAGCACTTGGGCCAGTAGGCTCCACGTGGCGACCAGGGCTGCAGCCTCTGTCTTCTCCAGGTTCAATCATAGACATTTTAAAAATTGAGATCTATGTCACATACTGTAAATTCACCCTTTAAAAGTGAACTTTTATTTCAGTGGGGTTTTTAAAATATATTTATAAGGTTGTGCAAATCATCATCACAATCTAGTTCCACAACATTTTCGTAGTCCAAAAACAGATTCCCCAAGACCCACTGAAGAGTCACTCCCCATTCCCACGCAGGCCCTGGCAACCTTGGATCTGCTTCCTGTCTCTATAGATTTGCCTATTCTGGACACTTCATAGAAATGAAAACTTACGACGTGGCCTTTGTGTCCGGCTTCTTTCATTCAGCATAACGTTTTCAAGGTTCATCCAAGTTGTAGCACGTACCAGTATTTCATTCCTTTTGTGGCTGAATCATATTCCTCTGTATGGGTAGACTATATTTTGCTTATCTTGTCATCAGTGGATAGACACTTGAGTTTTTTTTTTTTTTTTTTTTTGGCTATTGTGAATAATGCAGCTATGAACATTTGTGTACAAACTATTGTGTGGACACATGTTTTCATTTCTCTTGGGTTTAAACCTAGGAATGGAAATGCTGGTTCATGTGGTAACTCTGTTTACCATTTTGAGGAACTGCCAGACTGTTTCCCAAAGCAGCTGCACCATTTGCATTCCCACCAGCAGTAAAGGATGGTTCCAGTTGTTCCACATCCTCACCAACACTTGTCTTTTGGACTAGAGCCCCCTTAGTGGGTGTGGAATGAGTGTGACTATCTTATTCTTGAGTAAATAGGTTTCCCCTCTTACTCTCACACCAAAATTCAAACGTCCCTTGAAGCACACACAATCCTGACGCATAATCAAAAACAGGTCCAAGTGCCCTTCATGCTGTGGCCTGAGAGCTGTGTACATAGCTGATACGTGAAGCAGATCCAACCGCTTCCTACCTGTATGACCTTGGGCAAGTTATTTATCATCTCTCAGCCTGAGTTTCCACATCTATAAAATGGAGATGGTAGGGCTTCCCTGGTGGCGCAGTGGTTGAGAATCTGCCTACCAATGCAGGGGACACGGGTTCGAGCACTGGTCTAGGAAGATCCCACGTGCCGCGGAGCAACTGGGCCCATGAGCCACAATTACTGAGCCTGCGTGTCTGGAGCCTGTGCTCCGCAACAAGAGAGGCCACAATAGTGAGAGGCCCGCGCACCGCGATGAAGAGTGGCCCCCGCTTGCCACAACTGGAGAAAGCCCTCACACAGCAACGAAGACCCAACGCAACCATAAATAAATTAAAATTGCAACCTCCCTTTAAAAACACAGAGTTATAGGGCTATTACCCTGGGTGTTTTCTAAAAAATAAATGAATAAATAAATAAATAAAATGGAGATGGCAATGTCTATTGGGAGGATTTAATGAGATAATATATGTAAAGTCTCTAGAAAAGTGCCTGGAAAATAAGGAGCTACTGTGTTTCTCATTATCATTTTAATATAAATTGATACTACTGAGCTCCTATTAGCAATAGAGTAACTTAATTTGTTAGAGCAAATGAGAGAGACATAGTGATCCACTTACCATCATTTGATCTAACCAAGTGACCCACAATCCAGAGACAATCTCTAAAGACAGCTGGCCAGGGAGGGGCTGAGGCTCAGGTATCTGTAATCGACCTCCAAGTGTGGTGTTACAGGCTCCAACCAGCTGGGCAAGATGGGGCACTGAGCACTTAGGATGAAGCCCAAAGGATAGAAACTCACACCACTGCATTCCCAGGGGTTTGCCATAGCTCTCGGTAACCTCTTTCCTGGGGCTTCCCTTGGGAACCCCAAGATTGGCCTGGGGGGCTGTCCAGATAACACATTCAGGGCAAACCAGGCTTTCCAAAGCCCTTTCCGTTTTCAGTCTCCGATTCTTCCCTCCTCAAGGCGGACTCATTCCCTCATCTGTGGAGGTTTCTTACCCCCTCCAGGCCTGGTGACCTGTTTCTCCAAAGTTGTAACTGCTCAGACCCTCTTGTGGATGGTAAAGCGCCCATCTTGCTGACTACTGCAGTTTATTCAACCAGCACGAGGGGTGCCACCATGTCACAAGCTCACTAGCCTTTGACTCTAAGAGCGGAGCCGAGGCTCCACACACATTGCCATCCGGTCTCACAAATCACGGGGGGCCTGTATGAGTCTTATTCACCTTGCCTAGGCTACCTCTCCCACGGCCTGGGACCGCTCGGGCAGCCCAGGGTCTCCAGATTTCTCCGTGGAGCCCTGTCCTCTACACCTCAGGCTACTCCGAGGGCAGCAGCTGCCCCTGGAGCCGGTTAGAAATGCAGACTCCCAGGCCTCCCCCCACACCCGCTGCATCAGAATCTGCATTCACACTCCAGGAGAATCGTGCTCTCAACCTAATAGTTTCCAACCAACTGACAAATCTTAGAGCAACGCCCTGGGCAGCTGCTCTGCTTAAACAGAGGCCTTTAGTCAGGAACATTCTGTTTTCTGGGTGCCCAGTCCTCGTCAGCATATCAGCCTGCGGCCGTCACCTCTCCTCACTGGCCTCCACAGCCGGTCTACTCTTCCTCCCATCTGTGTGCTCACCCTCAGTGCCCAGAGACAGGCCTCCACTGCCTGCACGCGTGCACACTCACCCGCACATGCATATGCTAACACTACCCATGTGTTCACGTGCTGCACATGCATACACTTTACACGTGGATGTGTACACACACACATGCACATTTAAACACATGCTCGCGTACCCACCTGAACAGGCAGAGACACACATGCACACTTGTGTGCATACTTACACCCTTGTGAGCACACACAGGACCCTCTTCTCAATCTCTGGGACCAGCTGAGAGAGGGGAAAATAAGATTGATTCCAACATGCATCAAGACTCTCTGTAAAACCTGCGGGTAAAATACACAGTCCTCTCTCCTGAGAAAGATCAGGATTTTTCAGCCTGACTTTTGACAGCCTGTTTTGTAAATCTGTATATATTGAGAAACAGTCAGGGGTCTGAATGAATGAAGATCAGCTGCATGGATGCTGACTGACACGGTCAGGTCATGATCACGCTGGCAGGTGTGAGTTCGTGGAAGGTCAGGAACCACCCCCTCTGCACTGCCCTCCAACAGGCCGGTGTCTACAACTGGAAAGACCCTTGACCTCGAGGTCTGCCTGTCATCCGTAAGATGCGACCACCCACCTATTTCAGTTTCTGCACAGGGTCCCTGCTGGCCCAACGGCGGAAACTGAGGCTCTCACAGCTCACTGGTCGAGGGCCCTTCACTTCTGAACTGAAGCCCCCCCAGAAGTCACACTGAACTTATGGGGAGAAACACAAAGGAGGCAGATGCCCACCTTTTTAAGGCATGGCATTTATTTTATGTACCAATGAACACATAGTACTTACCTGTACAGTTTACAGGACAGCAATGAGATGGACAACCATCCATGTTAGGTTATGCTAGCGCCTCATCTGCACTGTCCACGACAGCAGATACAGGCCACACGCAGCTATCTATATTACAATGAAATAGAATTAAAAATTTAGTTCCTCAGCCCCACGAACCACATTTTGGGTGCTCAGAAGCCATGTGTGGCTACCGCATTGGGCAGCACAGACAGAACATCCCCCAAGGTTCTACTGGACAGCCTTGTCTTGGATGCTCAGTGCAAGCTCAGCTTTCCATAGCACAGGTCTGATTGTTACTACAAGACACTCAAGTGGACCCATCTGTAAAATGGGAGTGATAATAATGCCTAACCGTCAGAAGAAGTTATTGTAAGGATTTTATATCTTATATATGAAACACACACACAGAACAACCGAGTTCCCAGCACGTACACACATGGTGTTCTGTTGCCTGACAAATCTGAGTTACTGCTATGTCTTAGTCCACTCAGGCTGCTGGGTGGCTTACAAACAAGAAATCTGCTCACAGTTCTGGAGGCTTTAAGTCCAAGATCAAGGCACCAGAAGGTGGGTGAGGACCTGCTTCCTGGTGCATAGATGGATGACTTACTGCTGTCCACTATCACATGAAGGAAGGGGCAAGGGAGGTCTCTAGGGTCTCTTTGGTAAGGGCACTAATCCCAAAAGGGGGCTCCACCCTCATGATCTAGTCACCTCCCAAAGGTCCCACTTCCTAATACCATCACACTGGGCCTCAGGATTTAACATAGGGATTTTGCAGAGACACAGCCTGTAGCACTACGGGCTCGAGTTTCTGCCAAGTGCCTTAATGCAGGCACACATGGTTCTCCCTGGAGTCCTTACTTTGTCAGATGTTAATAAGATATCTCTACTCTGTTAAAGGACTGAGGAAATCTAACTCTGAAATGCTTGCAACATTCCTGTCCTGCACAGGATTTCTCTGGCTTGGCTTCTTCAAAGATATTCTCCCGAAATCCAAAGCCAGAGCTGCTTTACCCTGGTAAGGTCTGCGTTGGCTTGTTACTCACTTGGAAAGGGTTTATCACCAACCATTGCGTTGGTAGCCATCAGCAGACGAGGGGGTAAGTGATAACTGAGGGTCCATGACATCTCTCCACCAGAGTCTTCTCCAAGCCACAGGTTGCAAACTTCTCTTTCTAGGTCCCCCATCCACAATCCAAACAACCTTTTATTCTTGAGAGACTTTCATTCAAAGATAAACTGGTAAAACTCATTTCTTAGTAGCAACCACCAAGCAACTGTATTTCTAAAGACTTCTTTAGGATCAACTATCACATGTGAATTTTAAAAGACCATCTCAACTTATCACAAAGTCACTGGGAGCAGGGGATGCACTTCTGGAGGAGGCTTTGCAATCCATCATGGCTGTGGGCCCTAGAGGACAAGAGGGATGGAGGCAGTGATTTATTCATTTAACCATTAATTCATTGCTGTTGTGATCAATTTTTCCAAAATAAAGACATTATTACCTAGGACAGATATTTGGCTTTATTCTTTTGTACATAATTTAGACAAGAATATCGCTGATATTAAGAGAGACCAAGACATCTATACGGATGTGAAATAAATCAAAGCAGTTTTGAAATGGCTACCAACCCAAGGCTTCTGAGACATGGGGCATAAAGAAAAGCACAGGCCAAGGTCAAAGCCACGGCTGCCACAAGCACAGAGGTGGATGTCGCCTAGTTGCCTCAAAATCTTATGTTCTTATGCTGTGCAAAGAAAGTAACCCGTCCTAAGCATGAACATTCATCTTCATTATAGTGCAGGCATTCGTTTTAGGGCTTCAGCTTAACACTATAGATTCTCGAATACATGGCACACACCGGGGGAAACAAAGCTCTCATGGCCAAGTGTAGTCGACATAACCTTGAGTTGCCCTCCCGTGTAAATGTGGCCATGTAAGAACGGAGAGCGAGTCCTCTTGGAGACTGGAAGGTACCTCTCTTCCTTTTGCATCTGGACCCAACTGTCCTTGCCTGGATCTTGAAGGAGCAAGCACATCCAAGCCTGCGAGGAGATGGGGTACTGGTAGTCACTGCCCTCAGGGTCAAGGCTGGGGCTGGCACTGGCTGACCACTAACTTGTGAGTACAACATCCAGGCCAAGGAAACACCAGGAGAGCCGGGGCAGCTTGCAAAGGACATGCAAAATGCCCAAGGGGAACAGCGAGGTGTTCCCAGTTACGACTGCAAGTGGGAATCCCCTTGCAATGACAGCAACTGGAATTGGAATCTGACGTGGAGAAACTCATAACGTAGCACATGCGGAAGTGGTTAGGCAACAAAAATGCAAAAAAAGCAAAGCAATCTCTCTAGCAAAGAACTCAGATAGGAGAGACTTGTGAAATCCTCACAGATTCTTATCCCAAATAGCTTCCAGCAGGAACTCCCAGCTTGATACTCTGTTTCTTGAATAATCTCCCCCCTCTGAAGTGTTTTATTTGTTCTTCCTCAAAGTCCAGGTACCTTAGGCAGGAAAGGGTTAGACATCCTGTTTGCTCCCTTCTCTCGTCAGTGTGTCCACCCGTGCAAGGGTAGGAGGCAGCAATGAAGAAACGCACTGAGCCACACACATGTTCTGGCGGGGGAAGACATGCCGCCTACCCACCAGCCTCCTGCCGGACTTTGATGAAACATTTTCCCACATGAATGTGCCCTGGTGTTGGGCTGACTTGTAGGATTGCCTCCATAGCTAATTTTTCCTCAAAAACTGCTTTCAGAGCTTCCCAGGTGGTGCAGTGGTTGAGAATCCACCTGCCAATGCAGGGGACACGGGTTCGAGCCCTGGTCCGGGAAGATCCCACATGCCACGGAGCAACTAAGCCCCTGCGCCACAACTACTGAGCCTGTGCTCTAGAGCCCACGAGCCACAACTACTGGAGCCCACGTGCCACAAGTCCTGAAGCCCGCGTGCCTAGAGCCCGTGCTCCGCAACAAGAGAAGCCACCGCAATGAGAAGCCCGCGGACCGCAATGAAGAGTAGCCCCCGCTTGCTGCATGTAGCAACGAAGACCCAACACAGCCAAAAATAAAAATAAAAAAATAAAAAATAAAAAACTACTTTCACAAAACCCCCTAGGACCACAAATGTACATGAGACTAACATTCTCTTGTCCCTCGCACTACCACCTGTGTGCTCTCACACCTGCTCCAGCCAACAAATGCAGCATCCCAAAGCACATGCACACAGGCGTGCACAAACACAAGTCTGCATTCCACCCCAAGGTAGACTCTGGAAGGTTCCTCACTGCAGCGGGCTGAGCTCTGATGGAGGGATGTAGTGGCGAGACTCGAAGGGTGACAAGGCGTTCTCGACCCAGCCTGAGTGACCTGGGTCCACCTCTCCACTTGCCTTCACTTTCTGAGGGCAGGCTCAGCCCCACAGCACGTAAGATGTATTTAATTCCCAAACTAGCCTAAAGCAGAATATTTCCAGTAACGAGTCACTGGGAGTGAAAATAAAGTGTATAAGTCTCATTCTCAGCTGCTTTTGCTTTTGGTATTCTTATCTTTTTGGTTTTGGTTTCTGGCTTTTCACACTCCCTTCTGGCCGCCTCTTCTGGTTCTGCCTCTCTCATGGGTCTGCTCCCTCTTCCAGATTGAACCTGCTCTCGGTCTCCAGAAGAATCACAGACTGTCAGCATCAGAAGGGGCCCCCTGGCGTCAAGGTGCTTCCTGTAGCTTTTGGTCAACCTGCAGGCCTCGCAGCACCGACTCACCACCAACCACTGCTGCCCTGTGGTGCCCACGGGCCACATGACAGCATTCGCCCAAAGGGCATCTCAGCCTGGGCCATGAGCTGCCCAGCTCCACAAGTATTAATACTTGTAGTTTTTCTCTAATTTTCTTGCCCTCCTCTCAGCCTTTTAGCAAGAGGATCCACTTGTGATGATGATGTTATGGTTCCCACCAGTTATTTTCCTAAATAGAGAAAACTTTAGTTCTTCATGACTTCATCCCTGATGCTGTTTCCCAGCACTTGACCCAGAGGACAAAGGCGCACGACACTCACGGAGCTCACAACCCCCAACCCCCTCGGCAATCTACCTCGTCCAAATGCAAGTCACAAACTAGAACACCACGCGTTTGGTCTAGCCCTGTGTCCTCAGACTGGATACCAAAGCATCGCCCATGAGGTCGTCAGAGAAACAAATTCCCAGGCAGGCAAACTCAGCCCAAACTCAGAATCACAAACTGTCCCTCCCACCTTTCCTTCTTTTTAGAATTCAGATATCATCCCAGGAGTCTTCTGAAAGCTTTATTTGAGATATAATTCACATATGTATCATAAAATCAACTATTTTAAGTGAATAATTTTTTAGTAAATTTAGTAAATGGTTATACAATCATCAGTAACAGTTCCCTCAACGCAAAACGACTCCTAGTATCCACTGGCAGGTGGTCTCCATTCCCAACCCCAGCCTCCAGCAAACAACCAATCATCTACTTTCTGTAGTTTTTACTCTTTAGGAAATTTCACATAAATGGAATCAGAGAATATGTGGTATTTTCCATCTGTCTTCCTCCATTTTATGTTTCTGATATTGTAGCTTGTACCAGCTCATTCCTTTTCCTATCTTAGTGTTCCATTGTATTGATCTACCAGTGTGTTTACCCACTCACTGGTTGATGATAATTTGGTGTATTTCCATTTGGGGGCTATTATGAACAATGTTTCTATAAACATTAGTTTACAAGTTTTCTGTAGACATATTTTCTCGATTTTCATGTGTATTTTCCTAGGTACCTAGGGTCTTATGGTAAATTTGTATTTAACTTTTTAAGAAACTGCTAAACTGTTATCCAAAGGGGTTGCACCGATTTCTCCACATCTTTACCAACATTTGTCATTGCCTATTCTTTGGGTTACAGCTATTTTGGTATTGTTATTTGGTACAGTTATTCTGCATGGGAAGTGGCATCTCAGTTTTAATTTGCACTTCCCTAATGACTAAGGATGTTGAACATCTTTTTGTATTTATTGGCCACTTGTGGATCTTCCTTGGAGAGATGTCTATTCAAATCCTGTGCACTATTACTTGGATTGTCTTTTTGTTAAGGATTGTCTTTTTGTTTAGATCTTCTTGTGTACAATCTTACTTTTATTAAATTTACTCCTAAGTATTTTCACCTTTTTGATGGAATTAATTTCAAGTTGATGTAGTTGTATGTAGAATGGCAATTGATTTTTGTATATGTCTTCTATCTTACAACCTTGCTGAATTCCTTCGCTTTAATGTTTTATGTGTGTATCACTTAAGATTTTCAACATAGAATCATCTCATCTGCAAATAAAGGTATTCCTTTCCCACCGGATGCTTTTTATTTTTTTCTTGCTTGACTGCAGGGCTAGATCTACAGTATAAAGTTGAATAGAAGAAATGAAAGGGGACAACTTTGACATTCCTGACTTTAGGGGAGAAAGTTATTCTTTCACCATGAAGTATGATGTTAGCTGTTGTTTTTTTATAGATATCCTTTGTCCGGTTGAGAATATTCCCTTCTAGTCCATATTTTTGAGAGTTTTTATCATGAATGGTGTCACACTTTGTCCAATGCTTTCCCTCTGCCTTTTGAAATGACTCGTGTCTTTTGTCCTTCCATCTATTAATATGGTGGAATACATTCATTGGCTTTCTGGTATTAAATCTCACCTGGCCATGAATCTAAGCCTTTCTAAATGTCATTGGATTTGTTGAAGATTTTTGTATCTATATTCATAAGGGATACTGGTCTGTAGTAGTATTGTGATGCTTTTGTCTGGCTTTTGTATCAGGATAATAGGGGGCTCATAACATAGAACAAGTAAGTATTCCCTCCTATTTTCTGAGTCTCTGAAAGATTGGCATTATTTCTTCTTTATATGTTTGACTGCATTCACCAGTGAAGCTATCTGGCCCTGGGGTTTATTTCATGAGAGAAGTCTAGTTTCCAGCCTAATCTCTCCACTTGTTATAGATCTAATGAAATTTTCTATTTCTTCTTGACAAAGTGTTGGTGATTTGTGTCTTAAGATTTGTCTATTTCACTTGAGTTGTCCATGTGTTGACATAAAGTTGTTCACAGTATTTCCTTACCATTCTTTTAATTTCTATAAAATTGGTAGTTATGTGACCTCTTTGATTCTTGATGTTGGTAATTTGTGTCTTCTCTTTCTTCCTTGGTCAGTGTAGCTAAAGGTATGCCAAACTTGATCTCTTCAAAGACCCAAGAATTGCTTTCATTGATTTTTCTCTACTATTTTTGTTTTCTATTTCACTGATTTCCATACTAATCTTTACTATTTCTTTCCTTCTGTTTGCTTTGGATTTATTCTTGCTCTTCTTTTTCTAGTTTTTTTAAGGTGGAAGCTTAGATTTTGATTTGAGATCTTTTTAATATAAGTATTCACAGCTATAAATTTCCCTCTGAGCACTGTTTAGCTGCATCCCATATATTATGATATTATGTTGTGATTAACACTTATTAGGAAGTGATATCCAATTTTTTTTTTACAAACACCTCTTTAATCATCCACTTACTATTTTTGCAAAAGTCCAACTTCCAGGAAAATAACAACAAATTTAATATAACAGGTTGTTAGTTAACCAATTCAAGCTCTGTACTTCAGATTCTAAGAAGTAACACTGAGCATATTAAGATCTATCTATGCACATAGTCCAGTAATCAGGCCAACGTGAGCTATCTGGAAAATAAACATGGATGCATTTGGTATTAAGCCACTGCATACACACACCCATGTCATCATTCAGACGGTTTGAAGACTGAGTTCCATCCTCTTAAAGACAAATAAGAATTCTGGGAAACACACAGCTAAGTGGTTATTTAGAGAAATTCCAAGGGTACATGGCAAATGAATTGTGATAAAATACTATTCTTTTGTTCCTATAATAGTTTCTTTTAATTAATAAGCATCTTTCAAAGTTATAAAATGACATCAATTCATTTTCCAAAGTTAAATCAATGTGTGAGAGCATGAGACAGCATCCTGCAGGTGAAAATCATTTTGGCACAAGGTACTTCCGTGTCCTGCAAGTTTTCTGTTTTGTTTTAAAACTATTACTGAGTATCCTTTCAGGAATAGAACAGAAGTAGTCTAAAATGACTTGAGTTTTGTTTCTGATGAAGCTCTCAACATCATTTGAATACTGAAGCCTGAAGGTTGTTTTCCATCAGAAAGTCATACCTAAATGGGCAACAGCAGACAAGGGTCACCTGGCTGAGGTCCGAGGTAGAACTAACACAGCCTGGCTCATGAATGGGCAAAATACAGGAATGCCATGTGCTGATATCTGAGCAATCTCATAAGCACATTCACAGAACTCCAAACACAACAACTTTAATCATTTCCCCAGTTCCAAAGTCTTTTAAGATTTGTATATTGACATAAAAGTTAATCTGAAGGTTTAAAACAGGAAGATTTAAGTCAAAATCATTAGAAACATAAAAGCATTTTCTCACCATCCCCGAATACAGCCTTGGAAATATTAAAATAACAAAAACTCCATGATTTTTAAATACTCCCTAAGATCCAAGATGGTAGGTCTCAAACTTGAGTACACACAAAATTATTTAGGGGTAGGGAAGTTCTTCTAAGATCGCAGTTTCCTGAGCGTCAACTTTAGTTTGTGTGAAGCCTAGGAATCTGTATTTTTTTTTTTTTTTTTTTTTTTGCGGTACGCGGGCCTCTCCCTGCTGTGGCCTCTCCCGTTGCGGAGCACAGGCTCCGGACACGCAGGCTCAGCGGCCATGGCTCACGGGCCTAGCCACTCCGCGGCATGCGGGATCCTCCCAGACCGGGGCACGAACCCGTGTCCCCTGCACTGGCAGGCGGACTCCCAACTACTGCGCCACCAGGGATGCCCAGGAATCTGTATTTTTAATAACCCTCACACAGATGATCATGTAGCTGACTCTCACGCTGAACTCAAAGACACTAGCCTAAGATGGGTTAGCCGAAACAATTTCTCAGTCTTACTGACCACCCATTTCTGATGATTAACAAAATTAACATGTAATCAATTCCTATTTCTTAGCTCTTTAACCCCTTTCTACTCCAGAATAACTTAATGGTGAGTTACAAGCACAATGTCAGTGAGGAAAAAAGCTACAAAACCTCACCTTTTAAATATATAATCTTAATATAAGTAAATGAATCTTCTATAAAGGCTTATTTAGGCTCATGACAGACCATTAAAAGTGTGTTAACTGTTGATATGGCAAGGAAAATAAAAGCACGAAAGGACTGGGGACTAATGTGTAAGAGAAAATGGTCACGTCAGCCAACATTTCATTACAGTACATGGTGCCTGCTTAGCCACCAGCTCCAACAGGCAACCTGGAGCTGGGCAGCTGCCCTTTTCTCTGCAATCCTGTTCACCAATGTGTGGTGCTAAAGTGAAAGGGAGAAATTAGACCCTCAGTGGCCTTCCCAGGAACCACTCAGAGAAAGAATTCCCATGTTGAAAAATGAAAAGTGCTCCTAGCTGCCACAGCAAACCCCACCATCAAACACACTCTTCATTGACAGTCACGTAAGACCAACTCCCGAGGCTGTAAATCCAGCATGGTCACTTGGGATATAGATTTGACACTTCTGTCTGTGAACATTTTCCTGGGGCCTCCTGACCATCCACAATAGGAGTGTAACAGACAGTAGTTACACAACAGATCTTTGTGCAAAGAGACCAGTTCTCTCACTGGTCCTCCTTCCAGGAAGCAGCCAGGGGGTAGGGGTTGGGGGATAGGGGTTGGGCAGCAGGGTCCTTGGGGGCAGGTGGACATCCTGACCTCTGAGGTTTGAGTGTCACCTCAGTGTTCAGCAGACAGGATACAATCACTTTACCAGGGACTACACTCGCCACTGGCCCTCAGGCCCAAGCTGCTCCCTGGACTTTACGGATGCCATGAGGGGTGACGGGTGACAACCCCAAAACTCAACTGGCCTGTGACACCAATCACGATGTTATGAACATGCTGTGCAGCAGGCAGTCAAAGAGGCCCTGGTGGAGGCCAGAAGAGTGCAGATGCCTCCTGACTCTAGGGTGGGCCTCCGCCCAAGCACTCAGCTTCACAGGCGTTCTGCAGGCACCCAGGAGCTGGCAGACAGCCTGAATGGAGAGCCATTGAAAGACAGACTCTCAGGTCAACCTGAGATGAATCTGCTCAGTGTCTCTTCTAATGCTTAAAGGTATCCCAGGCACTGTATGAATTAGCTTACTCCTTTTTTCAATAATGTACTTTCATATACTTCCCTTTTGGGGGGATTTTCTGCTCAAAGTCACTCAAACCAGAACTTTTTCAAAAGGATACTCTGGACAGTACCCAGGGAACTAGGTATGACTTTACCATCTGAAAAAATTCATAAGATTCTTAAAATCTTGTCTTTAAAGATCATAAAAAGTAAATAAATCAACACAAAATTATATTAACATGATCCTGAAATAAGATGCTTAATAAAGGTATGACAATTAAGTACAAAGGAATTTTGGTAATATGGTTAGCTATAAAAGGAACTTAATTTTCCTGGAAAAATTAACAATCAGCCTTAGAGCAACGGCCTCAAATAAATTTTGAAAAACTTCTAATTTACCTTCAGTTCAGTGCTGAATGAGCATATAAACTATTAAGTTAAACCTAGGATGCTCAGTACAAGCAAAACATTAAAATACCTTGGTATTCGAAAGTCCCATCTTAATAGTGTCTTTCCTCAAAATACTTAAAATGTCTTGAAATCCAGTAAATCCTACAATATCACATCAGAAAAGTGAAGCTGGTAAAGTTGGTCTTTTCTCCAAAGAAGGTAAAGAATACAGAGTAACCGTTAAGATGGGTGTCTAGCCAAAAATCATGCCTTCACCCCTGTTTCAGCTTGAAATTGTAAGTAGAACTGTTTTTTTTCTTTTGCGGTACGCGGGCCTCTCACTGTTGTGGCCTCCCCGGTTGCAGAGCACAGGCTCCCGATGCGCAGGCCCAGGGGCCATGGCTCACGGGCCCAGCCACTCCGTGGCATGTGGGATCCTCCCGGACCGGGGCACGAACCCGCGTCCCCTGCATCGGCAGGCGGACTCGCAACCACTGCGCCACCAGGGAAGCCCAGTAGAACTGTTTTTAAACAGGAAACAAATCACAAACAATTTTAGAATATTTTAAATTATGAAGACACAGAAACTGGGGAAAAGGTTTTGGATTTTTCTGATATTAATGGTACACAATTTGAAACTTAACCTTGCACTTCATGATAAAACTGTAAGATAAGGTGTGTGTAAAACCTGAGAAGCAGCAGGTATGACAACCCAACCAGGCAAGTCCTGACCACAGTCAAATGGATCCTGCTGGAACGTGGAACGCACGTCTGTCCTGCTGTCTCACAGAAAGCCCCTCACTGGAGGAGGCTGGGCAGAAACAGCCCTGCCTGGTGGATTCCAGTGTATTAACAGTCTGTTGGCCAATGGTCGGCTGGGAGGATTTTGACTGTAAACTGAGAATATGCTGCAATTTACATTTTACTTTGTTTTCTCTTCCTAAAAGCTACATGACACCACTCTTTGGTGTCACAGACAACTAAAATGCTTAAATGGCAGTTGTAAGCTCCTCCATGGAGCACAGTGTAGCAGGGAGAACACCGGTTAGGAATAAACACCTTCATCAGCTTCAGGTTCATCAGCCAAAGTAATTGTTGATATAAGGCACCTCACTGAACCAGGTGAGCAGTGGGAAGACTTCGATGCAGTAACACGTAGAACAGACACGAGCTTATTGCTATCTGAATTACCTTGTTAGTTTAAATGCAGTATAGATTGTCACTTATTCTGAGGCAGTTTTCCAAAAACAAGTTACTCTTTCCTAAGTGCTTTTAAAAAACAGGAAATCATAATATTACTCTGGATAAACAAGTTAGAAGTTCAGAGATGTTAAAAAAAAAATAATCATGCAAAGAAAGAAACTGAGCACAGAGATGTTTTAAAATAGAGAACAGAGACCAGACTCCAAATACCTGCCCAGGGCTAATTCTACCAGGCCTTGTGAATTTATCCTGCAAAGTCCAGCTGCTGCACCGCACAGTACCCCCCAAAATCCCAAGTTGTAACCACCATATAACTCACATACTGGTGAAATTTAACCACACAACAGTGACCACAAGTTTTCAGAGCCGTTTCAGTGAGGTGCCTCTCTGAGGTGGCAGTATACCGTATCGATTTACATTATCTGGAAAGAAAGAGCAATCTTCCACAGGACTCTTAAAACTTCACTATTAAAGGATGGAGAATTTTCAAGGGCAAAATAACTATGTATACCTATTTTGTTCCATAAAAGATTTTAGGCAGCTTATGAAATTATTTGTATATTATCCACATTTACAAAATATCCTAGAGGCAAATGTACATTTTTGCTACTACCTGAAGAGTATTAAAGCTGAATTAGGTTAGAATTGACTTGTTTACAGGTTATAATAAAGACTTGCAACATAGCAACATTTGAAATTCCACTCTTAGGCAGTTTAATGAAACCCTCACCTCCTTTAGAGGAAGGCAGCCTGCTATCTTCACTTTCTCAGCAGGACAAAATCCTGCTCTTGGTGTCCACACCCTCGACACTTTCCCAGGCACCCCACTGAAGAACACAGGCCATGGCACCGTTTCGCACCAGCTGCCAGCTACCATTTCTCGGACAGTTTGATGGTTATTTCTTCTGAGCACACATGAAAATAAAATGAAATTCTGTTGCAGTTTAAATAAAGCAGCTGGCTTTACCTGAGTGTGGGACCAATGTTAAACAGCCATACCAGAAATTAATTAAAAGATGGGACATCAAATACTAAGGTGAAATTAATACCTGCAAACCCCGTCCCCGCCAAACCTTAATCAACTTTTAAAACTTCTCCAAAGAGGGACTGATTTCAGATTATATTAGAGAAAAAGCAACATCGGTGATTAAAGACAGAGTGCATCAAGGCCTCACTTGGGGTGGGAGTGAGGACAGTGGTCATTACTCTCCTATTACACACAATGGCTACGTTTCATTGGGCGTAACTGTCCTGTTTTAAAGATACGACTTTCCTCTTAGGCAGCAAAACATTCTGAAAGTGGACTATTTAAATTACTCCAAATCGGGCCACTGGCTGACACTGCCAACTCTAGCACCACATTTCACGAAAGCACTAAGGAGGCAGTTCAGTGTTCATGACCCCTACGACAATGTGAGAACATTAGCAAAACACAGATGCAGACCTTTATTCATGAAGGTTATCTTTATAGTCGACTTCTTAGTCACAATAAAATGGAAAATGTGGAACATCCCACTGACCTTTCAACGGTGCTTTTTACAACAATTTTTACATATGCTGGGAGACGCTACTGTTCCGAAAAAATATAAAAATGGAAATCTTCCTGATTGACATTATATAAGTGAAACTATATGAAACTAAAAGATCTCAAAGATCATAAAATCAAAGCAAAACATGGCAAGGCCTGAAATGACAGAGCTGCTGTCTAAGGCCCTGACACCCAATGAAATCCCAGCACAAAGGTGACTCGCCGCCCTCTGCATCAGGCTCAGGTTTGCATCACGCGCACATCCAGCATCACTGGATCCACTCATCTTTTGAGTGAGCAGGGCAGGATTCTCCCCAATTACAGATGAGGAAAAGAAGTTAGAAAGGCTGAACAATTTGCCTGAGATCATACTGATAGGAAGTGGGCAACCAGAACTCAGAGATTTGGCTCTTCTTTCAATGCTCTTTTTAGTACCCTAAAGTTATCCATCCCTTTTAAATAAAAAGAGAAAATTAGTATTGTCTTTAAAATAATTAGTCTGTCAAAAATAATGCTCTGCCAATGAGATTTCTTTTCCATCGTAAGCTTAACAGTAAGGAAGCCCAACTAAATTTTAACACGGTGCTGTGGATTAAATTGCATTACCCCCAAATTCACCTGTTGGTATCCTAACCCCTGGCAACTCAGAATGTGACTGTATTTGGAGATATGGCCTTTAACGAAGCGGCTAAGGTTACATGAGGTGGTTACAGCGGGCCCTAATCCAACGTAACTGATGTTCTTACAGAAGAGATCACGACAGACACACACAGAGGGAACACCACGTGAAGCTGGAGGGAGGACAGCTGTCTGCAAGCCAAGGAGAAAGGCCTCCGGAGAAACCATCCTGCTGACACCTTAACCATGGAGTTTCACCTTCTAGACCTGAGCAAGAATAAATGTCTATTGTTTAAGCCCCCCAGACTGTGGTGTTTGTTACGGCAGCCTGAGCTGACGGATACATAGCATATGCAGAGCAGTATCAGAAACAATCCTTCAGTGGTCTACCACACCTAATTTCATCAGAGCATGACCCTTTTTAAAAAATATAATTACCAAATTTTAAAAAAGGACCAGTGACAACGGCTGAGACATTTCTGTTTTCGTTTACTTGTTTGTTTGTCTTACAAATGCATGTGAATTAAGGAGACGGCTGGTAACAGGTGTTAGTTTCCTGTGCTCTGTGTGATCTCTCCCCCACAAATTGCTCAGAGGCAGTAATTCTAGTTGTAGGACAACGCAGACCGTGGACTCCATCCCTTCAGACGTGTTTTTCAGTCCTTAACATACTGCTCTCTTCTGCTGGCTGGACTGCTCTGAAAATGACCACAATCTTGTCCTTATTCTGTGACAAATCAGATTTGGGACAAATTAAGACAAATGCAGTGGTTAAAACTACTTGGTCACGGTATTACAGGGCAACTCGAAGCAACACTCTGCTCAGATCAGGCCCCCCGTAAATAACAGACATGCACACACACACACACAGAGTAAACACAGTCCACAACAAAGTACAACTCTTGGGAAAAAAGCCACAGTCACCAGGGACCACTCTCCTCTCGTTTTTCTAGTGGGAATGCACAGTGCACAAGTAGTCGTGTTCAGATTTCTTACAAATCCTTTAGGAGACAAATCTAAGGCAAAAGCTTTAAAGCAACTTTCACAATCTAGATCAGAAGACAATTCAGAATGCTGAATTTCAATCTCCAGTTGTTAACTGTTCACATTAATGTCAAGGTTTTTCAAAGGTCTTCCTTCTGTCTCTTTCACATCATAATCTGCTTTGGTTCCAACATGAAGACACAGAATTTAAAGTTACGTGTAATATGCCAATCCTATAAAAAGGATTTTTAGGTAGTTCACATGGTACTTCAAGCTCTAATGTTCCCCCAGAGCATGAAGTTTCAAAGCATAAGTTGAAAGTAATGAAAGAGGATGGAGATAAAGCGGAAGCAGGAACACGCCCACAGTACACATGGCAGCCTACTCACCTACTGTTAATAGCCAACGTAAAAAAGAAATGTATGGAAAGGGCCCACGCTTCTGTGTCACCATTGAGAGAGCTGACAGGGGTCAGTGCGCTACCTGGTCCAGTGCCCTCACATAAAAATTAAGCAGAAAGAATGCAATGTCAATTTTAGGCAAAATGATGTGCCAAGGCAGTACCCGAAGACCATCTGCCACTGAGTTACCAAAACCTAAGAGTTTTAGGGCCCAAACAGGGGCAGAGACTATCCTAGAATGTCTGGAGAAACAGTTTACAGACTCACCTAATTTTCTGAAATTCAGCAGCCTAAAAACTTAAACACACACATATGTATATTAATGACACAGGACAATTACTGTGAAAACTAGGAAGGAGCATAAGAAGTCTAGGTTTTATAAGAATATTAACTTAATGACATGTTTAAAGTGTCTGAAATATAAAATAGTATCTACATTCTTGTGATGGAAATTATTTAAATATTTCCAGTATAATTTCTCTCCAAATAAAAGATATTTTTATACCTTTTATTTATCAGCTATATTTATTATAATTTTGGGTTACAATTCTCACTATAAAGAGACAGATTTCTACATTCTAGTGACTTAATATAAAACCTTTTATTATGCAACTTGGAAATAAAGTACTTTTTGCTAGCAATGTATGAAATAAGGTTACAAAAAATTATCCATAGAAATTACTGGACCATAGACTATTCAAATCTAATCACCCCACTGAAGTAATTTAATTCTGAGGCGTGAACACAGCAGCTTGGAGCCTGGGCACAGCATTGAGGGTCTGAGTCCTGATGGCCTCTGTAATTCTGGACAAGGTACTCAACCCTCACTTCTTTTACAACAGCACAACATGGAAAAACGTCATGCCTTCCTCACAGTATTAAGAATTAAATGAAGGGACTTCCCTGGCAGTTCAGTAGTTAAGACTCTGCGCTTCCACTGCAGGGGGCATGGGTTCCATCCCTGGTTGGGGAACTAAGATCCCACATGCCACATGGCATGGTCAAAAAACAAAAACAAAAACCAGAAAGTGTTTGGCAAGGTACTTATTAAGCACTTTTGCTAGTGCTTTATTAATGTCAAATGCTTTATTACCACAGAGCTGGGACGGTACCAAGTGAAGAAACAATGGAAAGCAAGCCCATCCCTGCAATTCTCCAATAGTGGCGACTGCTCTACACCTAGTTCTTCAGTTTACAAACAGCAGTCAGCCACCGCCAACCTTTAGACTAAGCTTGCCTTGTTATTCTGGGGGAAAATAGTTCCTGAGCTGTACCTTCGATACTGCAATGAGTGATTTACCTTCAGGAAGAAGACTGTAAGATCTCGCCCAGGGTGAACATGTGTGCTTCCAGGTTCATCTCCTCCCTACACCTGTCTGCGACTCCTCCCACCAGAGTCTGAGAGGTGGTCCTGCAGCCCCTTGGCCAGGGCCTCAGCAGTGGTCATTGCAGCTGTCATGCCAAGCCTCCCCAGCCACTCTGGCAACAAGAAAAGTGACCTGTCCCGTCCTAGCTTTAACCACGGATCCTTGGGCCAAACAGGGAAACATAAAAAATGAATCTAATTAACGGCAGGCATACCATAAACTCTACTTTTCCCCCCTCACTGATAAAATTATCCAGGAAGATAAAATATAGAGTACATATAGTTCCAGTATTACCTACATGTCTTTGTCCTTACTATTGAAAAAAAAAAATGGAGATTTTTCACTGCAGAATTTCACTAGTTGTTATTTAAGTATTAATAAAAGCAATATATAATTATAGCAAGAAAAGATATGAAAGTATAAAACACACATTATTTAATTCTATTTAAAACAATTCTTTTAAGTTTAAAATTTTATGATAAATTGAAATTTCTCATTAACTGCTAAGCACAAACTTTCATATTTTGGACTATATAATATATTGGGGCTATTGATTATTGCTCCCTTTCTTTACAGGTACTATTAATTATCATTCAAATACAAAGTCTATTTCTTTCTGTTCCTATATATATCTGACATTTACATTTGGTGAAAAGAGGGAAAAAAGGTCTCTTAAAATCTTCAAGTAAAACTTCAAAAACTTTTTCAGAAGCACGTTTAACACGTCACAGTTTGCTCATAAGCACAAAATTTACAGTCAAAAGTTGCACATAAAGGGTTTATTTTAAATGTTTTAAGGATAGGATAGAGTTACATCATAATTATAAAAATTACTTACAGAATGAACAGATTTATATTGTTTATACTTCTAAATGCAGAGAACAGGGAACTGTCTACACACTGTATAAAATAAAATTAAAATTAAAAATGAATTCAAGCTTGAAAGATGAGGTCATTTACCTAATATTAAAATGCGAACACGAAGACCTCTGAACTATACACATTCGTTCGAACTGCACTAATGGTGGAAAATACAAAGAGCGCAGCATTTCCAAGGAACCACAGACATTTTGACCATAATTATTTTCTGTTACAATAATTCCTGTTTTGTCTTTGGAGAACTGTCTTTTTTTTGTTTTTGTTTTTAAGACAATCAGCTTCAAGAATGTCTTCAGGCACTACAATTTGTGACAATCAAAACAGTCTTCTAATGGGTCCACAGCGTTCAGAGATTCAAGCCCAATGCACTTCAGGGTTTGGCACGTAAAACAATAATAGAAATGAAATCTGGTTTAGAAGCAACTGTGATTGTTTTAAGAATGCACAGTCCCTTCAAATGCTGCATGACATACACAACTGGAAAATCACCTTCTGTTGGCACTACATTTGCTTCACCAGTGCATCTTTATCCTACAACCACTGAAACAGCACAGTTAAGCAAATATACAGAAACTGAAAACAAATAAAAACAAAGATAGAAAACAAAAAACCTAAATATATTTAACATGCAATTTTAGTTAGTTACATTGAACATTCTACTTAGAATAGAGCATGCAAAAAAGGATGGTCTGCTTTTAAGGTTTTCCTTTGAAGCTTTACATGGCAGCCAGACATCACGCACGCACACACACACGACACAATAATACTATAGCAGGTCAATGAGAAAGACCAATACATTTTATACAGAGATTCATGTCTTGTGTTGTCACAAGTCCCATGATAATTTTGGAAATTAAATGTTGTATTCCTAGAACAAGGAACCAACATTCCGATACCAGGAAAATGCAAGCAATGCATGCAGATCTGAAACATGAGCCTAGACGAAGCCTGAAATACTCGGCTGGGGAGCAGTTAGTCATGGCATCAGGAAGCGTGGTTTAAGCCACCAAAAGAAAAAAGAATGGGGGAAAAAAAAAAAGGAAAAAACAACAACAAAAAGACCCCTTCCCCTTCCTTCAACCCTAAAGGCAATAAATGGAACAATGATTCAAATAATGATGATAATAAATCACGTCACATTCATCTAGAGAGATCATGTGGTATTAAAAGTTGCTAAAGGTACTTGCATAAAAACCACAATGCAAGTCACTAAGTAATGCCAGAAATGTTTCAACTCAACTGACCCAACCCTCAGGGTACCTCCAAAGGACTTTGTTTTTCAGTCTGAAGTCACTGTGTCCTGTTCATGCAGTGCACGCTGGACAACTCACTCTCTGGGCCACACGTGTCCACTTGGGCACAGGGAGCTGGGCTCAACCTTGAGATTCACATGCAGGAACTCTTACAAGAGCCTCCAGGAGAACAGATGGCAGATCTGTAGCATGACACTTGTTTCAAGCACAGGAGGAACATCTAAGACCTGGGTACCCACTGCATGGAGAAGCTCACCCCTGGCTGCCCTCGGTGAGGTACTGGGCACGCTGGAGAGAACTGGGGTGCTGTATTTACCTGGTGCGCAAGGTTACCACCCACCAGTATAACGAGGCACAGCCCTCCTGAAGGCGAAAATGGGCATCACACAAACCACGCAGAGCGCAGCCTTGAAACTACAGAATCTCTTAACATCACGAACAGCCATGACAGACGTCACACAGACCTGGTGTTTGACTGAGATTCATATGCATTTAAGCTTTCTGCCCAAATCAGAGGTAAGATTTTCGATCTCCACAAGACTGGTTTCACAAATCATCTTTCTCCTAGCTTTCAAACTGCCAGGGATCATCCAAAACAAAGTGATAGGCTGATGTTTTGCTGCTAAATGAACCACTTTTGCAGTTCTGTTTTAGTTAAAACAACCTTGCAGGAAAGGATTCAATGGCTAAGGGCTGCTATCAGTCACACCCACAAGCCAGTGCAGGTGACTGACCCTGATGTGGTAGGATCCACCAAATGGAATGAATCCACATCAACAACATACCATGAGTAAGAACATTCAGCACCACAAGAGGTGTCAGGAATTTAAGCTGTTATTTGTTTAGACATTCTTTGAGGGGAAAAGCCGAGGGGGAAAAGCCTTCTGACCATAATCATATATCAGTAATAACAGTAATAAAAATAAAGGTATCCCAGAGAACTTGTTAAAAGGCAACAACGTCATTCTTAAACTTACATTTCTAATACAAAAGCACTATGTTCTTCCAGGAACTTACCAAATACACATAAACCGCTGATATACTGTTGCCTTTTAAATCCGTGTACTAAAATTCCAGATTACTAATTTGTACAAATAATGGACCAAATGTGCCATCCAAAATACACCTGCATTACACTATGTGGACCAAGTACCTGGGCTTTGCTTAAAAAGAAGTATTTATGATAAAAAATGTAAACAAATAATGTACAAAGCTTAGAATTAAAGGCAGCCTTTTACCCAGATTTCTAACTGTTTTGTAAAATTGTAATGTGGGTCATTAAATGTTCACAGGTGATTCATATTTGAATTTACAGTTTAAAGCCTCCAGACTGAAATGGTGCTCTGAACTTGACTTTCAAAACAAGGTGAATGTCCCGATGTGCTTCCTGTGCCCAAATTTAATTTTAAATAAACAGCAGTAATACACTGAATACACTAAATACAAATGGCTTGGGTCAGCACTCCTGTTAAACTGGAGAAAATTATGTAACCCCCACTCCAACCCACAAAGAAAGGACTGCCCACGAAGTGTGTGTGTGTGTGCGTGTGTGTGCGCGCACGCGTGTGCACACAGATCTATGTGTATGTATATATACATTATATATGTATACACACAGATATAGATAGGTAGGTAGATATAGATACATATATATCTCAAAAAAAGGCAATAACAAAAATACCAAACTATGCTTGCATTGTGGCAGCAGAATAACAGTGTTAAGCGTGAAGGGGAAAGTGGATAAGATCTACTACAGTTTTAAATGACTATGATACTAGCTTAACTTTTACCAGACTTGCCTGTAACTCCCTTCCAAACAGACAGACTTCTTTTAAGAGGAAGGAGTTCCTTACACAAAATGCTTTGTGTTCACATAAATCTGTACTATTCAGAACAAAACCAGTTCTGCTGGCAGAGATTGTGGGTTCGCAGGGACATTTAAGCTTTCATTAAACTGGAAAGCAATCAAGTCTTTATGTCTACAAATTATACATTTAAGAGTTCCACAAATTTGGCAAAGTTCGTGATGACATCTAGGATGTTTTCACCAAATCGTAGACATAAATATGGAAATCATCATCAAACTTGATGAAATAGACAGACGGTTTGGCTTCTACTTGATGAATGACCATGCCAGTCCTTTTAGAGCCATCTTCTTTGGCATATTCCACTTGTTTGCCTACCAGGCTGTCCACAACTTCTCCTGGTTCCCTTTCTGCTGGAGGTGAATCATCTGTATTTAAAAGGCAGAAAAAAGAATTTAGAGTCAATTTTTAGATACACACCAACTCACATTATCTATTTTAATAATTAAAAAAAATTTTTTAATATCCTGAATTCATCTTGATTTTCTAGACCAAGAGTCAGCAAACTTTTCCTTCAAAGGCCAGACAATACATGTTAGGCCTGAAGCCATACGGTCTGTGTACCAATTACTCAGCTGTATTGTTGTCACATGAGAGCAGCCACAGATGATATATAAATGAATGGTGTGGTTGTGTGCCAATAAAACTTTATTTACAAAAACAGTGTGCTGACTCCCAAGAGCTAGACATGTAAATGATTTTGAAAATCATAACCAGAAATTCCTTTGGCTTATATTTAGTTATAGCTATAATTACCTAAAGAGGGATGGACTAAAAGAAGGAAAGGGTCAAGAAAAAAACTAAATACAGTTGACCCTTGAACAACAGGGGTTTGAACTGCATGGGTCCACTTATACGGGGATTTTTTCCAACAGTAAATACACGATCTGCAGTTAGTTGAGTCCACAGATGCAGAGGAACCGCAGATGCGAAGGGCTGCCCATAAGTCATATGCAGATTTTCAACTGCGCGGAGGATCAGTCTCCCCATCCCCCAAGCTGTTCAAGAATCAACTGTAATTATACAACTTGTTTCTTTTTAAAAAAAATTTTATTGAAGTATAGTTGATTTACAATGTTGTGTTCTATAGCTTCTTAAAAATAAGGCTGCTTTACTTTGAAGTAATTTCAAAGCAGATAATACCTACTGGGATTACTGAGAATGTGCTACGCACTTAAAATGCCTAAGTATTCCTGTCTTATCCTGTGAATCCTTAAAGCTTTTTTTCCCCTCAACTTCATGTCATCACACATGGTCCTCTTAACCCAGTTTCAAAATAAAAGAGATTTCCTGTGCTATAAAAATAGGTGCTAAGTGAACTCCATCCTCAGACCAATTACAACTGAATCTCAGAGGATGGCTGAGGCACCTGTACTTTTTTAGAAGCCCCCAAGAAAATCTGAGTGTTGGAAAACACTGCCCGCCCTATGACCTAAGCAAGAACTCTGTAAATTCTAGGAATACACATAAAATGAGAACAAACCGTAACTGCCAACAATAAAGAAACAAAGTACAAAAAAGGGGAGCCAGGGGATGGAGCTAGGCAGTTACAATTCTATTTTAAGAAACCCCTAACAGGTCCTGAATAACTCAAGCTCTTATCCATGTAGTAATAGAGAGCCTTCAAGCAGGACAACCAGGTATCCTGGTTTGCCCAAGACAGTCAGTGCTTACGCCAGTAGTCCTGACACAACGGTTAGCAGTGCACCTTTTTATTTTCCCATGTATCCTGGTTTGGATCATATCAAGTATCTGTATTAACAGTAGTTTTGCCTCTTTGATTATAATAAATTCTCTCACTGAACAGCATAATCTGAAACCTGCTATTCTGATCTCACACAACACAAACAAACCACCTGAGCATAGTGTTATCAGTTCTTTAAAAAAAGGAAGTGAAGAGGAAATCTAAGCTGAACTCTTCTTCAACAGTGCTCTTCCGTCAAGCAGCAACATCATACCACACCACACTTTTGCGGCACCTCATGTGTACAAAGAAATTACAAACACATGATCGCCATACGTTTTACAGTAACCATGAGAGAAGAAGCCAGGGACTCAGAGGCCACTGCAGAGCTCTTTGTATCAGAACATCACAACAGCAAGTAACAGCAAATAAACTTCCAGACCACTCGAAAGAAAGGAGCGAGAGGATAAAGACGTGGTCGGTACAGGTAATGATTTCATGTGCAAATGACCTCATACTTTCTATTATCAAGTCAACAGTACTTGCTTTGGACATTTCTCTACAAAAAAGTTTAAAACTTCATAGAGGTCGGAGGAAATGCTTTTATGGTATGCTCTCATATTTAAATTCCCGCCTATATAACACTTTGCATTACACATTTATAACAAATATACACACACTTAAAAAAAAAGAATCTAAGAAGGCAGAAGTCAGGGCCAGATGAGCACATGAGTAGATTCATTGAGTGGCTTGTTCACAGGAAGAACTTTAAAGAAAAAAAAAAAAAAAGGAACAGAAATGGTGTTACATTGCTAATATATCCAGTGTCTGTCAGTCGGCCGTATCTGTCTAGGGCCAAGAATTCATGTGATTGAGGAAAAGCTATTGAGTAGTTTAAAGGAAAAAAAAAAAAAAGGCTTACGCAAAAGTGAAATTAAGAAAATAATTTTATTCACAATAGCATCAAAAAGAATAAAATACTTAGGACTACAAGAAGTGCAAAAACTTATACTCAGAAAACTACAAAACGTTGATAGAAATGGAAAAAACACAATAAATGAAAAAACATCCCATGCGCATGGGTCAATGGCTTAACTTAAGATGGCAATACGCCCCTACCAAACTGATCTAGAGATTCAACACAATACCTAACAGAATCCCAGCTGACTTTTTTGCAGAAATTGACAAGCTGATTCTAAAATTCATACGAAATTGCAAAGAACAGCCAAAACAATTCTGAAAAAGAAGGCGGATTCACGCTTCTTGATTTTAAAATTTATTATGAAGCAGTGTAATCAAGTTTGACACTGGCATAACTATAGACATACAGACAAATGGAATAGAACTCAAAGTCCAGAAATATCTCCATACCTCCATAGTCAAGTAATTTTTACCAAGGGTGCCAAAACCGTTCAGTAGGAAAAAGAACAGTTTTTTCAAAAAGTGGTTTTCAGACAACTGGATTGCCACATGCAAAACAAAGAAGTTGGACATGACACATCATAAACAAATATTAACTCAAAATGTATCAAAGATCCAAGTAAGACCTACATGTAAGAGCTAAAACTGTAAGACTCTTCGAAGAAAACATAGGGGCAAATCTTCATAACCTTTGATTTGGCAAGGGATTATTAGATATGACACCAAAAGCATGAACAATAAAAGGAAAACTAGAAAAATAGGACTTCATCAAAATTAAAAACTTTTGTACTTCAAAGAATACTATCAAGAAACTGAAAAGACAACTCAGAGAATAAGAGAAAGTATCTGCAAGTCACATCTGACAAGAGACTTGTACCTATACTATTGACTGTTACAACTCAATAACAGAATGCAATTGAAAAACAGGCAAAGGATGTGAACAGATATTTCTCCAACGAGACACACAAATGGCCAATAACACACGAAAAGATACTTGACATCTTTAGTCATCACAAAAATGAAAACCAAAACCACAATGAGATATCATTTCACTACCACTAGGATGGCTAGAATCAAAAAGTCAAGTAACAAGTGTTGGTAAGGATGTGGAGAAATCAGAACCCTCACACACTGTTGGTGAGAATGTAAAATGATGCAGCCACTTTGAAAATCAGTCTGACAGTTGCCTAAATGATTCAACCCAGAGTGATCACTATGCCTCATCAATTCCATTCCAAGGCATATACCCAAGAAAACTGAAAACAAATGTCCACTCAGAAGCTTGCACACAATTCTTCATAATAACCAAAAAGAAGCAAAATAATCCAAATATCCATCAATAGATGAATAAACAAAATATAGTATATCCATACAATCGAGTTGTATTTGGTTATTAAAAGAAGTGAAATACACACGCTACAACATGGATGAGCCTTGAAAACATAAGCTGAATGAAAGAAGCTAGTCACAAAGGATCCCACATTATATACACCATTCATATGAAAGTCCAAAGTCCAGAACAGGGAAAGTAAATTATTCTTGGCAAAAGGGTAAAAATTTCACAACCTATGCTTGGTGCATGACTAAAAGAATAATCACTTAACCCTAATAATTAAACCTTTTAAATGTATCTGCATAAGAGTTAATCGAATATCTTACTCTAAAATTCAAATTCCTTTTGAATTATCAAAAATAAAGTTGTCAATCTATACTTACTAGAATCGGGCATAATGCGAAGGTCGCCTTCTTTATAATCATCTAAGAGCTGGTACATGTACAAGACAGGATCTTTTTCATAGGTGATGTAAAACCATGTGTTCATTATAGGGGCGCGTGCTAAGACCATTCCCCTCCACTCGTCTTTAGAGCCATCCTCGGTCTCAAACATGTGCTCCACTGCTTTGCCAATCATTGTGTCAGCTAGGTGTGCATCACTGATTCGAGATGTTGCTGGGGACAAAAAAGCAAACAATGGTTTACGTGAAAGAATCTGTTTTCTTTTTTTTTTCTGAGTTCATCTGTTCTTGGTACTGTACCTAATTAAAACTTTTAGTTGTTTATTCAAGGTATAGTGTTTTTTGTTATTGTTTAATAGATAATTATTTTAAATTATGAGATAAAATTATAGACTTACAGAAGAGTTCCAAAAATATTGTTCCCATATACCCTTTACCCACCTTGCCTTTTAAATATCTTATATAACCATTGACCATTTATGAAAACCAAGGTATTAACCTATTCAAGGCATAGGTTTTTACTCTTGCCCCTACAATCTATTTTTTACAGTAATCAGAGTATTTGTGGCCGTTATACCAGATTGTGTTGGTCATTTGCTTAAAATACTCCAGCACTTTCCTTTCATAATTTGAATAACGAACTGCTTCTCCAGATCCACAGCCCCTTGGCCATCAAACCCTGCCAGCCCTCTGCCCTCCTGCTCGTCACATACTGCTTGACTGCCTTACACCTCAGCAGCATGGGCATCTTTTCTTGTGATACCCTTGGGCTGACTATGGCCCCCACATCCTTGGTGGCTGGCTCTTCCTAAGCAGATGTCCTCCCAGAGGTTTTCCAGGACCACCCGGTGAAAATAGCCCCAACAATCAGTCACCTAACCGAGCTTGATTTCTTAAAGACATTTACCACTCTCTGCAGTTATCTTGTTTTACGTGTTTGTTTACTTGCTTTTAGACTGCACAGTGATGAAAGCAAAGGCCTTTCCCATCTTGTTTCCAATACTGTGGTCACAGGGGTTCAACATTTGTCGTATAAATTAATTATTTCAGAGGAAAGCAGGTTGTTCTAGATGGCCTGTGTGATTAGGAACACAGGCCTCCCTACTGGTGTATCAATAGCCCTCTGCAGCGCTGCTCTACATTCCTTAAAGACACAGGTGAAAAATTACAAGTTTCATCTTTTTTAATATTGGGAAAATTATGGAGGAACCTACTGATTTTAAGGTTTTTCCATTCCTCACATTTTAGACAATTATCTTTAAAAAAATTAGCACTTCTATCTTATTCATGAGTACTTCTATTTTTGTCGAAGTTCAAAGGAACAAAGATTAGAATTTCTTGGTAAAGATACTGCTATCCAATTTTATCAGGACACTGTAAACACATACGGTAGTTTACTTAAGTATGCAATAATTACCAAAAATAACAGAATTCCCCACTGTGCATGACACTAAAGCAAAATCCCACTAGTTTTCTTCATACCAGAAGTTATCAAACTTTCTCATCTTAGGACTCCTTTACATTCTTAAAAGTTTTTGCGCATTTGTTTATATGGACGATAAATATCAGTACCAACTATTTTAGAAATTATAAATGACATATCTAAAAATATTTTAAAATACCTACAGAAACACATTTAATGAAAAATATTTTCTAACAGAAAATTAGTAAGAAATGTCTAGCTTTAAAAATGGAGAGCTAGGGGCTTCCCTGGTGGCACAGTGGTTGAGAGTCCACCTGCTGATGCAGGGGACACGGGTTCGTGCCCCGGTCCGGGAAGATCCCACATGCCGCGGAGCGGCTGGGCCTGTGAGCCATGGCTGCTGGGCCTGCACGTCCGGAGCCTGTGCTCCACAACGGGAGAGGCCACAACAGTGAGAGGCCCGCGTACCGCAAAAGAAAAAAAAGGACAGCTAGAAATCTCATATCTGTTTCAGCATTCAATCTGTTGTACGTACTTTTAGTTGGTGTATAAAATCACAAAGATATGCTGTTGAAAAAATATTTTATTAGTGTTTTTAGATAATTCTAGGTATTCTTCTATGATACCACATCAAAACTCAACAAGTGGTAGCTTTCCTTAAAGGTTAATTGCAATGTAGAATCTGAAATCATTATCAATAAACTTCTGTCACACTATTAAATTAAAATTTATTTGTCTCCAGAATACATAAAGAATGCCTACAACTCTACAACAAACAAAACAAAAAAATCAAGTAACCTGATCAAAAAAGTGGGCAAAGGACTTGAATCTCCTCAGATAATTAAACACAAAATTACCATATGATTCAGAATTCCACTTCTGGTTAAATACCCAAAAGAACTGAAAGAAGGGCTCAAAGAGATATTTGTATACCCATGTTCACAGCAGCAGTATTCACAATAGCCAAAAGGTAGAAGGAACCCAAGTGTGCAATCATGGATGAATGGGGAAAAAATGTGGTATACACATGCAATGGAATATTATTCAGCCTTAGAAAGAAAGGAAATCCTATCACATGCTACAACATGGATGAATCTTGAGGACATTCTGCTAAGGGAAAGAATCTAGTCACAAAAAGACAAATACTACATGATTCTACTTATGATGTATCTAAAGTAATCAAATTCATAGAAACAGGATGGTGGGTGCCAGGGGCCAGTGGGAGGCAGAAAAGAGTAGCTGTTGTTTTAATGGGGAAAGAATTACAGATTTGCAAAATGAAAAAGCTCTGGAAACCTATTCCATAACAATGTGAATATACTTAATGCCTCTGAACTGTACACTTAAAAATAATTATGGTAGTAAATTTAATGTTTTGTGTTTTTACCACAACATAAAAAATCTGTCGGTCTTTGAATGGATCTTTCACCAATATATGATTTGGTAACATCATGCATTGCTCACATAGAAAATATTGTATTCACTGAGTTATGCAGATCTTCCAAATAGTGGGAAACCCCAGTGTATAACTGTGAAAGGATGAGAGTGAAAAAGGCAAATTATATTTTAAGATTTTTATGAAAATTAATTTTGACCTCATAAGCCTCCTGAATGGGCCTCTGGGAATCTCAAGGGTCCTCAGACTACACTTTGGGAACTGGTACTCTGTGACATCACATGCTTTTGGGTTGACTGACTTACTTTTCTCTCCACCTTTAGCTTAAGGAAAACAAAACTGTAACTTTAGTCTAATGTACTGCCTTAAGCAAATTAGGAAAGACCATTTGCTTCCTACATGGAACATAAATGAAGTCCAAATAACTTTTCAGACTAAAGTATCATAGGGAATACCATAGTTAACTCTTAATTAAATTAGGCACGTAACATATTGCTGGTTTGCACACAGGCCTTTGGATTTCCTTTTTTAAATTGCTCTTCTGTTTACAAAAGCAATCCATGTCTACTGTTGGAAACAGAGATGGCCCAGAACTAGAAAGAAAAACATTAAGAAACCCTTAAATCCCATCACCAGAGATACTCATATATCTTCGGATATTTTGGTTTAGTCAAATCACTTTTTTCTCAGGATAAAAGGTTTCTTCTGTCCTATGATGACAACAGAGCTAACACAGGTCATGTGGCAGAATGTAGTAAATTTCAAGTCAGCTAGCAGGCTTGCCCTTGAAGGGGTCAGAAACTAAAATTCTGGGTCAGAGAAAGAATGTATGATAATTACTGAGCACAAATAATTGATATAAAGGTGTGGATCATACTTTTTAAGCCCTGAAGGGAAGATTCTTCAATGTTAACTTCTAATGTGGAAAATGGACTGAGGTCAAGATCAGGAGAAAAGAGGATGTGCCTCACGAGGAAGAATGTGTTCAGCTGAACTCAGACTAAAATGCCAAAGATTTACTATTACATAATTAGTTACCTTTGGCTAAAAATACAGATTTAAAGAAAGATTTCTGTGAAAACTGAACTATATTTATACAGGATGAATAAAGACAGCGTTTGCTATCTAAAGCAAGGATTAAAAAATAACTTGCTGCTCTGGCAAAGTTAACTTGATGAGGAAGCATGTGTTCCAGGAACACAATGGCAAAAACAAAGGGGGAAGGGGACTAGGTAAGCGTCTTCCCTAGACAATTTGATCCCAAATTTCTATCCTCCAAGTGCAGATCTGCTGAGGCTCTACTTGTAAATATATAGGCTTTTAAGGACAATTCCAAAAGCATAAACCAGATTCAAGCAATAGCAGCATCCCTGTAATAATAAGAAAACATTTCAAAGTAAACACTCTGAAGAAAGTAACAATTTGGGTGTATTCTGTTGACCTTAAAAATAAAATCATATTTTATTTTATTCTTAAAAATAAAACCAGTCATTATTATTTAACTGACACCTTATGCCTTAGGGAACCTAAGGTATGCAAGGAAAAACTGATTTGTATGACATTAAAAAAGCCATTCATTTCCCACAAACCTTGTACAAACGAACCCCAAAAATGTTATAACAGAGTTCACATGTTTTGGTTGCTTAAATTTTGGCTGAAGGTACAATTATCACTTATGTAATAATACACAATGATAAAAATTCACTTCACATAAAGATCCTAAAATAAATACATGAAATTTTTCTGAGCTATTATAATCTGATAAAATGAGCACACTGAATATTTGAGCTAATGAGAAATACTCTTACTCACCAGAGTCCAGATAAACTGAGCAAAATGTGGGAAATAATCATATTAGAAATTATTAGACTGTCGACTTCTTGGGGAACAATTTTATACTTCTTTATATCCTTCACAGTTCCTTGAACTTTGGTTTTAGAACATTGGCTGAGCAGTTTTTGTGGTTTTAGGTGACTGATTTAAATGTGTATCAGAAGTACTTGTGCTCCAATAAAAAAATACCAGTTATGCTAATAATCAAAAAGCATCCATTTCAATAATCATTTTTAAAGCATATAATGCACAAACAGTAAAGAGAACTTACCAACTCTATCAGGGAGGACTTCAAGCGCAGAAACTCTTTCATCTTTATTAAGTTCTAGTCCATAAACACAGTCAAATCCATCGTATTTTATAAGATACAAAGAAGGATTTACAGGCACCTGGTCCAGAACGGTTCCTTTCCACTGGGTGATGGGGCCATTCCCCTCTTTCCACCCATGCTGAATCCTGCAGCCTACGATGTTCCGCCGGGGCTGGGAAACGGGTTTGCTCGGCCCCACACTGCTCCGATGTTTTCTGTATTCACACATATACACACGTAAGGTATCATCTCAAAAGTATGCACTCCTACCAACACAACTACTGCTAGCTAGCATGCTCCCATCACAGATGATCCGGGTTCTGTGCTAGCTAATGTTGCCACACTCGGGGTTCAGGTGGCTACAGGCAGCCATCTCCCAGTCCCACAGCCGTGCAGTGGTGGCTCACAGGTGGGGCCCGTCTCTAGCAATAGAAGCTTCTTGTGCACCCTAACTGCGGACACGCAGAAAAACACAACTAGTCAATAGCAACTTAGCCTTAAAATTAAGTATCAGTTTTTCAGCTTTCTGAGTTTCCTTTAATTCAATCAACTCACAATTATCCAAATTAATCAAAGAAACACAAGGGCTGACTACATGAAATAACCGCACATGCATATATGGCTTTATAAAATAGAAATACATTTCTCATTAAAAAGAAATTCAATTTCACCCATTCTAATGCCCACATAATTTTGTCCCCACTGGCTTAAACAATAAGAATAAACTAGACATTTAACTTTTTCTTAAACTGGAGTCCAGGCTGGCTTCTATCTATGCATTTATACTATCATTACTTCTCTAGAAAACATAACCTTCAACACTTAAATTTGTAACAAATACTTAATGTAGTATTAAAAATTATTGAAGCAACACCAAACTACATTCTTTCTCAATTACAAACAATTGAAAAATCTACATACAATGTTTACAAATAATACACCTGGCTCTCAATATCAGGGAAAAAAATCTTCATTTCATGTAGAAATCCAGAGACAAGGGGCAAGACTTGGCTTGAATGCAAGCTGAAGGCCAAAGCCATGCTGGCACATGGATGCTGCTATATGCCAAGAATGAAAAAAATTAGGGAGCAGAAAAGAACGCACTCCCACACTCTTATGGGCATAAAACTCTCATCTGGTAAACCAGAAATAAAAGTGGTGAACAATACACTACCAAACGTAAGGTAGATAGCTAGTGGGAAGCAGCCGCATAGCACAGGGAGATCAGCTCGGTGCTTTGTGACCACCTGGAGGTGTGGGAGGGAGACGCAAAAGGGAGGGGATATGGGAACATATGTATATGTATAACTGATTAAATTTGTTATAAAGCAAAAAATAAAAAATTAAAAAAAAAAAGTGGTGAACAAATGGCATAAATACAAATAAACTTTTAAAAACAAGTAAGTTATTGTAGCCTGTAATATTTAAAACTACAGTTGTATATATTTTAAGTAGACCAGCTTGGTAAACTTAGCGGTTTTGTGAAACAGTGAAAACAGGTTACAACAAGATATTAAAGCTGTCTCAAGGAGGCCTAGAATCAGTTGACACAGTCCTTTACCTAAGCAAGATAGGGAACACCATTTGGGGAACACCTCAGAAGGAAAACTTCTCCAGTTGGACTGTAAAAGGGTTCATAAGGTTATATGCAGGACACGAGACCAGAAAACGCTGTGTCTAACCCAGCCCTTAAGTCTCTGCAAACACCCAGCCAAATGTCCTTCCAGGAAAGGCAGAGCCCTGAACTGAGGACACATACTGAGAATAACATCCTGAGTAGGGTGAGGCCAGCGGGTAAAGGAAAGATGAGGTTCAGATGCTTACAGGGTGGGCCCAAAGGAGGCCGACCTCAACAGGTATCACAGAGGAGACTATACAGAGAAACTTGAGTATGCCATGGGAATACTGAAGAGCTCTGCAGCAAGGATAGCTGTCCTGGAATACTCTCACCCCTTCTCACGTACAAAAGTCTTGGGAGAGGACCGTGGTGGTACCAATGGGCAACGGAGGCAAACCCAAAAATATGCCCACAAGGCAGATGGAAATTATCACCTAACATTATGCACATAGCAGAGGCCATGAAAGAGGAACTTACATCAAAAACATAAGAACCCAGATGAGAGACAGCTACACAAGAGAAGATGTGAGAAAAATCAGACACAGTCAAGAAACAAGCAGCAATTTGAAAACTTTTCAGAAATGAAGGCTAAACTAGAGGAACATGGAAGAAATTGACACCATGGGGCATTTAAGGAAAACAGATAATAAAAAAGAGACAGATGGGAACAGATATGAAATTCCAACTTCCATATAACAGAATCACCCAAAAGCTAAAATCAGAGGAACAGAAAGAATACTAAAATAATTCAAGAAAAATATCTAGAAATAAAAGACTTAAATGTACACACATGCCCCTGGGAAAACTGACCCAGAACTACGGACACTAAGACAGTCTAGTGAAACAAACAAACTTTAAAGGAAATAACATCTCATGGGCATCCAAGCAAAAGAACGACATCATGTGTAAGGAAAAGATAATCACGTGTGTAAGGAAAAGAAAATCACACAGTGACACCGTGTGCCACCAGATAACCGAGTGACAAACTTAAGGCTCTCAGGAAAGAAAATGTGAGGTGAGGGTTTTACAGGCAGCCAAGAATTCTATACTGACCTCCAAATAAAAGTACACAGATAAAACTGTGTGAACACATAAGAACGCAGGGAATACTGTTCTCACAAATGCTTCCTGAAGACGTTAACAGTTGGCCATCTATATCCATGGGTTCCACATCCTCAGATTCAACCAAACGTGGACAGAAAAATCCCAAAATTCCAAAAAGCAAAACTTGAATTTGCCATACGCAGGCAACAATTTACCTGTCATTTACATTGTATTTACAACCATTTACATAGTATTTACATTGTATTACGTATTATGAGTAATCTAGAGATGATCTGAAGTATATGGGAGGACTTATGTGGGTTATGTGCAAATACTATGCCATTTTATATAGGGGACTTGAGCATCCATGGATTTTGGTATGGTGTGAAGGGTTCTGGAACCAATCCCCCTCGGACACCAAGGGTCGACTGTATAGGACAGAGTTTCAGATAATCAGGAACGCCTGGGGGACTTCCCTGGTGGTCCAGTGGCTAAAACTCCGTACTTCCAATGCAGCACGCCAGGGTTCGATCCCTGCTCAGGGCACTAGATCCCACATGCCACACCTAAAGATCCCATGTGCCGTGACTAAGACCTGCTGCAGCCAAATAAATAAATAAATAAATATTAAGAGGGAAAAAAAGAAAGAACACTTAGGAAAGTTTCAGCACAGAGCTGATAGTAAGCAATGAATATCTCTTACTACAGAACAAACACAGGGACAAGAAAAATAGAGTAGTATTTAACTATTACCTGCTCTGAAAATACAGTTAACACCACTCTGAAAAGGGGGAGGAAAGAAGAATACATAAAGTATAAGAAGCTCACTAAACAGAAGAATATTACTTGGAGCAAAGTACCTGATATTAAATGAAGAGAGAAAGGAGAAAAGCAAGAGCTAAATTCAATATTGTTCACAGTAAGAAACCAATCTATATAACCTTAAATGAATTAATAAGATTAATTTTAAAAGACTTCAGTATAAAACTTAGTGGAGAGGAAAAAACCTTAATAACATATTGAGTCTGTAACTTGTAACTACTAACACTCAAACCCGAAAGAAAGTGAACCTCAAGACCTTTTCATAATCCCTGAAAATGTGCCACTACATCCAACTGGCCCTCTGTAGGAATATGGCTGGTGAAGGTGATTACATTCCTCCCTCAGAATACAACAATCTTTGCTGGCATTACGTTTTTCTTCAAATAGACAATTACCTATCTTCTTTTGATCTTTAGGCAAAAGTCCTTGTGATTCATCCTGTGTACAGGATCAGGCTTTCTTCACAGCAAAGGCAGAGGTTGGTTCCCAAAACTCACTGAAGAAAGAATTCAGTCATATGCACCATTTTGTAATTCACACAGACATTCCATTATTACTACCAAAACTATAAGCAAACTCGGCATCTTCACCAGTGTGATGGTTAATTTTAATGTGTCAGGTTGGCTGGGCCACAGTATTCAGGTATCTAAGTCAAGCATTAGATGTTTTCTGTGAAGGTATTTTTCTACATGAAACTAAAATATAAATCAACAGACAGACTGCCTTCCATAACATAGTTGGGCCTCATCCAATCAGTTAAAGGTATTAAGGAAGAGTGTTCGCCCCACACAAAGAGGCAATTCTACCTTCAGACTCAAGCGGCAACATCCGCTCTTCCCTGGATCTCCAGTCTCTCTATGCACGCACCATTGGTGCTGTTTCTCTGGAAAACACTGACTACAAACAGAAAAGATTCCATCCTAGATTCAGAGGCATGACATTTTCTACTACCATGATTCTCAACAAAACCAATATAAACTTAGCCACTGACAGCAGAAAAGGGCAACTGGAAGACTCAGAGCAGTGATTTTCTAGTTCAGTCACTCATCTTTTCTATACTCATTAGTGGCATTCTTCTGGAACCGCAATTGCTTCTGAAGAGGGAGACGCTTGATGCTTTCTAATAACATTTCAGAACAAGCGGTTTTTAACCTGGTCACCTCCAGTGGTAGCACACAAGGCTCTCCTCCATCTTCTGAACAACACAAGGGACTCAAATCTAGCCAGCAAGCATCCCTGTTCAAAGTCGTTCCTATATCCTTTAATTCTGAAGAAACACAATCCCTCCTTTTTGCATGGATTTTATTTCCTCACTTTCTTTAAGGGAACTTCTTTAATCATTAACTTTTAAAAATATTTATGTATGTATGTATTTGTTTATTTGTTTGTTTATGGCTGCGTTGGGTCTTCGTTGCGGTGCGTGGGCTTCTCATTGCGGTGGCTTCTCTTGCTGCGGAGCACGGGCTCTAGGCACACGGGCTGCAGTAGTTGTGGCACGCAGGCTCAGTAGTTGTGGCTCACAGGCCCTAGAGCGCAGGCTCAGTAGTTGTGGTGCACGGGCTTAGTTGCTCTGCGGCATGTGGGATCTTCCCAGACCAGGGCTCGAACCCATGTCCCCTGCATTGGCAGGCGGGTTCTTAACCACTGCGCCACCAGGGAAGCCCTTAATCATTAACTTTTGCTGTGGTAAATAATATGCTTGGTCTATTCTAACATTTTGCTTTGTGTTTCTGTTTGCAGTGCTTTGTCTCATTTCCTCACCCCTTTCTTCCTTTATCTATACAGCTAGGATGAGCAAGGTTTCTTTGCACCAAATAAAGCTTCTAATGGAAGCTGTAGGAATCTATAGATCTTGTTTCTAAACTTACAGCAATTACTTCTAACTTCCTAAATATCCTATTTAAATTCCCTGACAGTCCAGTGGTTAGGATTCCATGCTTTCACTGCCGAGGGCGCGGGTTCGATGCCTGGTTGGGGAGCTTCCCACAAGCCACATGGCTCGGCCAAAAAAATCCTATTTAAACTTAGAATTTTCTATTAAAATCTACAATTAATCAAAACCTATACTTTCCCTTCCCCGGTCCAAGCAAGACTAAAAATAACAAAAAAATTCTTAGTAAAAGAAGGAAAGAATTTTAAAAACAAACATCTTAGCACCTAGTAACCCCTTCCTGGCCACTTTCACCACACTGCTGAAATTTAGTCTTTTGTTCCAAACTGTTATTTATCTTGCTACTATCTTAAAAATAATTTTTAAAAAACATTTCCTTATTTAGAAGTAAACAAGAGGATTTTTGCTGCTTTCTGCAAAATTAATTTTTTTCTCATGTACTGGGTTAGCCAGAGTTCGTTCGGGTTTTCCCGTAAACCTGAACTTTTTGGCCAACCCAATACATTTGGTCTTTCTAGACATGTCCTCTGGTAAGTCAGATAGGGTTAACAAATGCAAACTCCAAATTCTTGCAAGCCTCAAAATATTATTTTGTTCTCATCCTTGACTTGCCTAGGTATACAAGGAAGGCTCAGATTCCCTTTCCCCTCAGTACCTTTATTGCAAAAAGGTACTTTCATTGTCTTCTACCTTCCAGAGTTGAGAGATACCAGATGCCAATCTGATCCTTGCTCCTTTGAGGGTAACGCATCTTCCTCTTCAAGGTGCTTATAGAATTTTGTTACCAGATTCTGACATGTTGTTACCAGGACTTGTGACATATGTTTCTAATTATCCCTCACTAGCACTTGGTCAATCTCTTGAATTAGGTAAAACAGGCTTGAATTTCAGTCTATCTATTGAATGCCTTACATAATATTTTTAATTTCTAGGAACTGATTATTTCTTTATCTTGAATGATTTTTCTTTTTAATGAACACACCTTCTGATATCTGAGGATAATTTTCACTTTTCCCGATTCCTTATGAACTTCTGGGTTTAGCCTTGTCTTTGTTGAGTCTGCTGCTGTCTGAGTGGCAGCTTTCTTAACACTTGCAGATTCCTGGTTAGCTGCCCTGTTCCATGTATGACTTTCTTTGGTGCTATCAGTGTTCCTCAGGTGCCTGATGATTCTTGGTGTTCATATTTCAGATGCAAGGAAAGATTAAGTGGTATCTGTAGCTGAGATATATTTCTTCAGGCCAAGTCAGGGTCCCTGGTGTCTGAGTATTAAGTACAGGTTCTGATAAAGCAGCCAGGACCCAGGGAATTGTGGAGCAGCCCAGACTGAGTAGCAACTTCAAGGCAGGGGAGGTAAGGTGAGCATCTACTGCTTAATGCAGCTGGTTTCTCACCCATAATGATTCAGACGACTACAGCCAGCCTTTGCTCTCCCTGACCTGAACAGGTTCTAGGGGTCTAGTTTGAACATTTAACTTTTTCAACTTTTTGGAGGTCTTCCTTTGCAGCTGAAAGTGGTTGGGAGCTCCTTGGCTTAGCTTAGTTTTTATATAAATCTATTCCCATCTGCTGTATATCTTGCAGAGATTTCTCAGTGTTCTGGTCTGCTGGTAGGATGATCTTTCTACACCAATAACAAAAACTGCAAATTTAATGCAAATTATGATGAAGTACTATTTTCTAACTGCTTCCAGAATAAATACAACCCTCCTAGTGAACAATCTGGCAATCCACTGTCCCAGTAATTCCATGTCTAGGAATTTATCAAAAGAAAAGAGTGGACAAGCACAAAGCTACAGCTACAGTGATGTTCTGAGCAGTGTTCATACCAGGGAAAACGGGAAATAAAAAATGTTCAATAGGTCTCACTGATTCAGTAAGTAATAGTGTATCTATATGATGAAATAACTACATAGCTATTAAAATCACAGAAAAAACATGACATTTTATTCCTTGGCTTGTAGACACATCACTCCAATCTCTGTCTTCACATAGCCTTTTCCCCTGTAAGTCTGTGTCCAGATTTTCTTCTTATAAAGACACCAGTCATTGAATTGGGGGACCTCCGTAATCCAGTATGACCTCATCCTAACTGGATCACATCTGCAAAGACCCAATATCCAAATAAGATTACAGTCAGTTTCCAGGTGGACATGAATTTTGGAGGACATTATTCAACTCGGTACATACATCCCTCAGAGTCGTTGCAAGGAATAAATGAAATAAATGAAATAAGTAAGTTTCCAAAGCACTTAGTACTGTGCATGGCAGGGCACACAGTAGGACACACAATTATCCATACAGATATGCAGAAAAAAAACTTTTAAAACATACATTAACTTATTAACAGGTGTAATCTCTGGATGATGGCATTAAAAATAATTAAGTTGTCTTCCTCTGAATTTAACCTGTGTTTTCAAATTTTTCTATGACTTAAGTATTTTACTTTCATAGGCAGATAAAACACAATTTTTAATTACTCTTAATGCAATGGATGTCCTAATTCTGCAATAAACTATATATAAAAACAGATTTATACATATTAGTGTTATCAATTCCAAATTTTATTTCTGTTGCCTTTTTTTACATCATTTCACTAGTTCTAAGAGAAGAATTCAAGGAGATCTAATATAGATACCATTTCTGCCCAATTTATTTAATAAACAACTTAATTTTATCAAAAGGAGGAGGTAAAAAAGAATGAATGGATGGGACTTCCCTGGTGGTCCAGTGGTTGGGACTCTGTGCTTCCACTGCAGGGGGAATGGGTTTGATCGCTGGTGGGGGAACTAGGATCTCACATGCCGCGTGGCGCGGCCAAAACAAAAAAAAAAGAATGGATGCCTCAATGAATACTAAAGACAAAAACAGTAATTAGAATAATATACTACTTTTTAAAATCATCAGTCAAGCTTTCCAATTACTGCACCTTGAATGCCTAAACTGCTCAAATACCCTTGCAGCCGAAGTTTACAAAGAAGAATGTTTAAAAATATTTTTAAACATATGTTAAAATATTAAATATTATTTAATATTAAGAGTGTAGAAATATATGTTTTTGATAAACTGATTTAAGCTCTTCCAACTATAGCATCTACTAGAAGACAAGGTTTAGAACTCCCCTAAATAACAAGAAATATACTAAGAGTATCTAATATTGGGCAAAATGTTGCTAATTGCTGAAGCTGGATGATTGGAATTTGGGATTTATTACATACTACTTTATTTTTGTGTGTATTTGAAATTTTCCATACTAGGAAAGTTAAAAATTATATATTAAACAAACTCTAACATTTTAATTTCTAATTGCTAATTCAGATTCAAAAATCAGTAAGAAAAACTTTAAGGGGGGACTTCCCTGGTGACGCAGTGGTTAAGAATCCGCCTGCCAACGCAGGTGACATGGGTTCGAGCCCTCGTCCGCAAAGATCCCACATGCCACGGAGCAACTAAGCCTGTGCACCACATCTACTGAGCCTGTGCTCTAGAGCCCGCGAGCCACAACTACTGAAGCCCGTACACCCAGAGCCCATGCTCTGCAACAAGAAAAGCCACCGCGATGAGAAGCCCGCACACCACAACAAAGAGTAGTCCCCGCTCGCCGCAACTTAGAGAAAGCCCACGCGCAGCAACGAAGACCCAACGCAGCCAAAAACAAATAAATAATTATATATATATTAAAAAAACTTTAATAAAAATTAAAGCTTACTTACATGAGTTGAAATAGTATACATAAAAGCAAACAATAAGAATATGTCGGATTACTGGAAGAAGATATAAAAAGAACACAAACACACTTGTGTCATCTCTAGACAGTTCAATCTAAGAACAGTACAGGGAATTCCCTGGTGGTCCAGTGGTTAGGACTCCTCGCTTCTACTGCTGAGGGCCCGGGTTCAATCCCTGGTTGGAGAATTAAGGTCCCGCAAGCCACACAGCATGGACAACAACAAAAACCTTTTTTTAATAAATAAATAAATAAGAGCAGTACAAATAAGGATGTGAGATTAATGATTTAAAGCAACGAACTTTTAAAATTTAAAATAACAGTTCCTTGAATATGGTGATGCTGTTTTATGTTCTCCCTGGATACATTGTTTTTAACAGCCTTAGCCTCTGGTATTTTCTTTGGAAAAAAAGCCTAAAATGTTCTTAACTATCATTTACTAGGTAGTCAATAAATAAACAGCAATACTGTAAACAAATACCAAGACACTTCATTCAACTGAGGACATATGGAATTACATAGCCAAGGGCAAATAGAAAGCTGCATCGCGTCAAGATCCAAACAATTCAAGGATAAAAGCAGAGAAACAAGAATTAAACATCTATAATCACTTTCCTTGTTTCTTATGTCCAGAAGCTATAAATGGCTTTTCTTGTAGTTTCAATGGGAGAAAATGGTGACCCAGTACACAGCATCCAATCATCCTTCATTGCTGTAATTTTGTGTACTCATTTCCAAACAACTTGACTTAGTTATCTAATGTGCTTTAAGATATCAGCTCTGATAATGGTCTAGGCCAGTGCTTCTCAAACTTTGGCATGCATCGAATCACCTAGAGAGCTTTTGAAAAGAGATACCCAAGCCCTGCCCCAGAGACTCTGGGCTCCATTCCGCAGGTCTGGAGAGGGACCAAAGACTTTCTAACAAGCTTCCAAGTGCCTACTGCTGCTGGCACCATACCTTTGGTAGTAGAGCTGATCCAGAACAAACACTAATTTCTATCCATCCATGTGCCCAAAAAAGATAAACTGAGAGTGCAGAAAATATTTCTGTACTTTGCTCAATACTTTAAATAAGTTCTCAAAGTACCATTCCAAATATTTGGTCATCAAGAAAATAATTCCTAGGGTTTCCCTGGTGGCGCAGTGGTTGAGAGTCCACCTGCCGATGCAGGGGACACGGGTTCGTGCCCCGGTCTGGGAGGATCCCACAGGCCGCGGAGCGGCTGGGCCCGTGAGCCATGGCCGCTGAGAGTCTACACACTGTACACCCTGAGGATATCAGAGATGTCCATGGCAAACATCCAAATGCCTCAAGGGTTTTCCAAAGCACTAGTCACTTTCACTGGTGTTAATAACAGTTACTGGCAAATTGATTAAAAAGTATTACATATTTGACCAATTTAAGATTGTCAATACTATGGATCATTTAGATGCTTGCTCCAACTGTTATCTAGTCTGTGTGTTTAGGACAGAAATAATGTTTTTCAGATATGAGACAACAAAACATACAGTTCAGGAAACAGAATGTGGTAGTTAATATGGGCTTTAGAATCAGACTGTCCTATTTCTGAATCCTAGCTCAGTAACTTCTTATATGTATGACCTCAGACAAGTTACTTAATCTCTCTGTGCACGGAAGGATTCATGGTCCCTACCTGACAGGGATGCCATGAACACTAAATGAGACTACACCAGGGAAACGAGGAGGAGGATCACAGTGACAGTTTTGGCTGGTGACTAGTATTGGTATCTTATAAAATGAAAGGAAAACATTCCCTGGAAATCCTCAACTTAGCATGTAACAGCTCCTGATCCATTTTCTAAATGTACATTAGTAGGAAATACACCAAAGCCCAGTCATACCTTCCAACAGTACCCTGAAATGTAAATCTATCCACTATTCCAATTAGGAAGAAAAGAGCCAGATTTACATTTGAAAACTAAAACAAAGAATCACTGTAGCTAAGTTCACCTTACATGTCCCCCAACTACACTTCCCTTCAAGATGTAACTTCAGTGCAGATTTCCCAAACCACCTCCTGGGAAGCCAGGAAAGGCTTGTCCACCAGCTTGTCCCCCAAACACACCAAGGACCCTAGCCCGCAAGAAGTACAAAAGTTTGTTTCTATTTACTTTAAAAAATGAGAGCAAGACTCAGCTACACAACGTTTCTGGGTGCAGAGGCACTGCTCCAAGCACTGCAGACCCGATTACCCAAATCCCCTAGCACCCACGGGGACGGGAGGTGCCGTTCTCGGGACGGTGGCTCTGCCATCATTTGTCTCCTGGGAGTTCCTGTGACTCTCTCTCAAGCAAGCAGAGGCATCTGCACATGGAGTTATTATTGCTCAGTCCCCCTGTATCAACGCGGGAAGCGAGGGGAGGCGTGACCACGGGTCAGTGGCTGCACATGAGGAGTCCCGAGTGCCTTACTTTCTGGAGAGCCACGATGGGGGCAGGCAAGGAGAGTGAGGCTCCAGCTCTGCTTTCCTATATTTGTTTGCTATACACACTTCATCTGTAGAAAGCATTCTATGATAAAAAGCTGAAAACCTCGTTGTTCTAGTCCAGCACCATGACTTTACATGAGTTAAGCAGAGCTCCAGGCCCATGAGGGAACTTGGTAAGGCCCACAGCTGAGCCAGTGGGGCTTCCCACTCCAAGGCCAGCCTCTCCACCAGCCATTGTTCCCAGTCACCCCTCCAAGGACAACTATTAACACCTTTCATTTGTGAAATGTGGAAACTTTTGTTTCAGTTTTTGTCCATCCCACCCATCCTCAAATTTGCCCTGAGATTAGAAAAAATAGGAAAATGACTGATAACTTTTCATTTCAACGTCTCCCTTTTAATATGTTCAAAACATCTACCCTTTAAGTGAGACAAGCACACCTCACATTAAAGCACTAGATCAAGTTCACTGCATTATGCAACATACAGGATGAGAAACCCTTTTAGCTGTACACGTATGAACTTCAAAAACTGAACAGGTAGGTATTCAAGCCTTGTGTTTTAGGGGAAAAAAGAGGAACAGTTCTGGTTTTGCAAAGTTAATGTGTAATTTACTTTCATCTCCCACTGTATTTAAGTTTTTTTCATTACCTTCTATTTGTGCCAAGAGGTGGTGTACCATTTATGGTAATGATATGATAATGAGTGGAGATATATTACATGAATTATCAGATTACTAGATATGGCAGAAGATGTGAAGGTGATGGGCAAATAAATGAAATCTGAGAAACGCTTTATCAAACCTCAGGACTTGCCTTATCTTCATATTTTTACTTTCCAAGTCATTTCTTAAACTGAATATCACAAATATTTACATTATATATACAAGTATTCATTTAAATAGAGCCATGTTTAGTTTAATCACCAACAATTACTGAAAGGCACCTTTATTCATCCGGACCTTCCACAAAAGCCCAGAGGACTCACACTCTTTGACCACTACGGTGCGGTGACCAAGAGGCACAAGCATTTCAATATGAGTAATTTGAGAATAACTGCTATGGGGAGAGTCTTAGGAGGTGCTAGGGTCAAGGAGAGTCTTCCATATTCAACAATCCATGATTAAGACTCATACAATCATAACTGGTTTGTTAGAGAGGGTGCCATGGTGCAGTAGCCGTCACTACTGCACAGTAGTGGATACTGTGGATACTTGTAAAAGCTATTACATAAAATACAGTACCAGTGGATATTGTTACTTAAGATAGTATCTCAATTTTCTTTTTGGACATAACTACATTACACACAAAAGAAGATTTCAGGGAGGAAAAAAGTTGCTTCTACTCTCTAGTACCTATAGAATTTAGGATTTATAACACATTTGTCACTTAAAATTATCTTTCAACATACATATGCTTTCTCTAAATTACAAGCTCCTCATTCATTTGAAAATCTTATAAAGAAGTGAGTGTGCCTGGCAGAGTGCTAGCCAGGCCCTCAATGCACAGGGATTAGATAGCACACCACTACTCAGCATGCAGCAAGGCTATATGTGACGCTGGCTGCTATGAGGCAAGACCTGCTCATACAGGGAGAGGGCCTCACATAGATGACCTCATATCTCATGTAACCAAAGGCCACAATTTGCTATCTAAAAAGGCAAGTTTCAGAATTGCTTACTTGTGGGATGTCCGTTTCTTCATCATGCTTGCAGATACACCAGCATGGCCTAAAAGAGAAGTGAGTATGAGTCAACAAAAACTGAATAAAAAATAGTCCAAACTCAGGAAAAAGTTAACTTATGAAAAACTGCTATATAAAGTATGAAATTAAAATAAACCACAAGGGAATTCCCTGGTGGTCTATGGTTAGGACTCTGCGTTTTCACTGCCGAGGGTCCAGGTTCGATACCTGTTTGGGGAACTAGGATCCCACAAACCACGAGGCGTGGCCAAAAAAACCCACAAACAGCCAACATGTAACAAAACCATTTGTCTACTTATCTTTTAAATAGGAGATATAAGGGATTCTGGGAAGATAAAATAACAGAGACAGCAGTTTATCTCCCTAAATCGGCCATAAAACACAAAACCAAAATCACATGGACAAAAACCACAACAAAAAATGACAATCCTAGTCAAAAGGTACAGAACTTGTCTTCCTGCCACAAACAACTAGAAAATGGGACAAGAGATATGACACATCTGGATCCAAACATCAGGACAACAGGCAGCAGAGGACTATGGAACCGGGGAGCAGAAAACCCATGCAGAGGCCCCCACACCAACCAAGTGCATCCCAACAACGACTTGTGGATGATGGTTCACGAAGGGGAAACCAAGAACACTGTGGTTGTGCTACACTGACAGTCAGATGGGAGCTGCGGAGGGAGGGGTGGCTGGGAGCTGTGGATCTGAGTGCTGGCAAGGAGAGAGATCTCAGAGGGAGCTCCAAACATCTGGAAGGGGAGGGGTAGTCTTATGTCTGGCTAGATATTAACCTGCAAAGGCATGAGAGTTGTTCAAAGTCCATCTAGCCACCTCTTTGAACACACAGGGCAGTCAGTAAAAACCATAAAAAGATAATCCCTTAACCAGAAGGATGAAGTAGCCCTAAGAATAAAAGCTGCTATAGACCCATCCTAGCACCTGCTTGCCAAAACAAACTCCAATATTCATTAAAGGACATCAAGAAAACCCAGTGCTCCACAACACACTTCAAATGTCCAACACCCCAACTAAAATTATTAGACCTGTGGAAAAGCGGCAGACTGTAACCCCATAACCAAGCGGGTTATTACCAAAACGATGTAATTAGCAGGCCAGGATGTTAAAAGAACTATTAACAACTGTGCTCAAATAGCTAAAGGAAGACATAAACACTTAAAATAGAAAAATGGGGGTGGGGTGGGGAGAAGAGAATAAATAAATGAAACTGGTGAAAAATACATGATCCAAAATGAAAGAAAAAAAAATCACTGGATATGATTAACAGCAGATTAGACCCCACAGATAAAAAGACCAGTGAATGTGAGATATTACAGTACAACATATCTAAAATGGAACACAAAGGAAAAAACTGTGGGAAACAAACAGCCTCAGTGACTTGTGGGACAATATCAACTAGCCCAACATAAATGAAATGCACTCCATGAAAGAGAGGATCAAGGGGTGAAGGAAGAAAAAGTCTGACAAAAATAATGGCAGAAAGCTTTCCAGATGTGGTAAGTGCATAACCATGGAGCCAACAAGCTCAATGAAGCCAAAGTAAGATAAAGACAAAGGAAAAAACCACACCAAGGCACATCCTCATCAAGTTTCTGAAAACCAATGACTAATAAAATATTTTAAGCAGACAAAGAATAAAGACACCTTAAATTTAGGGAAACAGAAAATACTGGCTCCAGATTTGTTGTCAGAAACAATGTAAGCCAGAAAACAGTGGAATAAATCTTTAAGGCGCTGCTAAGATAAACAAAATAACCTACCTGTGGATTCAGAATACTATAGATAGCAAAAATCTTTCCAACCCCAACAATATTGATAATTTCATTAAACATAGTCTAAATGAATCAGTTAAGAGACCATATAAAGAAGGAAGAGACGATTATTAACATCAGACAAAGTAACTTCAGGACAAAGTTACCAGGGATCAAAAAGGACATTCCAAAATGATGAAAGGATCAATCAAGAAGCCATACCAGGGAGTTCCCTGGTGGTCCAGTGGTTAGGACTCCAAGATCTCACTGCCGAGGGTCTGGGTTCAATCCCTGGTGGGGAACGAAGACTCCACAAGCTGTGAGGGTGCGGCCAAAAAAACAAAACAAAACAAAACAAAAAAAGGGAAGCCATAACAATCTTAAATGTATATGTACCTAATTATAGAATACTGAAATACATGGACTTCCCTGGTGGTGCAATGGTTAAGAATCCGCCTGCCAATGCAGAGGTCACGGGTTCGATCCCTGGTCCGGGAAGATCCCACATGCCGCAGAGCAACTAAGCTCATGTGCCACAACTACTGAGCCTGTACTCTTGAGCCCATGTGCGGCAACTACTGAAGCCTGTGCACCTAGAGCCCATGCTCCACAAGAGAAGCCACCATGAGAAGCCCGTGTACCACAATGAAGAGTATCCCTCACTCTCTGCAACTAGAGAAAGCCTACGCACAGCAACGAAGATCTAACGCAGCCAAAAATAAATAAATAAAATAAGGAAGAACACTGAAATATATAAAGCAAAAACTGACAGAATTCACAAGGAAAAGTGACATACTCATAATTATATTTAAAAATATGAACGCTTCTCAGTAATTGATATAACAAGCGGCTAGGAGTATCAGAAAGGATATAAAAAACCTGAACATCACAAACAGCCAACTAGGCTTAGCTGACATTTACAGAACGCCAATCCAATACTGCCAAAATAAAGATCTTTTCCAAGTTCACATGGGACATTAACCCAGATACACCATATGCTACTCAGAATACAAACCCTCAAAACACTTAAAATAACGTGAAATCATACAAAGTATGTCCTCTAACTATATCAGAATCAAGTCAGAAATAAATAGCAAGGTATCTGGAAACACCCCAGTATTTGCAAATTAAACAACAATCTTCTAAAACTTCATGGTTCAAACACAAAATCACAATAAAAATTCAAATATTTTGAATAAAAATATGAAAATGAAAACAATCTATCAATATCTGTGGAATGATGCAAAAGCATGTTTACTATATTGATCAAAATTCACACTAAGTAACAAGATCCACCTGGGTGGAGGAAGAAGGCTTCTGGGTTTTCTGCAAAGTTCTCTCTCCTTGGCCTTACATTAAGACATGCAATTTTTAGACATAAATTTCTGTACTTACATAACATTTACAATTCTAAGAAGTTAGATGAAAAAGGAGATATATGGTCAATTGGTCTGTGTAAGACTGTCCATTCTACTTCACAGATAAAAACAGCGAGACATTACCCCGATTGCTTAAGAGAGCCATTCTCCCCCACTTTCACCTAGCATGCTTATATATATACACTGTACGAAGTGGGCAGCTCATATATGAAGATAAGATACAGACTGAACAGAGAGCAAATCTATCCAGAGCATCCCTGGAACAACCCTAGGCTTGCAGTAGATGCGTATCACGATATAAAAAGTGCAAAAGTAGACGTGAAAATACAGGATTCGATCAAGATCTACTGGAATTGTACCTGGTGTCAGGATCCTCTCCTTCCCTTCCACACTAACTATACAAGGAAAAGGCAGCTGACGTTAGCATTTGGTACACCCCCGGCCTAACACCCACACGGCTCCCTGCATCCTAGACACTTAACAGGCCCCAGACATCGCCACGCTCCCCACAAAGCTGAATTTCCCATTTAGATGAGTACCGTGACAAAAATAATCTTCTGATCACTCAAGAAAAGGTAAGCCATTCGTAATTAATCCTTAATTCTTAAGTGTGAATGGACAATGATCAATAGTCAAACAACACAAAAAAAAACAAACAAAAAACCCAGTGGTATGAGAAAGATAAAAATAAGCATCACTGTTTGTAGTCCCAAGACCTACGAAGATTAAATAAAAGAACTGGTATCCTCAGGAAAACTGAAGATACTATAGTCATAAAATGGGAACAAGTGGCTATAAAAAGGGACAACAAGAGCTCTTGAAAATTAAAATAAATGAAGAGAGAGCACTTTCCATTTCCAGTCCGGCACGTTAGGAGCTTGGAAGTTACCACTCTGTCCTAACAAGGGCTGAACAAGCTGAAAAATCAACAACTCTTCTTAGATTGGTGAGAGAAGTGAGGTTACAAGGAATCACTGTCCCCAAAATTGGAGACACAGACAAGCAGATACAGAGAATCACAATTCATGGTAGCAGAATCCTCTGCAGGAACCAGTACCTGGCTAGGAAAACCTGAAAGGCAATTGAGTAACTGCTAGAGGCTTGGTGTGGACAAGCCTGAAAAATAAAAACTCCAGGGGACCTAGTCATGGGAAGGAGGGGGCTCCGCATTTTTTTACGTTTTACCTCCAGAAGCACCATCAGGTTCTCACAGTGAAGAGCAGAGAAAAACCCCCTTTTGCTTTCAGCAGAGGGAAGGGAGAAGTAGCCTTTCTGAAATACACCAAAGTATTCTGTTCTTACCAAGACCTGCCCTTGAGAGAAACTATTTTATTGGAGCCTTACTGTATCAGGGCCTAAGTGACCAGAGGGAAGGGAAATAGCCAACTCCAACTCTCTAGCTGTCCCCTGGTGTGACAGGAATTTCAAGGCTCAGCCCCCTAGCCCCCCAGTAGGACACAAGAGGGGGAGGAAACTGAGAAGCACAAGTGACGGTCACAGCCCGGTGAGGCAGACTCACTGAAGACTAAAACCTCATCACAGAACTACACAGTGTATCTCTCCCTCCCACACCGCACCACCATATCACTTAAGGCTCATTTACCAGAGCTCCTTTTACCCGGAATATCATGTCTGGCTTTCATCAAAAACTGTGAGGCACAGTTTGAAGAGACAGAGCAAATACCAGAATCAGACTCAGATATGGCAGCGATGCTGGAATTGTCCAACTGAGAACTTAAACTAACTATGAATAACATGCCAAGGGCTCTGTGTGGCTGAACCACACTGACTCTTCTTTGTCAGCTCCATCGCAGGCCCTCAGTCCCACCCCCCTCCCCTTTCTGTTATGACTGAGCTTTAGCTTACTCATAAGAAATACACCCAAAGCAGGTAAGTTTCCTATCAACTTTTATCCTCGCCTTCACCTGATACGAAAACTGGGAGAATATCTTTTGCTGATGCAGATGGTTAGTGGACATGAGACCCTTGAGGGGGGGAGGAAAAACCCCAGTCCCCTCTGTGTGGGTGTGCTTCTCCCTTAGTAATCAGATTCCATTTTTAGCTTTGGCTCCTTTAAATCCCCCTATACTCCTTTTGGTGGTATGGGGTGCAGCTGCAAACGCCTATGGATGGTCGTCCAGCTGATCCTGCCTGTGTATAAGTCACCCCACAATAAACTTCGTAATTGCACTTTATGACCGCTTCACTTTTTAGTCTCAAAGACTAAAAAAATTAAAGAACCATATAAATGGACAGATATTCCATGTTCATGGATAGGAAAAACCAACACTGTCAAGATGTCAGCTCTTCCCAACTTGATCTGTAGATTAAACGCAATCCCAACCAAAATCCTAGCAAGTTATTTTGTGGTTATCAACAAATTGACTCTAAAGTTTATATGGAGAGGCAAAAGACACAAATAGCCGACAGGATATTGAAGCAGAAAAACAAAATTGGAGGACTGACATTACCTGACTTCAAGACTTGCTATATAACTACACTAATCATGACAGTGTGGTATTGGTGAAAGAACAAAGAGATCAATGGAACAGAATAAAGAACCCACAAATAGCCACCCATAAATACAGTTAACTGTTCTTTGCCAAATAAGCAAAGGCAATACAATGGAGTAAAGACAGTGTTTTCAACAAATGGTGCTGGAACAACTGGACACCCACATGTAGAAAAATGAGTTTAGACACAGATCTTATATCCACCACAAAAATGAACTCAAAACAGACCATAGGCCTAAATGTAAAACAAAAAACTATCAACTATAAAACTCCTAAAAGGTAACATAGGAGAAAATCTAGATAACCTCGGTTATGTTGAGAACCTTTTAGATACAATGCCAAAGGCACAATCCATGAAAGAAATAATTGATAAGTTGGACTTAATTAAAATTTAAATCTTTTGCTCTGTGAAAGACACTGTCAAGACGATAAGAAAATATTTGGGGAAGACATATCTGATAAAGTACTGTTATCCATAACATAAAGAGAACTTTTAAAATTCAGCAATAAGAAAACAAACTGATTGAACAACTTTTAAAAATTGAGCCAAAAACCTTTACACCTCACCAAAGATACAGAGATGGCAAATAAATGTACGAGAAGATGGTCTATATTATATGTCATCAGGGAAATACAAACTCAAAACAATGAGATACCACTACACACCTATAAGAATGGTGAAAATCCAAAATATGTATTGACAACACCAACTGCTGGAGAGGATGTGGAGCAACTGGAATTCTCATTCACTGTCGGTGGGAATCCAAATTTGGAAGTTTCTCACACAACTCTTACCATATGATCCAGCAATTATCCTCCCTGGCACTTATCCAAAGGAGGCGAAAACTTACATCCACATAAAAGCCTGCACATGGATGTTCATAGGAGCTTTATACATAATTGCCAAAACTTGGAAGCAAGCAACAAGATGTCCTTTAGTAGGTGAACGGATAAATAATTGGTACTATATTCAGACAACAGAATATTATTCAGTACTGAAAAAAAAAGCTATCAAGCCATGAAAAGACATGAAGGAATTTTATGACTCTAACTATATGATATTCTGGGAAAGGCAAAAATATGGAGACAATAAAAGGTCCGTGGTTGCCAAGGGTAAAGGGGGAGGTAGGGATGAATAGTTGGAACACAGGATTTTTAGGGCAGTGAACCCATTCTGTATGATACTATAATGGTGGATTTGTGTCATTATGCATTTGTCAAGACTCACAGAACATACAACACCAAGAGTGAACACTAAGGCAAACTACAGACTTAGAATGATGCTGATGTGTCAATGTAGTACCTTCACTGTTAACACATGTATAATTGAGTGTGGGATGCTGCTACTGGGGAACACTGGGGAGAGATGGGGGGTATATGAGAAATCACTGTGCCCTCTGCTCAATTTTGCTATAACTTAAAACTGCTCTACAAAAGTAGTCTATTTTTTTAATCCTTTAAAAATAAATAAAGAGGTACTAGACTTATTCTTTGACCATCAACACTGGGCTAGACAACAAGAGGTAAGTGATGCCTTCAAAACTGAGGTAAAATTATTGTGAATACAGAACTCGTAACCAGATAAAGTACTAACTGGCATTTACAGTCATGTACGGGCTCAAAATTTAAACCTTAAACAAATCTCTCAAAATTATTGGAGGATACTCCAGAAATTTAGAGAAAAGCACTGTAAACACAGAGGATCTGAGAAACCATGTTAGAAGTTCAGCGCAGCTTCTGAGAAGTAGGCTAGGTAAGACCCATACAGATGGGAGCAAGAGACAAGGGACTCAAGGAAGATTTTCTCCAAGAAGCTGACTCCACACAACAGAGAGTATAAGATAAATTACTCATACCACAGACAGTAGTTAATATCTCTGACATTAAAAGAGCTTCCGAAAGCAGAGAAGAAAAAATGGGTGAGATAAGAACAGAAAAAGGCCAAAGAGGCATTTACAAGTAACACAAGATATGCAGCCTCACGCGTACAACTACAGAGATAATAACTGCAGTGAATAGCCTTGTCCATTTGTCTTGCCAGGGCCATTAGGCCCACCCATCAGATGGACAAAATTCTACATTGCTGACAACATACAACGCTGGTGAGACTCTGTGAGAAACACATATTACTTGCTGGTAGGAATGCAAAATGGTACAGAGTCCATTGAGGGGAATCTGGTGACATCTCACAGAATTCCATACACATTTAAGATCTGATTCAGTTCCACCTCTAGAAATCTATCCTAATGGCACTGGCGAGATAAATGGACAAGGCTATTCATTGCAGTTATTATTTCTAATAGCAGAAGAGAAGAAACAACCTAAATGTCCAGCTAACTGACTACTGAACAAACTAATCTGGTACATCTGCACAACAGAATACTGTTCAATTGTAAAAAGTCATGAGCAATTTCTCTATATACTGCTAAGAAGAGGTCACCTATACATACTGTCAAGTGGAAAAAGCAAATAACGGAAGAGTAAGTAGGTGTGTATATATTCACTGGGCACCAATGTCGGTGAGTTGTCAAGGGTGGGTCATATCACCCATCTGAGGACCACAGATTTTCCAGTGGAAAACAGAACAAGACCCTTTATTAGGTAGCTACACCTATTTGTTGATTGAAATGAGAAAATAAGCCTAATTTACAAAATAAACTGTTCAATGACTCACCAAACCATTACTTAAACTGTACTAAACCACGACAGGCAAGTAAAACTACATACACTCAAACTGTTTTAACAAAGCTCATTCAGACAAATGTTCCAAAATAACCAACTTTTAACTTAACTTTGCATGGACTCAGATGTTCCAAGTATAAAGACCAATGTCTGTTCCAGCAACTCATTTGGATTAAAAATACCAATCCCCCTACACACCACACTCATTTCCTCCAATCCTATTAACTCACTCATTCGCCCCTGTGAGCACCTTTCCCTCTTGTGAAATTTCCCTGGGAGGCTGTCAAGGTGACAGTCTTCCTGTTGATCAGCAATTTTAATTAGCCTGGCTTTACAAGACCAGCAGTGGTCTCTGGGGGTGTCACTTCGACAAATAGAAAAAGAGTATGACTTTATAACTTTAAGGGAGAAATCAGGAAATCTGAGAGGTGTTAAATACTCTCATCTTACAAGCAGGAAATCTGAAAATCCATCTCTAAAGAAAACATTCACAAGAGAAAACATTCACAAATAGAGACGAAAAGCAAAGAGACACTAAGACAATCATAAGAGGTAGAACTAATTCAAGAAAGGCTTTTTAAAAATGCAACTTACAGGGGCTTCCCTGGTGGCACAGTGATTAAGAATCCACCTGCCAATGCAGGGGACACAGGTTCGAGCCCTGGTCCGGGAAGATCCCACATGTGGAGCAACTAAGACCATGTGCCATAACTACTGAGCCTGCGTTCTAGAGCCTGTGATCCACAATTACTGCGCCCACATGCCACAACTAGTGAAGCCCAAGCACCTAGAGCCTGTGCTCCACAACAAGAGAAGCCACCGCAATGACAAGCCTACACACTGCAACGAAGAGTAGGCCCTGCTCGCCGCAACTAGAGAAAGCCCGCACGCAGCAACAAAAACCCAACGCAGCCAAAAATAAATAAATTACAAAAAATTTAAAAAATAAGTTTCTAGAGAAGAGGGAAAAAACCCACTGGTACATACAAAGGTTCAGAAATGAAAATGGCATACAACTTCCCCAAATAGCAACACTGGATCTCAGAGACAATGAATGGAGCAATGCCTGGAAAATTCTGAAAGAAAAAGTTATTTCCAACCTAGAATCTTTTCCCTGCCAAATATAAAGCATGAGAGTAGAATAACAACAATGTTGATATAAGGTCCAAAAAAACTTCCATCTTCTATGTGCATTTTTTAAAATTCTTATTAGAGACAATTTCAGGAAATCTGAGAAGTGGAAAGTAAAGACTATGAATGAATCACTATACATTCCACTTGCAGCTTTAACAATCAGCTCATTCACTGCCTACTCTTGAAACTTTTGAAGACGTACATGCTTTACCCAGGCAAGAGTACACACTAAGAGACAAAATGCATGGGAACCAGGAGGAAAGGAGAATCTAACATACAAAAGAGGAAAAAGAAATTCCAGGGATGACAATGTTGAAGCAGGTCGAGAGAATAATCAACAGATTAGAAAAGGACAGAAGGCGCTAGGAAAAAATCCTCTAAGAAAAACATGGACAGATGGATTATCTATCACATTTGGCATGCAGGAAATTATACTGAGAGGAGTTTTATAAAGCTGTTGGAGGGTTTAAGAGACTTCAACTTGCAAAGAAATTTAAACAAATAGAAAAAAAAAACTAAAGCAATCACTAAACTCCAGGAAAAATGTGCAAAAAAAATAATCATACTGCATTACTTGGCTCAAAAGTTCAGTACTTATGCAGTAATCATGATAGAAACAATAAGTACCATTTTAGCCAAAACTTAGAAGGCTAAAGAAGTAGTAAAACTGTCCCTGTTTCCAGATGACACGATGCTATACATAGAAAGTCCTAAAAGATGCTACCAGGAAACTAGTAGAGCTCATCAATGAATTTGACAGTTGCTGAATACAAAATTAATATACAGAAATCGTTTGCATTTGTATACACTAAAAACAAAATATCAGAAAGAGAAATTAAGGAAACAATCCCATTAACCACTGCATCAAAAAGAATGTATCTAGAAATAAACCTACCTAAGGAGGCAAAAGACCTGTACTCCAAAGACTGTAAGACACCGATGAAAGAAACTGAAGATGAAAGATATATTGTGTTCTTGGAATGGAAGAATCAATATTGTTAAAATGACCATACTACCCAAGGCAATCTACAGATTCAATGCAATGCCTATCAAATTACCAATGGCATTTTTCACATAACTGCAACAAAACATTTTATTTGTATGGAAACACAAAAGACCGCCAATAGCCAAAACAGTCTTGAGAAAGGAGAACAGAGCTGGAGGAATCATGTTCCCTGACTTCAGATTATACTACAAAGCTACAGTAATCAAAACAGTATGGTACTGAGACAAAACTGACATAAGAGATCAATGGAACACGATAAAAAGCCCAGAAATAAACCCACGCACTGATGGTCAATTAATCTACGACAAAGGAGGCAAGAATATACAGTGGAAAAAAGACAGTCTCTTCAATAAGTAGTGCTGAGAAAACTGGACAGCTAAATGTAAAACAATGGAATTAGAACATTCTCTAACACCATAACACCATATACAAAAATAAACTCAACTGGATTAAAGACCTAAATGTAAGACTGGATACTATAAAACTCCTGGAGGAAAACATAGGGAGAACACTCTGACATAAATCACGGCAATATTTTTTTGGATCTGTCTCTTACGGTAATGGAAATAAAAGCAAAAATAAACAAATGGGACCTAATTAAACTTAAAAGCTTTTGCATAGCAAAGGAAACCATAAACAAAATGAAAAAAGACAATCTACGGACTGGGAGAAAATATCTGCAAATGATGCTACTGACAAGGGATTAATTTTCAAAATATACAATATCAATTAATTAATATCAAAAAAACAACCCAATCAAAAAATGGGCAGAAGACCTCAACAGACATTTCTCCAAAGATGACATACAGATGGGCAACAGCACATTAAAAGAGGCTCAACATGCATTAATTAGAGAAATGCAAATCAAAAGTACAATAAGGTATCACCTCACACCAGTCAGAATGGCTATCATCAAAAAGTCTACAAATAATAAATGCTGGAGAGGGTGTGGAGAAAAAGGAACCCTCCCTACACTGTTGGTGGGAATGTAAACTGGTACAGCCACTATGGAGAACAATATAGAGGTCCCTTAAAAAACTAAAAACAGAGCTACCATATGATACTGCAACCCATGCACCCCAATATTTGTAGCAGCACTAATTATAATAGCCAAGACCTGGAAGTAACCTAAATATCCGTCAACAGATGAATGGATAAAGAAGATGTGGTACATATATACAAAGGAATATTACTCAGCCATAAAAAATAAATGAAATAATGCCATCTGCAGCTACATGGATGGACCTAGAGATTATCATACTAAACTGAAGCAAAGAAAAGTATCATATGCTATCACTTATATGTAGAATCTAAAAAAATGACACAAATGAACTTATTTACAAAACAGAAATAGACTCACAGACATAGAAGACAAACTTATGGTTACCAAAGGAGACATAATGGGGGAGGGGGATAAATGAGGAGTTTGGGCTTAACATATACACACTGCTATATATAAAATAGGTAAACAACAAGAACCTATTGTATAGCAGCTGGAACGATACTCAGTATCGTTATTAAAAATATATCTCATTTATTTATCTATCTCTCTGTCTGTCTGTCTGTCTACGCCAGGTCTTAGTTGCGGCAGTCGGGATCTTCGTTGCAGTGTGCGGGATCTTTAGTTGTGTCAGGCAGGATCTTTTAGTTGTGGCATGCAAACTCTTAGTTGCAGCATGGGGGATCTAGTTCCCTGACCACGGATCGAACCCAGGCCTCCTGCCTTGGGTGCATGGAGTCTTAGTCACTGGACCACCAGGGAAGTCCCAATATAATCAATATTTTGTTAATAACCTATAATGGAAAAGAATCTGAAAAATAATACATACATATGTACATGTATACATACACAACTGAATTTCTTTGTTGTATACCTGAAACTAACCCAACATTGTAAATTAACTTTACTTCAATAAAAAAATTAAATATTGACTTCATTATTTAAAAAAAAAAAAAAAGGTTAACGGGAGAAAGAGATGTTATGTGAAAAAGCCATCATCCTCAACAGGTTTCAATACATATCTAAATTTTTCAGATCAAGAGAAATCTGTATACTCATTTACAAATTTTGAAGGTAAACATCAAAATGAATGGAGTGCCTACTTTTTGATATAAGTCTTCAGCACTACTTGACATTTCACCCATGAATTTTTATTGATTTGATAAAAATAAAATCAAGGTTTTAAAAATATTTGAATATAGCAAAAATAGTTGTTAACCTGAGTATTAGGCACATGGATATCTATTACTACCATTCCCTGTACCTATCAGTATAATGTCATAAAAGGAGAAAATTTGCAACCTTTGGTAAACTAGTAAAAATGGAGGCTAACTTTACAGGAAAAAAAAATATGAAAAAAGTTTTACTGTAAAAAAGGACTTGCTGCCCAACGTCATTAGGTACATATAAACTACCACTTTAGTAACCAATTGAATTCCAACATATTTATATAAATAAACCTAAGTTATTTTAAAAATAGAAATCCCTGGAACTTCCCTGGTGGCGCAGTGGTTAAGAATCTGCCTGCCGATGCAGGGGACATGGGTTCGAGCCCTGGTCCAGGAAGATCCCACATGCCGCAGAGCAACTAAGCCCATGTGCCACAACTACTGAGCCTGCGCTCTACAGGAGCCCATGAGCCACAGCTACTGACCCCACGTGCCACAACTACTGAAGCCTGTGCACCTAGAGCCCATGCTCCTCAACAAGAGAAGCCACCACAATGAGAAGCCTGCACACCACAACGAAGAGTAGCCCCCACTCGCCGCAACTAGAGAAAGCCCGTGCGCAGCAACAAAGACCCAACGCAGCTAAAATTAATTAATTAAAAAAAAAAAACAGAAATCCCTAATATGTTGAACTAGGTGCATAAAGAGAATGTAAAAAATTCAATTTTCAAATTTTTATTGATCACTCACACCCTAATGTCAAACACTGTCAGGTATTAGGAGTTGCCCACTGTGGTGGTTTTAAAACATGACCACAATTCTCTGACACTTCTCCCATGGAGCAGAGTACATGCCCACTCCCTTGAACCTGGGTAGACCTCTGAGACTGCTTCAATGAACAAAATGCAACAGAAGTGAACCTGTATGACTTCCACGGCTCCAAGAGAAGAGACTATGCCACTGTGCCTGTTTCTCTTGGGATACTTCCTCTGGGAGCCTTCATGTAGTAAGTCCAGCTACACAATGGCCCACAGAGGAAGAGAAACATCCTAGGAGCCGTATCCACTGAAGGCCCCCACTTTAGCCTTTCAGATGGCAACAGACTAAGGGCACAGCTGAGCCACCATACCAACTCTGGAATGCCTATTTGGGCTTCTTGCTGCATGAGAAAAAGAAACCCCCTTTGTGTGTGAATTTTCTTTATTTGTAAATGGGCACATTTGTTACTGGTACAGGGATTTAAAAGTAACAAAGCCTTTGTCTATGTTAACAGGGAAAATGATTAAGACTAATTTATAAGTAATACTGATCAAGGGATCAGTAATCTCTCTAAAATAGAGTATAATACACAACAGTGAAAAACAATAAATGACCCCAGGGTTTCATATGTTAAAATATTCAACAATAGGCTGATTAGAATTTACAGAGTACCTACTTTGTCTTTAGCACTATGCCATATGCTCTAAAAAATATCAAAGAGTAAGAAAATATAAGATCAAAGTACTGGCTAGGATTAGACAATCTCTCCCTTAACAGTAACATCTCTTGGTTTAGCTCCTTCAATTACTTACACCATACTACACATCACTTTAATCAATTCTCTCTCCTAAGAATATGACTAAATCAGTGAAGAAAACAGGAGTGCTGAATTTAGAATGGTGTGCATAAAAAGAACTTGAGGGTACGAATTACTATTTCAAATGACAGAAACATGGGGCATTCACTGATCAACAAAAACTTGACAGCAATTTTTGCAACTAATGAGATGGAATAAACATTTTGTTATAAACAGTATGATCAACAAAAAAAAATGCTTTTTGCAGAGCAGCTATAATGTGTGAGGCACCTACTAAGCACCTGACAACATAAACGCATTTATTCTTCCTAATAACCCCAATAGATACATACCATAACAGTCCCACTGTTCAGATGAGAAAAACCAAGGCTTAAGAAGATACAAAATGCACCAGTGTTTATACAGCTAATAAAAGAGCAGGACAGAGCTGATGAGCCGAGTTGGAATTTAAATAGTAACCTCTCAGGTGACTTATACTTCAGTCAGTCACCACTACTGCAAGTTAATCTTACTGACAAATATTTAACAGTTAAATCAATATTATCTTTACAAGAGAGGAACTAAAATCAAAGAAAAGAGAAACTTAAAAATCTTAATCCCTGTGGCTCTTCTACAAAGGAATTCCAAACACTACAGTTAATAAATACAATAAATTCTAAATCACACAGCAACCACTTGTAAGATTAATAGTAATTTTCCTAGCAGAATTCTCAGATTCATTTATCAAAGAACCTTAATATGTTATGACAGGTTTTTTCCAATATTCAAATGTATTTCTGGAATGGAGAAAAACATAAATCTTAAAGAAAATACTACTTACCTATTTTATTTTGTAGCCTATAAGATTTTTAACCTTTGTTTTTAGGGTGGACAAAAATCATGCAAAGTCTAAACTTCTAGTATCGGCTGTGTGCCACAAAAATAAGAATTAATTTCTATTAAATATTCATTTCATTTCCATACATTTCATTCCAATAAAGTTCTTTCAAATAAATACGCAAAAAACTGAGCTTACCTTTTTCCCTATAAATATCCTAAATCTCACTAAATCTAATACTCAGTTAGTCATCTCACTTTCACATCTTCTTTCAAAAACAAATGATAAATCCTTTGTTTACTATAATCCTGTAAGTATTTACAATTCACTTGCTGTATTTACTGGACATCTATAACTTACTGCAAGAGACCACAGGAAAAGAAAATTAATATGATCCCTACCTTTCTAAAACCTAAACCTGTTTCTTTCACAGGTGCATGTGTTTAAAATACTGGAAATCACAAAGCTTTAGGAATAGCAAACCACTAGGAATTACATGAGAGCATTTCTCATTTTTACAACTGTTTTAAATTTATTGTACTAAAGTGTAGAACTGCACTGCCTACCTGCATCAGCTCTGGACCGCTGGCCAGGTGTCTTCCCGAATGGGGTCTTCATTCATCTGTATTTAAGTGAGCAGCAGAGCTGCTGGACTAGGGTGAAAATTCAGTATGCTCCAATTTGAAACTTTTCACAGAATTTCAATGTTCTTGTTAATCCATCATCCCAAGCGCCTTTTTAAAATAAGTTCAGCAAAAATACGTGAAATCCTAAGTACTCTGTAAGACAGTGAAATAATAGTTCATTACTAGAGCATCACAAAAGCAAACTACTCCAAGTAAGCCATCAAACATGACAAATTTTAAACGTAACATTAGCTAAAATACACTTTGCCGGGAAGCAATTAACTTTATTTCCTCAGACCTCGGTGCCAAGGACAACACAGAGAAGCAGGAGAAAAGGAGGTACTAGACCCCTCAACAACGAAAAGTGCAGTTCCTCACGGGTCAACGGAACATAATACAGCATCTGGCTTCCGGCTTCCCCCATTGTATCCCAACCCATTTTGCTGGCCGCCAATCCATTTTGCTGGCAGAAGTCAGAAAAGGTTAGACACTGGCATGTCAGAAAAGATTTAGCCTGGCAGGGCCCATATTCTTGATGGGACACAAAAAGACCCAGCAAGGCACTGGGGCGGGCAACAGAGGTGTGGCAGGTGCATGGTGGGAGCAACAGCTGGAGGGTGAGGCAGCACCGGAAGCTACTTCAAGTCTGAGCCACAGCTAGAGGGATGGTCAGTGAACCAGCAGCCTTGGGCAAAAGAAGGGATCACAGCCAGTAAGACATCACAGTTCCCTTTCTGCTCCCAAGCTTCGGGAAACCAGAGCGGAAGATCCAATAACTCTGGAGGAGCCTCAAAGAAATTTCCATACCCATGCAAAAAAGTCAGTTTATCATTTAATTGAAATTTGGGTCCAGTTTACAGTCCATGTTTTATAAAACATATATGGGAACGTATTCTCATAAAACACAAAAATATCCACCACAGGGCTTCCCTGGTGGCGCAGTGGTTGAGAGTCCGCCTGCCAATGCAGGGGACACGGGTTCGTGCCCCGGTCCGGGAAGATCCCACATGCCGCGGAGTGGCTGGGCCTGTGAGCCATGGCCGCTGAGCCTGCACGTCCGGAGCCTGTGCTCCGCAGCGGGAGAGGCCACAGCAGTGAGAGGCCCGCGTACCGCAAAAAAAAAAAAAAAAAAAAAAAATCCACCACAAATTTCACTGAACCACATGACCACGGTCAGCTCTGGTTATTAGTCATCACGTCTACATCGTACAGCCGTGCATTCACAGGTTTAAGAATTGAAGGGAATGCATTTTCTAGAGACTAAAATTCAACAAAATAGTTAAAATAATTAAAAAGCCTAAATAACAAGGGAGAGAGGGATCATTTCAACTGGTAAAAATTCTTAACTACATAAAACTTCAAGGGAAATTTAAAAACAAATGGCTTTTATAATTCATTTAATGAATATTCAGAATGCCTACTGTTTGAAGCTTAGGTAGGAGGGGAGAGACAGTACACAAATAAGTAAGGAAAAGAGACAGTATTTCAAGTGGCAATAAGTTATACAGGCATCCCTTAGAGATACTGAGGGTTCAGTTCCAGACCACCACGATAAAGCAAATATTGCAATAAAGTGAGTCACACTAATTTTTTGGTTTCCAATGCATATAAAAGTTATGTTCATATTATACTGTACTCTATTAAGTTTGCAGTAGCCTTATACCTGAAGAAAACTATGTACATACCTTGATTTAGAAATACTTTGCTAAAGATGCTAACCATCATCTGCCAATGCCAGGTTGCCACAAGCCTTCAAAAAAACAAGGTATGCCTGTACAGAAAAAACATGGAAGCAGCACCTTTTCTGAAGGTGACTTTTCCCATGCAAGGTTCATGTGCTCTTCCTAGGAGCTACAACCAGCCTGCCTCCCCACCCACTGAGCTAAAAGGAAGTCTAGGTTGTCATAACAACAAAGTCTAGGCTGTCATGACAACAAAGACGTACACTGGTCTTTCCCAAGGCCACCCAACAGACATGTAAGCCTCGCATCACTCTACCTCTTTCAGCACCAGAAATCTCAGCTTCCCCATTCAATTCTTCCCACTCTGATGTATCTTTCCCTACTGGAACCCTAGAGCCCTCTTCCCCCATCTGCCCAAACCTCTCTGCTGCCTTCTGAAAGGCAGTCTGTAGCAAAAGTCTATCTAGGGTCCCCTCCATCCAGCAGCTCTCTCCAAAGTGGTTGTTTGTGTTCCCCAAACAACCTTACTTACACAATCTCTCCTACCCCAACACCCCAACGTGGAGGCACGTGCCATAGCACTAATAATAACAGGCCCCCCTTTTCGTTGCAGTCATTACTCAGCTTAGATTCCACAGATGGTCAATCACTATAGAGACTCCCTTGCTTTTCTCTTCCTGTCACTTTCTGGCAAAACCCTAACCCAACTCCTTACTTACTGCACCCACAATTTCAGCCATTAAATGGGGCTGGAAAACTTCAAATTTATAATCTCAGATCGCAAGTGGGCATTGGACAATACCAAGCCCATCCTCAGCAGATAAGGCTCCTTTCTACTAGTTAGACGTAAGCAAACAGAAGAGAACTACTCATCTTCCCACCACCAAATTCACCAGCTGGTTGGTAGCCTCTGCTACTATAATAACAGATAAACTGTGTTTAAATTCAACCCTTTCTTATGTTTTATCAATCCCATCTCTATCTTCTCTATCAATTTCTGTTCTCATCGGTATACAATAAATAATGCAGTATTTTCCAATTTTAAAAACATCCCATGATTCTGCTCCTTTTCTCTGACACTCTTTACAAAGCTGCTTCAAAGACTGAAGAATATTTTAATCTATACAAGTATCAATGTTTCTTAACTTAATAAATCAACTTGGTTCTATAACATGAAAATTTTAGCTTACTGATGGTCTAAAGAGTATGTACACTTCTCACTAGCAGATTTAAGCTTATCTTGGTATGATTTTCTACTGCTTACCACTTCATTAAAATTTCCAGGTTGAACTTGTTATAATACTATTTAAAAAGTATAAGACACAGATTGAAAAAAAGAGTTGCAGAAGGGAAGGATATAGGAGCTTTTTGAATAATATAAGAAAACAAAATTCCAGATAAAAGTCCTTCCCCATTTTTGAGTTGCAATTACTATTCCAACTGCTTGATCTTACCTTAAATCCTGAGACAGCACAATCTCATTTCTAAGATAGCAGGAGTCATAATTTTTTTCAAATATTACACAAAATGTTGTCAAATGGAGCTTAAATTGAAGCCAATAAAAAAGATAGTTCTGTATTCAAGACTAAACCCAACAGATTGCTAACACCATTCGGTGAAAAGCTGTTCACAGCAAAAATCATGTTGCACAGTACCAAAGAATCACCCCAAATTACCTGTTGATTATAAATGCTTCTTGACAATGGAGGGATCAAACAACTCAACACCACTAATTGTGAGCCAACCACACTTAGAGGCTTCCAGATGTGATGTGATGCAAAGTACATCACATCATTATAAAACATTCTTGCCAAAAATGCTTTATCTAAATCTACTTGAGCCCCTAGATAGACCTAATTCTCAGTTTTTAAGAAATACAGGTGATACAAGAGAATGTGAGAAGTTTCTATAAGACAAATGGAATATACTCCTTAAAAGGTCAATGTCATAAGAAAAAAAGGTAGACATACTGCTCTAGATTAAAAGAGACTAAAAGCAGACAGCAAGCAAACCCTGAATGAATGGTTTGGAGGGGGAAAAGCTACAGAAGACATTGAAGTCTGGGGAAATTTAAATAGGGTCTATATAGTAGATGACACATTATGGAATTATCATTAACCTTTAAAAGCACAATAATGACACTGTAGTTATACATGAGAATATATTTATTCTTAGGAAATACATGCTGAAATGTCTACAGGTAGGCTGAATTAATGTCTGCAAGTGAATTTCAAATAGTTCACAGAAAGAAAGTGATACATACACAAACAATAAAGTGAAAATCACAAAATATTAATTTTTGAATCTATACAAAGAAAATACTAATGTTATTCTCTGAACTTTTATTTCAATTTAAAATTTTTCATAAAGAAAGCTGGGGAAAAGAAGATCCTGGATTTATTTCCCTTTGCTATAAGTCCATCTGTATTAAATATAATTAACTATCCAAGCATGCAATTTTGCTAAACAATCTTTAAAACATGTCATGAATTTAGTTTTGAAACTCAAAATATTTCTGTAACCATCTGAAAGGGGATCACAAGATTCTCACAATTTCACAAACAAGTGTCCCCAAGCACATGCTGTGTGTCACACACTGCTATACATGCATCAACTCAGACTCTACACAACCACCATAAGGCACACACTATACCTGTTCCATTTTGAAAATTAAAACCCTACGGCACCAGGACTTCCCTGGTGGCGCAGTGGTTAAGAATCCGCCTGCCAATGAAGGGGACACGGGTTCGAACCCTGGTCCGGGATGATCCCACATGCCGTGGAGCAACAAAGCCCGTGAGCCACAACTAAAGAGCCTGCGCTCTAGAGCCCACGCACCACAACTACTGAGCCCGCGCACCACAACTGCTGAAGCCTGCACACCTACAGCCCGTGCTCCGTAACAAGAGAAGTTACCACAACAAGAAGCCTGCGCACCTCAACGAACTGTAGCCCCGGCTCACCGTAACTAGAGAAAGCCCATGTGCAGCAATGAAGACCCAACACAGCCAAATAAAAATAAATTTATATATAAATAAAAACCCCTACAGCACCTTTGTTATACAGCAGAAACTAACACAACATTGTGGAGCAATTATACTCCAATAAAGATGTTAAAAAAATAAATAATAAAAAATAAAAACCTACGGCACTGAAATTAAAACGCACGTGGGCGTATAGACTACAAGTAGCATAGCTGAGATAAATTTCTTATTTTAAAAATAAACACAGGGGGCTTCCCTGGTGGCGCAGTGGTTGAGAGTCCGCCTGCTGATGCAGGGGACACGGGTTCGTGCCCCGGTCCGGGAAGATCCCATGTGCTGCAGAGTGGCTAGGCCCGTGAGCCATGGCCGCTGAGCCTGCGTGTCCGGAGCCTGTGCTCCGCAACGGGAGAGACCACGATGGTGAGAGGCCTGTGTACCGCAAAAAAAAATTAAAAAATTAAAAAATTAAAAATTTAAAAAAAATAAATAAATAAACACAGGGACTTCCCTGGTGGTCCAGTGGTTAAAACTCTGTGCTTCCACTGCAGGGGGCATAGGTTCGATCCCTGGTAGGGGAACTAAGATCCCACATGCATGCCGCAACTAAGACCTGGAGCAGCCAAAATAAATAAATATTAAAAAAAAAGTTACATATCAAAATATTTGCTACCAGCTGCTATCACGAAACAGTGCTATTTATAAAAAGAAAATAAATTTCTAAAACTGCTTAAGCAAAAGTGCCATGTTCCAAAGAAGTCTCAACACTAGTGGAAAAGTACAAACGGCTAAACACACCAAGTGTTAAGCTGAAGTTTGGGGTGCCAACAAGTGTGTTAAAGTTGTCGTCACAAAGGGTTCAAAGGGTGGGGAGGAATGTATGCTATCACAAATATTTATGTGAAAAATGAATAGGACCTGAATATTAAACAAGAAATAATTTTCTTAATTTCTTAATTATGATATTGTAGTTACAAAGAAAAAATCCTCATTTTTAAGAGTATCATGATGTCTGCAATTTACTGCAACTTTCAAATGGCTTAACAAAAAATGTGAGTAAAACAAAATATCAGCAAATGAATCTCAATGGAAAACATACAGGTATAACTCAGCTATAGGTTTAACTTTTCAGTGTATAGGAAGTTTCATTTAAAAAGTTTGGGGAAAACAACAGCAGAGAGAGAACAGCAAAATTTGGAATTGGTGGCAACAACACAGATTTACTGTGGGTACTCAAAAGTCTGTAGCTTATTTCCTAAGATGTGATTTTTAAAAACAGATTAAGAAAAGGTGGTAGGGCTTCCCTGGTGGCACAATGGTTAAGAATCTGCCTGCCAATGCAGGGGACACGGGTCAAGCCTTCGTCTGGGAAGATCCCACATGCCACGGAGCAACTAAGCCCATGTGCCACAACTACTGAGCCCGTGTGCCACAACTACTGAAGCCTGCACACCTAGACCCTGTGCTCCACAACAAGGGAAGCCAGTGCAACGAGAAGCCCACGTAACACAACCAACAGTAGCCCCCACTCGCCACGACTAGAGAAAGCCCGCACGCAGCAACGAAGACCTAATGCAACCAAAAATAAATAAATAAAGTAAATTTAAAAAAAATTATATAAAAAAAAAAGGTGGCAAAATATTTGCAATTCCTGAATCTGGATGGTGAGTATACAGATGTTCACAATAAAATGTTGAGAGAAAAAGGGTCAATAGTTTTAGATTCTATAAATCTGGAAAGAAAAAACATTGTATTACAACTCAGAACCTTCCTAAGTACCCAAAAGAATTTACCAGAAAGTCCAGTCACAAATGTTTCAATGGATGGCATGTAAAAACAGTGCTCTAGAGGTCTCCAGCATAGGCTGTCCCTTTGGCTTAAAACCTCAAGATTAAAATGAAGGGCTGTTTGAACACAGCATTGTTAATTGCCCAGTGTTTGGCTACAGTACATACCAAGTGTATATCTGAAGGCCTTCAGGGCCCCAAACTCTCATATCAATATAAACAAAATTATTAAACAGCCTAAATCACGAGACATCTAACCACCAAGTTCTAAAATAGGAGCTCTTAAGTATGGACAAAATCACAAGTATCATGAATTTGGATGAGGGAAAAATTCTATCTTCATTTTCCTAACTTTCACCTGAATTATATAGCAAGCACTTCCTTCCATCATGAGCGTATGAAACCACATTATTTTACCAGTATCCCTGACTTTCTCAACAACAGAAATCACAGATCTTTCCACCCCACTGCATTTATTACAGATCTCAAAAGAACTTTTAAGCTCATCAATTACTTCGGGGGGTTTTTTTTTTTTTTTTTTTTGGCTGCACTGGGTCCTTGTGGCTGCGCGCAGGCTTTTCTCTGGTTGCGGCAAGCGGGGGCTACTCTTCCTTGAGGTGTGTGGGCTTCTCATTGCGGTGGCTTCTCTTATCGTGGAGCATGGGCTCTAGGCGCTCGGGCTTCAGTAGTGGTGGCTCGCGGGCTCTAGAGCGCAGGCTCAGTAGTTGCGGCGCACAGGCTTAGTTGCTCCGAGGCATGTGGGATCTTCCCAGACCAGGGATTGAACCCGTGTCCCCTGCATTGGCAGGTGGATTCCTAACCACTGTGCCACCAGGGAAGCCCTCATCAACTACTTCTGAATTAAGTTTTGAGGCCTGCCACAGAACAAGACATGACCGGAGTGGATCAGCCATCAGGGCATTAGTCATCAAACTGTGACAAGAGAATTGGTGACTGTTGTAAAACAAAGAGTTTGGCTGGACCTTGCCCCCTCCCACCCTCGTTCCTGGGAAGTACCTTCTAAATCGTTGGAATGTCTAAATGACAGGAGTGTTTGTGATTTTTGGTGGGTCCCTAGATAGTTTGTGCTAACAAGATGACTCAGGATGGGGCTGGTCACACCAAAAAGACCAACCATGGGATTAGAGGATTGGAGCTTTGAATCCCCTGATAGCAGCCCAACTTTCAGGGAGGGAAGCTAAAGACCGAGCTCAACCTCATGGCCAATGATTCAATCAGCCATGCTCACATAACAAAACCCCAATAAACACTCTGGACATAGAAGCCGGAGAGAGCTTCCCTGGTCAACAATACTCTTAACTCCATGCACCATTACATATCCATGTGCAAGTCAGTGATACTCCTGACTCCACGGAAGAAAACTAGAAGATTCCCATTCAAACCCTTCCAGACCTTGTCCTGTGTGCTTCTTCTTTTGGATGGTCATGGATTTGGATCCTTTTCTGCTATAATGAAACTGTATCATAAGTACAGCATTTTCCTGAGTTCCGTGAGTTGTTCTAGTGAACTATCAAACGTGAGAAGGTCATGAGGACCCCCGAATTCGTAGCCAGGTGGTCAGAAACGTGGGTGGCCTGTGGACCAGCAAGTTTATTGTTGGTGTCTGTAGTGAGGGCAGTTTTATGGAGGACAGTGGTTCGGCCTATAAAGTCTGGCCTCACTCTGGGTAGCTAGTGTGTCAGGATTACACTGCTGTGACACACAGATCTACTATGCTCTCTTGTATTCCCTATCATCAATTATTTGTTGATCAATATGTGAAAGGAGATAAAAGACCACCTCAATTTACTTTCTGATAAACATCAAGAGCTGTCACTTTAGTACCTTAAAATATGAAATTGTTTCTGTATGTCTTATCTGTCACTTAACATATTAACAAAAAAAAGCCAATTACTAAATTAACATTGTTTTCATACTTTAATAACTATTTAAATATAACATTTCTTCTTTGCTCCCTTGTATTTTATTCACTGTATTCAGAAACATTCTGAGAAGGTATCCATAGGTTTCACCAGACTGAGAAAACGTCCGTGGCACAACAACCCCTGCCTAAAACCACTGGCAAAAAGCAACCCTGAATCTTTGATGTGTCTTTAAAGGCCACCTGCAGGAATCAATGTAAAGAATGGACAATCCTGGTAGTGATGGGCTGGTAATTTAGACCACTCTCCTGAAAGCTAGACCATCAAAATAAAATCTACAAGAACACCCTTAACAAAAACTACTGGGGAGCAGGGTTTCTTATAGAAGAGGTTAATTCCAGGTGACGGGGAGGAAATATATGAAGAGCCTGGAACATCTTGCCATACCAGAAGCCAGGAAGCCATCAAGGTCAGGAAGACCACTGGAATGGTGTCACAGAGACAAAGAGGGATCTTTTACACTATTTTCTTGACTATTGTACAGTTCACCCTCCATATCTGTGGGTTCCACGTCAACAGATTCAACCTACTTCAGATCAAAAATAGTCAGGGGAAAAAAAATTCCAGAAAGTTCCTGAAAGCACTGGCAACTATTTACACAGCTTTTACATTGCATTTACAACCATTTATGCAATATTTATGTTGTATTAGATATTATAAATAATTTAGAAATGACAAAGTATACGGGAGGATGTGCATAGGTTATATGCAAAAAACTACGTCGTTTTATGTAAGGGACTTGATTTTGGTATCCATGGATTTTGGTATCCTCTGGGGATACTAGAACCAATCCCCCGTAGATATCGAGGAACAACTGTATATGACTGAAAACTTCCATGACAAAAACTTGAACACACACAGTGACACATACACTAACCATACGCTTGAAGGCATCAAAGAAATTGAAGATTGCAGTGCTTCCAGAGGCAGGACCTAGAGTGGTAGGTAAACCCCACATATGCAACTTTTCTCCCTGAGAGTAACCGCCAAGTGTTAAGGGGCAGCTAAGGTTAACAACTTTGCAAGGTGAGGGGCCAAAGACCAGAACCCAGGGACTACCAAAGGAAGGAGGGGGCTGGTGAAGCCACGTCTCTATGACGTGGAATCCTGAATTGCTCTTGGGAGCTGGGGGAATGGTAGGAAGTCCAGCCGCAACTCCTCTTTACCCTAAAACTTAGCAGAGGTGATCCCAAGCTGCCAGCTCCCTCAGACGTCTGGCAGAGCAAGCATAAATCCTCTCTAGGAATATCATCCTGACCCCAAATTATCTCAAACGATTTAAAAAATGTAATCTACTACACGTGCAACCATGCAAGTTAGCCCAGAAAGAGACAAAATAAAAACTAGCAGAAACGACAGATAAACAACAACAAAAAAGCAGACCCACTGGGCTACTAGGTGTTGCAGTTACAAAATCATATTTTAAAGTAAGCTACAGGAAGGTTACAGGAATAAATAAAATTATTACATGAAAAATAAAATAGCTGGGACTATTATGTTCAGAGACAGAAAAATAAGATATAAAACTCTGGTAGAAAACTATCACAGAACCAGATTTTCCAGAAGTGAAAAAATACAATAAACTCAATGGATAGATTATCAATAGGCTGGTCTCATTAAAAATTTAGTGAACAAAGAGAGGTCAGAAGAAATACCCAGGACGAAGCATGCAAAGGGTAAGAGACTGGGAAGGTCTCACATGCATTTAAATGGAGTAGAGGGTAGGGGGGACAGGGCAGCAGAAATCCTTGCAAAGATAATGCCTGCAAACTTCTCAAGAGAATAAAAAACATTACCACAGATGCAGTAAGACCTATAAACACAAAATATAAATAAAAAGAAATATATACCTAGACACATCATAAAAACTGTTAAAAACCAAAGACCAAAAAAAAAAAAAAAAAAAACCCCAAAAAACCCCATAAAAGCCTGAAGTAAAAAAGAGAGATCCCATCCATGAGAGCAAATATTAAACTGACAGTTTATTTAAGAAAAAAAATTAAAGCTGAAAATCTAATTTAATAACTTCTTTCAACACCTTAGAAGAAAACTGACAAGTTAGAACTCTATACATATCAAAAATATCCCTCAAAAGGGAAAATCAATTTGAGATATTTTTAGACTAACACATACTCAAAGAATTCACTATTAGGGGTCACACAACAGGGGAGAAATAAAGAATGTTCTTCAGGCAGAAGGAAAATGGAACTGGAACTGGATTGGACTGGAATTACAACAAGGAACGAAGAGCAATGAAAAGGGTAAATCTAAATGGCTACTGCTGTACAAATTAATAACGTCCTAAGACAAAATATACACAGAATTAAAATAGCACAAACCGTGCTACGTAAGTGAAACTAAAATAAATGGAGTTTAAGTGTCCAGGAGGAGGGGGAAACAACCAAATATTACATTTTGACAAGTCAAAGATGCATGCTTTAAGTAGCCTCAAGGTTAGCAGAGGGAAAAAAAAGGCATTCAAAGGAAGCCAAGAAAGGAGTAAAAGACACATAAAACAGGTACAATAAACAGAAAGCACTTATTAAGACAACATACTTAAACCCAACTATGTCAACAGTTGGGTTAAATTTAAATATCAATAGACTAAACACTCCAATTATGAGAAATATTGTCAGACTAGATTTTTTAAATCCCAGCTATATACTGCTGACAACAGAAACGTCCAAAACACAGTACAAAGACTGAAAGTACAAGGTTAAAAAAAAAGATATACACTGCACCTACTAATCAGAGAAAAGATAATGCAACTACATTAATATTAAGCTAATCAACCTTTACCTCTAATAACACTTTTGCCTTAAGGAAAGACAATGATTTTAAAAGACTCAACCGGTAAAGAAAATACACAATGCTGAACACTGTATGCACCTAGTAACATAGCCACAAAATAGATAAAGCAAAAATTATCACAAGTAAGGAGAAACAGACAAATGCAAAATATGAGTATTAATACATTTCTCTTGGTAACCAATACCACCAGCAAACGAAAAGGAAAAAAGTAAGGATGTAGAAGAATTTAACACATTTAACCAAGTTAAACTAACAAATATAGAACACTGCATCCAACAAAGACAGAAGCACATTCTTTCCAAGCACACACAGGACATTTACAAAAAGTGATCATATGTTGGACCGTAAAGCAAGCTTCAAAAAATTTCATAAGCTTTTAATTATATAGTATTATGACCACAATGGAATGAAGACAGAAATCAGAAAAAAAAAAATACAGCACAGAAGATTCTTAGAGCAGTGAAACTATTCTGTATGACACTATAATGTCGGATACATATTATAAATGTCAAAACCCACAGAATACAGAACACCAAGAGTGAACCCTATGTGAACTATGGACTTTGGCTGATAATGATTTGTCAAGGTAGGTTCACCCCTTCTAACAAATGTACAATGTGGTGCAGGATGCTGCTAATGGGGGAGGCTGTGCTTGTGTGGGATCGGGGGGTACAGGGGAACTCTGTACTTTCTACTCAGTTTTGCTGTGAACCTAAAGCTGCTCTTAAAAATAAAGTGTATTTAAAACAAACAAACAAAAAGTTTACCTGACAAGATAGGTTATTGAGTATGCTATGGTTACAAACCACCCTAGAAATCTCAGCTGCTTAAGATGAAAAGAATTCCCACTCCCCACCCATTCCCTCCCGCTCTTTTCTCCACCCTTGCCCTCTCCCCCACCCTCTGCTCTCTGTTTGCTCTACACCAGCGGTCCCCAACCTTTTTGGCCCCAGAGACCAGTTTCGTGCAAGACAGTTTTTCCATGGACTGGGGTGGGGGGTGGGGGTGGGGGGGATGGTTCAGGCGGTAATGCAAGTGATGGGGAGCAGCAGATGAAGCTTCGCTCACTCGCCTCCTGTTGTGCAGCCGGGTTCCTAACAGGCCGCAGACGGGTACCTGTCCGCAGCCTGGGGGTTGGGGACCCCTGCTGTAGCTGGAATAGAAACTGATAGGTATATCCACACTGGAAGTTTGGCATTATCTACTAATACCGGACATAGGCATAATATATGACCCAACAATTCTACTCCTAAGTCTACCCAACAAAAAAGCATACAAGAAACATGCACCTGAATGTTCACAGCATGTCTGCTCACATGAGCCCCGTGACAGTCATGGAAATGAGCCTGTTGGATCACCTAACATGGGGAGCTGCTCTGTTCTGAATCCATCATCACCATTCCCCCAGCCCAACACCTCCCACAGGCTGTTCTAGCCAATGACTGGCCATAGGCAGGATGCTAAAGCAGGTCCATTCCTGCAGGACAAGGAACTCCTCTGACCCCAACTTTGGCTGGAGGACATGTCACTGGCCTTGCTTAAACTTCCTTAGAACTGCACTTAGGTCCGAAGACCTATCGTACCAAACGTTCCCTCCAACCTCTTCCTCCTCTACATACATCAGTCCTGCAAGGGGCTGTTGGCTTTCTCACAAGTATTTCTCCCAATACAGCAAAATCTAATCCCAACTTGTTGTCTGCTTGTCCTTGGGGGACCCTCAACAGGCTCAAATTGGGAACAACCCAGTATTTATCAACAGGAGAATGAACTACTACCACGGATAATACATGAATAAATAATTACATGAATAAACAAACTACAACTATACATGACCGAGTGAATAAAATTAATGACAAAATGAGTAGAGTTCCACGGTTGGTATGTCACAAACCATGGATCTGTAACTACTTCTGTACTTTCAGTACATTTCACCAAAAAAAAAAAAAAAGAAAAAAAGAAAAATCAAAAAGGCAAGACTCTGAAAAGTCAACTATCCTTAAACCAAAGGGGAATTTGCTACTTACTATTAACTCAGATTAAGAAGCTACCCATATGCACTAATATGTATAAAGGAGATAACTAATAAGAACCTGCTGTATAAAAAATAAAATTAAAAAAAAAAAAAAAGAAGCTGTATGCAGCCAGACTGTTTACATGGAGCCCTCCTCCCCCTTCCTTCATCATTCTCACATCCCTCAGGGGTAACCACTGTTAAAAGACTGCTGTGAATCTAATGACATATGCAAATTCTTAAAGCATAGTAAGTATAGATATACAAACATCTTAAAACACATACATGCACACACACACTAAGTTCTACAACTTGCTTCTCTTACTAAACATTACATTTTCCATGCAGTATAGGAAACTTTTTCCTCTTATTTTTAATAGTGACAGAACATTCCAGTGTATGGATATAAAGATCACTTACGTTACTGTTAACTTCAATATTAGACAGATGTTTCTAATTTTTCACTACCACAAACACCGCTATAATGAAAAATCTTACACATACAGGTTTGTACATTTGTGCAAATACATCTATATCATAAATTCCTAGCAGTGGAATTGCTAGGCCGAACAGAGTACAGGCATTTTATATTGTTTCAATGACGCCACCTTCCAAAAAGAGTCCACCAAATTATAGCCCCACAAGTCATATAAATTATATATTTAAAGGCTAATGTATTTTAGATGAACCCTACTTTATGGACTAAAACTTGTGGTGAAGAGTAATTATGAACGGAAAGTACATAAAATTGTTTTTATCTTTTACTGAGTCAATTTAAGGAAAAACTTCACAGGGTTACACAAAAATACCAGAGTAACCAAAAAATTACCAGTAGTTCCAACCCAGAGATTGACTCTAAATAAAAAAGACCATTTAATAGACCTGACAACCCAGGATCCAACTGTCACCACAGCATTTACAGATCCCAGTTCAGTGCCAGCAGGTCCCACTGTGATTTCTGATCTACAGAGAAGAGTGACCAGAGTTCTCAAGGATACTGGGGCTTATCGTACCAAACGTTCAGATGTCTTGCAGATGTCTTATGGCTGTGGCATAAGGCCTGAGTTGTGAACCTTCCCAGGAAGGGTAAGTCTTTCATGACAAATCCACTCCAACACTCCAATCTCCCTAAGCCTCTGGATACCTTCCTCTACAGAATACCAAGGTAGTTCTGGCATCTCAACTACACTTAGTACAGGTCACCCTTTGGTTTGTTTCAGGCAATCAACCAAGCAGAGCCCTTTCTAAGCCCTCAAGCTATAACCCTGAATCCAGAATCTCTCCTTACGGATCCACATCAATAAACTTGGCCTACTTTACTTTCCCTTCACCTTCAACTCACACCCTTAACATCCATTCCCATAAATATTCCCCAGGTTCCTACTTCTCTCATGGCAAACTAGACAATCTTTTGGAGGGTAGGCCTACCTCTTCATGGGTCACACTTTGCACCTCACCCTTTGGGGCCTCCTGGGATGATCCTAGGGGAAGCCAAATGCAGGGTTTTCAGGCAAAGGGAGATTAAGTTCAGGCAAGGGATGGAAAGGCTGCTTCTACTGGGAACTGTAGCCCAGCAGAATTTAGGTGTTCAAGGTCTCCAGCTAAATCAGAATCTGACCATATGCCTCTAATCCAATTTTCAGGATCCTATACCTTACCAACCAGTGTTTTCACTTACAAACGGGGAATTCAATTTGCAGTTTTAGGGCAGTTGTAGAAACTTTCAGGTCCCTTACGTGGAACCTGACCTGGTAATTTAAAACCCTGAACTCATCGTTTCGCTTTGCAACGTTTTCACTTGGCTAGGTTGAATCGCACTCCCCAAGATTTCCACTCCCATTTGTTTCTAGATTGGGCGGGCCACAAGAGAGACTACTGTGCAGCACGCGGACGGAGCAGGTGAAGGGGCACGCATCTGGTAGGACATCTGCAGCCTGCACCCACTGAACTCCCCATTTGCTTCAATGATGCGAGGCTGCAACAACTACTCTACCTTCCCCCAGGCTCCCTGAGTCTCTGCCTCCTGGGCCAAGTGTGTGTGGTTACCTCCATGACAAAGGGCCAGCTCTTTCAGGATATCCACACAACCAAGGTCAGAGGCAAAAGAACTGACACAGCTTTCCATCCGTCTTGCTGTGGCTTCCAGTCTGGGTTCTCCCCCACTGTACATACACCTCCCTTTCTCAAATGCCTGTCCTATGGACTGCAAACTCCAGCATCAGGCACACAGACAACAGCCTTATCAACGAGCTGCGTCGTCAGCTCCTACACTGTGTTAGCTGAGATCCCTGACTAAGACTGTCTGACAGACCCCTGTGCAACAGACCACACATTTAACCACACAGCCGCAACCTGCCCTTGGACAATTCTAGCTACTGCCCAGGGAATTTGAGCACTCACAACCCAAGTACTGAACTAAGGACTAGAAAAGTAATTATGGACAAAACAAGAAGAATCTCTGCTTTAATGAAGCTCAGCCTTTTTGAGAAAACAAAAATCCATTAAATCATGTGAACAAATGTAACCCTGTAATTTTGATAAGCACCAGGAAGGACAACAATGTCCCCAATAGAAGAACTTGACTTCAGTAAAGTCAAAAAACTGCTAGTCACTGTAGCAAGTGGTGGATATATCAAAGTTCCCTATTCTACCTTTATTATAAAATGTGCAAACTCGCACAAAACGAATTTCATAAAAAAAGTGATGCCTGAGACAAGCTCTAAATGAAACTAGGAATAACTGAAACCCGGACGGAAAAGCATTCCAGGAAGAGGGAAAGAACAAATGCCGCACTCCCTAGTGGCGGAGATGATGATGGGCACGGGAGATGTGAGAAGGACCTGCATGGCTGGAGCAAGGAAAGCAAAGGGAGATGTGGCACAGGTGAGGTCAAGGCCCCAAAGTTTAAGAAACATGCCCACCCTTAAGGCCACGTTTTGAAGTTCTGTCCTTAAAGCAACGGGAAGCCACTGAGGGTTTTACGTAAAAGGTGACATAATCAGATCTGCCTTTTTAAAAGGTACTTTCTGACACTCACAAATTACAAACATATTTACCTTTTACCCAGTGATCTCACTATCTTGAAACTATACCTGCACGAATACAAAACAATACATTCACAAGGTTATTCATAGCAACGGAATGTAAACAACCCAAGTGTTCATAATCAGGAAATGAACTACAAGCACAAAAGAATGGAAAAGAGTGTATATGAAGGGATCTCTAGAATATATTAAGTAAAAAGTAAGAAACAACAGTGTACACAAACTTCTTTTTAAGAAAGGCAGGTAAAAAAACATACTTGTGCTTAGGTTTGCAAAAATAAAACAGTGGAAAAATAAACCAGAAACTAATAAAAGTGGGGCAGGAGGGGAACAGTGCAGGGATAGGAAGAAAAGGGAGAATGTGAACATACCTTTGTAATGCAGCTTTGATCCTGGAACTATATAAATGTTTTACAAACTGAAAAAATACATTAAAACATTAAAGAAATCCTTAAAAGTTAAAGATTTCATGCAAATAAATCAAACTAATGATCACATTGGTTACAAAATCAGAGGGAAAATGTTTCCAAATGATTTTATAATTCAGAATGTCAACTGTACATCTTTCCATGGATACATTTTTAAAACAAGGAGAATAAAATACAAACCTACAATCACTCTACTGTTATTAATGTTTTCAAACTACTATATTTATACTGTAGGATAAAGGAAAGTAACTACTGTTGCTAAGAATGCAAATTTTTAACATTAGAGAAGAAAGGATAAAGTCAAAGTAAAAACCCTGTAAAGTTAAATGTGAATTGGAAATATCAACACAAAAGCAAAATTTATTATTTCCCAAGCCTATCCAATGAAAGCAAGGGCATCTCAGTAGCAGTAAGGACACACAGCACCAGATTTTGTTATCTAAATTCCACTGCCTGATAAAAAGAGCTAAAACAACTGGCTGATAGATATTGGGCAGGAAAAGCACAAAGTGAGTCTAAGACATCTTGTAACATGAGCAAGAAACAGCTCAAAGATTAATGGGGTCGCATCCAAGGGAAGAGAACTAGTTTGAAAGGACCAAGCCATGCCCAAATTAGAACAAGCTGAGGGAAAAGAATGATGACTACTTGTTTAAAAACACACCAAATACATAAAATTCCTTGGTTCCACAGTGATCCTGAAAGAGAGAAAGCAAAAAGAAACAAGAACAATCCACCCTGTACATAGGAAAAAGAACATTCTTATCCTGTGTCAGGACCTAAAACTCACACTAGGAGTATTAACTTAGATATATGATTAGTTAATATACAGATAGATATACAGGTCATACATACGTGTCTTTAAGTATATAGATCATCTATAGATAAATACGTGGATCATTTTCAGACAGGTCCAAAAATTAAACCTAGGTTATGAGGATATAACTATAAGCAAGCTGAACAACAAATATAAACAAACAAATATAATCTAAGTTTTAAAAGTTGGCATGCTTTATTACTACAATCTAAAAACATCTAAAATGGTATGAAAATGCTTTATTAACCTCTTCATTTACTCTCTCAACATTTGGATAAAACAATATCCATGATGAATAGATCCTTCCTCCCTCTACCACCCACCCCCCACCCCCGAAAAAGTCAACACACTTAACATCCTAGGGACTCCAGACAAATTGCCCCTGCTTCAAATGACTTCATCTGCCTTCTTGAACAGGCTACACTCTTTAAACTAGAGCTCCTACACTGGCATATTCCTCCAATGCATCTTTCATGCGGTTTAATGCCTTTCAATGGCTCCCCTCACCTTTAGGATAAACACCAACCACCTTAATGTGATATGTACAATTATTTAAAATCTGGCCCCAAATTCATCCCTAGACAGACTGGCCATGCCAAATTATAAGTGGTGTCAGCAGTGGTATGATCAATACCCACAGAGAACTTATGATGTCCAGGAACCATAGAAATCTGTCACACAGGAGTAACCGATAATACAGGGCAAACTTTCGGTTGTAATTCAAATCCAGAATGGTCTCAAACACTCTCTTCAGGACTCTGCTCCTGCTGTCCCTCCATCTAGACTTTTTTCCTCTCCTAATCTATACTCTTAACCCTGCTGGAACATCACCTTCTCTTCCCAGATATCAAAAGCATAGAATTTCCTCATCTTATGTATGGGTATCTTCCCTACCAAGCTGTAAGGTCTCTGAGGGCACATCTTTATGTATTATGTCCATACACGACTTATGGCAATTTTAAGGCCATATAATAAGCACCCAGTAGAGATTTAATTTAAAATTTAATTGGGACTTCCCTGGTGGCGCACTGGTTAAGAATCCGCCTGCCAATGCAGGGGACACGGGTTTGAGCCCTGGTCTGGGAAGATCCCACATGCCGCGGAGCAACTACGCCCATGTGCCACATCTACCGAACCTGTGCTCTAGAGCCTGCAAGCCACAACTACTGAGCCCGTGTGCCACAACTACTGAAGCCTGAGCACCTAGAGCCCGTGCTCCTCAACAAGAGAAGCCACTGCAATGAGAAGCCCGTGCATGGCAACAAAGAGTAGCCCCTGCTCGCCGCAACCAGAGGAAGCCCGCGTGCAGCAACGAAGACCCAACGCAGCCAGTAAATAAATAAATGTATAAAAAAATTTAATTGAAGACAAGCACACCTAAGCAACCTGATGTTGAAAAAAACATGCTAATAACTACAGCAAAGTTCAAAAGCAGGATGGAGAAGGAAATCAACAATGACTGGCACCAGCTGCTGCACTTCAGGAACTGTACTGGGAACTCTACAAATCCATTGCATTTAATTCTCATAACAGCTTTATATGATAGGTTTCATCCCAATTTACAGTTAAGGAATAGAAAGCTTAAAAAGGCTATGTGATGAATCATGTATGTGGCTTTGAACCAGTAAGGAGTGTGGCTGGATTTCAACCCAGACTCTTCTGAGCTGAAGGCCATTCGATCTCCATGTCCAACTCCAGAGCTCTTATCCTTTTCACAATTGATTCCCTGCTTCCAATTTCTTTTCATTCAAGGAAAAGAGAAAGAAAACACAAGTAAGCATCTAATAAATATAAGAAAGTATTTACATGATATATGTTAACTGTTCTTTCTCAGCAAATTAGAATCCTGCTAACAGCTAATTCAAAAGAAATACCCAACAGCATTATTTTTAATCTCTAAAATAATCCACAGTAATTCTTCAGGAACAACAATATCCTTTTTATGTGTTTCCAACATACCGGCGGAAAAAATGCTAACAATTAAGGAGTGCAGCCAGTGGAGTTTAACTGTATGCAATCAGGTAAGTCATTGGGAAGTGAGAACACTACATAATTAAATTTCTTCTAGTTAAGACCTCAAATTAATAACTCATAATTATACACTATCAGTGTGATAAGAGCCAAATCTGAGGTACTCTTTCCCATGGGATGCACAGGCACACACAAATCACATCAACCTCCCAGTCCACAATTTACAGGAGTGGTACCATTACCGGTAAGGACACCAATGACCAACGTTTCACCATTACCTGGATTTCAAGAGTGTTACTAGATATTACACGAAAAACAAAACAGGAAGAGATCTGGGGCCAAATACGGAAAACACTGCTGGTACTATTTCTCAGAGCCCTTAACCTGATAATGTGAATTGTGACCCTTGGGGAGAAGGAAAAGGACAAAGCATTGTTTCCCAAACTAAGGTAACCAAGAACCCCTTTGTTTTTCCTGTAGCATTTCTTAGCACTAGTATCACCAAGAATACCACCTTAAACACTGCTTCAGATATACATTCCAAAACTAAGTAAATATTGTTACTATGGTCTGAATTGGTAAATAAAGGTACTGTCAGAAACAGTACTATCAAAATTCTGGGGCCCATAGAAAATCTTTTTAAAAAAAAAGAATGCTAGGGGCTTCCCTGGTGGCGCAGTGATTGAGAGTCCACCTGCCAATGCACGGGACACGGGTTCGTGCCCCGGTCCGGGAGGATCCCACGTGCCGCGGAGCGGCTGGGCCCGTGAGCCATGGCCGCTGAGCCTGCGCGTCCGGAGCCTGTGCTCCACAATGGGAGAGGCCACAGCAATGAGAGGCCCGCGTACCGCAAAAAAAAAAAAAAAAAAAAAAGAATGCTAAGTTAATCACAGAGATGACTGAGGGCCTCTTTTCCGTACCCATTTCACGGCATTTTAAAGTAACCATTTTGTGGGACTTCTGGTGGTCCAGTGGGTAAGACTCCGCGTTCCCAATGCAGGGGGCCCGGGTTCGATCCCTGGATGGGTAACTAAATCCTGCACGCATGCCGCAACTAACAGTTCGCATGCCACAAGATCCTGTGTGTGGCAACTAAGACCCGGCAGAGCCAAAATAAACAAATAAATAAATACTAAAAAAAAAAATAAAGTAACCATTTTGCTACTCAAAAGAGTCAAAATAAAGAAATTCTATTTTATTTCTCACAAGAAACACACATCTACTACCCATAATTTTGACAAACATATTTAGCAACTCTTACCTTTAATTATCAAGTCTGATAATAAAGATTCTGTAAACCAGTAGCTACTACAACTTTTTGGTATTTGCCCACTAACCAAGGTTGGGGGGATGGGGGAGAAGCCTCCTCATTTCACTTGACCCCCATCTGAAATTTCACAGCCTCTGAAAGTTCACAACCTTTAAGAATGTTCACAAACTCAATCTGTCCTGGTATACACCCTCAAGTGTAGGTTTAGTTTTCACTTCCTAGCAAAAGCTGTGTAGAAAGCAATTACTGTACTCTCCATCAATGCTTTCAGACCGCAGAGTTCCTTCCAGAAAATTCCAACAGAAGTTATATAGGAATTCGCATTTTGGTAGGTATGTCGTCTCTGGCACAAGTCACGTTATACAGTGTAATCCGTTAACACTTAAATGTATTCGGTGTTGCTTTTTAACGTACTGCAAAATCCGTATTTGCTACTTCAACATGCATGGAAAACCCTCTCCAAAACCAGGAATCCCAATCCACGAATCATAAATAGCAAATAAACGTAAAGCAAACGCGTAAACAGATTTGGGGTGCCTATTTCGTGGCATTTATTGCTGAGGCCATCACTAAAATCAAATCCGGTAAAGTCGAGGACGCATCCGCAGTTGGTAAGATGAACAGAGCCAAACCGAAGGCACTGCGCAGTTTCCGCGCCGTGCAATTAATCTCAGCAAATGCCTGCGGAATGCGTTCAAGGTCACTCGTGATGAAAAAGAAAAGTGTGTGTGTGAGTGTGCGTGTGCAGAAACCCCGCCGTCCGCCAGTCCCGCGCAGAGCTGACCAGGGCGCGCGGACAGGCAGCCAAGGGGGCGGTGGAAATGAGGCGGGGGGTGTTACGGGGAGCCCCGAAAAACCCCCTTCTCCACGAAGCCTACTGCTGCAGGACCCAGGGCAGCCGCCGGGGAGGCTACGCCGTCGTAGGTACACAGCCGTGGGTGGGAGACCAGCGCCAGGCCTCAGGGGGGTCCCGAACCCGGAGAACACCCTCCCCTTTCTGAGGTCTCGGTCCAGAGCCCCTCTCTCTCTCTCACGCTCCAGGGGGCAGTCCCCATTCCGTCCCCCACCTCCTTCCCACCCTCCACCCCAGCCCCTCCCCACGTCCCGAGGGCCCGTTCCCCTCCCCCCTTTACATCCCCTCCCACCCAACCAGGGATACAGTCCCCACCCCCGCCCCAGGGGACTCGAACCCCTCCCCCTCAAGACCCGAGGGTCCCATTCCTTCCTCCCCGCCCAGCCCGGGTTATGCAACACTCACCCCGCCCCGCCCCCCGCCAGGGCCCGCCGCATTGCCCCCCCCCGCCCCGCGCCCCCCGCCCACAGTGTGCCGAGGCCTCCGGAACAAAGCGCGCGGGGCCGACCGGCCTGGCCGGGGGCGGCGGCCATGTTGGCGGGGGCGGCGAACAAAGGCGCGCGGTCAGAGCCCGAGGCCCCCGCCCGCGGCCCGGCCGGCAGGGGGCGCTGTGCAGGCGCCACCCGCCGCCCGGACAATGCGTCTCGGCCCGCTGCTCCCCGGGCGCCACCGTCCCTCAGCGCGCCCCGCCCGCGACCCCGTTGCAGCGCCCGCTTCCCCACGGCGCACGAACCTCACCTGCCGGCCACCTAGGCCGCCGTCGGCAGCCCGCGGGCCCTGCCGTCCCGCGCCGCGCTCCCGCCCCGGCCCAACCGAGCCAGACGGCGCCGCCCCGCCCCCGCTCCGCGGCCGCCGCCGCCCGCCCCCGGCCGCACGGCGCACGCGCACTGCGCCCGCCGACTGCACCGGCCGAGCCGCCCGGCCCCGGCCCGACGGGCCGTACTACGCAGGCGCTGCAGTCAGTGGGCGGGGCCTAGAGGGCGGAGGGCGGGGCCCGGCGGACTTGGCTTGAGACTGCTCACCTGGTGGTGGGGCGGGACTGAGTGGGGGAGGGCCTGGAGGTGGGGCGGGGCCTGGTGGCAGAGCAGGCCTTGGCCTGGCACCACTCACCTGGCCGCCGAACAGAAAGGAGTAGGGCCTAGCGCCGGGTGGGGCCTGGCAGCGGGGAGGAGCCGGGCGCGGCTCTCACCTGGGGGCGGGGCCTGGCTGCGCCCCAGCTGCGCGCTGGAAGAGGCGGCGTTCAGGGCCCGGAACCCCGGGAGAGGGGCGGCGCGGTCGCAGTGGAAGTCTGGCATCCTTGGAAGTTTCGTTTTCGCGCGGTGGGAGGGCTTTCACCGAAAGACTGTCCCTCCTTGTCCTTGAATTTAAGCAGCAAGTCGACCTGCGTCGCGCACGCCGCCCCTTTGGATAAAGCCAGATACGGTGACAAGGCCTTCCACTGGCTGAGCCATGGCCGCAGAGACAGCGTCCAATGCCGTCCGGCTTCCCGCGCGGACCCCTCCCCGCCGCATTGCGCCACCGCGGCACGGACCCGGGCCTCGCCCACTCAGCTGCCCTACCTGGCGGGGGAGAGTGAGCTCTGCAGCGCTTGACCCTGCATTCCCTTCCCGTGCGCCGCCCCCACCACCAACTGGAGAACTCGCTCGGCTCTCCGTGGAAGTCAGGAGCCACGCATTCCCACGGTTACTCGTGAACTTGTTTGAGTTCTGTTTCAGCCAAGATGCCCTTTGAGTGCCAGGTTAATTGTTTGCAGGAGGACGGGGAGAGGAAGGAAGCGTCCAGAACAGTTTTGACTCCTGCGGAGTGCCGTACCTGGAGGCTGAACCCCGGGTCTGAACCCCTATCCCAGCCTGGAGTTCTGCCCCCCCCAAGCCCTGGCCTGGGACTCTCCTCTCCCCACATCCTCATCTCCCGACTCCCGCCCAGCCCTCTCCCCCCACCAGCCCGGTGTCCTCTAGCGAGTCGCTGGGCGGACGTGGTTCCTCGAGTGCAAAAGCGCAGTCACTTCGTAATAAACCGCCACCCCGAATGTTGTCAGGTCAAATGACAGACGTATTATTGGAAAGCACTGTGTATACTCTAACCTGCAGGACAATTGTCAGTTAGCAATGCTCTTTGGGATTTTACTGGCACCTTTTTCTTCCAAGTAAGACTGATACGTGCCTGTTGGAACAATTAAAGTGCTCATCTCAGATGACACACTTGGCAAGAGCTACAAGTTCACAGGCCAAGTAGAGGGCCAATTTAGTTACAGACACACAAAAGTGTGTCGCCGTAATTACCAGTTAGGAAGTGTTGAGAAGTTGTTACTTTCCTTTGTGTTTAATGTTTATGATGCAGACAGTAGTGGAGCATTTCAGAAACAAGGAGAAATGGAAGGAGGCAGGTGCCAAGGAGTCAGCTAGTTGGAATATTTCAGTGGCATCCCCTGGATTTCTCCACCTCGCTACTGTTAACATTTGGGGTCAGATAACTCTTTTTTAAGGGAGATGTTTGGCAGCATCCCTGGCCTCTACCCTCTAGGTGCCAGTAGCACACTCCCTCCTCCAACATGAAAACCAAAAATGTCTCCAGACAAAGCCAAATATGTTGTCCTACCCCCTCCAACACAGGAGAACCCCTGTTTTAAAGTTGGCCTCTAGTGATGATCACTGGGAGCTATCAAGAATCCACAGGCCAGGGCTTCCGTGGTGGCGCAGTGGTTAAGAATCCGCCCCCCAATGCAGGGGACATGGGTTCGAGCCCTGATCTGGGAAGATCCCACATGCCACGGGGCAACAAAGCCCGTGCGCCACAACTACTGAGCCTGCGCTCTGGAGCCTATGAGCCACAACTACTGAAGCCCACGCACCTAGAGCTGGTGCTCCGCAACAAGAGAAGCCACCGTAATGGGAAGCCCATGCACCGCAACGAAGAGCAGACCCTGCTCACTGCAACTAGAGAAAGCCACGCAGCAACGAAGACCCAATGCAGCCAAAAATTTTTTTTTAATTTTTTAATTAAAAAAAAAGTTATTTTCTTAAAAAAAAGAATGCACAGGCCAGGGAGGTCAGCCAGCCCTATGTCAGAAAGGACCACACTCCAGAGAAGGCAACTACTTGTCTTTCTGCTAAAAATATCTCAACGGCCCTCAGAAGCCTTACTTGCTAGCGTGCTGAATGTCAAAAATGAGGTTTTACGTCACCCATGTATATCTGCCAAAAAGGTTTAAAATGAAGCTAGTCACAGGGGAAGAAATCAGACAAATCCAGTGTGAGAGACATTTTGCAAAACAGCTCCACCAGACTCTTCAAAAAATCAACATCAAGAAAAACACAGAAAAGCTAGGAATAAGTTCAAACATAAGAGACCACAACCAAATCCATTGCATGACCATTGATCCTACACCAAGTTAAAGGAAAGAAGCTATGAAAGAGATTTGGGAGATAATTGGAGAACTTGATGGAAAATATATTAAAGAGACTATTATTTAGTCTGTTAAATGTTTCACTGTGATAATGGCTATGTTTGAGAACGTCCTTGTTCTTCAGAGTTGTGTGATGAATTATTTTAAGAGTTGTGGTGCCTACAATGTTCTTTCAAATAGCTCAGAAACACATGTATTTTATATACAGATAAAGCAAACGTAGCAGAAGGTTAACAATTGGTAAATCTAAGTGATGGGTATACATGTTTTAATTCTGCAATTTTTTCAACTCTTCTGGAAAACTGAAATTTTTCAAAATAACAAGTTAGAAAAGTGGAATACGAAGTATTTTGTGAATTTCTGGAATGCTTAATAAGCCAAATTGCTTCAACTTCCCAGGCAGCCTCTGTTCTCTTCCAACTTGCTAACTAAGCATTTCCAGAAACTTAATTTCTTTACAGTTTTTCAACCACACTGGACTTCTGGAGATTAGGTCAGAAGCGCCTGCATGTATTTTTCATCCTGCAGGAACTATATTGCTGGCAAATATAAACAAATATAAACAGGCGTGTTATAAGTTTCAACTTATACAAGGCCTATGTCTATTTTAATGCTGGGTCCCAGGGATCCTACTTGGGGAGAAGGGAATTTCTGCCCCAGAGATGAACCCACAGTGAACCTTGGTATATTCACCCCACTGACATTGATGGATCATAGGAAACTGATCCTGAGGAGCCTTTTTAAATTAGTTATATTTATTACAGGATTATTCAGTTATTCAACACAGCAAAAAGTATTCAGTATTCAGTATGTACCCCACGCAATAGGGATGATTCTTTGTATTAACTTAACCTCTAAGTGAGTGAGCCTTATAGGCCACCAGTCACCTTGTAAGTTAGGATGCTCTCTCCTCAGTGTTTGCCTGGGTCAACTCCCAATTGGGTGCTATAGCCTGCTGTCCCCGGGCAATGGAGACAAAGGTCATTGAACTGGGAGCACTCAGGGCTTACAAGTCTAACATGATGGCCCTCATTATGATTGTGGCTTATGCTGGTTCTCCTACTCCCACTTGTGGCTATAGGTTATGGCTATGCTGGTTAGGCAGCCCTATGTGAATCCTGAGAAGATGGTGGCCTCACTAGGACAGAAGCCACTCTTCTCCGCTGGCTCTGGGGCCAGATCTCTAACTAGAGCCACATTGATGCACATATTCTACAGGGAGAAGCATGAGGTCTAGGGCTGTCATCCAGGGCAGAGGTGACCAGAACCTACCTGGATGGCCAGCAGTGGGGCCAAAAAAGAGGTAAGGAATGCTCAGGAAAAGGCAGGGTCAGCTCTGCCTGGCTCCTCTCCAGGTATTTACCCCACTCGGGGCTACAGGAGGCTGGAATGAGTGAGGATCGATTCTCCAAGCCTCTTAGCACCCTCTGTCACATCGTGTCTTCTGCACTTCCAGAGGGCACACCTTTGTTTCTATTTTCTGCTGTATCTCTACTGCCTGGACTAGAGCCTGGTGAGAGATGTGGTTCATTAAAGACACTACAGAAGACTAGTTGTGGTTTGTAGCCAGCTTCCCCAAGTTTGTTTCACAGCCTCAACGCAGAAGTTTTTCTTCGAGGGGAAGTAACCAGTTAGGGAAAAAACCCAGGTTTGCCAGAGGTGCTACTGCAGGCTCTGCAGGAGCCACACACAGACCTAGATCCAACACCCTGGCTTCTGACCCCTCCCCCCAACCCGCACCCCCCACCCCGTGCCCTCTCTAGTGTCCTCACCTTGTTGGAGAGGGGGAAATTTCCCCCTTTACTCCTCTTGAGTTCTTGTGGGTGGACTAATAACAAAATTAACACAAGACAGATGAACAGGAGAAAAAAAAACAAATTTTAATTCATGCACACGTAGGCCTCGTAGAAATGGGATCTATGAGGTGACCAAAGCAGGCAGATTTTATACTTTTTAGACAAAGAAAAAATAAATTTGTGAGGAATTGACAATATACACTTAGGTTTTGGGTGCTCAATCAGTGAAAAATCTAAATAGAATTTGGGCTTGGGGTAGTGAATTTAAAAAGTAACAGCGTTTGTTTATACAGGCTTCTCAGCCTGATTTCCTTGTCTCTGGTGATAAGGATCTCGCTTTGCCTCCTGGTGCAAAAAGGGTACCTTTCACATGGGAGATTTATTTCCTGTTTTCAGGGAGCGAGAGGGGGAATGTCAGAGTGTCCCTCTTGCATTGGCCATTTCTTAAGTAACTTTAATTCAGAGTAATCAAATGTGCCATTGTGGCATATTTGGAGGCAGTCCGCCCTGGCTCCAACAACCTCAACCAGGAGGGTATGAGTCCCTTCCTTTCCCATTCTGAATGGAGAGGTCTGGCCACCTTGCTTCCCAGGAAGCCTCAGACCAGGTAGACCCCAGCAGCTTCCTATTAGAGGGGGAAGGAGCCGGATTTTGCAAGCCTCTTTCCTTGGAAGTCTGGCAGCAGTGGGACCAGAAGAACCAAAGAGGAACACTTTCTTCTCAGGAACTCTCTCAGAAAGTACTCTTTCTCCACACTCGTTTTTGGCTTATCTTGGAACCTCAGGAAAATCATAAATTAGAGCGCCATTCCCCTTCCAGTCTTCTCTCAAATAATTGAAACTATCACTGTCACAGCACTGCTGAATGAAAGAGCCAGAAGAGCCTTTCCACTCCCTGGCTCAACAGATATCAAATGACCCTACTGAGCACAAGGTACTGCATTAGCCTCTGGAGGGGACACTATGTCTACGTACACAAGAATGTTTACACTTCATGAAGGAAACATCACATGGTGCTAAGGAAATATTTACTGAATGAATGACTCCAAGAAAGAAACAGCAGGAGCAGAGTTCAGCCATCTGGTCAACTAAGCAGCTTCCTCCCCTGGCTCACTCCCACCTTTCTCCAGGTCATTCTCTACCCAACAGGCAAATATATGCTTTTAAGTGTCACCTCCTCAGAGAAGCCTTTTCTGACCCCCTGCACAAGTAGATTGCCCTCTATTCTCTTTTACTGACATCTTTGTTTATTTTTCTTTGTAGTACTGATTCTCTTTTGTAATTACATACAGCACTGACTTGTTTAGACACCACCCACCCCATTATAAAGTCCAGAGACTAGAGGCAAGATCTGTTTTCCTTATCAGTATACCTCCTAGAAGACAGTAAGGGTTCAACAACTATTTATTATAAATGAATACATGACTTGTCTGAATACTGTATCATGTGCATTTGTTAGAACATAGGGTTTGTGAAGGGCCTCAAGTGCCAGGATATTGGGGAATTTAGATTCTATGCACATGTAAGGGAGTTTCACCATCCAGTGGGAGACAACTGAAGGTGTTCAGTCAGGTTTGTGGGGTGAGTTTTTAAAATCAATCTGTTGCTATCTAGAAGAAAATTTAGAGTGGGAATTATGAAATATAGGCGACCACGTAGAAGGCTACTGAAACAACTTTGGGGGGCTGGATTTGAACTGGATGCAATGCTTATGAAAAGGGTAATATAACAATAACCTTTAAACAGCAAGCAATACATATGGCTGGTTCACTTCTCTGTGTAGCAGGAGCTAGCACAACATTGTAAAGCAACTCTAAATTTAAAAAAAATTTAAAAGCAACCAAATTAAAAAATATATATTAAAAAAATAAAATAGGGCTTCCCTGGTGGTGCAGTGGTTGAGAGTCCGCCTGCCGATGCAGGGGACACGGGTTCATGCCCCGGTCCAGGAGGATCCCACATGCCGCGGAGCGGCTAGGCCCGTGAGTCATGGCCACTGAGCCTGCACGTCCGGAGCCTGTGCTCTGCAATGGGAGAGGCCACAACAGTGAGAGGCCCGCGAACCCAAAAATAATAATAATAAAAAAAACTAAAATAAAATAAAAAAACAGCATGCAAACTACTCGAAGATAAAGGAGAGTTATTATTTTATTGAGGAGGAGGGTGATGGTGGCATTATGGTTAGGTTGAGTTGGAGGAAGTCCTCATGATTTAAAGAAACATCCTGAAAAAAAATTTTTTTAAGTATTTATTTATTTATTTGGCTGTGCCAGGTCTTAGTTGTGGCATGCAGGATCTTTAGCTGTGGCATGTGAAATTTTAGTTGTGGCATGTGGGATCTAGTTCCCTGACCAGGGATCAAACCCAGGCCTCCTGCAGTAGTACCACTGAGTCTTAGCCACTGGACCACCAAGGAAGTCTCCTGAAAATTTTTGATTAAATGATATGATGATACAGTTATGCTGAGTTCTCTCAACAGAGTAGTTTTGTATGGTTATGTAAATGGAATCAAACAGTGACATGCATACATACAACGTAACACTTCAATACTGTTTATGCATCCCTAGGGATACTGTATGTGAACTGCAAGATAGCTGCTCTTGGATATATTCCTAGAAGTGGGATTGCTGAATAAAGAGTATGAATATTAATAGAAATATTAATACATACCACACCCATACAGTGATATGAAAATTTTAGATCTTTGCAAGTTCAGTAGGTGAACAAAACCATATCCCATGATAGTTTTTATTTACATTTGTCTCATTTTATGAGAGGTTGGTCTCTTTTCATATGTTTAAAAGTCATTTGAGCCTCAGATATCCACTAAAAACTATTAGAAGTAATAAACAAGTTCAGCAAGGTTGTAGGATATAAAATCAATATACAAAAATCTATCTTTTCCTATACAGTAGCAATGGGTAAACCAAAAGTGAAATTAAGAAAACAATTCCTTTTATAATAGATTTCAAAAGAATAAAATAGGAATAATTTTAACAAAAGAAATGCAAAAATTATACTCTGAAAATTACCAGTGTTGAAAGAAATTAAAGAACTAGATAAGTTTGAAAGTGTCTCATGTTCACAAACTGGAAGACAATATTTATAGATGGTAATACTCTCCAAATTGATCTACAGATTCAGTACAATCCTTATCAAAATCTCAATGACATTTTTGCAGAATTTGATAAGCTGATTCTAAAATTTGTGTACAAATTTAAGGAATCCAGAATAGCCAAAACAATACTTAAAAAGAAGAATAAAGTTTGAGGAATCACACTTCTCAATTTTAAAACTTACTACAAAGCTACAGTAATTAAGACAATATGGTATTTACATAAGCATAGATATATAGGGAATTCCTTGGTGGTATTTAAATAAGCATAGATATATAGGGAATTCCCTGGTGGTTGAGTGGTTGGGACTCCGAGCTTTCACTGCCAAGGGCCCGGGTTCGATCCCTGGTTGGGGAACTAAGATCCCACAGGCCACTGTGTGGCAAAAAAAAAAAGAAAAAGAAAAGAAAAGAAATATAGATAGATGGAATAGAATTTAGAGTCCAGAAATAAGCCCTCACATTTACAATCAATTGATTTTCAACTGGGTACCAAGACAATTCAAAGGGGTGCCAGGGTTTTCAACAAATGGTGCTCAGACAAATGTATATCCACATTTTAAAAAAAGAAGTTGAACTCCCATCTCACACTACATGTAAATATTAACTCAGAGGTATCAAAGACCTAAATGTAAAAATTATAAAATGCTTAGAAGAAAACATAGGTATAAGTCTTTGTGACATTAAATTAGACAATGGTTTCTAATTCTAACACCAAAAGCACAAGCAACAACAGCAACAAAATAGGTAAACTAGTGATCCCCAAAATTAAATCTTTTGAGCTTCAAAGAACACCATCAAGAAAGTGAAAAGACAACCCACAGATTTGGAGAAAATATCTGTAAATCACATATCTGGAAAGGCACTTGTATAAAAACATACAAAGAACTTAGCAACACAATAATAAAACAACAAACAGCCCAATTAAAAATGGACCAAGGATCTGAATAGTTCTCCCAATAAGATAAGCAAATGGCCAATAAGCATAGGAAAAGTGTTCAATATCATCAACCAATGAAGGACCACATATTGTATGATTCCATATATATGAAATGTCCGAAATAGGCAAATCTGTAGAGACAGAAATTAGATTAGTTGTTGCCTGGGATGAGGGGATAGGAAGACTGAAGAGTGATGACTAATGTGTGCAGAGTTTCTTCTGGGGGTAATGAAAATGTTCTAAAATTGATTATGATGCTGGATCCATAACTACGGGAATGTACTAAACACCATTGAATTTTACACTTGAAAGGGGTGAATTATGTGTAAATGAATTAAATCTCAAAAGAAGCTCTTCAAAAATGAAACAGAAAACAGTCATTCGATATTTATTTCTTGTGAATTGTCTTTGTCCATGGTCAATTCTTCTATTTGGATTTTTGTTTTATTTTTCTCCTTAATTTGTAGGAATTCTTTGCACCTTGAACAATACTAGCCTTCTGTCATATGTGTAGCAAAAAATTTACCCAATTTTTTATTTGGGTTTTTCTTTTGTTTGTAGTATTTTTTTTCCTGCAAAGACAATATGGTATTTACATAAGCATAGGTATATAGGGAATTCCTTGGTGGTATTTACATAAGCATAGATATATAGGGAATTCCCTGGTGGTTAAGTGGTTGGGACTCCGAGCTTTCACTGCCAAGGGCTTGGGTTCAATCCCTGGTTGGACAATAAAACAGCCAGTTATTATACCAGCAAAGCAAGTTTATCTGGGAGCAGAAAACAACTGCAATTCGAGACACGCAACTATAACAAACCACATTTAGGTCCAGCCTAAGGTTCTCATAGCCCATCTGTAGGCACAGTCATAGTAGTAATATCCCCAGAAGCCAGGAAAAATCTCCAATGTGCCTGAATTTAATGAACCAGATAGATCATTGTATCACCAATATCTGCCCTTAGCCCATTTTCAGTAAGATGAATTCTCTTGCTCGTGGGTTCCACGTGGAAAACAGCATGCTCAGAAATGGGGGTCTCCTCAGCGTGCTCTTTTCCCAGGACAGGAACTTGCCAAGGCCCCAACAGTGGATCGTCAAATCTCATCAGTTTCACTTTGGAAAGGTCTTTGATTCCTCGGTCCACTTTCATTAAACGCCAGATTATAGAATCACGATTATCTCCTTGCCTGATTTCAATTTTGGTTAAGAAGTGTCCATTGAATGGCTGAGAATTCACTAGGGAAGCTGATACACCAGGCTCTGTTCTAAAAACATTAAGTGGTTTCCCAGAACAGCAATCTTCCCTGACTTTATCTGCTTCAGAGGCACACTTGACTTCTGTGTGTTCTAGCTCAAGGGAATTTGGTCAGATAGACTCTATTCTCCATGAGCACTGCCTGTTCTTCAAATTCTAATTGCAAATCCAGAACACGAGGTCCCATCTTCTCCAGATTTTCCTTAATCATGGTGACAAATGGCATCACTTTCTTCATGTATTTCTTCAATTCTGGCAAATTGCCTAGTTCATTAGCATGACTTTGTTATCAGGCAATTTTCTACTGTTGGTCTCAAAGTGATTACGTAGAACTGACAGGGTGATGTGTTGCCAAGATGGATAGTTCTTCACCACATAGATGGTGCAATGTGAAGGCTTCTGAGGGGGCTGCTTGTCAGTCTTCTTCCCTTTAGCTGGTATCATATAGTTCTTGAGTCGCAGTCTAAGGTCATGTGCTACTTCCATGAGATACTGTGAGGAACATATCAAGCTTTCATCCACAGGACCTGCCAGAGGCCATGAAGCATTCATAACTGAGTTGGGCTTTCCCAGGAGTGTCCAGATGTGCTCACACAAATGAGGACTGAATGGAGCCAAGAGAAGTGTCTGAACTTCAATAAACCGGAACACAAGGTCTTGGTGCATCCCTTCTATGACCAATTCACGGTACTTATCTTTCGCAGCCGGAAACTCAAAACCCCTGTTTTCAAAGCTTCTTTAAACATCATCTTTTCATAGTTTTGATCTGTTTTTATAATGTCTGCATTCATTTCACTGGCAAAAACTCTATCATTGAAGATGTTGGCAGGACCACTTCTTAGGCTATCCCAGTTGGCAACCATTTATTTCACCCATTCCACCCAGGTGTACAGACGGAAAATACCTGCATCTGCCATGGTTTCCATAAAGTTAGCATCTTCAACAGTGTCACCAGCATCAGCTAGAGCCAAGCATATTCCATCGGCTGAATATTTGTCAAGAGCTTGGGTCAAAGTGAGGAAGTTGCCTGTGGAGTTTTGACATCAAAAGCCAGCAAAGAAGTGCAGCAAAGTAAGGAGAGGAAACTTTTTGTTGAGGAGAAGGGAAAGTTGGGAGGGGCTGTTATAAACAAAAAGTTCACTAGAGCAGGGGTCCCCAACGCCCGGGCCACAGACTGGTACCAGTCCGTGTCCTGTTAGGAACAAGGACTCACAGCAGGAGGTGAGTGGCGGGTGAGTGAGCCATTCATCTGTATTTACAGCCACTCCCCATCACTCACATTACCACCTGAGCTCTGCCTCCTGTCAGATCAGCCTCGGCATTAGATTCTCATAGGAGCATGAACCCTACTGTGATCTGCACATGCGAAGGATCTTACAAGACTCTAATGCCTGATGATCTGAGGTGGAGCTGAGGCGGTGATGCTAGCACTGGGGAGAGGCTGCAAATACAGATTATCATTAGCAGAGAGGTTTGACTGCACAGAGATCATAATAAATCAATTGCTTGCAGACTCATATCAAAACCCTATCAGAGGGGCTTCCCTGGTGGCGCAGTGGTTGAGAGTCCGCCTGCCGATGCAGGGGATACGGGTTCGTGCCCCGGTCTGGGAAGATCCCACATGCCGTGGAGCGGCTAGGCCCGTGAGCCATGGCCGCTGAGCCTGCGCGTCCGGAGCCTGTGCTCCGCAACGGGAGAGGCCACAACAGTGAGAGGCCCGCGTACCGCAAAAAAAAAAAAAAAAAAGAAAAACAAACAAACAAACAAAAAAACCCTATCAGTGAGTGGTAAGTGACAATTAAGCTGCATCTGGTGGCAGGCTTTAAGTCAGAATTTGACACTTATTTTAGTCTGCACGTGGCCCGCCCATTATTTTATTTACCACTTCCGTCCGCACCTCTTTCCCGCACTGTGCACTTGTCTCAGTCACAGTTTTGGTAAGCCCACAAGCTCACCCTAGCCAAAATGAGTAAAAAACAAATGTTGCTGGAGAGCTTCTTTGAAAAGGGGGAAAGACCCAATGATGAGACAGCAGAAGACTCTCAGGCTGCCAACGAAAAGAAAGCTGCATTTAAAAGAAAATACCAAGAGTCTTACTTAAATTGCAGCAGGTGATTCACATTCTCCAAGCCCACTTTGTATAATATGTGGCGACCAGCTATCCAACGAAACCATGAAACCTTCAAAACTGCTCATCTATCTCAGCTTTCACAAGAGTTTGAGCATTACTTCCCAACCACAAAAGATCCGCGTACTGGGAAGGAATGGATCTGCGACCCATTTGTGAATAAGCCAGATGAATTGACTTTGTCTGTGCTAGAAGAGGATCAATTGCTTGAGATTGCAAACGACGGTGGCCTTAAAAGTATGTTTGAGGGGGCTTCCCTGGTGGCGCTAGCGGTTGAGAGTCCACCTGCCGATGCAGGGGACACGGGTTCGTGTCCCGGTCCGGGAAGATCCCACATGCCGCAGAGCGGCTGGGCCCGTGAGCCATGGCCGCTGAGCCTGCGCGTCCGGAGCCTGTGCTCCGCAATGGCAGAGGCCACAGCAGTGAGAGGCCCGTGTACCGCAAAAAAATTTAAAAAAAACGTATGTTTGAGGGCTTCCCTAGTGGCGCAGTGGTTGAGAATCTGCCTGCTAATGCAGGGGACACGGGTTCGAGTCCTGGTCTGGGAGGATCCCATATGCCGCGGAGCAACTAGGCCCGTGAGCCACAACTACTAAGCCTGCGCGTCTGGAGCCTGTGTTCCGCAACAAGAGAGGCCGCGATAGTGAGAGGCCCCCGCACCGCGATGAAGAGTGGCCCCCGCTTGCCACAACTAGAGAAAGCCCTCGCACAGAAACGAAGACCCAACACAGCAAAAATAGATTAATTAATAAAAGAACACCAAAGAAGCTTAAACATAAATGCTCAAAAAAAAAAAAAAAAAGTATGTTTGAGACAACTTCAAATCTCCATACTCCATACATTCTGGATTAAAGTCACGGCGGAATATCCTGAGATTGCCACAAAAGCACTGAAAAGCCTGCTTCCATTTCCAACAACCTATCTTTGTGAAGCAGGGTTTCCTGCAGTGACAGCAACCAAAAAGAGATTACGGAGTAGATTGGGCATAAGCAACACACTTCGGGTGTCCCTGTCTCCCATCACCCCGAAATGGGGACATATAGTTGCAGGAAAACAAGCTCAGGACTCCAGCTGATTCTGCATTATGGTGAGTTGTATAATTACATTATATATTACAATGTAATAATAATAGAAATAAAGTGCACAATAAATGTAACGTGCTTGACTCATCCCGAAACCATCCGCCCCACACCCGGTCCATGGAAAAATTGTCTTCCACGAAACGGGTCCCTGGTGCCAGAAAGGTTGGGGACTGCTGCACTAGAGGAAACTGGGAGTTCAAAGTATAGTGGCTTTTCATTGGTTAGGTTGTGACAGTCTCTCATTGTCTGAGCCATGCCAAGCAAGAAGAAAATCTCTCTTCCTCCTGCTGGTGGTAATAAAGTAGTATCATTCCTGTAGGAGATAGAAGGTACTTCTCTTCCTGTTGGGATTTTAGACTTCCAATGGTACCTGTTTGAGAGAGCTCCCCCTTCTGCCCTCCCAACTCTATTTTAGTGAGGTTTCCCTTCATTAAGAGAATGAAGAATGTCACCCGGCTTATCGGTAAATAAAGGATGTTGGGGCCATCAAGCCATCGGCCACTGCGGATGCCCCAGACTGTGCACAATGAAGAGATTCAGGATGGAGAAAAGCAGGATACCAGTCCTAGATAGTTAAGGTTCATATCAAAGGAATAATTTTGATGAGCCCAGACTCTTGCATCTTCCCATAGATAGAAAAGTGCTAACTTGAGATGTCTGGTTTTCTTTGGTTAGCAGTAACTTTTGATGTTTTGAGTACCTGCTTTTTGTTGCAAAAACTCCTGTATATCCTGGATCCTCCCTTGCCTCTGTGGAGCAGTCCCTCAGAGCTATCAGAGCTATTAAATCTGTGAAGCCACAATGCTTGCAAACAAGGACCCTGGGTGGTGATTATTTTCACAATTGGCCTTCAAGACTGGGTCATCTACCAACTTCAGTCTGGGCCTCACCGCACCTCCTCTGGGTATGAGGATGATTCAGAGGGCTGAGCAAAGCCTGAGGCACATACAGTGAGCACTGGCATTCTAGCAGATAACATACATCCAGGATAACCCACAGAGGTGCAACCTGTGGCCAGGACAAAGCCAAAACCTATGGAGAACGTAGCTAAGATGCTAGCTCCTGGGCATCGGCAACCTAGGGACAGAGAGGCTCCCACCAGGTATGATCTGTCCCAAGCCCTGATCCCAAGGCCTTCTACCTTTCATAGCAATGCCAGCTTCCTGGAAGGAGGAGGGAGTCTTCATTTCAGGAGGGTGGGTTTCATCTATTCTTTCGATATCCCCCAAATCTCTGAGTCTTTAGCAATTTGGCACTTGAGTCTCAAACCCACTTTTCATACTTCTCAAGTTTTTTTTCTCAAACTAATATCTCTGCCTTGAGACCTCAGAAGCCTACTTTGTAAATCAAAAGCCAAGAATTTTGTTATCTTCAGTCTTTTTCTTTTTTTTTTTTCTCTCTTGCGGTAAGCGGGCCTCTCACTGCTGTGGCCTCTCCCGTTGTGGAGCACAGGCTCCGGACGCACAGGCTCAGCGGCCATGGCTCACGGGCCTAGCCGCTCCGCGGCATGTGGGATATTCCCGGACCGGGGCACGAACCCGTGTCCCCTGCAACAGCAGGAGGACTCTCAACCACTGCACCACCGGGGAAGCCCTATCTTCAGTCTTTTTCTGATCACCTCTCCTGTGAGGCAGAATAGTTGGAATGTTCTAAATGGATGAGTTCCAAACATGTTCGATCTCGAAGTTGAAAACCTTTTGAGCAAACACCCCCACGTGTGAATGTGCTTCTAATGTGTGTCCATATATACCACTGCTAATCTATACATAAAAAATTGGCAAAGCATAGCTTTTTCTCTCTGCCTTGGATGTCAATTAAATTCAATATAAGTTCGCCCAGCTAGAGTGCTTGCAGTGACTTTCTGCTAATGATAATGTTGTGCTGGTAGGTGGTGGAGGCTAAGGGGAAGAATTTTTAATTCTAGGAGAGAATTTTTTGGGGGGTTCTCAAGGACAAAAGTCAACTGGCCCTTCGAAGCTCTTCTTGGAGTAGTATCCGGCAAATCATTCCTTAATTACCCTTGTTCACCCCTTATGTTCCAGGCTCCTCAGTGGGCTCCATACCCCTCCTCCATTATTGCAAGTGAAGAGCTAAACTTCTGAGAGTAAAGGAAAAAAAAATGTTGCCTGCTCTTCCAGTTCTACAACCATCAATCCATTAACCACAGCAGTTGCCTGTGCACCTGAGGGGAATTCAGGATGGAGAAAAACAGGAAGCATTCTGGGCTTTGGATACCAGCCCCTAAGCAGTTAAGATGCATATCTAAGGAAAAATTTCAATGACCCCAGATTTTTGCATCTTTCCATATACAGCAAAGCACTAAAATCATTAACTTTATATGTCTGTTTTTTGTGATTAGCAGTAATTTGACGTTCAACAACATGGTTTTTTTGTTTGTTTGTCTTTTTCGTTTTTTCCAGCAAAAATCTCATATATATGCTGGCTTCTCCTTTACTGCTTCGGAACAGTTTCTCAGGGCTGAGAGGTTGTCTCCTGGTCTACAGTCCTCAGCAAGATGCTGAATATACTCAACTCACAGCTCTTACAGTGTGTGTGTGTTTTTTAAGTCAACACGAGTTATCGATCACCCTCGGGAAGAAAAGGAAGATGAAGGATTTTTTTTTCTTGTTAAAACACTTTCTTACTAGAAAACTGATGCGTACTTGCTGTAAAAGATACAAAGAATGACAGAAATGTATAAAATGAGCTCCACCTTCACCTTCATTGCTCAGGGAAGGCTCCTGTTGACCTACAGAGCCCTTCTTTTATTGGAAAAGTTCCTTCTTTTCAAAGCACATTTTGGATATCCTTGAGAGTACCTCTTTGTACACATTTCAACTATTTTGTGGGGCAAACTTTTTTTTTAAATCAATATTTGCTATATCAAAGTTACAAATTTAAAATGAGTGAATTCTAAAATTGTAAAAACCTAGTTCTTCTTTAAGTAAACTTATAATTCATATTATTCTATTTATATATCTATCAAATCTTTAAATAAATTTTAAGGCTTTTATACAACTTAAGTCTCCTTAAACATTTAACAATATATTTGATTTCCATCAACTATACTTAAATAAAAAAATAGCAAAATATGTATATATGTGTGTATATATATGTGTGTGTGTGGATATATATATATACATATATATATATATATGTATATATATATATGATTTCCTTTGTAAGTACTTTGGTTGTTTGATTAGTGAAAAAATTTTTCCCAGTAATCACCAATCTTCATAAATTCATGAATTGTAAGTTCTTTTAAATGGTAATAATGTTTACAAAGAGTAAGATTTTCTTTTAAAATTAAAAAAGTCTGATCAGTTACTTAATTACACATTTTAAGCTGAAATTACAAGGTTTTTGGGCCCCAAATCTCTGAAACTTTAAAAATACTTAAAATGCTAAGTATGCACAAAAATATTAACTCTATATATTTGATTTATGAATTAGGTCTACACATACTTTAGATACATTGACACAATGAAGAAACAAGCATGTGATGCCACCTGAGTGGAGTGAAGTAACCATCCCAAGCAAGGTTATTCTCTCAGCTCCAGAAAACCCAGGTGATCCTTCTCAAAATGAGGGACATATTTCTGTACCAAAGGGAGTCCCAGCCCATGTTTCAATTACTCAAGTTGTACATTATCTAGTTCTCTTATCTGAAGATCAGCAGCCTCCACCTTCAGATCATACCTAACCTCCTTGCATTTGGGATTTTTGTCTTTTTGTGGCTCTTAAGATATTTAAGTGACATTATCTCCCAAGGCTCTGTCTAACTCTGCACCCACAAATTCTAAGGCCTGTATTGGATTCTGTATTTCCCAAGGCTTTAACTCTGCACCAACAAATTCTAAGGTCCTTTGAAGGAATTCAGGAACACGACCCCAAACTATGCCTCTTTGGTATATTGATTATTTTGATCTGAAGGCACTTGAAAAAAGCAAATGCTTATCTGCCTAAAGACAAATCCTCCAAAAAGAACCAGGGACTTCCCTGGTGGTCCAGTGGGTAAGACTCTGTGCCCCCAATGCAGGGGGCCCAGGTTCAGTCCCTGGCTAGGGAATTAGATCCCACATGCATGCTGCAACAAGTCCATATTCTGCAACTAAAAAGTTCCCACATGTCACAACTAAGACCAGGGGCAGCCTAAATATAAATAAATAAATTTTTTTTTTTTAATTAAAGAAAAAAAAAAAGAACTCAATTGTCATCAATTCCCTCCCAGGAGTTCTTCACTCACCAGGGAAGATTGACTCTTATCACAGGAGAAGAGACAGGAAGTCACCACCACTCTCAAATTTTGTCCCAAACTACCACACCTTCCATCTGTTTTTTTGTTGTTGTTGTTGTTTTGTAAATCATTTACTCTCCCCTAAAATGCTCACATCCCTTCTCCCCTTCCCCTATTAAGATAGTATATAAGTTCTCAAATCTCATCACTATTTAGGGTATTCACTTTTTTCCCCTGAGACACCCCCATTCATGTGATGTTCAAAATAAATACATTTGCATACCTTTTGTTCTGTTTACTGTGCCTGTTGTCAGTGTGTTTCATAGACCCAGCCAGGGCAAGTCTTTCCTCCTCTACCCTTTCCAAACACAAACCTCTTCAAAGATAGTCTGGAGAGACAGGTACACAGAGTGAGGGGAGAGGGTGATATCCTCCCTCACCTGCTACATCAGTAAAACAGATCTTGCCAATCAAGAGTAAGCAGTGTCCCCTCCTGTCTCTCACAGGAGCTGGCCTGTGAGCTGGGCCCAGGAGGACAAATGAGGGACATACAAGCATTCAAGCAGAGGGTCCTAGACCCACTGGCCACTCCTCCTCTGCCATCCTTATCTCTCTGTTCTGAATGTGCCCTTTGTTTTCTACATGTTAGGGAGATTTTCCTTTGTCACTCACTTTAAGCAATTTTATTATGATATGCTTTGGAGTAATTTTCTTCATGATCCTTCTGCTTGGGGTTGTGAGTTTTGGTTTTTGTTCTTGTTTGTTTGAGCTGTGGGTTTATAGTTTTCATCAAATCCCCTCCCTCCATACTTCTAGGACTCAAGTTACAAAAATATTAGGCCACTTATATTGTCTCACAGTTCACTGATACTCTGTTTCATTTTGGATGATTTCTATTACTAGATCTTCAAGTTCATTAATCTTTTCTTGTGCATTGTCTAAAATGCTGTTAATTCCATCCAGTGTACTTTTCATCTCAGACGTTATGTTTTTTATTTCTTGATATCCTTTCTATTTTTTTTTCATATGTTCCATAACTCTTTTATACATATGTGTTTCTCTGCCTTCTTGAACATTTGGAAAACATCCATAGTAGCTATTTTAACATGCTTGTCTGCTAATTCTATCATTTCTGGATCTGTCTCTACTGATTGATTTTTCTACTAATCATGAGTTATAGTTTCCTAGATCTTTGCATATTTGGTAATTTTTTTTATTGCATGATAGATATGGTAAATATATTCTTGGGTGTAGGAATTTTTTTTAGTATTCCTTTAAATGTTACTAGCCTTTATCCTGGTACATACTGAAGGTACTTGTAAATAGTTTGATCCTTTCAAGACTTGATTTTTACTCTAGGGCTAATTTGTCCCTACTCTTAAGACAATACATTATTGACTACTTTTCTCAACACCCTGTTTCTTAGGAGTCTTTCCAATCTGGCTAGTGGAACATGAATTATTCCTGGACTGTGTGAACCTGGGGATTGCTCCTCTGATCCTTTCTGGTGATCTTTCTCTGGCCTGTCTCCTCAGGTACTCACACTTTTCAGAACTCATTCACATATCTGCAGACAGATTTCTGGAGTTCTCTGTGGAGATCTCTCCTCTGGGGCACTCTCTCCTGTGAAGCATAGCTGCCTTGGCCACCCCCATCTCTGAGCTGTGTCTCCTTAACCCAGGGATCCTGCCACTGCTGGCTACATCTGGGCACCCTTTATGATGCTCCATGGCCAGCAAACCATCCAAGCAGTAATCCATAGTTGTTTCCTATATTTGATCTGTTTTTCAGTTGGGTAAGGCAAGATACAAATTCTGTCCCCTTTATTCCACTCTTACTGGAAGGAGAATCACTCCCTTTGTGATCTTTGAATGGTCAGTCCTCTAGGACCTTCATGTTTAATGAATGTGAGACTCATGGGCCAGCAGCAGCCCCTGGGAGACCCACCTGCTACTAAGTCACGTTCTTCCTTTTAACCATCTCTCCTGGTTCTTCATACGCAAGTTATGTGCTACCTCAGGAAACAAGCTCAAGAACAATAAAATTCACACTCTAGTTTAAATAAAACACTAAAAACAGTGGAATGCAAGTTAAATAAGAACCCCATCTACACATGGCATGGAAAATGCTGTATTGTTTACCTTGCCTTTGGTCTAGAACGATTGCTGCAAAATTATCATTACCACAGGGATCCTTGATCACATATTCTTTTCATTCAATTTAGCAAAAGATCCCCTCTATTTTGGTCTCATTTTGGTTTTAATATAAAGCTATCCTTACTTGTAAAGCTCTTATAATCCTAGAATGAACCCAACACTGAGCTGGGTCTTTTCATTTCAGCTACAGCAGACAGTGTCTGTAGCCAGAGAGCCTGCTTCACATTCAGGCAAGGAAAACACTTGACAGATGTGTAAGTTACTCATTTGGCACTTTAACTGAACCAAAGAGCAATTCATTTTTGTAGAAAAAAATTTAAATTACCTGGTTTCTCATACCTGGCTGTCAAGCAAACAGAGGCGTAAAGTAGGATAGAAGATTCATTTGGACATATTCCAACAACAGGTGTCTTCTAATGTAGGCAAGTAGCCAAAGCTCTCATCTTTCAAAGCATATTATTAATAAGTTCAAATAATATCAAAACAAATGAGTGCATAAATACTTGGAGGTCACTATGTATCTATTTTAATGATTCATTCATTCATTTCCTAAATGTAGTAATTCTTCTGATAGAATTTAACTCATTCAGAAATGTGACCCCACACTTTAGGTGATCAAATTCTTTAGACAACTTTTACACCATAATGGTGGGATTTTTATGTATTCATTGAGCATCTACACTCTGTTTAATTATGCTTTATTCTGATAAATTTACACCTTGCACACCAGAGGTTCAGAGAGTCAGAGGCATAGAACTAGTGAACAATGACAAAGTAGGTTGGTGTCCATTAACCTAAGAGAGAAAGCTCCTTAAAGCTAGTGAGCTTCCAGGTTTAATAAAACACTAAATAATGTATCACAAGGTTCCACATCATAGTGAGCAACGTTATTTCACAAATTTTGTAATGATAACTGTAAAAGGTTTGCTTTTAAAGCATTTTAAGTACTTTAGAAATGTTATTGGTAAGCCATACTGTGTAATTTATATACCTATGGTCAGTGTATCTGGAGATGGAGAACAAAATTATGCTCAACTGAAGGAAACAGTCATGACAATGGTAATAGGAGTTCTTTAATGGGGCAAACACGATTCTGGCAAATCCCACTCTAAAACCATCACAGCATGTAATAACAGCAAAATACTAACACGATTTAAAAAGAAGTAAAAAAATATATATATCCACCGAAAGTTGACAATAAAATTCCCGGACATGGAGATCCCTACAAGATGCTGCCATTTTTTTGTAGTTGTTTATGTCAAAAGTATAGAAATAACAAGAGTCTGCAATTTATAGTTACAGATGTCAGGCTTCCCTCCCTACCCTCCTGCCCTTATTCAGTTAACAAATATTTATTGGATACCTACTGAGTTTGTAGGCACTGTTAGGTGCAAGGGATATCATGCTTAATAAGATGTGAATAATGCCTGAAAAAAATGAAATGCAATTACAACAACAACAAAGGAAAACCAGTTTCCATAAATGAAGCCTATGCAAAAGTTGTATCCTTAGGTGCCAGAACTTCTGCCCAGTCCTTGAGAGGCATGAGGCCACAGGGGTCAGGCATCTGAGCCTCAGTGGTAGGAAACCACATTATTCCAAATACAACTTCCCAGAAATTGAGAGCATGTGTGGGGTAGAAGAGGCATTCTTCCTGTTTGTCTTTAAAGTATTTGTCTAGGTTTAGATAAACTTAATTTATCTTTCTAAAAAGATTTCATTGTATTTTTCTCTTTTTTTGGCTATGCCACGTGGCTTACAGGATCTTAGTTCCCCCACCAGGGATCGACACCAGGCCTCAGAAGTGAAAGTGCTGAGTCCTAACCACTGGACTGCCAGGGAATTCCTTCACTGTATTTTTTTTTTTTTATTTATTTTTTATTAGTTTCTGCTTTATAACAAAGTGAATCAGTCATACATACCCTTCACTGTATTTTTAAATTAGGAGGTCTGGCCTTTTGAACATGGAATGATACATGAGAAATGTCCTACAGGGCATTTTGGGACATCCTAAGAGACCTTTATAGCATGTATTGAGATATAATTTACATAGCATACAGTTTACCCATTTAAAGTGCATAACCATCACTACAATCAGTTTAAAATATGTTCATAACACCAAAAGACCCATATCCTTAATCAATCACTCTCCATTCCCTCCTGCCTAGGCAACTACTAATTTACTTTCTGTTTCTATGGATTTACCTATTCTGGATGTTTCATATAATTGGAATTATACCATTTGTGATTTTCTGTGACTGGCCTCTTTCACTTAGCATAATGTTTTCAAAGTTTATCTTTTTTCAGTGTAATGTAGAGAATCACATTAATTGATTTTTTTTCTGTTTTTTAATTTTTAAAAAATTTTGGCTGCATTGGGTCTTTGTTGCTACATGTGGGCTTCCTCTAGTTTTGGCAAGCAGGTACTTCTTTTTGTCATTGTGGTGGCTTCTCTTGTGGAGCACGGTCTCTAGGCACATGGACTTCAGTAGTTGTGGCATGCAGGCTCAGTAGTTGTGGCTCACGAGCTCTAGAGCGCAGGGTCAGTAGTTGTGGCACATGGGCTTCGTTGTTCTGTGGCATGTGGGATCTTCCCGGACCAGGGCTGGAACCCGTGTCCCGTGCATTAGCAGGCGGATTCTTAACAACTGCATCACCAGGGAAGCCCACATTAATTGATTTTTGTATGTTAAACCATCCTTATATTTCTAGGATAAGTCCCAGTGGGTCATGATAAGCCTAATTCTTGATATATTACTAAAGTAGATTTGCTAATATTTGTTAAGGATATTTGTATCTGTCTGTAATTTTCTTTACTTGCAGAGTCTTAATCAGGTTTTGGTATCAGGGTCACACAGGCCTCACAAAGCAAGTTGTGAAGTATTTCCTCTTCCTCCATTTTCTGAAAGAGCTTGTATAGTATTGATATTATTTCTATCTTAAATGTTTGATACAATTCACCAGGAAAGACCTCTAGGTCTGGGCCTTTCTGTAGAGGGATGATTTTTTTTTTTTTTTTTTTTTTTTTTGCTGTACGCGGGCCTCTCACTGTTGTGGCCTCTCCCGTTACGGAGCACAGGCTCCGGATGCACAGGCCCAGCGGCCATGGCTCACGGGCCCAGCCGCTCTGCGGCATGTGGGATCTTCCCGGACCGGGACACGAACCTGCGTCCCCTGCATCGGCAGGCAGACTCTCAACCACTGTGCCACCAGGGAAGTCCGGGAGGATTTTTTTTTTATTATGAATTCTTTATAGATTTGGGACTCTTTAGATGTTCTTATGTCATGTTTGCTAATTATATTTTTCAAGGAATTTATCTAAGCTTATTTAACTCTTGAATGTGGGTTATAGATCAAAAGGTGAATGAATATTTCGAGTGTAGAAGATTGCATGGTCAAAGGAGTGGAGTGTGTGCATGTGTGTGGATACAAGCAGTTGTTGCTGGAGCATGAAGTAAAGGCTGAGAAGTGATGGAAACAGAGAGTGAGACCAAACTAGACAGCCTCCTTTTCAACTATGCCTTGTCCTTGAGCCCTGTCCTTGGCCTAACAAGTCAATCTATAGCCAAAATCCTGCTAACTCAGTTTAGAGAGAATCCCCTACCCTTGGTATTGTAGGGGAGGAAAGACTTTCCTTCTACCCTCCTGGATTTGATGGTTGGGTCTATGAAGTACCCTGATAACAGGCAGATTAGCAGAAGAAAATGTATACAAATGTATTAATTTTTTTCTTTTCTTTTTTTTTTTTGGTCACACCGTGTGGCTTACGTGTTCTTAGTTCCCTGACCAGGGATTGAACCTGAGTCCCGGTATTGGAAGTGCGGAATCCTAACCACTGCACTGCCAGGGAATTCCCAATTAATTTTTTTTTTTTTCGGTACACGAGCCTCTCACTGTTGTGGCCTCTCCCGTTGCGGAGCACAGGCTCAGCGGCCATGGCTCACGGGCCGAGCCGCTCTACGGCATGTGGGATCTTCCCAGACCGGGGCACGAACCCGTGTCCCCTGCATTGGCAGGCAGACTCTCAACCACTGTGCCACCAGGGAAGCCCCCCAATTAATTTTTAATGTTACGTGCACAAAGGCATCACAGGAAAAAAAAGTGAGTACCTAAAAAAAAACATGTATAAGTAAGAGCTTATATACCATCTTAATAGGGGAAGGGGATAGGGAATATGGGCCCCTTAGGAGAGAGTAAGTAATTTTCAGGAAAGATATCAGAGCCCTTAGAGGAATAGATGGGAGGTATGATAGACTGGGACAAATTCTGGATGTGATGTCAATTACTAGTCTTCTCTCCTGGTGGATGAAACTCCCGGGGATATGATTTATGACAACTGAATTCCTTTTGGAGGATCTGTATTTAGGTGAATGAGGAGAGTTCAGAGAAAGCCTCTCCCTGATTTTCTGTTTTTAAAGTGCCTTCAGCTCAAAATAATCAATATACCAAAATGGCATATTTTGGGGTAGCATGTTGTCAGGATTCAGGACAAGCCTCCGAAAAATGTGCATGAGGATTAGTTCGAGCTAAAGGCAATTGAGACCCCGCTGGTTTAAGAGAATCTATTGCTTCTCCCTTAAGTACCTAGAAGAATTTAAATTGGAGATTTTTCCCAGAAAAGTTATTACTGGGAGATAAATTTTATCTAAGTGGCCCAATATATACAGCAGGTCAAACATCTAATTACCAAACACCTGCGCTTCTTCTTATTGTCCTGTGAATTACCTTCCTGTCCTTGGAAGCCCCAGGCCCCCATCCCATTCCTTAGCTCAGGATGACATATATACCTCATTTTACCTTTCTGTCTCTGAACTGCTCATGTATGTGGGGTCTCTGACTCTCTCATGTATATGGGATTTCTATACATACAAAATTAAATTTGATTTTTTCCTGTTAATCTGTCTCATATCAATTTAATTCTTAGACCAACCAGAGGAACCTAAGAAGGGTAGGGGAAAGTTTTCTTCTTCCCTGACAGTGCCCTGAATGCCTTCAATATCTGCTCACCCTGGATATCTGATCCAATTCCTCACCCCTGCACCTTTGATATCTGACAACCCCAGCCTGCCTTCAGCAAGAATCCTCTTAAGTTAGTTTAATAAGAATCCTCTACCCTGGATGTATCCTCTTAGTGATTTCCTATCCACTGACCCCTCACTCTGCTATTGACTATAAACCACCAGCCATCTTTGCTGCATTTGGAGTTGGACCTATATCTTGTCCCTACTACAATAGTCTTGACACCTTTCACCATAGTCCTGAAGAGAGTCTTCTTTACTGTTTTAACAAGTGTCATAATGATATTTTCTTTAACAGGGCCGTGGTCTTAGGAAGTTTGGATTGGATTTTCTAAGTTTTGAGAGGTTATAAAAAAATCTGGGGCTTCCCTGGTGGCACAGTGGTTGGGAGTCCGCCTGCCGATGCAGGGGACACGGGTTCGTGCCCCGGTCTGGGAAGATCCCACATGCTGCGGAGTGGCTGGGCCCGTGAGCCATGGTCTCTGAGCCTGCGTGTCCGGAGCCTGTGCTCTGCAATGGGGGAGGCCACAGCAGTGAGAGGCCTGCGTACCACACACACACACACACACACAAATCTGACTCATGGTTAGATTTTTCAGTATAAAGTTGAAAGTAACGATTCCTTCTGATGGGGTTCAGAACATCTTGGCACCTGGGCATATTGAATATTTTAAACTGAAGGCATTTGAGAAATGACAGGTGCTTGGAAGGGTTCTCTGACCTCCCACTTCCCCCAAAGCAGGTCATGAGATCCTCTTATAAGAGGCGCCCTCCTTATACCCAGAGTAAAGGAGCCTCCTTATCTCCAGGTTGGAGGGACACTGAGAAGATTCTGAGCACACAGGCCTTGCTGTTTTCCCCAGTTTACTACACTGACTTCATACCCTGTCCTATCCTGTTCCTTCATGACCGTGCACTCTTCATCAAACTTAGCATAAAAACGCTCAGTTTTAACTATTTCTTTAGGTCTTCATTTTCTTATGAAGGCTCCCATGTCATATAAAACTTATATTAAATAAATGTGTATGCTTTTCTCCTGTTCATTTGTCTTTATCTGTTTAATTTTCAGACCTAGCCAGGAACCCTGAGAGGGTCATCCCTCTTCTTCCGCTACACTTCCTTCCAATAACTGTATGAGGTTTTTTCATTGTGAGCTAACTTAAGTGAAACGAAATGGGTGGCAATCTATTGTTCCCAAAATTGAAGGAAAGGCTAAAGGCCCAGGCTGAGAAAGGACAGGGAGACCGAGAAGCCTGAGAGACCTGGAGCAGGAAGAGATGTGGTGTCTCCTCATGGGGAGCTTGGCCATTTTTGACCCCTCCATAGCTCTGCTTGAGGCTCCAATTCCAGCAAGAGTTTGGTTTTTGTCTCCCAGAGCTGCAAATCTCTCTAGTGCCTGCACACTAGAATCTCCTGGGAAGTTTTAAAAAAACATGCTGATTTCTCAGCTCTACCCCAGAAATTTTGATCAATGATAATTGGCCTGGGCTACAGGGCCTTGGTCTTTTCCAGAGTACCCTGGCGCTTTAGGTGTGGCAGGAAGAAGAGCAATCCTTGGGGAAGGGGGCTGAGTCTGCAACCACCTGGAGGTACCCTGGGCCAGGTGTGCTGGGGCTTGTTTTCGGCCAGTGCGGGGGAAATATAATTGCAAAATCCTTTCGCACCCCTGAATACTGCTCCACACAAGCAGAAGAAAAAGAAAACAACATAATTATCAAATAAAACATTAAACCAGAATTCGATGCACAACACAGGCATTCAGGGTAACTCACTAAAAAGATTGCAAAGATAGAAAGAAATCTCACTCTTTGATACAGCCAAGGGCATACAACCCAACACATTAGGTAGCCTTTGCCATTTGGAATAAGGTGACAAGTCTGGTCCACATCCTCCCAGGGCATCTTAAACTCTGTTATACTATTGGTATATAAATCCTGCATCATCATGGTTGTCCTTAAACATGGGCAGTGCATTTGGCCACCAATCAAGATTTGAGATTATTAAGGGCTATAGGGGATCAGAACAGACCACCCTAAAACATGCCACATGGGCGTAAAGATTATTTTGAGCTGAAGACAACTGAGAAACAGCAGATGCCAAACAAAGCTCTCCACCCTCCCCATCTGCCTAAAAGCACGATATAAATCCCCATTTGTAAAAGTTTCTCCCTGTACTGTACCAGGAAGAGGAGGATGGCTCTGAGTCTCTTCTCAGCCCCCAAAGTAGCAGGAAAGGAATCTATGTAACTAGGCTACTAAAACAACTCTTATCTTCCATGAGTCTTCCCCATATATTTACCTTCCCAAGTTTGCTGCCTTTAAATCCTGAACGTCTTTTCCTGAGTCTTGTCACATCTCTAGAGATTTATTGTTTTTTGTTAAGATGCTATATAAGCCCAAGTTCTAACCACCCCTTTGAGTTACTCATCCCTGAGATTTCCCATGTCTATGTGTGTTGCATGCATTAATAAACTCCTAGCTCTTAATCTGTCTCTTATCAGTCTAATTTGCAGGGCCAAAGTTGGAGAACCTAGGAGGGAAGAGGGAGAGTTTGTTCCTCCCCTACAGAGCGAATACGTTTCCTCACAGTGGGGTTGGATACCCTTATAAATGCCTTGGGGATCCAGAATACTGAAGAGCAGCAACAAAGAGAAGGAGGCATTGGCGTGCCAGCCAGAAGCTCATGGTGCCATGTTGGGAAAGGAAAAAATTTCCCTCTACGCTTTCTAGGTTCCTCTAGCTGGTCTAAGAACCACGCCGACATGAGACAGATTAACAAGAGAAAATACAATTTAATTACGTACTACATACCTAGGGGCCCTCCATAAGAATGCGAGTTAGGCAGTTGAGGCCTATACGTCACCTGAGGGAAGGAGAAAGGGTAAGGGTCTGGGACTTCCAAGGGGAGAAAGACAATTCACTTGGAAGTGGAAAAACAAATGTTTGGTGAACAGATGTTTGCTATGCCATGCAGAGACAGTGGGACGCAGAGAGGACTTTGGTCTCCAGGCCCTGCTGAGTGACCCCTGCCACACCCAGCCAGTATTCTTTGTAGATATCTCTGGTGATGAGGCTCTTCCTGGGTCAGGGCCTTTATCTAAATTCTTTAGGCAGTAAGGGGGAGGTAAAAAGAAAGACTTCCTGAGTCTTCTGTTTCTTAAAAATTATCAGCTTGAGATAATCCTCATGCCAAGGAGACATTCTGAGAGGAAAAATGGGGTTTGTTCAGTCAGTCAATTAAACTTCTTTTTTTTTTTTTTCCGGTACGCGGGCCTCTCACTGTTGTGGCCTCTCCCATTGCGGAGCACAGGCTCCGGACGCACAGGATCAGTGGTCATGGCTCACAGGCCCAGCTGCTCTGCAGCATGTGGGATCTTCCCGGACCGGGGCACGAACCCGTGTCTCCTGCATCGGCAGGTGGACTCTCAACCACTGCGTCACCAGGGAAGCCCAGTCAATTAAACTTTTTTTGAGCATCTATGTGCCAGCAGTTAGCTAGACTCTGGAATTACTGGGATTAAATAAAATAGCAAAATGAATTCTATTATCAGGGAGGAGGGAGGCAGGGAGAGGGAGAGAGGGAGGGAAGCTTCTCTGACTCGTCCTCCTCCCCTTTCCTTCTTCCCTCCCTTTGACGCTGCACCCCAGCTGCCTTGGACACCCCCACCCCCCATGCCCGGTGTCCTGAGAGTGTTTGCATCTTCACCTCCCCTCCCAGACTGCAGGCTCCTCAAGAGTGGGGTCAAGATTCTCAGCACCTTCTCAGGGCCCAGCTCAGGTAGGTGTTCAACAAATGTTTGAGGACTAAAGGCAGAGTCCTCACCCTTAGGGCTTCGTATGCAGGCTGTCCAGACATTGTGGGAATGAAGCCAGCCAGGCGGAATCCTGAAGGATGAGTATGACAGTGCTGTGGGCCAGTCCCCTCAGCTCTTGTCTCGTTTCTTTGAAATTTCCCTGGCTGGTTTGTCCCTGAGACAAATAGTTGTTTTTCCCTGGGATTATAGTTGTATTTCAAAAAACAGATGGAGCAAACCTTCACTGATTCAAATCTCTGGATAGAGGCGGGGCACCAATCCCCAAGCAGCTTGGCATGGAATAACTGGGCCTAGGGAAGTGACTTGTCTCATCTAAAAATACACTTGTTTCTGCCTCTCCCATTCCCATAATTAAACACACGTACAAGCACATGCACATAAGCTTGCTGCCCACATTTTTTTTTTCAGTTTTCACATTTTTATTGGGAGATCGAGGGAAGAGGACCCCTCCCTGTCAATGTAGGTGCTCGCAGTTTCTTCAGCCACTCTAAGCTTGGGCCCTGTGGGTCCTGTGGGTGGCTGGACCCATTGGGTATATTCCCATTGTCTAGGAGGAGCACTGTGTGGTTGTAAGGTGAGGCCTGGTTGATCATGATGGCATACTTGGTGTAGGGGCTGATTGTGGGCAGAATTATAATGAGGCCCCTGATGGTGAGGGACTCCACCAACACCAGCTCCTTGGCCCAGGCATTCTTGAGGAAGGAAGGAGTCTTGCAGTTTCCCTGGCTACCCCAATTTAAGTCAGCTGGTTCACAAAGACTCTCTGTTTGACCAAACGTTAGATAGACTCCTCATCCACCGCCTGCTAAAGACAATCTTAGCAAAAAATCCTGCTAAGTCAGTTTAGCCAGATTCACCCACTCTTGATATCTGATATTGGTGTCTCATCCGTGATGCCTTCAGCAAGAATCCAGTTAGACAGGTTTAGCCAGAATCCCCCATCCTGGATGTCTCCTCTTAGTGATTTCCCATCCACCAACCTCACAGTCTGCTCATTGGCTGTAAACCCCTAGCCATCTCTGCTGCATTCAGAGTTGGGCCTGATCTCTTGCCCCTATCGCAATAGTCTTGAAAAAGGTCTTCCTTACCATTTGAACACATATCAGGATAATTTCTTTTAGCTTGTTTGAGAAGGAAAAAGAGAAGTGGTCCAGTTGTTGCTCCTTGGTCTGTTCCTACAGGTGACTGGACTATGGCCAGAGTGAGTTTGGGGAGAGAGCTGTCAGTTTCTGTATTTGGGAAGTGAAGAGTGGACTGCATCCCCACATTTCTGTCCTTCTTTAGAAGGAGACAGAAAAAGAGGTATGGGCAAAGAGATGCTCAGGAGAGGCAAGGCAGTGACCACCAGGGAGTTGGTAGGAAAGTGTTTACTTCTGCATTCTCAGAACTAAGGGAGAAGCGCGGTGCCTGTCCATTAGCCTCTGGTGTTGGAGGGGAGAAGGTGGGAAGACACAAAGCAGGGCTGCAGCCTCAGGGAGATGTCTACATGTGTCCCCATGTCCCTGTAGCTCACAGGTGGACATTGCAAAATCCTTCTATCTATCTACCTCAGCTTATTTTCACATTAAAAAAAATATTTATTTATTTATTTATTTATTTATTTATTTATTTATTTATTTATTTTTGGCTGCTTTGGGTCTTTGTTGCTGCGCATGGGCTTTCTCCCGTTGCAGCGAGCAGGTGCTACTCTTCATTGTGGTGCACAGGCTTCTCATGGTGGTGGCTTCTCTTGTTGTGGAGCATGGGCTCTAGGTGCACCGGCTCAGTAGTTGTGGCATGAAGGCTCAGTAGTTGTGACACACAGGTTTAGTTGCTCCACGGCATGTAAGATCTTCCCGGACCAGGGCTGGCACCTGTGTCCCCTGCATTGACAGGCGGATTCTTAACCACCGCATCACCAGGGAAGTTCCCTATTTTCACATTTAAGGCTTAACATGTGCTGAAGAGTGCTCCATCTGCTCCCCCTTTAATTTCTTTTTAAACAAAGTCTTTTGTAAAGAGAAAGGGAAGGAGGATGTAAGAGCTAGGTTGATTCATGAACAAACATGGATCAGATAGGACTATGTCTTATTACTTGTATAATCCACCATCAGAAATGTTGCATAGTAGTAGAAATAAATCAGTTAAGCAAAACCGGTTATATTAGTGCTGCTGATGTAAATACCGAGACTCTGTTTTCAACTCTGCAAAGTACAGAGACAAAAAGGAGCCATGAAGGAAAATTGACCCACTTCACAAGCACGTGAGAATGTGAAAGACGTGAGGACCTTTCTCCTCTGCAAGGTTTTTAGCCCCTGTGTTTAACGTGTTGAATCACTTCTACCTTCTGAAAGCTGTTTAGTCACCGTTAAAAAATAAAGGTCTTTGATACAGATTGTTGATTCTGTTTCTGCAGGAAAACACAGATTTATGCTTTGAGGGCCTATATGGAGAGAATATGTGGCCTGTATAGCTGAAAACTTTAGAGTTCTAGGGAAAAAAATTTCTAGACATCAAATAAGATGTATAAAAAAAATGAATCTGTGTTAATCTAATCCAACATAGTTTATATTATGGTTTATATAAAACCCAGAATAGATAATGTATGACATTTTAAATTAATATTTTAGATCGTCTTTCTAGAGTGTGATTTCTTCTTGACCTGAAGACTAGAGACAAGGTCCCAACTGCCGAGAAATTAAGCAAAGTAAGGGAGATGGTGATGTATGGGGGAGGGACAGTGGCTTTTAAAACCACAGTCTTCACTAGGGAAACAGAACTATAAATACCAGAGCAGTTAACAACTCAATAGAATAAAATACAGTCAAGCATCTAGATTTTTTTTTTCAAGGTGATTGTGAATGTGTAGGTTTTTTTGGGAAAAATATCAAAACTATCCATTTTTCTTACAGATATTAGAGCTTGCTGAAGAGCAGCAGAATATGCCACCCCAAAATATGCCTCTTTGGCAAAAGGATTATTTTGAGAAACAGCTGAGGCCATAGAAGCTCTGAAAACAGAGTAGAAGTTCCCTTTTTGTAAGGGACATTTATATTTATAAAGCAAATCTCCATTTGTATGGGTATCACCTATTATGTACCAGGAAGAGGATGCTGACTCTAAATTACAAGAGAGTCTAATAAGTGAGGGAGGCACACACTTGAATCTATATAACAACTTTACCGTTTACTTTACTCTCCCTGGAAATAACCCCTGCCATCACCATGGCTGGCCTCCCTTCCCCAACATCTTTCTTTTGTCTTTAGCTGAAGATGGTATTTAAGGTGGTGGCTTGGGTAATCTGGGGATTTACAGCTTCCCTGGGTCTATTCCATGCACCTATGAGGTATACATGTTAATAAACTTCTGTTCTTTTCTCTCTTGTCCATCTGTCTTTTATTACTAGGAGGGTCTCAGCCAAGAACTCAGAGGGTAGAGGGAAAATTATTCTCTTCTCTTACACTTCCAAGCATGAATTTAAGTTCCCAAATTAGTTGCTAAATTTGTGAAAAATATTAGTTTTTCCAGGCCCAAGTTTCTGACCTCCAAAATGAAAGAGGAGGGCTAGCTGTTGGAATATTTGTCCTATGCCTCCATGACCTGTGCGATTTATGGTTTAACGGTCTTTCTAATGAGGATGACTAAGAATTCTTTTATCCCCTGTGTCCATGGAATAAGTGATCCCCTTTGGCTACCAAGAATAAAGGGAAACATTTCTCTTCTAGTCTTCATGACAGGCGCGTCATGGGAACGGATGTTGAGGGGTTAACACGTCTCTCCCCGACAGCTGAGGCATTCTGGCTTTAGCTGTAACAAGCAAGATGTGATTTGTCACCTGCTCCCTGGCACTAATGCCCACAAGTTGATTGGCTTCAGACAGCTGACTTCCCAAGGGGCTGAAACACTTACATTCACCACGGGGGTTTTGTCTTATTACCTCATCTGCTGGGGCATCATCCATACACCGCCTCCACAGAGGAGACCGGTGGGAGGTGCTTTCACGGTGCAGGGTGGTTAGTCCTCACCTCTTCCCTGGGGAAGGCGTCTGTTTTTCTTTGTTAGGTCTTCAGGGTAGTGATGCCTTTGGTGAGGCTGCCTTCCCTCTTATCCCAAGGCAGCTGTAGTAGGTCGGAGGCAGACACATCCCAGGTTGTGTGCTGCTTTCCAGGCGCTTTCCCAGATGTCAAATCGAACAACTCCCATTAACATCTCCTTTGGTACCACAGCTGCAAGGAGAACAATGCCGAGTAACTGGTCCTCTGTCTTATTTTTCATTATATTCTGTTTTTTTAAATTGTACTTTAATAGAGATAACATAATCATAACCACTTTTTGTTTTTAATTTTTATTTATTTATTTATTTTATTTTTGGCTGTGTTGGGTCTTCGTTTCTGTGCGAGGGCTTTCTCTAGTTGTGGCAAGCAGGGGCCACTCTTCATCGCGGTGCGCGGGCCTCTCACTATCGCAGCCTCTCTTGTTGTGGAGCACAGGCTCCAGACGTGCAGGCTCAGTAGTTGTGGCACGTGGGCCTAGTTGCTCCGCGGCATGTGGGATCTTCCCAGACCAGGGCTCAAACCTGTGTCCCCTGCATTGGCAGGCAGATTCTCAACCACTGCACCACCAAGGAAGACCCGTAACCACTTTTAAGTGTGCAGTTCAGCGGCATCAAGTGCATTCCCACTGTTGTGCAACAGTCACCACCCTCCACCTCCAGAACTCTTTTCAACTTCCCAGACTTGAACTCTGTACCCGGTACACAGTAACTCCACATTTATCTGGGTTTTATGTTGGCGAAAATCTTCTTACATTTCTCCAAGTATGTTAGAGACTTTTCATCTTATATGTTGTTCACAAATTATTGTTCCATGCCTGGCCATTTGTTTGTGTAAGTATTTCTCTTGTAAACTATTGGTTCTCTTTTTTCTGCATGGTGATTGGTGGATGTTTGTTACAGGAGAGCTCAGTGGCCAATGGAAATTTATGCTGTTGTTTTGGATGGAAGTCATGTCACCCCAGGGATCTTTCTAGTGAGTTTGATTGGGAACTCAGGGGACCACTCACTGACCAGCAGACTTCACTCAGGGTGTGTCGTCAGGGAGCTTTGGGATGAAGAAGGCACTGCTAGAAGCAGGAGGTCTCAGACAAGTGGAAGGTGGCATGTCTCATTGGTCTGCTGTCCTGAACTGGACTTTCTTATATTCTTTTAAACCACTGCATAGTTTTCCATAATATTAAGGTGACACAGTTTAATTAAATTCCCCTTCTGATGAACATCTAGAGTGTTTCTGTTTTTCATTACAATAAACAATACTTCTATAATCATCCACTTAACATGCATGAATATTTCTATAGAAGGGCTTTTTATAAATGTTATTGCTATCATAAAGTATAAGTACACTTTAAAATCAGATTGATAGATGCTTACAAATAGTTCTTTATAAAGTCCTATACCAATTTCCTACCGAAAATGTATAAGAATAAGTTTTCCTTCCCATGCCAGAAACATACAGATTCATTTGCTTACACTGGATATTATTATTATTTTTTAAAATAAATTTATTTATTTTTGGTTGCGTTGGGTCTTCGTTGCTGAGTGCCGGTTTTTTTTTCTAGTTGTGGTGAGCAGAGGCTGCTCTTTGTTGTGGTGCAAGGGCTTCTCATTGCCGTGACTTCCCTTGTTGTGGAGCACGGGCTCTAGGAATGTGGGCTTCAGTAGTTGTGTCTCGTAGGCTCTATAGCGCAGGCTCACGGTCTTAGTTGCTCCGTGGCAATGTGGGATCTTCCTGGACCAGGGCTCGAACCTGTGTCCCCTGCATTGGCAGGCAGATTCTTAACCACTGCTCCACCAGTGAAGTCCCTACACTGGATATTATTAATCTTTAATATTTATGCTAATCTAATTAGCTTAAATGGTATCTCACTATTTTAAGTTTCATTTCTCTGATAACTATTATGAGAGAGTGTTTTTGTTAACCATTTGTAGTTTTCTTTATCTAAACAGTCTACTCACATCCTTTATGCATTTTCCCTCCTGCTGGGTTGTTGTAATTTTTTTCTTACGTTAAAAAAAAATTGTGCATTATTTGCTTAACTTTTTTATGGTGTCTTGCCATATAGAAGTTTAAATTTTAATGCAGCCAAGTCCAACCTATTTATTTTCTTTATGGCTTTTGCATTTCTTATCCTCATCAGTAAGTCATTGTCTTAGTCTGTTTGGACTGCTATAACAAAATACCTTACATGGCTTACAAACAACAGAAATTTATTTCTCACCTTCTATGGGCTAAAAGTCCAGGACCAAATCACCATCTGGTTCAGTGTCTAGAGAGGACCCACTATCTGGTTCCTAGACAGCTGTCTTCTCACTGTGTCCCCACCTGGCAGGAGTGAGGGAGCTCTCTGATGCCTCTTTTATAAGGGCACAAATCCCATTTATAATTACCTCTCAAAGGCCCCACCTCCAGCCTCCATCACCCTGGGGGTTACGATTTCAGCCTATGAATTTGGGGGAGACATAAACATTCAGTCCCTAACAGTAGTTTTGTTACTGAACACAAGTTTGTGTGCCCGACGCACAGTGAGGTCAAACAAACTGAAATGTGGGAGTCTGGAGTAGAGAAAGGTTTATTGCCAGGTCAAGCAAGGAAAATGGGTGGTTTGTGCTAAAAAACCTGAACTCCCTGATGGTTTTCAGCGAGAAGTTTTTAAAGGCAAATTTAGGGTAAGGGCTGCAGGGTGTGTGACTTTCTTCTGATTGGCTGGTCGTGAGGTAACCGGGTGTCGCTCCAGGAATCTTGTGCTCAGCTTGAAGTTACCATCTTCTACCTGGGTGGGGACCTTAGTTCCTGCAGAAGAATTCAAAGGTATTATTATATATGTTCCTTCAGGAAGAACCAGGACCCAGCCCCAAGTCTGTACTATTGTTTCTTGACTTCTCCCTTGTTTCTGCATTCCCTCCCTTCCCTGATTAGCAACTGTTTGAACCTGCCTTTTGGGACTCAGGGAAGGTCATGGAAGCTGAATGAAGCTTATTTTCTACAAACAAGAAACGGGGGACACAGAAAGGATTTGTACCTGGGAGACCCACAGGGTTCTGTTTGGTTTCACTTTCCCACCCAACAATAAAAAATATTCCCCCTTGGGTTTCTTCTAGTACTTTTATAATTTCACTTTTTAACATGTACATCCTGAATCAATACAAAACATTTTAAGGCTGTGTGATTTTTTTTTTTTTTTTTTTTTTTTTTTTTTTTTTTGCCACACCATGTGGCATGTGGGATCTTAGTTCCCTGAGCAGGGATTGAACCTGCACCTGCTGCACTGGAAGTACATTGTCTTAACCACTGGGCCACCAGGGAAATCCCAAGGCTGTGTGATTCTTAAACTGATGTTGGGGAAGAAGAAATTTTCCTCTACCCTTCTAGGTTCTTCTGGCTGGTCTAAGAATTAAATTGACATGAGACAGATTAACAGGGGAAAATCAAACAAAAGTTTAATAACCTGTACATGGGAGAGACCCAGGAAAACTAAGTAACTCACCCAAAGGGCCGAAACCCTGACCTTAAATACCATCTTCAGCTAAAGACAAAAGAGATGTTGGGGATGGTAGTTTGGAACTTCAAAGGGGAGAAAGGCAATTCACAGGAAGTTGAAAAAGCAAATGTTTGGTAAATAAATGTTTGCTGGGCTAGGCAGAGGTGAGGGGACACAAAGCAAGCTCTGGTCTCTGGGTCCTGCTGAGTTTCCCCCACCACACCTAACCCATATTCTTTGCAGATTAACTCTGGACAGCTTTATTCTGTAAATAAGCCCTTTATCTAACTTCTTTAGGCAGCTAAGGGGAAGGGAGAAAGAAAGACTTCCCGAGTCTCTTGTTTCTTAAAAATAATCAGCCTGTTTTAATCCTCATGCCAAAGAGACACAATCTGGGGTAGCAAGTTTTGCCCCCATACACCGGAAAGACATCTCAGATTTTCCTGTATGGACAGACAGTTGTCTCAATACCATTTAAAAAATAGTCCATTCTTTCTCTACATTTTTGAACTTTGACTTTGTCATGTGCTAAATTCCCATTGGTCAAGTTGCCTGCAGCAGTGCAAAGCCACACTATTTTCATTTCACAGCCATCAGTATTTTACCTGTGATAGGACAGTGTGCTCTCATCATTCCTCTTCTTCAAAAAATCTTGGCAGATATTATTTATCTTTTAGAAAAATTTTAGAATTCACGTTTCAAGTTCCATTAGGCTTAAGATTGGCTGAATTTACTGAGTAAGTTTGGTAAATTTTTTTATAGGTTTTGTTGGGATTATTTTGCATTACATTTCTAACTGGATGTTCCTTGTAAGGATGTTCTCCTATGTGAAAAACTATTACCAAACCAAACTTACATTTGCTCACCTGCCATGTAATAAAGCCAATCTACTGACACCAGGTTGTGGCGAAGGAAAGTACAGGGTTTATTTGCAGGGCACTAAGCAAGGAGGATGGGTAGCCAATGCTTAAAAGACCCAAACTTCCTCATGGCTTTCAGAGATTTTAAAGGCAACATTAGGGGTGAGGGCCATAGGGTACGTGGTCAGCTTGTGGACATTCTTCTTATTGGTTGGTGGTGCAGTAACAAGGTGATATTTCAGGAATCTCAATCCTCAACCTTCTGATTCCAACCAGTCTGATGTCTGTGTGCTTGTGGTTAGCAGTTTCCAACCCGGGGCGGTCCTAGTTTCTGTAAAAAACTCAAGGATATGCAGCAGATTGTTATCTATATCCCTTCAGGAGGAACTAGGAGTCCTGTGACTCTATTGTTCAAGCTTAGTACTTTTCTTGTTTGACTGCTTTTCCTTTGTTTCTGCATTTTCTCACTTCTGTAATACTTAACTGCTTGAGTCTGATCTTTGGAACTTGAGGAAGGCCTAGGAGACTAAAGCTTTTTTTACAAATCAGAAGCCAGAACATGAAGGGACTTGTACCCAGGAGGGCCCCTCAGGGTCTGGCTTGGTTTCAGGGTGAATGGTTATTGTTTGTTGGAACCGTATCTGCCCACCTAATGGAACTCTCTTACTACTTCCGCTAGATTTTATGTTGATCATTTTGAATTTTGTAAGACAAGTATCATTCCATTATTCAACTTCCTAGTTTTTGTCTCTTTATTACATTGGCTAGGACCTTAATCACTGTGCATCCTTGTTTTATTTGAAAAGTCAATATTGTAAATTAAAGTAGGCAATTGTATTTTTATAAAATCTCCAAAGTAAAACTTGTAATTTGAACTCTGAAATAGTCACTGCAAACAGCAAAAAAAGAAAGAAAAAGAATACATCACTAATGAAATTACACATTCAAATATAGAACATCATGAAATTTCTACTTGGTAGTTAAAGGCTTCCAACTGTACCCCTCCCCCCACCATGTACAACATTCTAAATTCTGGAAAAAAAGAATCCAAAGCATCCTCTGGGCAAAATATTTTTATAAGATACAAAAAACAGTCAATATATTGGGATATAGGACATTTATCTTGTATGAAGCTACAAAGCTATACAAAAGCAGTTGAATATTGTGTTTTGCAACTGCAGAAAGAACACCAGTCTTAGGTGGAACATAGTAGAATATGTTTCTACTTCAGAATAGTAGAGCTGTGTAATCTACCAGATTGCTTACTGTGAAGATGAAACTCAATTCACATCTTGTTCAGAGGACCCCATGAGCAAATCCATTTTATGAATAGAAATGGCATTGGTAATTCTTGAGTGACAATGTCACTAATTGTAATCACAGATTTTGTTTTTTTTGGCCACACTGCATGGCATGTGGAACTTCCCTGACCAAGGATCAAACCCATACTCCTCTGCAGTGGAAACACGGAACCTTAACCACTGGACCACCAGGGAAGTCCGTAATCACAGATTTCTCGTTTTAGTCAATAATTTCTCACCTGGCTCCATACCTGAGCCCCCTTCACCTGAAATGTTCTTTTGTTCTTCTTTGCCTTGCTAGCTCCTTTGGTCCTTCAGCTCTTAGCTTACTCATCACGTTTCAAGGCAATTCTTCCTGATGCCTAGGCTGGGTCACATCTCCCCTGGGGCACCTGCAGCTTTCTCTACTTTACATTCCAGTTTCTGGTGTAAAAGAAAAATCAGAATGGAGTCAGTATTGCTAAGAGAGCTCTCTAAAATGGAGCCAGGAGGCCACTGATGAGGTGGGATTTATGCATGTCTCAGCTTGGATGGAATCTGAACTTTTGACCATTTACTGCCTTAACACAGGCATCCAGATCATCTGCACAGTGTTCCAGAAACCCAAGATACTTATGGGACCCTTACCCTAAATAACTTGTGACAGCCTCTCTCTCTCTTTTTTAAAAAAATTTTTAATTAAATTAATTTTTGGCTGCTTTGGGTCTTTGTTGCTGCACGTGGGCTTTCTCTAGTTGTGGCAAGCGGGGGTGCTCTTCATTGTGGTGCACGGGCTTCTCATTGCGGTGGCTTCTCTTGTTGTGGAGCATGGGCTCTAGGCATGTGGGCTTCAGTAGTTGTGCCTCGCGGGCTCTAGAACACAGGCTCAGTAGTTGTGGCTCACGGGCTTAGTTGCTCCATGGCATGTGGTATCTTCTCGGACCAGGGATCAAACCTGTGTTCCCTGCATTGGCAGGCAGATTCTTATCCACTGCGCCACCAGGGAAGCCCTTTCAGCTTATCTCTTAAAAACAAATATTTCCCATAATAGTCAAGACATGGAAGCAACCTAAATGTCCCTCAACAGATGAATGGATAAAGAAGATGTGGTATATATACCCAACGCGATACTACTCAGCCATAAAAAAGAATGAAATAATGTCATTTGCAGCAACATAAATAGACCTGGAGATGATCATACTAAATAAAATAAGTCAGAAAGAGAAACACAAAAACCATACAATATCACATATATGTGAAATCTAAAAAAAAAAAATGATACAAATGAACTTATTTACAAAACAGAAATATACTCACAGATATAGAAAACTTATGGTTACCAAAGGGGAAAGGTTGGGGAGAGGGATAAATTAGAAGTTTGGGATTAGCAGATACAAACTACTATATATAAAATAGATAAACAAAAATGTCCTACTGTATAGCACAGGGAACTATATTTAATACCCTGTACTAAACCATAATGCAAAAGAAAAAAATAAAGGAACAAATATTTCTCTTTTGCATCAGAGCCAATTATAAGTCTTGCAAGACAACTGTAATAACCTTGTAGCTTTTGCCTTTATAGCCTCCTGTTTCTCTTCCCCAGAACACTCTTGGTTTTACCTGCATCTGTGTCTCCTGAATTGCAATTCCTAAGGCTTCAGACAAAACTCTGTTCTTTTCAGTCATGATACTGATTATTATTTGATGTTGGTCACACTCTACCTGGCCCTTCTACCAGAATAAAAGCTCCATTGGGCATGGACCACATGTGTCCCCAGCTCCTTAGTCCACACTTATCCAGATTTGTGGAGTGAATGAATGGATAATTTCATTCTTGAGTTTCTTAAGCATTTTTAAACTAATTAATTAATTAATTAATTAATTATTATTTAGGCTGCATTGCTGCACGTGGGCTTTCTCTAGTTGCAGTGAGCAGGGACTACTCTTTGTTGTGGTGCACGGGCTTCTCATTGTGGTGCTTCTCTTGTTGAGGAGAATGGGCTTTAGGCACTTGGGCTTCGTAGTTGCAGCACGTGGGCTAAGTAGTTGCAGCACGTGGGTTCAGTAGTTGCGGAGCATGGGGTCAGTAGTTGCGGCGTGTAGGCTCTAGGGCATCCGGCCTTCAATAGTTGTGGCGTGCGGGCTCAGTAGTTGTGGCTCGCGGGCTCTAGAGCGCAGGCTCAGTAGTTGTGGCACATGGGCTTAGTTGCTCCACGGCATGTGGGATCTTCCCGGAACATGAATCGAACCCGTGTCTCCTGCATTGGCAGGTGGATTCCTAACCACTGTACCACCAGGGAAGTCCCAGAATTTTTGTTTTAACAGCATCCTGTTATACTTTTTTATTAATATGTAATATGTCAATTACTTTATTTATTTTCTGTAGTAAATGCATTTCCTTTCCTACATCTAAGGTGCTTATAATTTTGTCAAAAAAGTCAGGCCTCGAAAACATAAAATAATGGAGACTCACATCCCCTGGTCATGGAATAGAGCATCACCAAACATCACAACAAATATACTTTCTCAAGTCTTATTGGTAGTTTTTAAAAAATAATCATTAACTAAAGTCCAGAAAACTTAAAAAAAATTATCTTCAAGTTTAATAATTAATATCTTCTTTGTATAAAATTATGGTAGTGTCTTTATTTGTCCTATCTTAAAACGTTTTTCTTCAAAAGGAAGAAAATATGAATATATTTTTAAGTGTTAAAAGAAAGATAGTGACAGTTGAGTAATGTAATCAGATATTAAAGCTTAGTCTAAAGTTATAATAAATTAGGGACTTCCCTGGTGGTCCAGTGGGTAAGACTCCGCACTCCCAGTGCAGGAGGACTGGGTTCTATCCCTGTCAGGAAACTAGATCCCACATGCATGCCGCAACTAAGAGTTCCCATGCTGCAACTAAGGAAGCCAGCATGCCGCAACTAAGAAGTATGCATGCCACAACTAAAGATCCTGTGTGCTGCAGCTAAGACCCAGTGCAGCCTAAATAAATAAATAAATAATTTTTAAGTTATATTAATTAAAAGTGTGATTTAAAAAAATTTTTTATTGGAGTATAGTTGATTTACAATGTTGTGTTAGTTTGAAGTGTACAGCAAAGTGAATCAGTTATACATATACATATACCCACTCTTCTTTTTAGATTCTTTTCCCATATAGGCATATACAGAGCACTGAGTAGAGTTCCCTGTGCTATACAGTAGTTTCTTATTAGTTATCTATTTATATATAGTAGTGTGTATATGTCAACCACAACCTCCCAGTTTACCCCTCCTCCCCCCCGCTTATCCTCTGGTAACCATAAGTTTGTTTCCTACATCTGTGACTCTACTTCTGTTTTATAAATAAGTTCATTTGTACCCTTTTTTAAGATTCCACATATAAGTGGTGTCATATATTTGTCTTTTTCTCTCTGACTTACTTCACTCAGTATGACAATCTCTTTGTCCACCCATGTCACTGCAAATGGCATTATTTTGTTCTTTTTTATGGCTGAGTAATATTCCATTGTATATATGTACCACATCTTCTTTACCCATTCCTCTATTGATGGACATTTAGGTTGCTTCCATGTCCTGGCTATTGTAAATAGTGCTGCAATGAACATTGGGGTGATGTATCTTTTCGAATTATCATTTTCTCCGGGTATATGCCTAGAAGTGGGATTGCTGGGTCATATGGTAGTTCTAAAAAGTGTGATATTGATTCAGTCATAGAGTTCAATGTTTTTTACTGCATTCTAGCCTTGTGACTCAAGCTGGTCCTTCACATCACATTCTTTCCTTGTTTCATCCTGCTTCTTTTTCATTTCTACATGTTTCACAACCATTTTCCCCCCTCCCCTTTGCTATTATCTTATCATTGTGTATTTTATCTAGTATTTTATAGTCATTGCTTTTCTTTTTTTCTTGAAGGGACACATCAAATGTTTGCTTCCAAATCATAAATATTTAAATGTATTTTTTTCCTTTCATCTCAGGCGATCTTCTAAATTTTGACATTGCAGATTCTTTTCATAGATTCCACTTTCAGAAAGCTTGTTTTTAACATACAGCCCACTGTTTGTTTTTTTAAAAATTTTACATAAATGGTATTGTAGACATTATATAAATGATTCATAACTTGTTTTCTCATTCAACATTTTGTTTTCAGACTTTATCCATGATGATATATGTAGTCCAGTTCATGTTTTTATTTTGTGTGATGTTCATTGTATGATCGATGCATTACTTTTTATAAAAAAATTTATTTTATTGAAGTATAGTTGATTTACAATGTGTTAGTTTCTGGTGTATAGCAAAGTGATTCAGATATCATTCATACACACACACACACACACACACACACACACACACACACACATATATTCTTTTCCATTATGGTGTATCACAGGATATTGAATATAGTTCCCTGCACTATACAGTAGGACCTTGTTGTTTATCCAACCTATATATAATAGTTTGCACAGCAAATGCACTACTTTTTAATCCATTGGTAGATATTTAGCCTATTCCCATTTATTCTGGTTCCACGAACATCACCGTGTAAGCTGCTTATATGTTCTGTGTTGAGACAAATGCTTCCCAACCTTCCCACGTCACATCACACACCAGACACAGCACTACTGGTGTGGCAGATTGGAGTCAGCACAGGATGGCGCTGCTCCTGCAGGAAGTGCTGATCCCAGCAGCCCTAAATGCCTCTGGCCCTGCTCAGCCACCAGGGGACAGCTGAGGACACATACAAATTCAACACATCTGCATTCAACTTGGGGCACCTGGTCGGGAAGCTCTGCCCCAGAGGACAGACTCAAAAGGGAAATTACTGGGTGTGTGAACTGTCAGCCCCAGGAATTACTGTCAGGTCACTCTTCAAAGTGGTATATTAACTTATACTCTCAAAGCCTCTTTCAATCTCAAGATTGTGTCTTTCCTCAGCTCTTGGAAAAGTTTCTCTATTTATCTGATAGTTTTCTACTCTACATTTTATGTTCTCTTTCTTTCCTGCTCTCCCGCTCTTACTCTCTCCCTTCCCCTCTTCTTTTCCTCCTCTTCCTCCTCCTCCTTCTCTTCCCTTCTGTTTCTCTCCCTCTCTGTCTCTGTCTCTCTCGATTTCCTACTAGTTAGGCGTTGTATCTGGATTAATCCTGGTTTAATCATCTATATCTCTTATTATTTCTGTCATATTTTCTGTCTCCTCTTTCTCTCTGTAGTCTCTGAAATGTCCTAAACGTTATTGTCCATCCATATTTGTTATTTTATGCTTTGTGAAACAATTTTAATTTCCAGAGGCTTTTGTTGTGGGTATTTTCACACGGCTCATTTTTCACAGTGCCATGCTCTTGTTCTACGGATGCAATGTTTTCTAAAATCTCTCTGAGGATGCTGATCAAAGAGGTTTTATTCTGTTATGTTCTTTGTCTTATACTCTCTTGTTCTCTGAATTCCCCCTGCTTCCTCCGAGATAAGTTTCTATCATCTCTGCCTTTCTCTCTCTCTTTAGAATCCTGGTTGCTTTCTTTCATGCTACAAGTTTTGTCTAATCTCTAGTGAGCCCCTACAGGCAGACGAAAACTCCGGGACTGGAGCAGGGACTGCTGCCTTGGACTCCTCAGCAGGAGTGGGCAGAGAAGCACCTGAGGCTAAGATAAGGCTCTGCCTCCCTCCCCTCAACAGCTGCATTCCAGCAGGAGGTGGTGTTCACTCTGGGTCTGCACACCAGCTGCCCAAGTCTTCCCTGACTGGGCACATTCCTCGGGGCTCAAGGTAAGTGCCTGGCTGATGTTCCTGGCAGCTCTGTGCACAGACTGGGGTGAAATAGGGGGATGTTGACCCTCCTGTACACAGATCTTCAGACAGTGCTTGGTTTTCAGCTCCATTCTTCTCTCCTGCCCCTAAGTGTCAAGCCCTGGGCCCATCCCAAATTCTACAGGCAGAGCAGTCTGTCCACCGCCCCCCACCCCGCATCGTTCCCCCAAGATGCATCTCCTAGTCTAGCTGTGGTTTCCTCTGGGCTGTGGTTTCCTTTGCTATTTCCTCCATCAACGCTCTTCCGTCTTCGTTCAGTGTTCCAGAAATGGGCTGTGAGCGCTCCTCTGTGTGCACCCATCTGTCAGCATCATTCATTCGATCAGGGTTTGCTGTCTGGTGTTTCTTTACACCTATCCTTTTGCCTTCACTTCTAAACTTACTAGTGCCTAGAAGAGGCTCCCAGCCCACACCAAAGCCAAGCCCCAAGGATGATCAGTGAGCCCAGGTGAAGCCTGAAGGCTCTGAGGCAAGGGCTAGCTCCAAATGCACACATTTAGCACATCAAAATGTTTGGGACATTTGAATATTGATGGATAGGTATAAGTTTGAGGCAAGGAGAGAAAGGTTTTGATTTGATCACCTGGTGAATGGCCATTTACTAAGATAGAGGAGAGGAGAGAGGCAAGAATAAGGCACACTCAGGGGTATGCTTCTCAGTATATTGTATTCGAGAAGCCTCTAATCATTGCAGGGGTTTGGAATATGTCATTCCAAGATATGCCACTTTGGAATATTGATGATTTTGAATGGAAAGAACTTGAGAAACAGCTGTTGCAAGAAGGACACTCCGAACTTCCTTTGTCTCCCTGAAAGCAGGAGATAAATCTTCCCTGTGAAAAGTCCCCTCCCTGTACTAGGAGGGTAGAAGGCACCCATATCACCAAAGACAGGGAATTTAGGGCCGAGAACCCTGTATAAGCAAACCTGTTACTTCCTCACTCATTTACTAGTCCAAACCCAAACGTCTTCATCTTGTCAATTCTTCACACATGTATTGTTTCCTTGTCTAAAAGCAGTCTGCTTTGGTCAATGCTTTGAGTCCCACATTTTTATGGACTCCCGAACATACAAAATTAAATTTGTTTTTCTCCTGTTAATCTGTCTTAGGTCAATTTAATTACTAGACTAGCCACTGGAAGGGAAAAAGGGAAGAGCTTTCCTCCCCTACAATACAAACAACTGTTTGACAGTTGCTTTAAGTTCCTTCCTGACTTACCGTGGTTCAGAGCACTTTCAGCTGAGAACCAGAACTCCTTGAACAAGGACAACTTTTGCGCTTACTACAAGTGGTATTTATCCACCAGCAAAATTTTAAACAGCTTTAGAAATCATTCAAAGAAATGTAGCAACTTAATGGTAAACATTGATTTCATTAATCATGTAATTGAATATTTGTTCAGAGAGAAGTAGGTCAAAGGTTATGATTTTCCTCAGAGTAGGGCATATGGTATAGGCATGACTATCTGTTTAAAGCGCTTCTTTGGGCAGGTTTGTTTTTTCTGCATTCAATAACCTATCTGAGATTTCTTTGTCTAATCTAGTAATTCTCTGAAGTGCAGGGGAAGACAGAAATTCCTCAGGGTAGGCATCCAATGATTTATGTTTGGTCAGATTCAGGGATTAACTCAGCATGGTATAAATAATAAGTAATGACAAGCAAAGGCAAGCTTCAGAATTAGTACTTTGTTTGGCAAAAGAAACTTAATAGACTTTAAAGACTGGAGCCCAAGCTACAGCGAGTAATTTAACACGAGTTGAGTAAATATATATAGATCAAAGGTACAAACTGCTGTCCTCCTGTTTAAAATGTGTTTAAAAATCATATTTTTTTTTAAAAAATTAGTTACCAACACTTAAAAGTTGGGCAACTTCTCATAAACATCCAAATTTAAAAGACCAGGCAACATTGGGTATGTGTGGGCACAGGAGAGGCTATCCATTAGATAAGATGTATTCCAGGTTGTCTGTCACCCCTGTCTGTACACTTGGGGTTGGCCTCACCTGCATTGGATTCTCTTTTACTCACTTTATCCTGGTTTAGGAAGATTGCAAAGAAAAGGGGATTGACTATTAATAGCTTCTAAGGAAACAGGAAGAAACCAGTAGAATTTAGGCTTGAACTGAACCAGCAACAGAAACTCACTCAGCAAAAGAAACTGCACAACATCAAGAAAATGCAATAAAAGCAGACACGGTACGTGATTTCAAACCATGAATAGTACTTGGAATGCAAAATCACCCATATATACTTTCCTAGGTAACAAAATGAGTAGTTCTATTCTGAAATATTGTATAAACTCAGTTCAATAAATAATTTTTCAACATCTATTTTATGCCTAACATTAAGTTGGGCCCTGAGGATGCCAAAATTGGGAAGACCATCTCTGCCTCAAGGAAATCACAAAATAAAGGAGACTAGCATATATAAATAAATAAAAATAAATGGATTTACAACTTTATAATAAAAAAGAAAAATAACTCAATTAAAAATAGGCAAAGGGCTTGCCACATAAAAAATTAACTCAAAGTGGATTGTAGATCTCAACATAAGAGCTGAAACTATAAAACTCTTAGAAGAAAACATAGCAGAACATCCTGATGATTTTGGTTTCTTTGATGTGAGGTCACAAGTAGAGCCAACAAAAGAAAAAATAGATTAATTGACTCCGTCAAAATTAAGAATTTTGCTCATCAAAGGACACTATCAACAGAGTACAAAGACAACCCACAGAATGTGGGAAGATATTTGCAAATCAAATATCTGATAAGAGATTAATACCCAGAATATATAAAGAACTCCTATGACTCAATGACAATAAAACAAGCAACCCAATTAGGAAATGGAGAAAGAATTTGAATAGACATTTCTCCAGAGAAGTTATATAGATGACCAATAACACATGACAAGATGTTCAATATCATTATCTGTCAGGGAAATGTAATCAAAACCACAATGAGCTATCACTTTACACCTATTAGGATAGCTATAGTAAAAAAACAGATAATAATGTGTTGTCAAGGATGTGGAGAAATTTGAACCCTCATAAACTGCTGGTAGAATTATAAAATGATGCAGCTGCTGTGGAAACCAGTCTTGCAGTTCCTCAAACAGCTAAACATAGAGTTACCATATGATCCAGCACTCCACTACTAGGTATATACCCACGAGAAATGAAAATATTTGTCTACACAAAAACTTGTACACAAATGTTCCTAGCATCAGCCAAAGAGTGGAAACAACCCAAATGTCCATCACCTGATGAATGGATAAACAAAACGTGGGATATTCTTACAATAGAATAGTATTTAGCCATAAAGAGGAATGAAGTTCTGACACATGCTACAACAGGGATGAACCTTGGAGACATTATGCTAAGAGAAATAATTCAGTCACAAAAGACCATGTGTTATATGGTTTCACCTATACAAAATGTCTAGAAGAGGCAAATCTATAGAGACAGAGTAGAGATTGGAGGTTGCCTGGGGCTAGGGAGATTGAGGAAAGGGGAGGTTTAAGGGTGATGGCTGGGAAATGTGTTGGTTTCTCTTTGAGGTAATAAAAGTGTTTTAAAATTGACTGTGGTGATAGATGCAAAATTCTGTGAATATAATAGAAGTCAATTCAGTTGTACACTTTAAATGGGTGAATTGTATAGTATGTGAATACTCTCACTAAAGTTGTTATAAAATAAATAAATCAACACATTTAGTTGTAGCAGGTGCCCTAGTAGAAGCTGGTTCCAAGTATTATGTGACAACAAAAGAAGGAGTGTGGCCATCCAAACTTAGAGGACAGGGAGATTTCATAGAGGAGGTGATTCACCAGACACACCCACAAACAAGGGAAAGGCTTTTTTGGCAGAAAAGCAAACACAAAGGCCTGGAAACATAATAAAGCCTGGAATGTTCACAAGTATTTAGTATGGCTGAAGAATAGGGGCAAGAGGGACAAAGTAGGGGATGAAATTCCAGGTCATGGGGGACTTGGCTAGTGAGGTTAGGGATTTTAGCCTTTATCCTATATGAGATGGGATCCTCTGGCACCAGTATGGAGGATGAATTCGAGAGAATTGGGTATTTACTACTTCCTGCATTGTCCCACTACACTTGGTATGAAATGCAATAAAATGCATTTGTCTTTATAAGTCTTTCTATGCCAATTTGTGACATCAGTTCCATCAGTTTGTGATGTCCTTGAGGAAAGAAACTCAGCACTTTTTTAATCTTGGCATTCCCTGGGTCCAGCCTGATGCAAGGCATAAAGTAGGGGCTGGGAAAATACTTACTGAATTGTGTTTACATGAGAATTCTAGAAAGCTCTGCTCAGGTTGTTACCTTAAAAATTACATGGGAGATTTTGTATGCTTCCTGTATTTTATTCACATAATGATATTAGGTGTAAAAAACACCCTCAGATGCCAGTTAAGAGAATTCTTAATAGGTACGAGAATGGAGGTCTGAATTAGACCACTGGCTGTAGAGATAAAGAAAATGGACTAACTTGAGGGATATTTAAGAAGTAGAGTTAACATCTAAGGAACAAATAGAAGTGGACATGAGAAAGAGGTTTCTTGGTTCACTCCCAGAAACTTGTTGGGTATTATCAGTACCATGGTAGAGGCACTATGTGTCAGGGAAAGAAAGCATGCAGAAATGAGCAGATGAGGGCGGTGGACTTAGCAGGGGGTGCGGGATAAGACAGGCAGAGTTGAACATGTGGAATTCTAGGTGTCTGAAGAGCAAATAGATTTGAAGCCTCTGAGAAAAGACTGGATGAGGTGGTGGTGGGGGAATGGGGGACACCAAGTGTGAGCTGAAAAGCTTCCTTGAAAAAAGTCCTGTGCTGTACCAGTTTTAAGGGCAGGCAGAGGTGTGGGAGCCATTAAAAGAGTCTAGGAAGATGGTGGGTGGGGAACTAGATGCAAGGCCAAGAAACATGGACTTTCCTGAAGGAAGTAGTAAACAGTGCTAAATGCCACAGAGAGGTCAGGTAACATAAGGTGGACATATAACCACTGTAATTGGCAACATTTCCAAAGATGTGGGAGATCTTTGCCAGGACAGTTTCAGATGATTATAAAAGGCAGACACTGAGCATGGAGGGTCACAGAGGAAATGAAAGGGAAGAAAAACTTTTACGAAATGGAAACATCCCTCCCACTTCTGGGTATATATCCAAAAGAATGAGAAACAGAATCTCAAAGAGATATCTGCACATGAATGTTCACTGCAGCATTATTGACAATAGCCAAGAAGTGGAAGCAACCTAAATGTCCATTGACAGGTGAATGGATAAAGCAAATGTGGTGTATACATACAATGGAATACTATTCAGCCTTAAAAAGAAGGAAATTCTCACACATGCTAGAATATGGATGGGTCTTGAGGACATTATACTGAATGAAATGAGCCAGTCACAAGAAGACAAATACTGTGTGATTCCACGTATATGAGGTATCTAAAACAGTCAAACACACAGAAAGACAAAGTAGAATGTGCTTACTAGCAAATGGAGGCAGGGGGGAGTGGAGAGTTGTTTTTTAATGGGTGTAGAGTTCCAGTTTTGCAAGATGAAAAGTTCTAGAGATCTGTTGCACAACAAGGTGCATATAGTTACTACTCTACTGTACACTTAAAAATGGCTAAGATGGGGGACTTCCCAGCAGTCCAGTGGTTAAGACTCCATGATTCCAATGAAGGGGGTGCAAGTTTGATCTCTAGTGGGGGAAATAAGATCCTACATGCCAGGTGGTGCAGCCAAAAAAAAAATGGCTAAGATGGTAAATTTTATGCAATATATATGTATTTTTAACACACTAAAACAGTAAGAAATGAAAACATTTAGTTTGAATGTGAAAATAATATACGCTTACTGTTGCAAAATTCAAACCACACACAAACTATTTAAACCATAAATAGTGCACTGTAAGTAAGTATAATGCAAGCCACAGATGTAATTTAAAAATTTCTTGCAGCCACTTTATTATTTATTTATTTATTATTTATTTTGGCTGTGCTGGGTCTTAGTTGTGGCATGTGGGATCTTTAGTTTCAGCATGCATGCGGGATCTAATTCCCCAACCAGGTATTGAACCTGGACCCCCTGCATTGGGAGCATGGAGTCTTACCCACTGGACAACAAGGGAAGTCCTTCAGCCACTTTAAAAAGAGAAAAAGAAACATGAAATTATTTTAATAAGTTTTCATTTAAAATAATATATCAGTACCAGAGAGCAGAAAGCAGAAGCAAGAAGAACTACAATCCTTCAGCCTGTGGAACAAAAACCACATCACAGAAAGATAGACAAGATGAAAAGTCAGAGGGCTATGTATCAGACGAAGGAACAAGGTAAAACCCCAGAAAAACAACTAAATGAAGTGGAAATAGGAAACCTTCCAGAAAAAGAGTTCAGAATAATGATAGTGAAGATGACCCAGGATGTCTGAAAAAGAATGGAGGCAAAGATCAAGAAGTAAGAAATGTTTAACAAAGACCTAGAAGAATTAAAGAACAAACACCTAGAATAATTAAAGAACAAACAAAGAGAGATGAGCAATACAATAACTGAAATGAAAAATACACTAGAAGGAATTAATAGCAGAATAACTGAGGGAGAAGAACTGATAAGTGACCAGGAAGACAGAATGGTGGAATTCACTGCCGTAGAAGAGAATAAAGAAAACAGAATGAGAAGAAATGAAGACAGCCTAAGAGACTTCTGGGGCAACATTAAATGCAACAACATTCGCATTATAGGGGTCCCAGAAGGAGAAGAGAGAGAGAAAGGACCCGAGAAGATACGTGAAGAGATTATAGTTGAAAACTTCCATAACATGGGAAAGGAAGTAGCCACCCAAGTCCAGGAAGCACAGAGAGTCCAGGCAGAGTAAACCCAAGGAGAAACACGCTAACACACATAGTAATCAAATTGACAAAAATTAAAGATAAAGAAAAATTATTAAAAGCAACAAGGGGGGTGTGCTTCCCTGGTGGCACAGTGCTTGAGAGTCCACCTGCCGATGCAGGGGACACGGGTTCATGCTCCGGTCTGGGAAGATTCCACGTGCCACGGAGGGGCTAGGCCCGTGAGCCATGGCCGCTGAGCCTGCGCGTCTGGAGCCTGTGCTCCTCAAATGGAGAAGCCACAACAGCGAGGGGTCCGCGTACCACACACACACACAAAAAAGCAACAAGGGGAAAATGACAAATAACATAAAAGGGAACTCCCAAAAAGTTAACAGCTGATTCCTCAGCAGAAACTCTACAAGCCAGAAAGGAGTGGCATGATATATTTAAAGTGATGAAAGGGAAGAATCTACAACCAAGATTACACTACTCGGCAAGGATCTCATTCAGATTCAATAGAGAAATCAAACGCTTTACAGACAAGCAAAAGCTAAGAGAATTCAGCACCACCAAACCAGCTCTACAACAAATGCTAAAGGAACTTCTCTAAGTGGGAAGCACAAGAGAAGAAAAGGACCTACAAAAACAAACCCAAAACAATTAAGAAAATGGTCATAGGAACATACATATCAATAACTACTTTAAACATGAATGGATTAAATGCTCTAACCAAATGACACAGGCTCGCTGAATGGACACAAAAACAAAATCCATATATATGCTATCTACAAGAGACGCATTTCAGACCTAGGGACACATAAAGACTGAAAGTGAGGGGATGGAAAAAGATATTCCATGGAAATAGAAATCAAAAGAAAGCTGGAGTAGCAATACTCATATCAGATAAAATAGACTTTAAAATAAAGAATGTTACAAGAGACAAGAAAAGAGACTACATAATGATCAAGGGATCAATCCAAGAAGATATAACCATTATAAATATGTATGCATCCAACATAGGAGCACCTCAATATATACGGCAACTGCTAACAGCTATAAAAGAGGAAATCAACTGTAACACAATAATAGTGGGGGACTTTAACACCTCATTTACACCAATGGACACATCATCCAAACAGAAAATTAATAAGGAAACACAAGCTTTAAATGATACAATAGATCAGATAGATTTAATTGATATTTATAGGACATTCCATCCCAAAACTGCAGATTACACTTTCTTTTCAAGTGAACACAGAAGATTCTCCAGGATAGATCACATCTTGGGTCACAAATCAAGCCTTAGTAAATTTAAGAAAATTGAAATCATATCAAGTATCTTTTCTGACCACAACGCTATGAGATTAGAAATCAATTACAGGGGAAAAAATAGTAAAAAACACAAACACACGGAGGCTAAACAATACATCACTAATTAACCAAGGGATCACTGAAGAAATAAAACAGGAGATCAAAAATTACCTAGAGACAAATGACAGTGAAAGCATGATGATTCAAAACCTATGGGATGCAGCAAAAGCTCTTCTAAGAGGGAAGTTTATAGCAATACAAGCTTTCCTCAAAAAATAAGAAAAATCTCAGATAAACAATCTAACCTTACACCTAAAGGAACTAGATAAAGAAGAACAAACAAAACCCAGATTTAGTAGAAGGAAAGAAACTATAAAGATCAGAGCAGAAATAAATGAAATAGAATCAAACAAAACAGTAGCAAAGATCAATAAAACTAAAAGCTGGTTCTTTGAGAAGATAAACAAAATTGATAAACCATCAGCCAGACTCATCAAGAAAAAGATAGAAAGGACTGAAATCAATAAAATTAGAAATGAAAAAAGAGAGGTTACAACAGACAGTGTCAGAGTCCAGCTCCAGCAAGTCCAGGGATACCCAAGGGATGGATAGCATCGGCGAAGGAAATAAATCTATTACACTTCTTAAAGTATCAGCATCGCATGTCTCTCTCTCCTTTATTGTTTACAATCACAGGTTTATATATTGTAGTTGATTACATTACCAGGTACGTGACCAAACAATCTTAACACAATCTGACCTCAAAATGTTCTATAAAGATTTTTTAAAAATATCCCCTAGTTTCTAGATGTCCCATTAAAATCTTTCCCTAAGTTCCCATTAAACACAGGTTATTTCTTAGTAATCAAGCCAAGCAGTTATATAATTATTTTAAGTGCAGAAGTTGGATCTATTTGTTCCTATTTCTCTTCTTGCATGGGCAACCTTTTACAATGGTTCCACGAAAATATTTACAATATACCCTGCATGCCCTTTCTTGTTGTTACCTCCAACTGAGACAGTGTTTTCTCCCTATCCTAACAACCAATTCTGCTCTAGGCATTTGCTTTTCTATAATTAATCTTCCTTTATAATAGAACCATAAATTTCCTATGTCATCAGGAACTGCGGTCCATGGCCATAACTCCATACTAGAGGGTGTTTTCCATAAAAACACCCCCTTAGTTCCAGGCTCTTAATTCTTTACCCATTTCCCCGGGGCTTTAGTGGGTACTTCTCATTCTGTGGTAGTTTCAGGAGGGGGAGTCCTTAGAGGAATTTTTCTCTCACGTAGAGCAACATCCCCCTAAAATTGCCCCTATATGTAAATTTATTATCATAAAACATAACAACAGAGCTGTAGTCCACCCTCCTGGCATGGCGCTGCCTTGTAGTTTTGTCTTCCATTGTTTCATGACTTTGTCATGGTGCAATGGCTCCAGGATGGCTTCCGACAAGACACCACAGAAATACAAAGCATCCTAAGAGACTACTACAAGCAATTCTATGCCAATAAAATGTACAGCCTGGAAGAAATGGACAAATTCTTAGAAAGGTACAACCTTCCAAGACTCAACCAGGAAGAAATAGAAAATATGAACAGACCAATCACAAGTAATGAGATTGAAACTGTGATTAAAAATCTTCCAACCAACAAAAGTCCAAGACCAGATGGCTTCACAGGTGAATTCTATCAAACATTTAGAGAAGAGCTAACACCCTTCCTTCTCAAATCTTCCCAAAAACTGCATAGGAAGGAACACTCCCAAACTCATTCTATGAGGCCACCATCACCCTGATACCAAAACCAGACAAAGATACTACAAAAAAGAAAATTACAGACCAATATCACTGATGACTATAGATGCAAAAATCCTCAACAAAATACTAGCAAACAGAATCCAACAACACATTAAAAGGATCATACACCATGATCAAGTGGGATTTATCCCAGGGATGCAAGAATTCTTCAATATATGCAAATAAGTCAGTGTGATATACCATATTAACAAATTGAAGAATAAAAACCATATGATCATCTCAATAGATGCAGAAACTCTTTTGACAGAATTCCACACCCATTTATGATAAAAACTCTCCAGAAAGTGAGCATAGAGGGAACCTACCTCAACATAATAAAGGCCATATATGACAAACACACAGCAAACATCATTTTCAATGGTGAAAAACTGAAACCATTTCCTCTAAGATCAGGAACAAGACAAGGATGTCCACTCTCACCACTATTATTCAACATAGTTTTGGAAGTCCTCCCATGGCAATCAGAGAAGAAAAAGAAATAAAAGGAATACAAATTGGAAAAGAAGAAGTAAAACTGTCAATGTTTGCAGAAGTCAGGATACTATACATAGAAAACCCTAAAGATGCCACCAGAAAACTACTAGAGCTAATCAATGAATTTGGTAAAGTTGCAGGATACAAAATTAATGCACAGAAATCTCTTGCATTCCTATACACTAATGATGAAAAATCTGAAAGAGAAATTAAGGAAACACTTCCACTTACCATTGCAAAAAAAAGAATAAAATACTTAGGAGTAAACCTACCTAGGGAGACAAAAGACCTCTGTGCAGAAAACTATGAGACACTGATGAAAGAAATTAAAGATGATACAAACAGATGAAGAGATATACCATATTCTTGGATTGGAAGAATCAACAACGTGAAAATGACTATACTACCCAAAGCAATCTACAGACTCAATGCAATCCCTATCAAACTACCACTGGCATTTTTCATAGAACTAGAACAAAAAATCTCAGAATTTGTATGGAGACACAAAAGACCCTGAATAGCCAAAGCAGTCTTGAAGGAAAAAAATGGAGCTGGAGGAATCAGACTCCCTGACTTCAGACTGTACTACAAAGCTACAGTAATCAAGATAATATGGTACTGGCACAAAAACAGAAATACAGATCAATGGAACAGGATAGAAAGCCCAGAGATAAACCCACACACCTATAGTCAACTAATCTATGACAAAGGAGGCAAGGATATACAATGGAGAAAAAGACAGTCTCTTCAATAAGTGGTGCTTGGAAAACTGGACAGCTACATATAAAAGAATGAAATTAGAACACTCCCTAACACTGTACACAAAAATAAACTCAAAATGGATTAGAGACCTAAATGTAAGACCGTACACTATAAAATTCTTAGAGGAAAAGCATAGGAAGAACACTCTTTGACATAAATCACAGTAAGCTCTTTTTTGATCCACCTCCTAGAGCAATGGAAATAAAAACAAAAATAAACAAATGGGACCCAATGAAACTTAAAAACTTTTGCAAAACAAAGGAAACTACAAACAAGATGAAAAGACAACCATAAGAATGGGAGAAAATATTTGCAAAAGAATCAACGGACGAAGGATTAATCTCCAAAATATATAAACAGCTCATGCAGCTCAATATTAATAAAGCAAAGAAACCAGTCAAAAAGTGGGCAGAAGACCTAAATAGACATTTCTCCAAAGAAGACATACAGATGGCCAAGAAGCACATGGAAACCTGCTCAACTTTACTAATTATTAGAGAAATGCAAATCAAAACTACAATGAGGTATCGTGTCGCACCAGTTAGAATGAGCATCATCAGAAAATCTACAAACAACAAATGTTGGAGAGGGTATGGAGAAAAGGGAACCCTCTTGCACTGTTGGTGGGAATGTAAATTGATACAGCCACTATGGAGAACAGTATGGAGGTTCCTTAAAAAACTAAAAATAGAATTACCATATGACCCAGCAATCCCACTGCTGGGCATACACCCAGGGAAATCCATAACTCAAAAAGACACATGCACCCCAATGTTCATTGCAGCACTACTTACAATAGCCAGGTCATGGAATCAACCTAAATGCCCATCGAAAGACGAATGGATAAAGAAGTCGTGGTACATATATACAATCGAATATTACTCAGCCATTAAAAGGAACGAAATTGGGTCATTTGTTGAGACGTGGATGGATCTAGAGACTGTCATACAGAGTGAAGTAAGTCAGAAAGAGAAAATCAAATATTGTATATTAACGCATATATGTGGAACCTAGAAAAATGGTACAGATGAACCGGTTTGTAGGGCAGAAATAGAGACACAGATGTAGAGAACAAACATATGGACACCAAGGGGGGAAAGTGGCGGGGGATGGTGGTGGTGGTGGTATGAGTTGGGAGATTGGGATTGACATATATACACTAATATGTATAAAATAGATAACTAATAAGACCCTGTTGTATGAAAAAATAAATAAAATTCAAAAAAATAATATATCAAAATGTTATTGATTCAATATATCATCAGTAGAAAAGATAAGTAAAGAATTATTTTACATTCTCTTTTTTCACTAAAACTTCAAAATCCAATGTGTATCTTATAGCACATCTCAACTCAGAGTAGCCACATTCAAAGGATCAATTGCCACATGTGGCTAGTGACTATTGTACTGGGTAGTGCAGATTTAGACCATAAAATATCCTTGTAATTCCACTCTTGAGATAATAAATATTAATTACGACCATTTTCTCTTCATATTTCAAGTTATTAAGATACATAGTATTATTTATTATCTTACTTCATAACTAAAAATAAAGCAATATAAGATTTAAAAATATTTTTTCAAAAGGAAGAAGTGGAGACAGTGTGTAAAAAACTTCTTTAAAGAGAACTTGGCTGCAAAGTATAAGAGAAATAGTGGTTAACTAAGATGATACAGGAAGGGAGGGAGGGTTGTTTGTTTTCTGATATTTAATGAGAGATACAAGTGTATTTATAGACCAAAGAAAGGAGACAAAAATACAGGATGAGACAGAAAATACAGAAAAAGGGATGTTAAAAATTTGAGAGTAGTCTGTCCTTACCCCGTTGGTTAGGCTCTCTCCTTATCATAAATAGAATTCCCATGTATATTTGTATTTGGTTCCAGATTTCCTATTCTGATCCACTGATCTGTCTATTCATGTGCTGATACCATGCTGTTGTCATTACTGAGGCTTTATAATATGTTTTAATATCTGGTTGCACCATTATTTTCACCTAATTGTCCTCCCTCTTTTTAAGATTTTCTTCCATTGGCTATTCTTGTTTGTTCATTTTTTCATATAAATTTTAGAATCAGCTTGTCTAGTCCAAAAAATTTTTTTTCGTAATATTTTTGTGGAGAAGCATTAACTTTTGGTCAATTCAATTCACATGGGCTCCTCCCTTTATTCTAAAACTAACTCTCAACAGCAGGAAACTAATGATGAAGAAAGGTGACCAAAATGTGAGGCAGAAAACAGGAAGAGGAGAGTCACAGAAGTCAGAGAGGAAGAAAGATCCAAGACAATGGCAGTGATAGACAAATCCAAATACTCAGATAGAATGAAAGATATATGGACAGAAAAGTTTTTATGGACTTGACTACAAGGAAGTGTACGGGAGCAAAACTTGCCGTCCCAAAATGTCTCTTTAGCATGCTGATTATGGTATTATGGACTGAGTGTCTGTGTCCTCCCCCCAAAATTCGTATGTTGAAACCCTAATCCCAACATGACGATATTAGGAAGTAGGACCTTTGGGAGGTGATTAGGTCATGAGGATGGATCCCTCATGAATGGGATTAGTGCCCTTATAAAAGAGACCTCAGAGAGCTCCCTCTCCCCTTCCACCATGTGAGGATTCTGTGTGAAGATGTCTGTCTAGGAACCAGGAAGTGGGCCCTCACCAGACACCAAATCTGCCAGCACCTTGATCTTGGACTTCCAGTTTCCAGAAATGTGAGAAATTCCTGTTTTTAATAAGCTGCCCAGTCTATGGTATTCCATTATAGCAGCCTGCATGGACTAAGACACAGAGAAAAGAATATGAATGGCTAGGGGTCTGTCTGAAGAGTAAACTTGAGAGTTTACAGGTTCATAAGTGCAGCAATTCCTAAGAACTGATCATCCCCAGGATTTAGCTATGGAACCAGCTAAATGAATTGAAATGGAGATGAATATACCTGGAGTTAAGGAACTATAAGAACTAGCTACTGGATGGACCTGTGAACCATGAAATCATCCAGATGTTGGCAGAAGTCAAAGTGGAGAGAGGTACTTAGAGTCACATGTCACAGTTTTAATGAGGTCAGGAAGAAGCCACAGAACATTGTAATGATCTTCAAACTTAAAAAAAAATGAAATACAGTGTGCACTCAAACACACATGAATGACTGAAATAAAACAAGAGTTTTGCAAAAATAATTCTGCTATTTACTAATTTCTATTCTATTCTATTCTTTCTGTTCTGTTCTATTTCATCTAAAACTAAATGCTGGTCACAACTCCTTACACTAATTTCATTACCCAACTGCTGGATTGCACAGCATCCATGGACTCTGGATCCAGATGGCTTAAATTTTAATCCTGGCTCTATCAGTTATTAATAGGGTCACCTTAGACACTTACTTGACTGTTCTGGGCCTCAGTGTCCTCATTTGTAAAATGGGGATCATGGTATTAATCCTTATCTTGTACATAATTGTGTTGGAGAGTGGAATGACTTAGTACATGAAATGCACTTGGAACAGTGCTTGCCACACTGTCCACGAGCTACTATCATCATCATGTAGAAGAGTGCAGTCAGGGACAGGGGAAGCTACTATTGCCAGGGGACAAAGCTGGCAAAGGAGGATGCTCTTTCCACAATGGCAGAGAGGAAAGGAGACCGCCTGCCTCCCCGGGAGTGTGTGGGAGAATGGCAGCCAGGATACGAAGATCCTGCAAGGAGGCAAGGCCTCAGGAAGAATCAGAGGTGGGGGAGCATGGCCTGCTCACACTGGAGGGGGGCTCCCAGGAGGCAAAGTTTTAAGTGAAAGGTTAGCTGTGGGAAGACAAGCTGCAGTGAGGGGAGACGGGGCCGGGGGGAATCAGCTCTGCATCAACGCTAGAAATTTGGTTCAGATGGCCTTTGAAGCAAGTAAGACAGGCTCAGGGAAGTTGCCTTTCCTTCATTTTTATAACACATGCTCAAGCCATAAAAATTGGGCATCGACAGTGATCAGGAATAGTTGGCATTGAAAGAGCTGCTGGACCATCTAGACTCCGCTCTATGTTCGAAGTCCCAGAAGTTTTAGGGACATGCTAAGGCCCATAAGTAATTCATGGAAGAGCCAAGACAGACCTGTGCTCTAGAAACAATGATTCTTTTGCTTTCTCTGGCAGTTAAATTATTTTGTCCCAGAGTTTATATTTTGAGAGTAGTTACCCCTCCCTCTCTACTGAAGCCCACAACAAAACCTCCATCTTTACAAGTCCTTACAGCCCTTATCCTCATAATTCCCCCTTGACCTGTTCACATGTGGCCTAAAGATGTTATATGCATGCTGTACATCCAGCTGCATATTTGTGGATATGGATTTTATCTCCTCAGCTCCTGTGAGAACAGGGGCATTGCAGTGTGCCTCATTCATTCATTCAAAAAAAATTAACTGGGGCCCTACTATGCACCAGGTACTATTCTAGATGCTGGGAAACATAGTGCTTAGAAGTGGGGGAAAACAAGTTGCAGGGGGGACAATTTACCAATAAACAAATAATCAAGTGACTGCACCGTGGGTGGAGAAAAGAGCTCTGGAGAAGACTAAAGCAGGGTAAACAATTAATTAGTACTCAAAGAACGTTGACTACTCAACCAATACTCAACTGGTAATCAACTCCTTGATTGATCTGAGGGTCAAATTCTGAAGTCCATACAGGACATAGTTTGGGGACACCAAAACATGCTTGATGGTCTTGCCTTAGGACACGCTGGCGACTCTTCCCTGAGGCCAGCGTTACACTGCTGACTGTCACAGCCACACCATGGTCTCCAGCTTGGCTCTGTGAGCCGTTCTTGGAAGCGGGAGGTACATCACCTCTTATCAAGTGTTGGATGCTAAGGGGTCTGGGGGTGGGCTTCCGCCTCCCTGTGACCTGACTGCAAGGCTGGCAGGGAGCCCCACTGAGCAGAGGGAGGCAGGTTCCACCCAACACATCTCAGGCAGCCCACAGAATTTGAAAACAAGGACTAGCAAGGGCTTTTTGAACACAGCTTTCCAAGCCCCCCAACCCTTACCTCAATGTGGATGAATTATAATAGGCCACAGGAAAACGTCTCGAGAAAGTGTGAAAACCATACCCCAAAGGACACTTTAAAAAGGTATTCCTTGTGTACAGAATTCCCCAAGCTGTCTAATAAAGCTTCCTTGTTTTCATAGTTTTCCTTCAATCAATTATCTTCAAGGTGAACTAATATGAGAAATTTCCATTTTTATTTCACCTCACATTCTAACAAATGCCCTTGGGCAATCTCCACCACAATTAGGCACAGGCAGGTGCCTCGTTGGCTTGTATTAGAAGGTGGGTACACACAGGATGTCTGGGACTGGGGTGGTTATATCAGAGAGAGCCTTCCCCACACCCAACCGTCACACCTGCTTATGTTGCTTCTCTGAGCTGGTAACACTGTCCTGGCAATCACTGGGAACCTAGATAAGTAAGCAGAAGCTGGTGCTTTTCCTTTTTTCTTTCTACAGTCTGGTCGTTTGAGCGTATTTTGAAACAGTAGACCCATGACATTACCCTGCAAAATATGTACAACAAAAATGAACTAATTAAATAATGCAACGTGATACTCCAATAACTTACAATCATACTGTCTAACATTGGAATAGAGTATCAGGGGCCAGGAGGGATGACGTTCATGGCAAGAGGTAGAGAAGGGAAGGATGAGATGAGTGACGGACTTGAGAAATGTTTTTCCTTTCACCAGAGTTGTAAAGAAAGCCTGCGCTCTAGGGAAGTGGTCTCATTCAGCCGGAAAAAAGTTTAGGCACACACACTCATATTCTACACTGTGCAACTGCAGGACAGTTTTCTGGGAGGAGAAATAGTGGCTCAGAGGGAGAAGTGGGCAAGACACGACCCTTCACTGCACACTCTGCCTCTTTCATTTGTTCCTGGAAGCAAGGGGAGTTCCAGACGCTGCTGGCGGTGGAGGAACAAAAGCAAGGGCTGTCTCCTGGCCACAGGAATTGAATCCAATCCAAGTTGAGCCAATACTAATATTGGCCAACAGTCCTTTTTTTTTTTAATTTTTAATTTATTTTTGGTTGCTGTGCGCGGCTTTCTCTAGTTGCGTCGAGGGGGGCTACTCTTCATTGTGTTGCGCGGGCTTCTCATTGCGGTGACTTCTCTTGTTGCGGAGCACGGGCTCTAGAGCACAGGCTCAGTAGTTGTGGCACACGGGCTCAGTAGTTGTGGCACACGGGCTTAGTTTCTCCACGGCATGTGGGATCTTCCCAGACCAGCACTCGAACCCGTGTCCCCTGCATTGGCAGGCGGGTTCTTAACCACTGCGCCACCAGGGAAGTCTCAACAGTCCTTTTTATAACGATGACCATTCTGAGTTTTGTAAAGGTCACAGAGGCATCTAATGAGTGACAACCAGAGGCTGTCCTTTGTTCTACAAAGATAACACCACTGACCCAGTTTAGCTTCAGCAAGGGCTTACACAAACAGTGTAAGTAGGTCTAGACCACATGTTTGTTTATGTGAAGGGAACAGCCTGTCTGTACTTGCCAAGGTGGGCCAGCCCTCTGATGCTGCAGCTACATTCACAGAGGTAGCAGAGGAGTTAAAATAGATTTCTTTGAACTTTTTCTTCTTTAAGTCATAAGCAGGGGAGGAAAGTTGGCCAGCTTACATTTCTAGACCCAGCTGATTGAAAAAACCAAAAAGTTTGATAGTACAATATGCTTACAAGCTTCTGGTTTGCTTATATACAGCTTTTTATAATTTAATTTCTCTCAGTTAAGGGGAAAAGATTTTTGATATTCAAGGCATCACAGGGTAGTCACTGGGAGTCCCTGAAAGTTAGTCCTTTGTCCCTTTAGCATCCTATTGACATCCTTGAAAGCTTCTTAGCTTCCTGGCAATGACAGGTATTCCAGGCCCACTGTGAGTTTTCTCAGCCTTGAGACAGTTCTCAGCTATTCTCCAAGATGCCTTTTAGGGGAGAATAGAATTGGAAACCAAAGGGTGGATGTTTGGGGTGCACATGAGAAATGATGGTGGGCAGAGACACCGTGGTGGATGTTGAGACAATTTTTTTTTAACAGGGGAAATGTTTCTGTGAGTTCACACTGACTTTTCCAGTTTGAATTTAGATATGTTTTTCTCTGCCACACATTTACTAAATTCCTAGACCCTCGGGCAACCTATGATTATACCTACATGTCTTCCCTTTCATTATTGTGCAGTCAAATTACTGAAGCATTTAATAGATAAAATACTTAACAAAAAAAGCATGTTATTGAACAATTTAATGTAAATCCTTCATTTCCTTTACTATGTTAAAACCATTTTCTTAGGTCCTGCATTTTATCTACTAACTATACCAGGTAACTGACATGTCTTACCTTTGCCGGACGATGCTGGCCCTTGTTAGCTAGGAGGGAGGGGGAGATCTGAATTGATTCCAGTTGCCAGCTTCTTTCATCTCCTCTCTCATAGACCGGGCTGGTTATTTGGTTTTGTAACAGCTTTACTGAGATATTTAGGCTGTCCAAGATATGGGTCAATGGCAAATTGATTATTTTGAATTAAAGTTACTTAAGAAACAGCCTGTGCAAGAGGGACACACTGACCCTCCTTTCTGTCTCCCTGAAAGCAGGAAATTAATCTCTCATATGAAAGATACACTCCCTGCATCTGGAGGTAGAAGGACACCCTTATCACTAGAGATATGAAATTCAGGCCAAGAAGCCTGTATAAACAAACCTTATTTACTTTACTACCGCAAGCCCAAACTCCAGATTCTTCACTAATTAAGCACCCAAAGCCTAAATTTCTTTGTCCTGACAATTCCTCGCAAATTTATTGTTTCTTTGTCTAAAAAGTATATAAGCTGCCTGCTTTGGTCACTTCTTAGATTCCATTTCTATGAGACTCTGTGTGCACAAATTAAAATTTGTTTGTTTTTCTCCTGTTATTCTGTCTTGTGTCAATTTCATTATGTATCCCGGCACCAAAACTCAAGAGGGGTAGAGAGGGAAGTATTCCCCTCCCTGACAGTAAACTTCACATACCTTCAGAAGAGGAAAAACTAATTTTAGGTGGATTGACTGGGACCCTGTAAATTAGACTAACAAAAGATAGATTAACAAGAGAAAGAGAGAAGTTCCTACAGGCAGGAACACTCAGCAATGAGTAACTCCAAGGTGTAACCTCGGCTTATGTTGCATCTCTACAGAACAATAATAAATGTTTAGAGAAGGGACAAGACGAAGGAGAGGACTTTGAGTTTCTAGGGACCACAAATGGTGGGAAGGTAAATACATGGGGAAATTGATGGAAGGTAAGAGCCACTTGCAATGCAGATTCCTCTGCTGTGTCTCAGGGCTGATCTGGGTCTAGTGTGGTCGGGTGATTAACTTCCGTCCTTCCTGGTAGAGAAAGGAAGAGGGGGACGCCTTTACAAATTGATGCCTTTTTAGGCAAATGGGAGGGCAGAGAGCTTTTCTTGCATCTGTTGCTTCTCAATTGCCTTCAGCTTAAAAGAATCCCTATGTCAAAGTGGCATATTTTGGGTGGCATGTTCTCCTACCCTTTACCATACAATTCATCCATTTAAAGTATATAATTCAATGTTTCTAGTATAGTCGTAAAGTTGTTCAACCATGACTGCAATCTAATTTTAGAACATTTTTAATTCCCCCACACCCCCAAAAGAAACTTCATACCTATCAGCATTCAATCCCCATTCTCCCACCCACTCCCCCCAACCCAGCCTTAGGCACTATTTTACATTTCCACAAGCACCATATGAGATGACCAATTTCTCTATATTCTTGCTAGCATTTGTTCTGTCCTTTTGATTGTATCCACTCTAGTGAGTGTGAGTGAAGTGCTCTCACTGTGGCTTTGATTGGCAGTTCCCTAATGACTAAGGATGTTGAACATCTTTGCATGAGCCTGTTGACTATGTCTTTGGAGAAATGCTTAGTCAAATCCTGTGGCTAGTTTTAAATTAGGTTACTTGTCTTTTTCTTATTGAGTTGTAGGAGTCCATTGTCTGTTCTAGATACAAGTCTGTTATCAGATATATAATTTGATTAAATTTTCTCCCATTTTCTGAGTTGTCTTTTCCCTTGTTTGATGATATTATGTATAGCACAAAAGTTTTTAATTTTGATGTGGTCTAATTCATCTATTTTTTCTCTTGTTTCTTTTGTGGTGTCATATCTAAGAAACTATTGCCTAAAACAAAGTCATGAAGAATTCTTCCTATATTTTCTTCTAAGAGTTTAATAGTTTCAGCCCTTATTTTTAGGTCTATGAATCATTTTGAGTTAATTTTTGCATGCAGTGTTTAGGTCCAACTTATTTTATTGCATGTGAATGTCCAGTTGTCCCATTACTATTTGTGAAAGAGGCTATTCTTTCCCCATTGAATGCTCTTGGAACTTTTACCAGAATCATTTGACCATAATGTGAGGGTTTATTTCCAGCCCCTCAATGTATTTCATTGATGGATAGGAGGTGGGCCTTTTCTCTCCCATCTGCAGACAGATCCATGACTCAGTTGCTAAGGCTTATTCTGATCCTAGGTAGGGTCTTTCAAGTCCCTTTCTTCCATCACAGTGGGGTTGAATCTCTGTCTGCTGGCATTTCTGACCTTAGGCCTCAGTTCTGTTCACAGTGTCTCTGCCTATTTTAGAAGCCAGCTTCTATGGCTGGGGTCTTAGGTGAACTCCCGGCTGCCTTCTGTGAAGTAACTGCTTCCAGGCCCCTCTGGGATGTGGGCCTGTGATAGCAAAAGATGCCCTTGACCCAACTGTTCATGCTTCACCTCCTGCTGTGCCTGCATTCCCCTGACACTGTTCACCTCCTGGTTGCTGGCTGTTTCACTGGGTGACAAAACACCCAGAGACTTGGTGGCTTCAAATAACAACCATCCTTTTATTTGTGCAAAATTCTGCAGGGTCAGGGGCCAGGGCAGGGTTCAGGTGGGTAGTCCTGCTCCACTCTATGTTGGTGAGCAAATTGGTGAGCGGCTGGGACCCCTGCAGCTGGCATTTGAGAACCCGGCCCTGTTGTGGCTGAAGCCTGGGGCCTGGCTGGATCTCTCTCTCCACGTTGTTCTTTATATGGTGCTCAGGCAGGGAGGCAGAGGAGCCCAGCTTTTCCACGGTCCCACCTTGAGGCAGGAGATAGACGGGCTCTAGGCTAGGCATTTAGAACCGGCCTCCTGTTCCTGGGGTGAGAAGATGGACTCCAGGCCGGACATTCATTACCAGCCCCCTGTTTACATGTCCTGAGGCAAGAGACAAACAGGCTCCGGACTACATATTTATGACTGGACTCCTGTCTATATTTCAAGATCGGCACTTCGATATAAGAAACAACAACAGGAATAGGGTAGATAATAGGACATTAGACACTTTTATGGCAGGGACAGAGAGGGGTTAAACCCTGTTAAAAGGTCAAGAGGTCATATGTTTCCCATCCTTGGGGCAAGGGAGACGTCGTACATGTGCAGAAAGGCTCCTTGGGGGTCAAAGAGGAGGGGGCACCACCCCGTAATACGTGATGCTAAGGCCTCTATAATCCGTTTTTACTGCACTCCTCCTCATTAGGGAGGACTCCCACACCCTTTCTCTCCGGGTGTGCATCTCTGCCTTGCTTCTATCTTAACTATACAAACTGTTTCTCTGTGTGCTCTCCCACTTGTTTTTGTGCTGTGTCTCTAATAATAAACTTTGTATCTGTTTCTACAGTTTTGCCTCCGTGAGAAATGCATTTTCCACTGGGGGCAAGAGCCCAGGGAGTGTGGTGGCTAGGATTCCTGGTTTTCATCCAGGCTACCCAGGTTCCATTCCTGGGCAGAGAATTAAGATCTTGCTTCACGCCACCACTCACTGCTGTCTCTCTGAGATCAGTCTTGGCAGTTACACTTCTGCATTCTCGTGGTCAAAGTCTGTCCAGAGCCTGCTGAGATACAAAGGGAAGGACTGGACTGGACCCCTTGAGGGAAGGGTGGCACAGTCACACTGTGGAAGGGCAAAGGGGATGCGAGACACTGCTGCAGCCTTCTTTGGAAACACAATCTACCACCAGGACCCCACATTGACTCTCCCCGGGGCATGGCCTCTAACTCATAAACATCCAGGATAAGGAATGTGGCAGCATCTCACCAAGTCCTGAGCAGAGTAGAAATGCCTTTGGAATCATCGAATAAATGTTTGGACCATGTTGTGCTTGTCTAACTTTTTTTCCTCATAAAGAAAAATGATTTTTGCAATGATTTCTGTCTTGGTAAGCATTTTCGCCTAGCATTGTGCTCCAAAATTTACTGGCAATTTTACTGTTGCTTACTCCTTCCTAATAGGAGTTCGGTGAAATCTCCACGGAACACGTTCAAATGTTATGTGAAATAAAAATTATGCAATTAGGCATCGATTCTTCCAGACTGGAGGTTTCAGGGGACTTTAAGATAGAGATGGGCACACAAGAAATAAAACGACTTATTACAGCTACTAACTTCTAACCACCTCCCTCTCCCCTCGAGAAAGCTCAAAGATGTACAGAAATAAATCCTTTTATTTTCCATGTAAAGTGATGAGAGGCAAGGTTGGTAGCTCTGCAAGCCAGCAGGATGGAGGAAAGATTCCCCATCCGTGAGGTGGCAAGGCCTTGGAGAGGGGGTCTGTCCCCTTGGATGGGGTGCTAGGCAAACATACCCACATCCCTGCTCCACTACTTTAGTTATTGACAGAATACAGCTTTCTTTACCAAAGAGGTAACAACAGATAGCAAATCCTTCGGCAAATGGTTTAGATGGATTTTCTACAAAGAAGGATAATTCTCTTGCGTGTCAATCTGAGTAAACCATCTAAAGAATTGTTGGCATCTGGGAACATTCTAGCCTTACAGAAAAGGCAGAAAGTCTACAGATAACTTATGATCTGATATATTTCTTCTTGTGCCAATGAATTAAGCTTAAGGAACATCAAACTGAAAATGCTGTAGTCATTGAATTCTCCGTGGCCAGACCTAGAGACAGCAGAAAGGGCTTTACATATTAGGTTTACAAATGCAGCTGTATGGGTACTGACTGGTAGGTTGGGGATAGGCCAAGCGGCTCATCCAGAGACTTGGATACAAACCAAATCCACCATAATTCAAGGAGACTTGGGCACCAGCCATGAGTCAGGCCTCTTAGATTAATATAGACACACCCAGAGGCTGCTGGTTGTTTTTCCTGGAGAGGGTGTGGATTATACTGTGAGAGGGTTTAAGTGGGATTCTGTGGGTCAGTGGCCTCTCTTCCAGCAAACACATGTGACTGCATTATAAATATCCAAGCACATTCTTGTCAAACCTCAGTCATCATAAAAAAAAATAATCCTTAAATAAAAATTGAAAAAAAAGTTTTAATTAAGTTAAATTTCCGTATCTATAAGAGTTCTACCTTCTAGTGAAGAAATAACTTTCTTCTGCATAAAAATTTGCAATTTGAGGGACTTCCCTTGCGGTCCACAGGCTAAGACTTTATGCTGTCAATGCAGGGGGCCTGGGTTCTAACCCTGGTCAGGGAACTAGATCCCACATGCTGCAACTAAGAGTTTGCATGTCGCAACTAAAGATCCCGTGTGACATAATGAAAATCAAAGATCCTGTGTGTGCTGCAACTAAGACCTGACAAAGCCAAATAAATAAATAGTTTTTTAAAAATTATTTTAAAAAATTTGCAATTTGAGTGCCAATGTGGTCATTTTTGGTCTCTCTCCCTCTCTCGATCCTTCTTTCTCTGTTGTCTCTGGTGAAAATGGGCCACAGAAGCATGTTAATGGGAAAGGAGAGGGAGAGCGGAAGCAGAGGGGAAGAGCCTTTTTGGGGGTCACTCCTCAGGGCCAAGCTCTGAGGGCTCCACACTCACAGATGACAGGGATGTGAATATGCAGATAAAGTCCAAACTCAAGACCCCCACGGTCCAGTGCACAGACAGTGAGCCCCAAACTTGGGCTTGCCCGCTCACCTGTTCACATGTGGTTCAGGTAGTGCCGGAGCTAAGTTTTGGGCCCAGGGACCTGGTTTTCTCCCCTTGCCCCTGTCTGCTCTCCCTCCACCACATTGTAGAGCACATTGTTTATTCATCTGAAATTAGAGAAGTCCTGCCCAGAGAGAGACAGACAAACATAGTTCTTACCTCGCTAAGGGCAATTGGGGAAAAGAAGAATCTTGGATAAACTCTGAAAACCCTCACTCATGCCCACTCCCACCTCCCACCCCATTTATACCTTGGCGCAGAGCATCCTCTGGAGTAGAAATCCCTCCTTCCCTCCAAAGGAGGAAAATTGCTGGACTCATAGGCCTGATTTGCCCCGGCTAGGCACAGAATGGTGACTCAGAGTCAACTCTCTTCAATAATAAATGGAGAGTCACCCACGGAGGAAAACAAAAAAAGGCAAGCAAGAAAAAAAAAAAAAAGAAAAGAGGAGTGAAGATGAGTACTGTATAAGGGAGAGGACACAGTCCCTAGCAGGAATATCAAGATACATCAAGACCCCAAAACAGGGACTTCCCTGGCCGTCCAGGGGTAAAGACTCCAAGCTTCCACTGCAGGGGGGATGGGTTCGATCCCTTGTCGGGGAACTAGGATCCCGCAAGCCACAAGGCCAAAAAAAATAAAAGAAAAAGACCCCAAAACAACCCACAGGGGATTTCAAGAACAAGTGCACAGACGACTCCCTTCCTCCCCTGCTCCCAGCAGTGGGTGTGGATGCCTGGAGAAAAAAACACTTCAAATTCTCTCTTCAGGCTTCCCTGGTGGCGCAGCGGTTGAGAGTCCGCCTGCCGATGCAGGGGACACGGGTTCGTGCCCCGGTCTGGGAGGATCCCACGTACTGCGGAGCGGCTGGGCCCGTGAGCCATGGCCGCTGAGCCTGAGCGTCCGGAGCCTGTGCTCCGCAACGGGAGAGGCCACAACAGGGAGAGGCCCGCGTACCGAAACAAAAAAAACAAAGAGGGAATGAGGAGGAAATTTCCTCCTTCCTCCTCCTTCTTCTCAAATTCTCTCTTCAAAGTCCATGGAGGTCTTTAAAATGCAGACTTGGAAAACAAAAACAAAACCCAAAGCCATAAAACTCTGGGGCTAACTTTAATTTTCAACCTCTTCCTTTCCTTTGCAACACATAAAATTTCTTACAGGTTGTTTTAGTTTCTTGGAGCTGCCTTAAGAAAAACTCGCAATGCAGGTGACGTAAAAAATAGAAATTTATGCTCTCAGTTCTGGAGTCCGGAGGTCTGAAATCAAGGTATGGGCAGTGCCACCCTCTCTCCAGAGGCTCTAGGGGAGCATCCTTCCTGTCTCTTCCAGCTCCTGGCGTTCCCGGGCGTCCCTTAGTTTGTGGCTGCATCACTCCAATCTCTGCCTCTGTTCTCTCATAGCCTTCTCCGTGTCTGTGACTCTCTTCCATCCCTTACAAGGATACCAGTCATTGGATTTCATCCCGCCTGAATCCAGGATGATCCCATCTTAAGATCACTAACTTAATCACACCTGAAAAGATCCTTTTCCCAAATAACTCACATTCACACTTTCTGGGGGTTAGGATCTGGGCATATGTTTTGGGGGAAACATCATTCAACCCACTACTTAGATATATGAAATATACGCTAAAAATTGGTCAGATTAAATACAGAGTGGATTTTTGTCAAACTCTTAAAATACAGAGAAATATATTTTAAGAGTAATTTCCAAGTGCTACTATTTGGTTAAGATTTTGATCTTAAATTTTTATTTCCTGGTCTGTTTGGTTTAAACAAGGGTTTAAGACTAGAGTCACACTTTCTACTCAGACCGAGGAGTCCAGGGGGCTGGGCTGGGGTGAGTGTCCAAGTCAGAATGGGTGTCCCCAGTCCTCTTGTCAGGACATCCCCTGGAAAGTCTGCAAAACACTGCCTTGCAAATCAATCCCCTTTTCATCCCTTTTCACTTGATATGCCAAGTCAGGTTGGGGTTCTCTGATGGGCCAACCATCAATCCCCATTGTGTTATAAATCACTTGCATTTAACCCTCCAGAACTCCACCACCAGCCTTACCCATGCCAACTGACACCCATGCTGCTCTGAGGTGCAACCTGACAGGAGCAGATTTGGGGAACGTGATCTTTTCAGAAATCAAGGCCAATGTTCCCTTGGAGATGAGGCTCCTTTTCCTGAGTAACTGCAGCATAACATGTTTTGTTTATTGTTTTTCCAGATAGTGATTCTCAGAGCACGTCTTATTAGTGGCTGGTTAAGGTCATATTTCTTCATTAAGCCAACCCATGAACTCATTTTTTTACCTCTATTGTGAGCAGTGACCTACATCTCTCCAATTGCAGATTGGGGTGCGTGGGGTGCCAGGCATGAGCTGGAGGCTTTTAACACAGAAATAAACTTCACTGTTGTGGATGCCTGGTGTGTTGAGGGGAAATTTTGGTTTAGTTTTTCCTTTTAAAATCTGAGGCTTTCGACAGAAATAAACCTCACTGACTCTGCATGCCTGCTGCTTGGATGAAAAAATTTTGGTTCAGCTCCATGTTTTAAAATCTAATACTTGTGAGCCGTCTCTCTATCCACCACTCTTTAGTGAAGACCTACTCTGCACCAGGCATTGTGCTAGGTATATGATGCTGCCTTGAGATGTCTACCATTTCATTAAGGAGAGGAGACAGGCAATGGAAGATGTGGCAATGACATAAGGGAGATAAATCATGTGTCAGGGTAAGGTAGGGCAGTGTAAGGCAAAACCGCCGAAAGAGTGGTGAACAGAGGCATCATAATTTCCATTGTGCAATGATGGCACTGTGGTGGTTTCAAGCAAGCATCCAAGGGCTAGCTGACCTCTGGTTGCAACATTAAAATTGCCTCCAGAAACCAGATCAGAGGCCATGTTCATTGCTTCAGTCAGACGATGATGAAATTGGACTCAGCCCAGTAAAAAACGTAGAAACAACTAGAGAAGTAAGGGATGATGATTTTGTGGATATGTTAACCAAGTTTTGTTCATTTTACATTTTCTATGAGCACAGACCTCATAGGATCAATCAGCGGATATTTACTGAAGATCGGAACGCAGGACAAAGGGATGCCTGCTTTCATCGAAGGAAGGGTATTGCTGAGCTGCTAAGTCCCACACCCACTAGAGCTGGAGGACTTCTCAGGAAGGATTTAATTAAGGGTAAGTATGCCCATTTGGAAGAGTCAGGTCTGGGGAGGTAGGGAAAGCAGGGGTTAAAGCTGAGAGAAAGAAGAGAACTGGGAAGATTCTGAGACGTCGTAGCGGACTCAGATGTGATTGGAGGCCTTTAATCTAAACCAATGTTTCCCAAAACGTGTTCCTTGAATCTTTGAAATGCTAGTGCTGAGAGATACCCTGAAAAAGGAAAAAAAGAAAAAGAAAAAGAATCTCGGTCTACTAAGTAAGTCTGCAGAGTCATAAGAAATTTCAACTTCTAGAGGCAAAGTTAGTAAGACCAAATTCTGACTTTTCCCATGAAATCCAAAGACTCAAAAAGAACAAGCTAAAATGTAAAACTAAACTCATTTCCAGGTTGCAGTTCAAATGGCCGCTCTACAGAGATGTGAAACTGCACAATTCTTAAAATAAGGATGAGATATTTAAGGGTGCTTTGTGGGCCATGGCTCAGGTGGAGGCTGTGAGGAAACTGGTGCAGGGACTGCAGGTGTCCAGAGATGCCCTCCTACACCCAGTGCCTCGAGCCTGCTTTCTCCTCCTGGTGGCTGCCTGACCAGCAACCAGGGCTTCTTCACAGGTGCAGGACCCTGTCCCCATACAAATTCTAGTTACTAAATTTATTTATTTTATTTTTTAAATAACTTTATTGGAGTATAATTGCTTCACAATGGTGTATTAGTTTCTGCTTTATAACAAAGTGAATCAGTTGTACATATACATCTGTTCCCATATCCCTTCCCTCTTGCATCTCCCTCCCTCCCACCCTCCCTATCCCACCCCTCCAGGGGGTCACAAAGCACCGAGCTGATCTCCCTGTGCTATGCGGCTGCTTCCCACTAGCTATCTACCTTACGTTTGGTAGTGTATATATGTCCATGCCTCTCTCTCGCTTTGTCACAGCTTACCCTTCCCCCTCCCCATATCCTCAAGTCCATTCTCAAGTAGGTCTGTGTCTTTACTAGATTTATTTTAAGACTTCTAAGGCTTCCCTGGTGGCGCATGGTTAAGAATCTGCCTACCAATGCAGAGGACACGGGTTCGAGCCCTGGTCGGGGAAGATCCCACATGCCGTGGAGCAACTAAGCCCGTGCACCACAACTACTGAAGCCCACGAGCCACAACTACGGAAGCCCACGTGCCTAGAGCCCATGCTCCGTAACAAGAGAAACCACTGAAATGAGAAGCCCGCGCACCACAATGAAGAGTAGCCCCCGCTTGCCACAACTAGAGAAAGCCTGCGTGCAGAAATGAAGACCCAACACAGCCAAAAATAATAATAAATAAATAAAATAACTAAAAAAAAAAAAAAGACTCCTAGCCTCGTGTGAGGTCAAGTGCTTTATGGAGGCTCCAGAGTGATGGGCAGGGAAGCGGCACCTTTGACTTGTTTATCCCACTCAGAGCACGTGACTCTTCCACACTATCCAAGCACTGTCTCTTTTTGTTTCGGTCTAGGGACCATCTCTGTTTTCTAATGGCCAAGTATACTCTTCCCAGCTAACCTCAAATCTCCCACCATGAGTTAAGGTGGCACACACACCTCCATGGTCTCCGAGAACATTACTGTGTGACAACAAAACTGTTCAAAAGGGTGACCCAGAGACATAGCAAAAAGCTTAGGTTAGATTTCATGAATATTTCTGTGCCAACTCACTAGGTGTTTTCATCTTCTTACATTCTCTGCTCAGAACATACACACTTTCAACAAGAGTTGTTGTTAAAGTTTCTGAATGGGTGTGCTTCAGTTATCTGAGCAATTTTACATTTTTGAATATTTTTTGAGTATCCCCCATATCGACAGCTACGTTAGCAATTCTACGACATGCTTTGAATGTGATGTCTTATCTCAGTCACTGCCTGTTACTACAGATTAATCGATCTATATGAGTCCATTTTAATTAGGCCCTCTCTCGTCTAGGGAAGAGAACATCCAGTAGGAATACGTAAATATGATTCTGAATGCTACGCATTTAAGTGTGAATATCCTGCTTGATGTTTAGCTCACCACTAAAGTCATTGAGATGTGATAATGAAATTGGTTCTAGAAGTTGGGAAGTGTCGAAACCATGGAGATGAAAGATGTTATGAGAAACACAGGTGTATTGCTTAGAGACTGCCTAACACATCTAGTTGCCAACCTAAGGGGCTAAATTTAGATGCGGGGACAAAGCACACATGTTAAAGGAAGCTTGTTCCTTCTCTTGATCCGTGGGATAGAGCAGGCCACCTGGATATGAAACAACCAGAATTGCAAATGGAGGTTAGTTAGCAGGGTGTTCTGGTCTCCAACTACTGTGTTATCTTGGGACCTCCCCTCTCTGGGCCTCAGTTTATTCATCTGTAAATTGAGGGCTGTCCCAGCTTTGCTAAGCCTAAGAACACTCAGAACCCAGAAAATCTCTTTGTTCATAGGAAAATTGTTCTTGGAGGACAAATCACTAAAAGGCTGAAAGTCACAGCCGTTCTGGCTGCAGGGTGTTGAGGCAGGCGCTTTCCCCTTCCACTTCTCATCGCTGTGACCCCAGTGCAGGAAGAACAGCCAGTCCCTAAGAAAGCACAGCTTTGCTTCTCCAAATCTCCACACTACACATTGCTGCAATCTCTATCGCTTGTGGCAAGCCGCCCCAAAGTGCATGCGTCATGCAGGGCCACGATGCTGCTCACAGGTCCTCCGGGGCAGGATTCACTCTGGGCTAGCCTAGCACTTCCTGTGCTTTGCGTGGTGCCAAAAGGATTATTCAGTGGTACCTTGGCTGGTAGGTTGGCTGGTCTGGAGGATCCAAAATCCCTTCCCTCACGTGTCTGTGCCTTAATGGAGATGGCGGAGGCTGGGATCTGGCAGCATCGTCACCGCTGTGCACATGGTCTCTCCAGCACCGCATTCTCGCACACTTGGACATCTTATATGAGGGTGCCCTTCTGGGGGCTCGTATCCCAGGATGTCACATCCCTCGCCCTAATTCAATCTACATGCTTCAGGCTTCATACACAGCTGAAGCATACCCAGTGAAAACAGGATAGAGACAGGTCCTGTGATGTAATAAAAGGTACATATTTGGTCTCTGTCCCTGGTTCCTAGCATACAGCTCCTGAAATCCTTGGAATCTCTGGAGTGGTACGAGTGTCTCTTATTGCGAATGAGATAACTTTGGGGGCTGGGGGTCCTTCCTGGGTGGCCTCAGGGTAGGGGCTGGTCTCCAGAAAGACCCAGGTGGAACGTTCAGCCCCATCCCTCAACTTCCAGGGAGGGGAGAGGGGCTGTAGATTGAGCTCAAGCACCAAAACCTATGATTTAATCAACAACGCTTACATAATGGAATGTCCATAGAAACCTCTCACTGATGGGGTTCGGGGAGCTTCTGGGGTGGTGAAGGGAGGTGCTGGGAGGGTGGTGCACCCAGAGAGGACATGGAAGCTCCCACTTCCCATTCTCTCTCACTGCTCTGTGCATCTCTTCCATCTGGCTCTTCCTGAATTACATCCTTTATAATAAACTAGTAATAGGTAACTAAACAGTTTCCTGAGTTCTGTGGGTCATTCTGGCAAATTATCAACCAGACGAGGGGGTCATGGGAACCCCATAAATTTACAGCAGGGTGATCAGAAGTACAGGAGACAACCTGGTGTCAGAAGTGAGGGCAGTCTTGCCAGATTGAGCCCTTAACCTACGGGGTCTGTGCTATCTCCAGGACACACGGCTGGTGTCAGAGAATTGGAGAATCGGTGTTGGAAAAGACCCTGTGCATTTGGTGCCAGAAGCAATGTGAGGGAAATGCTCGCTAGAGTCCCACAGCCTTCCTCAGCCTGGAGGTGAGTGAGTGGACAGGCAGGGCTCCTCAAAGAATTTGAGTGGAGGCATGACCTCCACTGTCAGAACCTCCCCTCCTCCGTGGGCCCCCCATTCACCTTCTCTATTACCCAGCCCAGGGTCCCTCAAACTGTCATGTGTGCACAGATCACCTGGGGATCTTGTTAAAATGGAGGTTTTGACCGCAGGTCAGGGCTCAGGCCTGAAACTCTGCCTTGCTAGCCAGTTCCCAGGTGATGTCACTTCAAGTGTTAAGGCCCTGGGCCCGCTGTCCTCACAGATGTTTCTGATGTCGAATCTCAGCTGCTGATGCCTCTCGCTTCCTTCCCAGTCCCCAATTTATGCAGAACACTTTCAGCTCCTACCCTTCTCTGCTACCATGTCACAGAGGCAAAACGATGCTGGGTGTAAAAGCCATGCACCAGAATTTATTTTCATCAGTGAGAACACACTTCAGTATACGTATGAATAAAAGTGTGGGGACAGTGCAGGTTTTGTGCACAGCAGTGCTGAACATGGACAGGATTTCCGTGGCATCGTGGAGCAGAGATGGAGGCATTGCAAATGTGGTGGCTTGGGAGCAGGGCAGGAGGGATTCCCCCAAACTTCAGACGTGTCCCCCAAACTAGAGCCAGTCACAGCCTCCTTGCACTGGGCCAGCCATAAAAAGCTTCATAGAGAATAGGGGTGCAGCATTGGTGCAGAGGCTGCTCCGTCACATGGGCTGTGAGGCTGGAGAAGTTGCCTGGAACCTCTGCAAGCCTTGAGTTTTCATTGGTCAAGGGTGGCTGCTGATCCCTGCCCAGCAGGCTTGGAAGGGCATCCAAAGGAAGGAAAGGGCTTTTGTGATGAAAGTTTTTCAAGGATTATCATTGAAAATGCTGAAAGTACCTATGTCAGCGGTGAGTCCAAAGGGAGGTGGAGACCTTGGAGGCAGCAGAAGGGACATGGCGAGGAGGTGGCCTCAGTAACGACACAGGACTACCAAGAGGAGACAAGAGTGTCTGAGCAGAGGTGATAGTGCACAGAAGGATGTGATCACCCTTCCTGGCCCATGAATGAATGACGGATAGAGGAAGCAGCCATCTCTTAGAGACGGCTTCCAGGTTTGGGACATTGTCGAGTGACACCGAGCTACATCATGGAAGTTTAGGGGATGGGAACATGCCAGCCCAAACGTGCCATTTGGCATAAGGACTGTTTTGAGTTGGAGGCAAATAAGAATCAACAGATACAGGAAGATGCCTTCCCAGAGCTTCCCTTATCTGACTAAAAGCAGAAACTTCTGAGAAATGGGAGTGCCATAAATTCCCTCTCCTGGGAAAGTTTTATGACCGTGAAGACGTTGGGAAGCTGGCACCAAGATGGTGCCAGACAAATCTTCACAGACAAATCTTACCCCACAAATGCCCCCCATATATTGACCTTCCCACAGTTCAACCTCTTTTCCTTTGTCTTGTCACTTCTCTACAAATCTATTATTCTGTTGAGATGCTATATAAGCCCCCAAGTTGTAACTACCTCTTCGAGTAACTCATCTCTGAGTTCGTCCCGCATGAAGGCAGGCTGCATGCAATGATAAACTCTGCTTGTTTTCTTCTTGTTGATTTGTTTTTTTGCCAGTCTAATTTGTAGTGCTCCAGCCCAGTAACCTAAGATGGGTAGAGGAAACAATGTTTTCCTTCTCTATGGAAGGACTTGAGAAACATTTTTCTTTCCCTACGTGAGCAAAGGTGATTTATTCATTCATAGGTCAGTAGGGAGATGGCAGTGGAGGGCACAGGAAGGAATAGGATCCATGCAGAGGGCAGATTACCTACAGCCATGTGTCCACCATGAGTCGAGGAACCTGGAATCACAGAGGAGGCCTTGAAGGGAGGGTAGCAACTCTGGAGGGGAGTTTGGGTGTGAATAAAGGGGTTTGTAGAATAGAAAGCCTTCAAGTCCAGCTGAGGTTCGATTTGACTCAGGGGGTGGCTCTCAGCTCCAGGCAGGGTGCTGCTGGCACCCTCTCTACCTTGCTCACTGCTGCATCTGCAGGACCGGCACACACTCCAGCGTTGCTCTTGAATGAAAGAAGAGTGAGTTACTCCAGAAATGCCTGTTTTGTGAAGACTCACTGGAGCAGGGGGAGAAAGATTTGCCCTTAGAGTGACATTTGGATGGAATCTCATGTGTATTCATAAGCACATTTGAATTCTGGAAACTATTAAATTGGATGCAGATCTCAGCTTTCAGTATGTGGATGCTGGGAATCCCAGCTTTGTTCATTTATTGTTTTATTACTCTTGCAAGCTTCTGAAAATGAAGAGCTCCCATTCTGCCATATTTCAGATCATGATTCAAAGAAAAAATAGTTTCAGCCAACAAAGAAAACAATGAAGCTCCAAGTAGCATTCTTCGAGAAGCAATTTAACTGATGGTCAACACTGATTTAGGTGACACCTAGTTTACTGCAGGATAATGCAGAAGTGCCCTCATGTAACAGTCCAAAGGTGATGAGACCTCAAAGGCAGCCTGGGTGTGAGGTCAAGTTCAAGCTGCTTGTGTGGGGTTGGGATGGAGGGGTGCTCTATCAGGATCATAACAAGGCAATCCAGAGCGGGGAATGTTGATGTTCACACTTCTCTATTGATTTCCTTCATGTCTCAGTGACAGATTCTGTTTGCCCATGCTGGCCACAACTGCATTCTGGCCCCATGGGCTCTTCGGAATATTTGTCACTGCACACAAAGAGTCTGCATCTCTGTCCTCTCCCCTTGGACCTGGGGAGCTCTGCAATTGCTGCGGGAATGGCCTGGGTGGTTGATGAGGCTGTGTTAGAAGAGGTGACATGGCTTCTTCCTGGGCCTCTCTCAGGACCCCTGCCTTGGGCCACTGTTGTGGGGGATCTGGTTCCACTGGCACGGCTGTGGAGCAGAGATGCACAGTCCCCAGCGAGCCTGCCCACACTGCAGGTTTGTGAGCTAAATAAATGCTGGTGTTCTTTTAAGTCTCTGAGTTTTGAGGAGGTTTGATATACAGCTACAGGGAACCGGAAGCATCTCTATGGATCTTCTCAGACACTCTCATTTCAGGATATTTTATAGGCCGGGAATGGGAGAGAAAGAGGAGGTACTCCCTCCCATTCGTCCCCATCATTGACCTCAGTGTGTCTGGTTTCCACAACCCTCTAGAATTCCTTAGCAGGTCCCTAGGGCTTCAGTCATTTTGTTGTTATATTTTTAAGGCTCTTTGTATATATGTTTGTTTGCTTGTTCCCTAATGCATGAAAATATAAATGACATCCAGGAATCGAAAGAGAGTGAGACCAGTCAAGTCTCCTCATCCATCTGTATCCATCAGGGTCTTCACAGGACACACTCAAGATCATCTGTCTGAAAAGAGGAGATACATGATCTCTAAGATGAAGAGACTCTTTGCAGAGTTGGGTAAAAATCCAACAAGGGGTGTGAGGCACAGGGGACTAGTGAGAGTTAGCCCCCAGGCCTGAAGGGCAGAAAAAATGTGCCGCTGATGTCAGAGCCTGGCGAGGACTTGGAATTGTGTCAAGGGGCCACATAGAGCACATCCAGTTTCTGACTGGAGGGAGGCAGAAAAAGGCAAGAACAAGAACATGACTTCTCTCTTCCTGTCCCCAGCCTCTCATTGGCTGAGCCCAGCTGGAAACCAGGAGGTGAAGGAGCCCAGGTGATGCTGTATTTGGGGTCAACTTCCCTGGATGAACAAGCTGAGAGTGAGGCTGGGAGCTAACCAAGAAGGCAGCCTTCCTGCCTCCACTGCACTACTGGTTCAGGGCTCAAATAGTCAGGGAGATGTTCCCGAGGTCAGGGTTTAAATTTGCTTAGGTTTTGAACAAAAGGGAGTTTTTGAGGTAACAACCATGAGAGCCTCATAATAATAAAGTCCCTAAGTAATGAATAACATCTAGTTCGAATGAAAAGCTTACTTCAAATGAATACCAGAAAAGAATTTCTTGTAGTAAAATTCTTCAAAGCCTGATCTTCTAATGAGCTCTAATTTTTACCAAATTCTTAAAAATCAATTTTTACCCTATTTAACTTTGTTGTAGGGAGAATTGAGATGGGCTTCAAGAATTCTGGTCCCTGGTGGACACCACCTCCTCTCAGTTATTCAGTCAAACACTAACCTAAGTCTTTGTAAGAAGGAATTTTGCAGTTGTAAGTAAGGTCCCCATCAGTTGATTTTAAAAAGATCATCCTTGGCGGGCCTGACCTAGTCAGGCAAGCCCTTGAAAAGGACTAGATTGAAAAAGGATTCAATGTGAGGTAGATTCTCAATATAATGCTCATTTGGGAAAAGCTTAGTAAGCTCACAGGTGCCCCATTTATCTGAACTGATACAAATTTGGAACCATCATTAAATTTCACAGATATTGTAATTTACTAAATAACATGTTGCAAGCATTTGAAACAACGAATCACATAATAAAAGATCTTTGCAAATTAAAAAAATAAAGAAAGACATATTCTCCATTGCTGGCTGAGTGGCTCTGGCTGACAACATTGAGGAAATGGTGACCTCAGTTCTACAACCATAAGGAACTGAAATCTGCCACAACTACGTGAACTTGGAAGGGGACTCTGAGCTCCAGATGAGAGTGCTGCAGCTAGCTGACACATTGGAATTGACCTCCTGGCTCCATGTAACATCAAATGGCGAAAGCTCTCCCAAAGATCTCCATCTCAATGCTAAGACCCAGCTCCACTCAACGACCAGCAAGCTACAGTGCTGGACACCCTATGCCAAACAACTAGCAAGACAGGAACACAACCCCACACATGAGCAGAGAGGCTGCCTAAAATCAAAATAAGTGCACAGACACCCCAAAACAAACCACCGGAAGCAGTCCTGCCCACAAGAAAGACAAGATCCATCCTCATCCCCCAGAACACAGGCACCAGTCCCCTCCATCAGGAAGCCTACGCAACCCACTGAACCAACCTCACCCACTGGGGGCAGACACCAAAAACAACAGGAACTACAAACCTGCAGCCTGTGAAAAAGAGACACCAAACACAGTAAGTTAAGCAAAATGAGAAGACAGAGAAACACAGAGCAGATGAAGGAGCAAGGTAAAAACCCACCAGACCAAACAAATAAAGAGGTAATAGACAGTCTACCTGAAAAAGAATTCAGAGTAATGATAGTAAAGATGATCCAAAATCTTGGAAATAGAATGGAGAAAATACAAGAAACGTTTAACAAGGACCTAGAAGAACTAAATAGCAAACAAACAGTGATGAACAACACAATAAATGAAATTAAAAATTCTCTAGAAGGAATCAGTAGTAGAAATACTGAGGCAGAAGAACGGATAAGTTACCTGGAAGATAAAATAGTGGAAATAACTACCACAGAGCAGAATAAAGAAAAAAGAATGAAAAGAATTGAGGACAGTCTCAGAGACCTCTGGGACAACATTAAATGCACCAACATTTGATTTATAGGGGTCCCAGAAGACGAAGAGAAAAAGAAAGGGACTGAGAAAATATTTGAAGAGATTATACTTGAAAACTTCCCTAATATGGGAAAGCAAATAGTCAATTAAGTCCAGGAAGCACAGAGAGTCCCATACAGGATAAATCTAAGTAGAAACATGCCAAAGCACATATTAATCAAACTATCAAAAATTAAATGCAAAGAAAAAATATTAAAAGCAGCAAGGGAAAAACAACAAATAACATACATGGGAATCCCCATAAGGTTAACAGCTGATCTTTCAGCAGGAATGCTGCAAGGTACAAGGGGTTGGCAGGACATATTTAAAGCAATGAAAGGGAAAAACCTACAGCCAAGATTACTCTACCCAGCAAGGATTTCATTCAGATTCGATGGAGAAATTAAAACCTTTACAGACAAGCAAAAGCTAAGAGAATACAGCACCACCAAACAAGCTTTACAACAAATGATAAAGGAACTTCTCTAGGCAGGAAAAAAAAGAGAAGGAAAAGACCTACAAAAACAAACCCACAACAATTAAGAAAATGGTAATAGGAACATACATATTGATAATTACCATAAATATAAATGGATTAAATGCTCTAACCAAAAGACATAGACTGGCTGAATGGATACAAAAACAAGAACCATATATATGCTGTCTACAAGAGACCCACTTCAGACCTAGGGGTTCATACACACTGAAAGTGAGGGGTTGGAATAAGAAATTCCATGCAAATGGAAATCGAAGCAAAGCTGGTATAGCAATTCTCATATCAGACAAAATAGACTTTAAAATAAAGACAAGAGACAAAGAAGGACACTACATAATGATCAAGGGATCAATCCAAGAAGAAGATATAACAATTGTAAGTATTTACATACCCAACATAGGAGCACCTCAATACATAAGGCAAAGGCTAATAGCCATAAAAGGGGAAATTGACAGTAACATAATCATAGTAGGGGACTTTAACACCCCACTTTCACCAATGGACAGATCATCCAAAATGAAAATAAATAAGGAAACACAAGTTTTAAATGATACATTAAACAAAATGGACTTAATTTATATTTAAAGGACATTCCATCCAAAAACAACAGAATATACTTCTTCTCAAGTGCTCATGGAACATTACCCAGGATAAATCATACCTTGGGTCACAAATCAAGCCCCGGTAAATTTAAGGAAATTGAAATCATATCAAGTATCTTTTCTGACCACATGATATTAGACTAGATATCAATTACAGAAAAAATTCTGTAAAATATACAAACACATGGAGAATAAACAATACACTACTAAATAACCAAGAGATCACTGAAGAAATCAAAGAGGAAATCAAAAATACCTAGAAAGAAATGACAGTGAAAACACGATGACAGAAAACCTATGGGATGCAGCAAAAGCAGTTCTAAGAAGAAAGTTTATAACAATACAATCCTACCTTAAGAAACAAGAAACATCTCAAATAAACAACCTAACCTTATGCCTAAAGCAATTAGAGAAAGAAGAACAAAAAAAACCCAAAGTTAGCAGAAGGAAAGAAATCATAGCGGTCAAATCAGAAATAAATGAAAAAGAAATGAAGGAAACAATAGCAAAGATCAATAAAACTAAAAGCTGGTTCTTTGGGAAGATAAACAAAATTGATAAACCATTAGCCAGACTCATCACGAAAAAAAGGGAGAAGACTCAAATCAATAGAATTAGAAATGAAAAAGAAGTAAAAACTGACACTGCAGAAATACAAAAGATCATGAGAGATTACTACAAGCAACTCTATGCCAATAAAATGGACGACCTGTAAGAAATGGACAAATTCTTAGAAAAGCACAACTTTCTGAGACTGAACCAGGAAGAAACAGAAAATATAAACAGACCAATCACAAGCACTGAAATTGAGACTGCGATTAAAAATCTTCCAACAAACAAAAGCCCAGGACCAGACGGCTTCACAGGCAAATTCTATCAAACATTTAGAGAAGAGCTAACACCTATCCTTCTCAAACTCTTCCAAAATATATCAGAGGGAGGAACACTCCCAAACTCATTTTACAAGGCCACCATCACCCTGATACCAAAACCAGACAAAGATGTCAACAAGAAAGAAAACTACAGGCCAATATCACTGATGAACATAGATGCAAACATCCTGAACAAAATACTCATAAACAGAATCCAACAGCACAGAATACACCATGATCAAGTGGGGTTTATCCCAGGGATGCAAGGAATCTTCAATATAGGCAAATCAATCAATGTGAAATGTCATATTAACAAACTGAAGGAGAAAAACCATATGATCATCTCATTAGCTGCAGAAAAAGCTTTCACAAAATACAACACCCATTCATGATAAAAACCCTCCAGAAAGTAGGCTTGGAGGGAACTTACCTCAACATAATAAAGGCCATATATGACAAACCCACAGCCAACATTGTTTTGAATGGTGAAAAACTGAAACCATTTCCTCAAAAATCACAAACAAGGCAAGGTTGTCCACTCTCACCACTATTATTCAACATACTTTTGGAAATTTTAGCCACAGAAATCAGAGAAGAAAAAGAAATAAAAGGAATCCAAATCAGAAGAGAAGAAGTAAAGCTGTCACTGTTTGCAGATGACATGATACTGTACATAGAGAATCCTAAAGATGCTACCAGAAAACTACTAGATCTAATCAATGAATTTGGTAAAGTTGCAGGATACAAAATTATTGCACAGAAATCTCTTGTATTCCTATACACTAATGATGAAAAATCTGAAGGAGAAATTAAGGAAACACTCCCATTTACCACTGCAATGAAAAGAATAAAATTCTTTGGAATAAACCTACCTAGGGAGGCAAAAGATTTGTATGCAGAAAACTATAAGATGCTGATGAAAGAAATTAAAGATGATACAAACAGATGGAGAGATATATCATGTTCTTGGAGTGGAAGAATCAACATTGTGAAAATGACTATACTAACCAAAGCAATCTACAGATTCAATGCAATCCCTATCAAACTACCAATGGCATTTTTCACAGAACTAGAACAAAAAATTTCAAAATTTGTATGGAAATATAAAGGACACCGAATAGCCTAAGGTATCTTGTGGGAGAAAAACAGAGCTGGAGGAATCAGGCTCCCAGGGTTCAGACTACCCAACAAAGGTACAGTAATCAAGACAGTATGGTATTGGCACAAAAATAGAAATACAGATCAATGGAGCAGGATAGAAAGCCCAGAGATAAACCCACACACATATGGTCACCTTATTTTTGATAAAGGAGGCAAGAATGTACAATGGAGAAAAGACTGCCTCTTCAATAAGTGGTTCTGGGAAAACTGGACAGCTACATGTAAAAGAATGAAATTAGAACACTCCTTAACAACAAACACAAAAATAAACTCAAAATGGATTAAAGACCTAAATGTAAGGCCAGACACTATCAAACTCTTAGAGGAAAACATAGGCAGAACACTCTATGACATAAATCACAGCAAGATCCTTTTTGACCCACCTCTTAGAGAAATGGAAATAAAGACAAAAATAAACAAATGGGACCTAATGAAACTTAAAAGCTTTTTCACAGCAAAGGAAAACATAAACAAGATGAAAAGACAACCCTTGGAATGGGAGAAAATATTTGCAAATGAAGCAAGTGGCAAAGGATTAATCTCCAAAATTTATAAGCAGCTCATGCAGCTCAATATCAAAAATACAAACAACCCAATCCAGAAATGGGCAGAAGACCTAAATAGACATTTCTCCAAAGAAGATATACAGATTGCCAACAAACACATGAAAGGATGCTCAGCATCACTAATCATTAGAGAAATGCAAATCAAAAGTACATTGAGGTATCACCTCACACCAGTCAGAATGGCCATCATCAAAATAATCTACAAACAATAAATGCTGGAGAAGGTGTGGAGAAAAGGGAACCCTCACACACTCTTGGTAGGAATTTAAATTGATACAGCCATTATGGAGAACAGTATGGAGGTTCCTTAAAAAACTAAAAATAGAACTACCATACGACCCAGCAATCCCACTACTGGGCATATATCCTGAGAAAACCATAATTCAAAAAGAGTCATGTACCCCAATATTCACTGCAGCTCTATGTACAATAGCCAGGACATGGAAGCAACCTAAATGCCCATCGACAGATGAATGGATAAAGAAGATGTGGCAAATATTTATAATGGAATATTAGTCAGCCATATAAAGAAATGAGTTCTTTGTAGTGAGGTGGATGGACCTAGAGTCTGTCATACAGAATGAAGTAAGTCAGAAAGAGAAAAACAAATACCATATGCTAACACATATATATGGAATCTAAAAAATAATAATAGTAATAAATGGTTCTGCAGAACCTAGGGGCAGGACAGAATAAAGATGCAGACATAGAGAAGGGGCTTGAGGACACTGGGAGCAGGAAGGGTAAGCTGGGACGAATTGAGAGAGTGTCATGGGCATATATACACTATCAAATGTAAAATAGACAGCTAGTGGGAAGCAGCCACATTGCACAGGGAGATCAGCTCAGTGCTTTGTGACCACCTAGAGGGGTGGGATAGGGAGGGTGGGAGGGAGATGCAAGAGGGAGGATATATAGGGATATATGAATATGTGTAGCTGATTCACTTTGTTATAAAGCAGAAACTAACACATCATTGTAAGACAATTATACTCAAATAAAGATGTTAAAAAAAAAGGAAGAATTAAAACATTACCAATCATCTAGAAACACTTTTGGCTCACCCTTAATGCAACCCCTCCAGAAATAACAACTATACCAACTTTTTTCTGTCATCAGCATATGTAGTGTGAAAAAAACAATTGCTGTGGTTTGAAATCTAAATAGCAAGCACAAAACTAACTTGAATAAGGGAAGGTCAATATTGCCAGTGTGGATAAAAGTTTTCAGGAGAAGACAAGCCATAGAGAATTTCTGGGAAGTAATCGGGCTTTGCTTTTGGGTAAGGTCATGAGAGAACCTTAGGAAATAGGGGCATTACCACATTTGGGGCATCTGCAGGGCTACGATGTGGGTCAGGACCTGGATACCTCGCAAGAATATGGACAGAGGAAGTGGGCTGCTCTGGATTTTGTTTTTCTAAGCTTACCATGGCTGATGTCCAACCCTTAGGCACATACCAAACAAAACACTTTGTGGGGTGAAATGAAAGTACCTAGACAGACATGGTGGGAATGTCAGAAGTATCATATCTCTGGGTCCAGCAAATCACATGTAAATAAGAATCTGCGCCAAGTTCAACTGAGGGAGTTTTCAGGTTAAGAAGATAATAAAATAGCAGCAGGGATTTTGGTGATGATAACTCTATTTCCTGTGGATCATGCTGGTCCAATGTGGACTGATTGCTTTCTGTTTGGCACCCTGCTGTTGTCCTTGGGCATCCCTTTCCATCACCTCGGGGGTCCCCTCGTCCATTGTTGCATCTCTTGTTTCCTGCATCCCATGTCTTTTTTTCCTGGTTGATATTCTCGTTTTGGTTGAGCATATTCTTCTGCAGCTTCTGGAGGAAGTTTCCATGGCACCTTGGGTGTCTGAAAATATCATTATTCTGTCCTTATATTTGGTTGATAGTTTGGCTGGATATAAAAACCCAGGATGTCATTTTCATACAGTTTTGAAAGCATGGCCTTACTGTCTTCTAAATGCTGACAAGTCTGGTGCTATTCTGATTCATGTCTTGTGTAAGTGACATTTTTTCCCTGAAATCTTTGTAGAATCCTTGTTCCTGGGTTGTGAAATTTCAGAATGCAATGCCTTGATGTGGGACTATTTCCATCCATTGTGCCAGGTATGCTTTCAATCTGGAAACTCAGGTCCTTCAGTGGGAGAAATTTTCTTAAATTATTTCTTTGATTTTTCTCTTCTTTTTCAGAAATTGTTATTCAGATCTAGGCCTCACCCTGTGACTTTCTCTTCTTTTCATTCCTTTTTCCTTCTGTCTTTTTGTTTTACTTTCTAGGCGATTTCCTTAAATATTTCATCTAAGCAACATGCTGAGTTTATTTCTACAGTTATTAAAAAAGCTCTGAACATTTATTTTTAATAGCATCTTATTATTGATTTCCTTATCTTTCTGAAGATATTAGTTACCATTTTTGTTTTTTAAAATGTTCTTCTTCTTGCATAGTCTATGTTTATTTCAAGTTGCTTTTGTAAGCTTCATTCTCCCATTCTTTCCTCATCTCATAATTTGTGGGAGAGGTTCTAGCTGTCCTCCATCATTCCATTCTCTGTTAGTGATGTAGAACCCCTGATCCAGGTGGACACATCCAACCCTGAAGGAAGACTACATTTTCCAGATGCCCTTGCAGCTGCATGGGGGTCACGTGATCTCATTCTACACAGTAGGCTATGTGTATGAACAATTAGTTCTTCCCCAAGGGCAGTGAAATCCCGTGAGTAGCTCCAATTAGAATGATGACCGGTCTGCAGAGGACAGAGGCCCTCAGCTCACCTGACTGCTCACATATCTGGAAAATGAAACACAATCTTCATCCTTCCCTGTACATCCAAAACACAGCTGGGGATGAGGCAATCCTTGGCTGAGAATGAATCAACTCCTAACACACAATCATTTTAAAGCTTTCACTAGAGTTTGTGTCATCATCAGAGGTGGCCCTGGCAAAATAATGTTTACTACATATTTTCTTTCTTTTTAAAAAATTTTTATTGGAGTAGAGTTGAGTTACAATGTTAGGTTAGTTTCAGGTGTACCACAAAGTGAATCAGTTATACATATAGCCACTCTTTTTTTAGATTCTTTTCCCATATAGGCCATTACAGAGTATTGAGTAGAGTTCCCTGTGCTATACAGTAGGTCCTTATTAGTTATCTATTTTATATAGAGTAGTGCGTATATGTCAATCCAAATCTCTATATTTTTTGCTCTTAAGAATTAACATTTGTCTTTAGTATGTATGTGGCTGTGTAAATGTGTGTGTGCACTACTTAAAGGTGGCCCACTGACAATCAAGTGGATAAAGTGAGTATGTGGCAACTGGCCGAGTTTGGAGATTCTAAAGGGCCCATGCCTCCTGGGAGGGTTCTGTGAAGTGGAGTGCCCCAGGCCAGCTCCTTCCTGCACTCCTATGGGTGGAGGTGGGTTTTTTTTGAAATATGAGTGGAGGGGTGGAAGCGGGAAGTTCTTTCTTGGCTATGCACAGACTGAGGGCATGTGTGTAATTCCCTGGGTGTTTTTCACTAAACTAAGGGGGGGATCATGTTTGGCCCATCGCTTAAACATTTCCCTCTTCCATGTTAAACTTTCTTTTAGAGAACTTGCCAAGGGCACCCTCTAGACTTATTAGCTTGTTACTGCAAGGGGAGGAAATGCCCCAGAGGAGCTTGAGAGAGGCTCAACAAGGGGGAGACATGGAAGCGCAGAGTTCTAACCACTGGACTGCCAGGGAAGTCCCTTGGATGGGCTTTTATGGGGCTGAGCCTGCGCTGGGTGACAAGGGAGGTTACCACCAGCTCTGGGCTGGACGTTGCTCACCAGGAAGCAGGATCCTCCAATGGGACTCTCAAACGCATTGTGGAGGAGTGAGGTGAATGGCCTTGGGAGGTCATTGATAAGCACAGAGTTGTCACTGGGTAGGGGGCTGCTGGTCATTTTGGCAACTACCTTGTTTGTGCTCTATTAGAAAAATTGTCTACATTCTGTTGATATTATCTATATTCCTCTGTAAGCATGGTGTTTCTTGTGCTGGGAAAATTTCAGGCTGGTTGTCAGCAGAACAGAGAATCACTTTCTAAAACACATGCAGCCTGTCAGTGTGGTCAGGCTGTGCAGCCTTGGGGTCTACGGGATGTGCAGAATGAATGTAAGGCACGGGCTGTTGCAGGGCTGATGCAGGCGGGTGGGCTGAAATGCAGCCTGCTCGTCTTGCCATGCTGTGGGCCCTGGGATGGGAGCCAGGGCAAGCAAAGGCTTCTTCCAGTTTGCCTTCCTAGTTCATGCAGTGGTCCTGTGTGAACTAGCTGAGGCCCTGGGGACACAGGGTCAGGAGCAGAAAGGGAAGGGTGGCCAGCCCTGCTCTGGGTCTCCACCGCATGGATGGCCAACAGTACTGTGCTTGGGGCTGTGGTGCAACAAAAAATATATCTGGTCTTTGTCCCCGGTTCCTGGCACAGAGCTCCTAAAATCCTTGGGGTTTCCTGAGGATAGAAGTGTCTTGCTTTTCATAAGCAGCCCCTTTCCACCAGATCTGAGTTCGTGCTAATGAAGTGACTCAGGGTGGGGCCCCTCAGTAGCCTCAGGATAGGGCTGGTATGAATGGCCATTGGGACTTGTGGCTGGCACTTGAAGTGGGAGGTGGTCTCCTGGGACTGAACCTTTCAACTTGTGGGATTTAACTCCATCTCTGAATAGATTGTGGAATTGAACTGAATTGAATTTTTGGACACCAGCTGGTGTTGGAGAATCAGAGGGCCATACCCAGGGGTGGGGAGAGGTCAGCACCATGAAGGCACCTGCCAGGTGATAACTCAAGAGTAAATGAAGGTGTAGGATCCTCTTACCCAACATACACAGGTGCAAGATCCCTTCACTGAGACCTGTAGGGGTTAGAAACATCTCACTGACTGAGAGTTTTCAGATTTTAGAAAAGTGATCAGGAGCACATTTTGTATTATAAAACACCTCTGTCAGGGACTGGGCAGCAGCCCCAAATCAAACATATTCATATTTTGTGCAATGAATCGTATGATTATTCATACTAAGTGAAATAAATGAAGACTATAAGAGACCTCAGGTTGGGCTTTGGTGCCTTGAACTCAGGCAAAGATTTGGCTTTGAAAATGTCTGGATTTCGGAATTGCTGGTGAGGACTGTGGACCTTTGTCAGCTGAGAAATCCCCTCCTAGGGAGGTGGAGGCTTGAATCTTGCTCAGGACAAGGGCGATCAGCTGAGATGGGACGGAGAGGTTGCCTGGGGAGCAAAGTGGAACGCTTGATGAAGAACGGCATGCCCAGCAGAGGCTGAACAGCTAAATACGTTAACGACCTGTATATTTTTGAGAATTGCATAGACAGCGTCCTCAAGCAATTCTACTTCCCATCATTGAAATGTTTTTTTGGTTCATTTCGTTTTATTCTTACATCTCTCCACAAAATAAACGTGCTTCGAAACCAAAGAGAAATCATGCTTGACCCACAGATCTTCAGCGAAAAGTTTCTCTGTTGTATAATATGTCAGAGCATTTATTAGCAACACTTTTCCTTGTTCATGACCGTCACTGTTTTTCAGGCATTTTATTTACCACTGCAGATATTCATAATGTAGAGCAGCGGTCCACAAGCTTCTTGGCACCAGCAACCGGTTTTGTGGAAGACAATTTTTCTACAGCCCGGCAGCCGGGATGTGGGCGGAGCGGGGGAGTGGTTTAGGCGGTGATGCCAGCGATGGGGAGCGGTAGATGAAGTTCTGCTCGCTTGCTGCTCACCTCCTGCTGTGCAACCCAGTTCCTAACACGCTGAGGACCAGTACCGGTGCACGGTCTGGAGGCTGGGGACCCCTGATGTACAGCACAAGTCAGAAAGTGTAGATTTGTATAATCAGAATACACTGTGTTAGAGTGACGTGATCCACTTTGGTTAGGAAAAGCTAAAATTCTATACTCCTGGCTAGAATGTTTACACAGTTTTATTTTATGAACGTGAAGTCTGAAAAAAAATTATTTGTCTGGCAAGACAGGACTGAGTAATTTGTCACAGCTGTTATATTACTGTAACTATTCATGTTTGGGGAATTTAGTTTACCAAGTGATATTCTATTAACCACATAAGTACATGAGAAACAAACTGAGAAATGTCAGGGAGAAACAAAGGGCAAATCGGAGTTTCTAGGCCACTTTTGTAGAGTCTTAGCTTATAAATTACTGCTATGGCGATAACCTCTGGATACACCCACTGCAAAATCTAATGGCAATTAATATTTTAAGTGACAAGCCTCTTGAATAAAGCAGTGAGCCTGTCTTCAAACTAATTATGAAAATATGTCATAACCGTGCGTGAAGCCTGGAAGGTGTGCAGGTGGACGAGAATTTTTCAGAACTTGAATGAAGGCAGGAAGGAGCCTGACGCTTACTAAGACTCTCCAATGCTAGGCTCTGTGAGGTTGGAATTAATTAGCCCAGGATCTGGAAATGCTGAAATGTACTTTAGGTCTTCTAGATGCCCACTAATTTCTCTTCCTTAAAATTGCACATTTCCTTTTCCATCTGTACAGCACCTTCTTCCTATAATAAATACTTAGGTTAGTCCCCAGGCTGGATCATTTCAGAGGGGGCACTCTGGCCTTGTCCATGACCCAATTCTTTCTCATATCAGCCCCAGATGGGATTTGAAAATTGGGCAGAGACTTGGGGGACTGAAGACCTAAGGCAATTTGAGCTCCAGGATCCCTAGAGTGTGGTCCCACCGCCCTTTGAGACTTCTCTGGTTCCCTGCCCATGCCCACACCACCAACTTGCCCTGGGATGTTTTCTTCACTTTACTTTTGAATTTGACAGCCTAACCATCAAGGGTTTAATTGACAAAGGAAAAAGAACTTTTCTTAGGGCTTCTCAAACTGATACTCAAGTCATTCTCATTGACAGCATTGATCTTTATTTTCTTCTCTTTAACTGTTACATAATCCTTTTTAGGGGGGCAAATCTTTTCGCAGCAGATTTAGCCTGATCTGAGCAGTGTTTCCCTGTGATTTTCATCAACCTCATGAAGCTCTGCATTATTTTTAAGATTTCAAATTTTAACTTAGTTAATGCACATTATATTTACCTTGTGTCCTTGGATGCCTAACACCCTGTGGACCAGTGAGAGATGGGTTGACTAGATGGGTGTGGCCTGGGGTAAAACAACAGGTTTCAGACGGAAGGATGCTGAATGGACTGGGTTTGAATGTGGCCAATAAAAAATATTTATGATGCTAAAATATTAAAACCTCATTTGTGACCTGTAGAGTTACCAGGAATTATAAATATTTGATACTTAGAGAAGGAAGAAACTCTGTGTTTCTTTCTGGTTGTTTATACATCTTTCTGTTTCTTTTTAGTACATTTCTATGTATGTCTACATGAATGTATCCTCTCATATCATTCCTTTTTTCCTTTACATTATGTCACAGGAATTTTCTCAAGCCATTACACAGATTTTGTAAACATTTTAGCAGCCACATTATAGTCTTTCACATAACTGAGCTACATTTTATTTAACTTTTACTCAAATAATAATATCCTAAATTGTTTCAAAGATAAATTTTTAATTAAGTAACATAAAATTTTGTGCATAAATCTTTTCTGGTTATTTCTTTAAGGATAAATTCAGAGAAGTGGGATTACTGGGTTAGTGGTCATAAAATCATTTTAAGGCATTTTAAAAAAATCACAAAATTATACCAAATTATTTTCCCATCAGCTGTTTCATTACAGTTTTGCCATTGAAACCTTTTGCTAATTTGAGAGGCAAAAATGGATATCGTATTGTTTTAATTTGCATTTTTGATTTTTAGTAGGGTGGAATATATTTTCTCTTCTTTTAATCCTCTTTAATAAATAGTTCACTTATGTTCTCTGCCCTCACTAAACTCTAGGGGTCATGTTTTCTCTAATCACTATGTACAAATCAGGAATATTAAAAAGTACTAACCTCATCATGCTTGTTACACACTCCTTCTCTCTTTGTGGTATGTAATTTTAAATGTAAAAATTGTTTTACATTTTATATTTTTTACATTTTCAATGCAATCCATGACATCAATTTTTTACTCTGTAATTTCTTCCATTTATATTAAGTGTACACATATCTTCCCATACAGAAAATGGATAAATGTTTACCTTTACTTTCTTCTGCTCTTTGTAAATTTATATTCAAATATTTTGTTTTTTAATTCACATATCCTAAGCTGATGGTTAACAGAGCCCTGTCCCAGGACATGTGATTTACTCATTTATTTGTACATTCAGTCATCTATTATTGTACAGAAATGATTATTGTGTGTGTATTATTGTAAGGCTCTGTGCTTGGGGTTGGAAAAATAGCATTTACTCTCATGAAAGCATACGGGGTTGAGAAGCAAGATGCCAGGTTCAAGAAGTTCTGCCATGGCAGAGAGAGGAAAGTTGTCAAGTTGAAGGAGATACTTGCAGGAAGAAATAAAACAATTAGCACTCAGGTAAACGGGATAATTCAAGTTTTCATACCTGCTTGTAGTTTTAAGGGTGGCTGGGAAGGCCTCGTGGAGGAGGGGGCGTGGAAGCTGGGTTTTAAGGATACTAGGATCAGAGGAGAAGGAAGCTGCCCAGGCAAATGCCTCCAGGTAGGATGGCCGAATGTGATGAAGTGACAGATGGTCCACAGTCTGACTGGAATTCAGAGAGAGAGAAAAGTGGAAGAGGCAAGCAGACTCCTGAAATCAAGGATGGGTTTTATTCCAATGGGCAGAGCTGTAAGCAGGGGAGAGAGATGAGTCTTCGTATTACAAACGCTTCTTCAGCCTCCTGGTCTGAACACTGCCAAGGGGCAAAAGTGGAGACAAGGAGACTCGTGGCCATCAGATGAGAAGTGATGGTGGCTGGACGGGCAGTGGGCACTATATGGAAAGGAGGATTCAGCGGCTACTTGGAGATACCTTGAAGGGCATATACAAATTGGATGTGGCACGTGAATGGAAGGAGGAGTTAAGGATAAATTCTAGGGCTTTGGCTTGAAACTGGGTAAATGTGCTGTTTATTGGGATGGAGGGAAAGGACAAGTGAAGAATTCTGGTTTTTTAAAAAAATTTTTACTGGCATATATTTGATTTACAATGTTGTGTTAGTTTCAGGTGTACAGCAAAGTGAATCAGTTATACATATACATATATCCACTCTTTTTTAGATTCTTTTCCCATATAGGCCATTACAGAATATTGAGTAGAGTTCCCTGTGCTATACAGTAGGTCCTTATTAGTTATCTATTTTATATATAGTAGTGTGTATATGTTGATTCCAATCTCTTAATTTATCCCTCTCCACACTTTCCACACTGGTAACCATAAGTTTATTTTCTACATCTGTGACTCTATTTCTGTTTTGTAAATAAGTTCATTTGTACCATTTTTTAGATTCCACGTACAAGTAATATATGATATTTGTCTTTCTCTGTCTGACTTACTTCACTCAAAATCTTTAGGTCCATCCATGTTGCTGCAAATGGCGTTATTTCATTCTTTTTTTATGGCTGAGTAGTATTCCATTGTATATATGTACCACATCTTCTTTATCCATTCATCTGTTGATGAACATTTAGGATCCTTCCATGTCTTGGCTATTGTAAATAGTGCTACAATGAATATTGGGGTGCATGTATCTTTTTGAATTATAGTTTTCTCCAGATATATGCCCAGGAGTGGGATTGCTGGATCATATGGTAGCTCTATTTTTAGTTTTTTAAGGAAACTCCATACTGTTCTCCATAGTGGCTGTACCAATTTACATTCCCACCTAGAGTGTAGGAGGGTTCCCTTTTCTCCACACCCTCTTCAGCATTTATTGTTTGTAGACTGGTGTGAGGTGATACCTCATTGTAGTTTTGATTTGCATTTCTCTAATAATTACCGATGTTGAGCATCTTTTCATGTGATTTTGACCATCTGTATGGTTTTTTTGGAGAAATGTCTACTAAGATCTTCTGCCCAATCTTTTTGGATTGGGTTGTTTGTTTTTTTGATATTGAGCTGCATGAGCTGTTTGTATATTTTGGAGATTAATCCCTTGTTGGTCGCTTCATTTGCAAATATTTTCTCCCATTCTGAGGGTTGTCTTTTCATTTTGTTTATGGTTTCCTTTGCTGTGCAAAAGCTTTTAAGTTTAATTAGGTCCCATTTGTTTATTTTTGTTTTTATTTTCATTTCTCTAGGAGGTGGATAAAAAAAGATCTTGCTGCGATTTATGTCAGAGAGTGTTCTGCCTATGTTTTCCTCTAAGAGTTTTATAGGGTCTGGCCTTACATTTAGGGCTTTAATCCATTTTGAGTTTATTTTTTGTGTATGGTGTTAGGGAGTTGTTCTAATTTCATTCTTTTACATGTAACTGTACAGTTTTCACAGCACCACTTATTGAAAAGACTGTCTTTTCTCCATTGTATATTCTTGCTTCCTTTGTCATAGATTAGGTGACCATAGGTGCATGGGTTTATCTCTGAACTTTCTGTCCTGTTCCACTAATCTATAGTTCTGTTTTTGTGCCATAGTCTGAAGTCAGGGAGCCTAATTCCTCCAGCTCTGTTTTTCTTTCTCAGGATTGCTTTGGCTCTCATTGGGGTTTTTTGTGTTTCCATACAAACTGTAAGATTTTTTGTTCTAATTCTGTGAAAAATGCCATTGGTAATTTAATAGGGGTTGCATTAAATTTGTAGATTGCTTTGGATAGTATAAGTCATTTTGACAGTATTGATTCTTCTAATTCAAGAACATGGTATATCTCTCCATCTGTGTCATCTTTGATTTCTTTCATCAGTACCTTATAGTTTTCTGAGTACAGGTCTTTTGCCTCCTTTAGTAGATTTATTCCTAAGTATTTTATTCTTTTTAATGTGATGGTGAATGGAATTGTTTCCTTAATTTCTCTTTCTGATCTTTCGTTGTTAGTGTATAGGAATGCAAGAGATTTCTGTGTATTAATTTTATATCCTGCAACTTTACCAAATTCTTTGATTAGCTCTAGTAGTTTTCTGGCGGCATCTTCAGGGTTTTCTATGTATAGTATCCTGACTTCTGCAAACAGTTACAGTTTTACTCCTTCTTTTCCAATTTGTATTCCTTTTATTTATTTTTCTTCTCTGATTGCCATGGCTAGGACTTCCAAAACTAAATTGAATAATAGTGGTGAGAGTGGACATCCTTGTCTTGTTCCTGATCTTAGAGGAAATGGTTTCAGTTTTTCACCAGTGAGAAGGATGTTTGCTATGTGTTTGTCATATATGGTCCTTATTATGTTGAAGTAGGTTCCCTCTATGCCCACTTTCTGGAGAGTTTTTTTCATAAATGGGTGTTGAATTTTGTCAAAAGCTTTTTCTGCATCTATTGAAATGGGTTTTATTCTTCAGTTCCTAAATGTGGTATATCACATTGATTGTTTTGTGTATATTGAAGAATCCTTGCATCCCTGGGATAAATCCCACTTGATCATAATGTATGATACTTTTAATGTGTTGTTGTTGAAGAATTCTGTTTAAATTTAAACTTGGAGATATTGAAGTAGTAACTAAGGAGTAGAAATTTGAGTCTGGAGTTCAGGGAAGGATTCTGGGCTGACTCTTATTTGGGGAGCATCTAGATGTTATTTAAAGCCATGGGACTGGATAACGTTAGCAAAGGTGTGAGTATAACTAGAAAAGAGGAGTCAGTGGCTGTTCCTGCAAAGCTGGAGAGACCCCCCCTCACCCCACCTAAATTTAGGTTCTGATGTCAAGACCGATAAAGCCACACACACAGCAAAATGATATGAAGAGGTTTATTACTTAACATCCGGGAGGAAAAACTTCTCCTCTACCCTCTTATATTCTCTAAAGAGGGGCTGTGAATTAAGCTAACAAAAGACAGATTAACAGGAGAAAATGCACACAATTTTTATTAATATTTATGTGCATGAGAGTTCACGGAAAAGAAAACTCAAAGAAGTGGTTAGACTCAGTGGCTTATATACCATTTTAACAAAGGGAAGGGAAATTGGGCTTCAAGGGACAATAAATTGTGGGTAAGTGATGAGGAAATACATAGTAGAACTAACGGGAGATAAGGGTCATTTTAGTAAGGTCTGTTTATGTAAGTGCAAGTCTGTGTTGACTCCTTGTCTCAGGTGATAAGAGTGCTTTTCTCTCCCTGATATGAGGGAGGGATCACCTTTCTCAAGTGAAATTGGTGCCCTGCTTTCAGGTAGATAGGGAAGGGCATCTGTTGTATCTCAATTGCCTTTAGCTTAAAATAATCTCTATGCCAAAGGAGCATACTTGGGGTGGCATATCTTGATCCCCTTTACTTACATAAATGAGGTCTCTGGGAGAGCAGGGCAGCCTTTGCAAGCAGGTGCAAAAGGCTTGAGAGCACAATGAAGGGAGACTGGCTCGGGGTTTTATCTTGGTTAGGGGGTGGGTCAAGCTGTAGGTTCCCACACAGGCAGGGGCTCATTCAGTTTGAGTCTCCTGATGGTGCCAAAGGAGGGAGCACCAAATTTCTTACCAGTGTTCCAGATATGCACGAGCAGGGAAGGGAGGTGAGGGGGCTTAAAGGCAGTCATCAAACATCAAAAAGTAGAGTCAGATCTTCATTCCACATGCCAACACCAGGGTGCTGGAAGAGAGAAGTATAAGCCAGCAAAGTGGTGAATCTGGGACCTCCAGGGCTGTGGCAAAGCCAGGAGAGGGAATGAGAGGGTAGTTCAATTAGGAGGAGATTTCAAAATGGGGGACTGGCCTTCTGGGTTGAATGAGATGAACACACTGGGCGTTCACTGGATTTGCCAAGAGGCAGAACATTGGTGGCCAGAAGAAAAGTAATCTCAGTGAAGTGATTGAGCTGGAAGTCTAATTGAAGAGGCTGGAGTTCAAGGAAAGAGTGAAGACACAAGCAAGGTGTGCCGGAAGTAGGGTGGGGTCAGGGAAAGCTGTTAAGTGACAGGAGAGGCCAGAACAGGTTAGGATGCCAAAGGGAATGACTGCATGTGCTTGGCCATAGTCAGATTGTGCCTGTGCCATGCCAGTGTGGACCAGAAGGAGGGAGGAGGCGTTTCTTCTGGTGGATTCTGTTTTCCCAGTGAGTGTGAGGTGGCTCATTAGCTGTGAGCGGAAGAGGAGGAAGTTTGCATCTCGTGTGTGCGTCTGTGTAATTCCTTTTCCACCCCACCCCTCTTGGCTGCAGAGAGACCCCCGACCTCATGTTGAGTTGGGCATTCTATGGACTCCCTCCAGGGAAGCTACAGAAAGAAAAATCAACCAAGTTGAGGGCACACCTACCTTACGAAATTATTCCACCTCAGCAGGGCGCAGTCAGACCCAGGAGTCCTAGCTTTCTGTTGGTCTTAGATTCCTTTGAGATTCTGATGGAAACTACAGACTCACTCCCCAGAAAAATTTGTATATCATTTTGGGGAAATTCAAAAGAACCCCTCACAGCTCTAGATCTCCTGAACCTGATGTTTGAAGATACACTGAGGAGTGGAAGGAGCATGCTGTCAGTGCAGCCCTGACCTCTTCTTGGAAGAGTGGAAGATGTTGTCACGTCCATAGAACTCAACCCTGCCCCATCCCTAAGCATCTGGTTCACATGGGACACTTGTCTGTGGCTTTTGGAGATCCTGGATTCCTACCCTCAGTCCCTTCCCACCCCCACAGCGATTACAATTTACAATCTCCTAATACAAACAGTGGCTCTCTTACTCATCACTGACTAAACCCTGGATGAAATTCAAATTCTCAGAACAACCCACTTGCTACTAACGGAATTGTGTCCTCCCAAGATTCACATGTTGAAGCCCCCACCCCCAGTGGGATGGTGTTTGGAGGTGGGGTCTTTGGGAGGTGATTAGGTTTAGATGAGTTCATGAGGGTGGAGCCCCAAATAGGATTAGTGCCTTTAAAAGAAGAGGAAAAGACACCAGAGCCCTCTCTCTGCCATGTGAGGACAGTGAGAAGGCAGCCGGCTGTCTGCAAACCAGGAAGAGAGCCCTCACCAGAACCAAGCCATGCTGGCACCCTGATCTCAGACTCCCAGGTTCCAGAAATGTGAGAAAGTATCTGTAGTTCAAGTCACCTGGTCTGTGGTATTTTGTTATGGTAGCTGGAGCTGTCGAAGATACCACATTTTTACCTTAGTGGTCCTTTTTGTGAGCAAGAATGTAATTCATTTCCAAAGGGTGTAAAGCCTTCATTTGACTTACTTAGGAAATATGTTTAGAGGGCTGGGATGCCTCAGGCTCTGTCCCAGGAGTTGAGGAGACCCAGAAGTTCCAGATAAAAAGGTTGCCTCCATTGTGGGGAGGGGGCAGAAAGAGATCCGTAAATACATTTTAAAATGATAACTTAGACATAACTGCTATGAATAAAATGCACCTAACATCAAAAAGATAGTGGCTTTTAATAGGAATAAAAAGTAAGGGGGAGGGACAAAATAGGGGTAGGAGATTAAGAGGTACCAACCACTGTGTAAAAAATAAATAAGCTACAGGGATATATTATACAGCACAGGGAATATAGTCAATATTTTATAATAAATATAAGTGGAGTATAACCTTTTTTTTTAAGTTTTTTTTTGATATGGACCATTTTTAAAGTCTTTATTGCATTTGTTACAACATTGCTTCTGGTCTATGTTTTGGTGTTTTTGGCCACGCGGTATGTGGGGTCTTAGTTCCCCGACAGGGATTGAACCTGCACCCCCTGCATTGGAAGGTGAAGTCTTAACCACTGGACCACCAGGGAAGTCCCTGGAGTATAACCTTTAAAAATTGTGAATCCCTATGGTGTACACCTGAAACTTATATAATATTGTAAATCAACTATACCTCAATTTTTAAAAATGAAAAAAAAAGTAATGTCAAAAAGATTTTCCTCGGGCTTCCCTGGTGGCACAGTGGTTGGGAGTCCACCTGCCGATGCAGGGGACACAGGTTCGTGCCCCGGTCCGGGAAGATCCCACATGCCGTGGAGTGGCTGGGCCCGTGAGCCCTGGCCACTGAGCCTGCGCGTCCGGAGCCTGTGCTCCGCAACGGGAGAGGCCACAATGGTGAGAGGCCCGCGTATCGCTAAAAAAAAAAAAAAAAAAAAAAAGATTTTCCTCTTCTCCACAGTGGGAAGCAGGACAATTAGGGCCTGTCAGGTCTTCCTTTGCTGTGAAGGTGAGAACAACGTTATTTTCCTGGCTTCTCATCTTTGGTTCAAGTCTAAGCACATTTTTTCAACCACAGTCCCAGCCAGTGGGGGTGGATTCCTCAGTTCTATCTGTCCCCAGTTGATACAGGTCTATCTTTATCCTGTATTTAAAAACAGTAGTTTCTTACCTGATGGTGGGATGAACCCTGGTTGGAAATCTGCTTTTCAAATAAACTGAGTGTAGAGACAGAACCCCAAACACTTGTTTATCACAGCTACAGATGTGCAAGGAAAGAAACCATTCCTGCTATTCTAACCTGGGGCTTCTCAAACTTGAGTGAGCATCAGAGCTACCAGCAGGCTTGGGGAGACATGCTTGGGGAGACAGGCCTGTGATTTCACAGGTCTGGGGGTGGGTCTGAGAATTTTGCATCTCTAACTGGTTCACAAGGCTGCAGGGGCTTGTCTGGGGGCAGCGCTCAGAACCCCCAGTGTATACTGAGCTTAGCCTGTCCATTGTGTTTGATGGTTTAGTTGCAGTTTCATGGCGAGTGAATTCACACTGAATTCAAACATTCAGAAACCTAGAGGATGAGAAAGGAATTATGTCTGCTAGAGACCATGAAAGGCAGTTTGGGGGCATATCGACCCTCACTACTTTGAATATTAATAACAGTGGTGATAAAGACAAAACATCTTAGACAAATTGATCATATGTCATGGTTTATCAACCAGATTATCAACAGGGAACCAGCAAGGTGATGAAGAGGTGACCTGCAGCAGAGTGTGTTTGCAAATCTTGGGGGTTTGTACTCGGGAAATCAAGTTTGCAGATTTTAATCTGTGAGCAGCTAACTAGGTAATGATTTCAGTTTTGTTTCATGAAGTCGTGAACAGGTGTTCCCATCACTCTGTACAGAGGAAGCCCCACACTGTGAAACTGTACTCCTCAGATGGGACTTGAACCCACAGTCTCTGACTCAGGAGGGGACTCGAACCCACAGTCATTTGATTGAAAATGCACACCTGGCCTCAGGACTTACTGAAGAAAGAATTCAGTGAGTGGCAAAGTGACAGGCAAAGAGTGAATTTATTAGCATAGGACGCTTGTGAGAGATACAAGCTGACAGGCAAGGGAATGCAGCCCTGAGAACAAAGAGGGCTACATTTTTATAATCAGAGAAAAATTAGAGCGGGAAGAAGACTACCTTCTTCCTCATTCTTGAGTAGACATCAAGGCTTACATCATCATTTCCTCCTTTGACCCTACACGGTCTAACTGGGACTGTCATGGTGCTTTTAAAATCATATGTATAGGGCTTCCCTGGTGGCGCAGTGGTTGGGAGTCCGCCTGCCGATGCAGGGGACACGGGTTCGTGCCCCGGTCCGGGCAGATCCCACATGCCGTGGAGTGGCTGGGCCCGTGAGCCATGGCTGCTGAGCCTGCGTGTCCGGAGCCTGTGCTCCGCAACGGGAGAGGCCACAACAGTGAGAGGCCCGCGTACCGCAAAAAAGAAAAAAAAAATCATATGTATATTAGCAAAAAGGTGGTAACATATACTAAAATATGGTAATTCATCTCAGGTTTCGCTATAATGTCTCCTTTCACCTAGGTTCTTTCCCCTTTCACCTATGTTTCTCCCTTGGCTACATGCAGGAATGCAGTTTTTTCAGGCTCCATTATCTTATTGACCTCCCAAGGCCAAATTCAGGTCTTGTATCCATTTTTCTATGGTAGTGGCCTAAGTCTGTTTAGTTTCAAAATGTTCTGATTATTGCTTAGCTGCCAGATGTTCTGGGCATTTTCTGGTTGGTGTCTAGCTTATGGTGATCTCCTAAAGTCTCTCTCTATCTAGCTTCCCCTAGTGGGATTTCTAGCTGTGTAACTATCTTATTCTATCCTTATCAACTGGATGATGGGAGGCACCAAGCAAGGCAACTATTGATCAGAAATCACCTAATCTCAGAAGCAGGGGACTGATAGGGGGCCTAAGACCATAGGATGGATTCACACAGAAGCCTCAGGGATGTCAGACAGAGGCCAGGACCCCGCCACACAGTCTGCTCTTAAATAGATGCCACTCGTGAATATCTCAGGCCAGTGAGGAAGACCCAGAACACGGTTTGTCTGTTCTCAGTGTGGGACACTTTTTTTTCTTTGACAGTGTTTAAAATAATTAGCATTTGTATCTTGCTTTACAGTTTATAAAAAGTTCTCTGTGCTCTATTTCCTCACAATTGCTCCAAACGTGCTATGATCCTTTATGACAAATGAGAAAACCAGACTCTAACAGTTTAAGTAAATTATTCAGGGCTCTGCAACTGACCAGCACTAGAGCAGAGCTTGGAACATGACTGCTGATGTAGCTGGTGTTGCTGCTACATGAAGTTCAGATAACGGCTTTTAAAAATTTTTTATTTATTTATTTTCGGCTGCATTGGGTCTTTGTTGCTACGTGCAGGCTTTCTCTAACTGCAGCGAGCGGGGGCTACTCTTCATTGCGATGCACGAGCTTCTCATTGCAGTGGCTTCTCGTTGCAGAGCACGGGCTCTAGGTGCGCAGGCTTTAATAGTTGTTGCGCATGGGCTCAGTAGTTGTGGCACATGGGCTTAGTTGCTCCGTGGCATGTTAAGCCAGATAATGTTAATTCATAACCAAGTAGACTATAAATCCCTTAAGGACAAGACTCACATTGTTCTCTCACAATGTAAAATATTCAGATAATTATATTTCAGTATAATTGGTTTCCTTTGTAATTTTATACACTTAAAAACTTTATTTGGGGACATCGAAAAGATACATGCTCACAGTCAACCTTCCGCCCCCAGGTGCCAGTGGTTTTATAGCTAGGCTTTCTCTGTCTCTTCCTGTGATGTCACTTTTAAGCTTCTGGCTTGTCTGCCTCCATTTGTATCAATAGATACCAGCTATTTGCCTTTGTTAATTAGCTGACTGCTGTATTGTTTTGAATGACACCCTGGGGCATAAATTGCTCCCCAGTCTGATCCAATTAAAGCTGAGCTTCTTAATGGGCATAGACTTTGGGGCCAATCTTTAAAGCTTGTTCAGAACCTGGACAGTTCTTAGCTGTCTCTTTGCTTGGTTCTCTTTGTTAAACTTCAGTTTGTGTATCATTTCACTCATTGTTATCATAGAAGTCTCCAAGATTGCTCACCACCAAAGTATCCTTGGAGTACCCTTATGCTTGAACTTCCCCATGTACTTTTCTAAACAAAATCTGTCCCATTAGGGACAGTTACAGAGTCCTTCATTCCTCTGGCATGGCTTTGCTCCAGAAATACCCTCTGTGTCTTTGTTCTGGGACTTGTAGCTGGAACAGTAGCCCCCTTCTCTCAGACCAACACCCTGCTCTGGATCAGGCATAGGGTTGGAGCAGTAGCCTCTGGATTTCTTGTTTTTTTCCTCCTAGTATAGAACCTCTGCTTTATCAGGGTACTGGGTGGAGGTGATGGGGGTCTAGAATTCTCAGCCTGCCCTACTTGCAGTGAAGCTTCTGCCCTAGAGTAGGGACTGAGTAGAGGAAGGAAGACTCAGATTCTTGGCCATGCTTGCCTGGAATAGAGTTTCTGCAACACAGAGCTGAGGGATGCAAGTGCTGGTGGTCTCCCCTTCCAGGAAGGTATTGTAGCTCTTGACTGGGAGGTAGGGAAGAGAGAGTCCCATCTTCTTGGCCACATCTGGGCAGAGTACAGCTTCAGTCACCCTGAGGTAAGGATAGAAGTATGTCAATGCTCAAAAGGCATAGACTTTCTGTTATTACTGAGACAGTAGATTTCTTGAATAAATATTTCTCCATTTGCTCTATGCTCATAGGACAACTTATTGAGAGTTTAAATAATTGGGTTTTTTAAAAAAATATAATTTTTACTAGTTTTGATTCATTTGCTGGGGAGAGGGTCCATGGAGCTCCACACAGTCAGTCCAGAAGTGCTTCTCATCTCATTTATTTTAATTACTCAGATGTTAGTTAAAGTTTTCTTTTGACCACCACTTTCCCTTGTCAGAAGTCAGTCTTTCAGGGGTTTCCCTGGTGGTCCAGTGGTTAAGACTTCGCCTCCCAATGCTGGGGGTATGGGTTCGATCCCTGGTCAGGGAGCTGAGATCCCACGTGCCTCATGGCCAAAAAACCAAAACATAAACAGAAGCAATATTGTAACAAATTCAATAAAGACTTTAAAAATGGTCCACATTTTAAAAAATCTGATAAAAAGGCTATTAGTAATGTTAAAAAAATAAAAGTAAGTTTTTCATTTTTTAGTGAGTAAACTTCCAAACCTCTGTTCTATGCATACGCATAGCTATATATGGACCTATAAACATTTCCAATAGTAAATAGTGTTTTATTTACTTATTTTATAAGTGGAATCACAATGTGTGCTACTATTCAGGAGTAAAGCTTGTTAAGGCAGCAGTTCTAACCCATTCTTTTTCATTGCTGTGTGGTTTTACATAGTGTAGATTGACATTGTTTTGAATGTTCCTTATGGATGGGAAGTTAAATTGCTTCCAATTTTTCAGGAATACACACAATGCTGCCCTGGAAATTCTGCTATGTGCTTCTCTGAGTCTCTCCCGACTATAAGTGTTTTCCAGCACACACTCATGTAGGAGGAACTGCTGGGTAAGAGGGTATTTGTAGCGTTCAGGTTTGCTACAGTAACAAACAAGCCCACACTGCCAGTGATGCACATTTTTTCTCACATAAGGGCTGCACAGCACCGGCTCCTCCGCTCCTGGATGAGGCTCAGGTCTATATTCTTCTCATCCCAGGTCCCTGTTGCTGAAGGTGGGATCCCTACCCTGAGTAGTATGAAGTGGCCAAACACACAGTGCTGATGCTGGACAGGTGAGATGGACAGCAGTTTATGAGTCACAAGTTCTTCCAGCCTCAGGAAGGAGGACTCCACCGACTATGCAGGGTCACACAGGGGTGCACTTCAGAGTAGAGTGAAACAGCAGGGCTGTGGGAGGCAGGCTTTGGCATAACAAGGGGTCCCCCTCATTCCCACAGGAGGATGTGATTGGCTTGTGTAAATACTTCCACAGGCTGACAGGGAGGTGAAACCCATTAAGTTGAGGACTGGGTGGAAGGCAGCTGGTCTGGCTGATGGGGAGTATTTCCTGCTGGTTGGGGGTCACACCTGTTGAGAGCAGGGAAACTCATTTAGGACTTTGGAGCCCTGTGAGGCTCACAGATGTCAAGGAAGCTCTTAAAAATTTAGGTCTTACAATACAGGATGTACTCTTGGCCTAGGGGTGGGCCCTGGGAGTCTCATGACAGTGCACAGACATGGAAACTCTTCTTCCAGCAGAGTGGGGGTGAATGCTGACAAGTGACACTCATTCTACTCCAAGTATGCACGTTAAAAATAGCAATACATTCTTGCCAAAATGCCCTCCAAAAAAGGCTGTACCAATTTATTCTCTTTTCTATAGTGTATTACCAAAGAGAGAATGTCATTCTGAGAAAGATAACATACATCATAGATTTTTAAACTAATTTCCACAATCATTATAAAGGTGAAAATATTTCTACATGTCTATAGGCCATTTGTATGACTGTCTATATCCTTTGTCTAACTACCTATTGGGTTGTTTGTCTATTTTTAAAAATTGATTTATAAGAGTTAAAATAAATGTATACTCTAAATATAAACCCTTTATAGACATAGTGTATATATTTGTGCTCTCATCTTTTTTTAAATTAATTTATTTTATTTTATTTTTATTTTTGGCTGCGTTGGGTCTTTGTTGCTGTGCGCGGTCTTTCTCTAATTGCCACGAGCAGGGGCTACTCTTCATTGCTGTGCATGGGCTTCTCATTGCGGTGGCTTCTCTTGTTGCGGATCACGGGCTCTAGGCACGCGGGCTTCAGTAGTTGTGGCTCGTGGACTCTAGAGAGCAAGTTCAGTAGTTGTGGTGCACGGACTTAGTTGCTCCACAGCATGTAGGACCTTCCTGGATGAGGGCTCGAACCTGTGTCCCCTGCATTGGCAGGCGGATTCTTAACCACTGTACCACCAGGGAAGCCATGTTCTCTCATCTTTTTACTTTGTTTATAACCTTTGTTGTATAGAAATTTTAAATTTTTATGTAGTCAAGTTATCACACACTTATCATTTCCATGCTGTGTCTTTCTTAAGAAGGTCTTTTCTACCACCATTTTGTAAATTATGCTTCTATACTTTTATTTTTTAATATTTTTATTATTTATTTATTTGGTTGCGCCCAGTCTTAGTTGCAGCAGGTGGGCTCCTTAGTTGAGGCACACGAGTTCCTTAGCCGTGGCACACAGGATCCTTAGTTGTGGAATTCTAACTCTTAGTTGCAACATGCCTGTGGGATCTACTTCCCTGACCAAGGATCGAACCCAGGCTCTCTGCATTGGGAGCATGGAGTCTTAACCACTGTGCCACCAGGGAAGTCACTCTATACTTTTAAAGTATTTTCTGTATGTTTATGTCTTAATTAGGAATTTATTTTTGTACAACATGAGAAAAGGATCTAACTTTCCATTGTAACTGCTCCAGGAATCTCTATTTCATCCCATTGTTTTATGTGTCCAACTCCTTGCTAGTATTTGAATTGCTAGAATGTGTGTAATGTATCATGTAATATATGTATGGTATTCATGCTTTTATATCTGGCAGGAACGTTTTCTCTTTCATTTCTTCTTTTGAAAAATTTCTTGGCTTCTTCCATGCATTATCTTTTCCTAATGAAATTTAGAATTATCTTGTTGAGTTTCATAAAATATTCTGTGAGGTTGTATTAAATTTATAGATTAAGTTACACAGATCTGAAGTTGTTCAAGAACAGGATTTTTTATTGTAGTTTTAAAAATCAGGAGGGAGAAATATTTAGATGTACTCTTCCTAATTATTAAGATAGTACATAGTGTTTGTATATTGACAGAGTTAATGTTTATAAGATCAGAGAGGTCAGAGTTGGTGGATAGTTATGATAATGTAGGTGAACAAATTCAAAATTTTATGGCAAACATTCTTTCTAAATTTCAATGAATAAATACAATTTTCTGTAACAAACATTCTAACATTCCAACAAATGCAGTTTATAGATCATCCTTGAGTTTATTGATTAGCAACCTTCATAGTTATAAATTGACTATCACAGAGGCATTCTACTCTTACTTTCTAAACATTTAAGAAGAAATGTAGTTATGTATAAGTTTAAAATGAAGAATCTTGTCTCATTGGTCCATAATTATTTGTCAGTCTTTTGAGATAACCAAATAAAAGCATTCCTTAATCTTCCTTATCTCAGTTACTCGTTAAATATTGCCCTTTACCTAGATGCACAAGAATGACAACAATCTTTCTCTCAAGGTTTCTCACTAAATACCCCTCTTACTTGTGACTTAATGGTTTCAGTAATTTTAAACAAAACTGAGTCTAGGGGCTTCCCTGGTGGTGCAGTGGTTGAGAGTCCGCCTACCGATGCAGGAGACACGGGTTCGTGCCCCGGTCCGGGAAGATCCCACATGCCGCGGAGCGGCTAGGCCCGTGAGCCATGGCTGCTGAGCCTGCGCGTCCAGAGCCTGTGCTCTGCAACGGGAGAGGCCACAACAGTGACAGGCCCCCGTACTGCAAAAAAAAAAAAAGAGTCTAAATTTGGGGGATTCTATTTCTACAACATTGAGTCTTACTATGTGGGATTATTTATTCATTTATATAGGTCTTTTGTATTTTCAGTAAAATGTAAATTTTTTCATAAGGATCTTGCACATTTCTTGTTAGACTCCTAGGATTGTATAATTTTTGTCATTATTGTTAATGGATCACTTTTTAAATCCAGTACATTTAAAAATGTATATACAGATATTAACTTTATACATATATATTATTTTGATCATCTTGCTGAGTTCTGTTGCTATTTCTAACACTTTTTCAATGGATTCTCTTGGGCTTTCTAGTTAAATGATCACACATCAGTAAATAGGTGATTCTTTTCCTCTTTTTTCCTAACTCAGATCCTCTGATTTTCTTCTTCCACTGGCCAGGACCTGAAATATCTTGTGGAATGGAAGTAATGACAGTAAGTGTTCCTGTCTTCCAGAATTTAATAGGAATTCTGATATTTCAACTTAAGGGTGTAATTTGCCAGATATGTTTTTATCAATAAATAAGGTTTTATCTAATCCAAGTTTATTGAGTCTTTTTCCCCCCAAATCTCAGATATGTGTTGAATTTTATTTGATTATCACTAAGAGGGTCACCCTTCCCCCACCTTTAGTCCTTTGGTTTATTACCTTACTAGATTTCCTAATGTTAAAATAGCCTTGCATTCTTAGGATACACTCTACTTGTTGGTGATATTTTATTTTAGTACAGGCTGGATTTGATTTGATAATATTGTGAGGGCTGCAGGGTTGAGCACTGACAGTTAAAGGCTTCACAAATGTCACTTCTCACATTTTATAGACCAGAACTATTCTCACGGCCACACCTAATGTCAAGAGAGCAGAAATAGAGAACTTGTTATTATTGAACAGTATGAAAGTCTGCCATTGGGGACCTTACCATTTATCATCCAAAATGGAACACTTTTTTTTTTTTTTTTTTTTTTGCTGAGCCAGGTCTTAGTTGCAGCATGCAGGATCTTTCCTTGCAGCGTGCAGGCTCTTTGTTGCGGCGTGGGGGTTTCTCTCTAGTTGTGGTGTGCAGGTTTTCTCTCTCTAGTTGTGGCGCACAGGCTCCAGAGTGCATGGGCTCTCTAGTTGAGGCAGGCAGGCTCAGCAGTTGTGGCACGTGGGCTTAGTTGCCCCGTGGCATGTGGGATCTTAGTTTTCTGACCAGGGATTGAACCTGCATCCCCTGCATTGAAAGGCGGATTCTTTACCACTGGACCACCAGGGAAGTCCCTGGAACACTTTTGAGAGTGAAAGGGGGAGCTATTAATAATTATGCTGAGGTGAAAAGTATGTTGGGTTTTTAATATTCATCTTTGTTAATTTTCTCCTGAATGTGTATGTACTGGGATGAATAGTTTCCCCCCCCCAAGTTCATGTCCACCTGGGACGTGTGAATATGACCTTATTTGGAAATAGAGTGTTTGTTTGCAGATGTAATCATGTTAAGACAAGGTCACACTGGAGTAGGGTGGGCCCTAATCCAATGACTGGCATCCTTGTAAGAGAGGGAAATTTGGACTCAGACACACACAGCAGAAAGACTGTCCCGTGAAGATGGAGGTAGAAAGTAGAATTACTCTGCCGTGAACCAAGGATCACCATGAATTTCCGGCCACCACCAAAAGCTGGAAGCGGAGGAAGGATTTCCCCCTAGAGCCCTTGGAGGCAGCTTGCCTTCGCTAACACCTTGGTTTCAGACTTCTGGCCTTCAGAACTGTGAAATAATACATTTCTGTTATTTAATCACCCAGTTTGTTCAACCTTGTTATGGCAGTTATGGGAAACAAACAGCATCAGAGACCGAGTTCTTAATGAAACCTCACAGACCATACAAGATGTTCAAGTGTGTTGGCACCCCTTTGGTCTGGGTCTTTAACCCTGGTGAGACAGGAGGCAAGCTGGGGGGGAATGTTTCCGATACGGGTGGCAGGATGAAGTGAGGGTTGAGGGAAAGGATTCTTCTCTGCACATAAAGGGAAGGAGGCAACTGTTCTTGCTCCTTCTGAAAGGGTCTCTTTGGAAATATAATGGGCCTGAGTCCTTAATTCAACTTTTTGATATATAAATAAAGTCTCCAGGGCCCAGAGAGTCCTGTGTTTGTGTGAGAGTGTGCGTGTGTGTGTGTGTGTGTGTGTGTGTGTCTTGGCTTTTTAGACTTAGAGAGTTCTCCAAGTTCTGAGGCTCACTCTTCCTTGAAATGTCCATAACTAGGGAGAGAGCTGCTTCCCTTTTTGCTACCTTAGAGAGGTTGGGCTGTATTGTTTGGCCTTCTTGGAGAGACAAGAGAAGTTTTATTATTCTTCTAAATCTAAGAAATTAACTAGACAAAAGAATGAGAATTAGTAACTACTATTAGTAGTTAGTATTAATTCGTAACTACTATTAGTAGAAATAGTAACTACTATTCCATCCTCCAGATGGAATTCTCATGGCATGTGAGGAATATCAGGAAGCAGGTCTTTTACAGGAGCACTGAGAAAACCGGGGAAGTTTTATTTCCCCACACAGTGTAAGCTGAGAGTGTCCTGGGAATACTGGGACACATGGCCATCCTATCTGTCACAGGGTGCAAAGTAATAAAGCTAGAAACTAACTACACATATGTGTGCACATGCATACACACACACACACACTGAAGATATGGGAATTTTTTAAACATCTTTGTTGGAGTATAATTGCTTTACAATGGTGTGTTAGTTTCTGCTTTATAACAAAGTGAATCAATTATACATATACATATATCCCCATATCTGAAGATATGGGAATTTATAAAACACTCCAGTGGAAAAAAATGTGTCAAAGAGGAAAGCAAATCACTTTAGAAAACCTCACAATGAGAACCTGCAGAACAGTACTAATAATCTTCAATTATCATATTATAAACAATAATAGTAAACAAGAATAATCTAAGCAAAGTTTACTTTAAAAAACACCATCAACAATAAGCAAGTCACCCTTATGAATAGAAGAAAACAGAATAGCAACTACTAGAAGATATTAGTAAATACTAAATTGATACATAAATTCAAGAGCTGCTACTTTCAGGGTCTCCCAACCGTATACAAATAATACACGGATAGCCTAGAAAAAATGTAATGAAGAAGAACATGAAATTATCAAAGTTAGAAATGCAAAAGGGGTTATAACCAGATTAGTAAGAGGCCAGATTAATAAGAGAATATCATATACATGTCCATGAATAAATTTGAAAAATATTAATAAAACAAATGATTTTCTGGAAATAAAAAATGACCCAAACTGACTCAAGAAAGGAAATATCTGAGTATATTAAGAACACTGGAAAAGATTGAAGGAATTAATAAAGAGTTCTTCTAAAAACAAAAGTTTTGATTCCTAAATGATTTTACAAATGCTCATTTGAAAGTTAAAAGGAATAAATAATTTCATCATAGAAAAAGATTTTAAAAACTTACCCCAATTCATTAACTATCATAAGATAGTTTCCCAACTCCAAAACCTAAAGATAATTTTAGTTAAGATTATCTATTAATTATCTATTGCTGCCTAAAAAATTATCCCAAAACTTGGTGGCTTAAAACAACACACACACACACACACACACACACACACACACATTTTTTTTTTTTTTTTGCGGTTCACGGCCCTCTCACTGTTGTGGCCTCTCCCGTTGTGGAGCACAGGCTCTGGACGCACAGGCTCAGGGGCCATGGCTCACGGGCCCAGCTGCTCCGTGGCACGTGGGATCTTCCCGGACCGGGGCACAAACCCGCGTCCCCTGCAGCAGGCGGACTCTCAACCACTGCGCCACCAGGGAAGCCCAAAACGACGCATATTTTTTATCCCACTGTCTCTGTGGGTCAGGAGTCTGGCTCGGCTCAGCTGGGTCCTCTGCAGGGCTGCACTCACCTTGCTGGTTGGGGCTGGGGTCATCTCAAGGCTCGACAGGGGTTCGGTCTGCTTCGTACTCACTCACGTGGCTGTCAGCCTCAGGTCCTCTCTGGCAGACAAAAGAGATAGCAGCCATTGGCCTCTCCCAAGGGCAGCTCAAACATAGCTGTGGGCTTCCTGCAGAGATGGAGGGAGAAAGTCAGGAGGACACCCAAGAGGGAAGCCAGAGTCTTTTTATATGCAACCAACAGAGACGATGCCATCGCTTCTGCCTAGTTGTTCCTTAAGAGCATGAGCCCCAGATTCAGTCCGCATGTTGTGGGAAGAATTACACAAGGGTGTGAATACAGAGTGTGATCATCAGGGCATCCTGAAGGCTGCTGTCCACAAACTGGCTAAATTCTGACTACAAGACCAGTAAATCAAATTTATGTTACAGTAAAAAAATAGTCTGACATAACCAAACAGAATTTGTGCCGGGAATGGAGTAAAATGAAGAAATCTCTTCACATGGCACACTACTTCATTAAGTCAAACCAAATACATGTGATGAGATTCAACATTCATCATAACTGTCAAAACTCTCCCCTAAGTAGCTAAGGGCCATCTACTGTGCCAGGTGCCCCTTCAGGGCTGATGCCTGTCTGACAAGGGAGTTTGATAAACCCTGCATCATCAGTGGGGCTGTGTAGGGCCGAGGCTTCCTGTTGGATGGGAAACACAGGCTGGTGATGCACAGGATCCCCTGATCTCCACCATCTCATCGAGAGGTCACCCAGGCATCTGCTGAATGTAGATGGTTGTTCTAGAGCATAGCCTCCCCCTGTGGGGTTTCCTTCTTATAGGGTAAGTGCAAATGGGGTGACAGATGTTTATAGGAGTTGCTTGGAGATTTTGGGGTCAATGGTGATAAGAGAAAAATATACACTCTGACTCAACGTGAATTCCTGGTTGGACAGGAAACAAACCAATTGAGGGATTAGACACTGCAGGATGGGCTTCAAATGATCTGTCAGGGAATAACCAAGAAACGCGTAGGTTAAAGCGCTGAGGATTCACCAGTACGTGTGTATTAGTCAGCTTGGGATGCCGTTAACAAATACCACAGACTGGGCAGCTTAGACAACAGAAATGTATTGTCCACAGTTCTGTAGACTAGAAATCTGAGATCCAGGTGTCGGCAGGGTTGGTTTCTTCTGAGACCTCTACTTGGCTTGTAGATGGCTGTGTCTTCTTCCTGTTTCCTTCATGGTCTTCCCTCTGTGCATGTCTGTGTCCCAATCTTCTCTTCTTATAAGGATACAAGCCATACTGGATTAGGGCTCACCCTAGTGACTACATTTAACCTTAACTACTTCTGTAAAGACCTTATGTCCTACTATACTCACATTCTGAGGTACAGGGGGTTAGGACTCAAACATACGAATTTGTGTGTTTCCCTGGGGGGGATACAATTCAACCCCTAGCAGCATGGGAGGGCAGCCCCTGGTAAGACCTGCTTTTAGACCAATAAAACCCAAATAGAGGATACTTCCTTAACATAAAATGTTTACCTATTGTGGAAATGAACCAAGGCCATCCAAATGGGAAGAAGCAAAGGCTATTTATTCAGAGCTTACAAGGGAGTCAGCTACCATCATTACATTTGGAAGATCCTCGAAAGGAAGGAAAAGGGTGGAATATCAGTGGGAAAAGAGCAGGTTCAGGTGAGCACTTGTGGAGGCTATGGGGGCCTAGCTAGAAGGGGGCATCTTGTGTGACTGGTTAGGGGAGCATATCTGGCTTTCTTTCTTTCTTTCTTTCTTTTTTTTTACATCTTTATTGGAGTATAATTGCCTTACAATGGTGTGTCAGTTTCTGCTTCACAACAAAGTGAATCAGTCATACATATACATATGTTTCCATATCTCTTCCCTCTTGCGTCTCCCTCCCTCCCACCCTCCCCATCACACCCCTCTAGGTGGTCACAAAGCACTGAGCTGATCTCCCTGTGCTATGCGGCTGCTTCCCACTAGCTATCTATTTGACGTTTGGCTTTCTGTGGTTGGTCCTGAGTTGGAAGTGGGAACAAAAATTAAGGAAGCTGCCAGTTATTGATCAAGTTCTGGCCATTTGGAGCTGATAGTTAGGGGGTTGTTGCTTGAAGGCAGGCTGGCTTCTGACACTGAACAAGAAAGTGAACTCAATGTGACCTCTTTATTTAATATTGTCCTGGAGGCTCATCCAGTTAACCAGGATGAAATCGAAGGTATGAAACTTGGTTAGGAACAGGCTAAGTTACCACTGTTAGCAGATAACATGACAGTACACACGGTAGGTGCAAGAAAACAAACTGCAAGCAAGTTTATATAAGAAAATCAATATATAGTTATTCTACATAGAAATAATACCTAGTTAGAAAATACATTGGAAGAAAAAAATCTCATGTATGATAACCATACAAACAATATTTAGAAATACTTGGGGGCTTCCCTGGTGGCGCAGTGGTTGAGAGTCCGCCTGCCGATGTAGGGGACGTGGGTTCGTGTCCCGGTCCGGGAGGATCCCACATGCCGCGGAGCGACTGGGTCTGTGAGCCATGGCTGCTGAGCCTGTGCGTCCGGAGCCTGTGCTACGCAACGGGAGGGCCCACAACAGTGAGAGGCCCGTGTAACAAAAAAAAAAAAAGGAAAAGAAATACTATTAACAAGAAGTGTATAAAAATATATATGAAGAAACACAAGATGATAAAACAAGGTTTGAATTTGAATACATGGGATGATATATTTTGTCCTGGAGTCAAAATATAGAAAATGAAAAATGTAATTCTCCTTAAATTAATCTGTACTTACAATATAATCCCAATAAAAATTTTACAGAGAAAAGAAAATTCAAATGTGAATATAAAGCCACAAGTCACTGGGCTTTGCTGGACCTCTGACTTCATCATCAATAGAAAGTCACAGATCTGTGCACATTACAATTGTGGTGGATTTCTCAAAATATCATTCAAGCTCATCACAACCTTAAAACTGGTAATTAGTGGCAATTAGACCCACCACTAGATCTTGTTTCCAATGTGTTAATAAAGAGGCACATATATTACTATTCCACAAATTATGTTTTTAAGTTGTATTCCAATATAATTGGTTTCCTTTATAATTATAAATATTTTATTTATTCATTAAAAACATTGTTTTGAGAAGGGACTGTGACAGATTGTATTTTCCAAAGTCGGCCACAGCAATATCTTCCACTCACCAGCTCTTTTGCAAGCGATGGTGTCAAGACCCCTGTCAACAAAAATAATCAATAAACAGTCTATAATAAGAAAAGAGTTTTATTTGAGCCAAACTAAGGACTAGCCCAGAAGCCAGCTTCCCGTATTACTCTGAGAAGCTGCTCCAGAGAAGCATGGTTTCCAGCACAGTTTTATATCTTTTCGGAACAAAGAACATTAAACAAGTCAGGGAAACATTTCTTCAAGGTTTCAAAAAAACAAACAACAACAAAAAAAAACCCAAAAAAACACCACCAACAACAAAAATCACACAGATAAGCATTTATATAGCAAGTCAGCATGGCCTTGGCACCTGGGAAGGGAGTCTTATCATCAAAGGGGGAGTACTAGCACTGGCGTCCTGGGAAGAAAAGAATTTAAACTGTATTTTTAACGTGGACATTCTTTACTTTTGGTCAATGTGCCCTTTTCTTTAATAATTAAAGCAGATGTACAATGTATGTTTGATAGGCCATAAACAGGCTATTTTAGTTAGCATAAAATTCAAGTTAACTCATGCATAAGCCAGAATGGCTTCTCTGTATCTCAATATGTGAAAATTTCTTTTATCACCCCTCAGGGTGGCATTTAACTTCCCCGTGTGTGTCTAGTGACCTAGCTGTCTAGGGACAGCTCTAGTGACCCCTCATCACCAGTGGCATGTGGGAGCAGCAATGGAGCCTGACGTGGGAGAGGAGGCCAGAAAAACCCATTCAGTATTCTCCTGGTTCTCTTGGAATGCTCAGTCTTTCCTGGGACCCAGCGGTGAGCTCTGAGAAGCCCAAGCCACATAAGTCACATGCTGGCCCTTTGGTTGACAGTCCCAAACAAGCACACCTCGAGCACCAGGCATGAGTGTAGAAGACTCCGGTCCAGGTTCCGGTTTTCTGAGTCACCCCAGCCGAGTGTCCTGTCCCAACTGCTGACCCACACCCCGTGAGCATAACTAAACAATGGTTGGTGTCCACCACCCTTTCTGTGATGCAGCATGGACACCTGAAGCAGGGCCCATGGGCTTCATCAAAGTGGTCCAAGGCAAGAGCAGGTCTTAACTACGATATTTCCTGGCTGGGTCTGGAGATGCCAGTGTTGCCATCTTGACCTTGCCACCCCTGGCTCCTGCAAGGCCGAGGTGCAGCTGCAGGTCTGGGTGTGCATGGAGCTTGGGCTGTGGCGGGCTGTGGCAGGCAGTGGGCGTGCCCCAGCTGGGTTGATGGAAGGAACTCCAGGTTGTCCCACAGTTCCAGCTGAAGTGAAGTTCCACATTGTGGCGCTTCTTGACACAGAGAGTTGGAATCCCTGGGGTGGAAGGGCCAGATGAATCCCTGCTGCAACTTGGTATCTAAGTAACTGCAGGTCTTTACCTCCCCTTTGTTGTCTTCTCGCTACAGAGGAAAAACAGGGCCTTAGACACTTGCCCAAGGTCACAGAGCCCAGCACTAGAGCCACAGGCTTAGTTACTGCAGTTTCTGTAGCACGTCATTGGGAGATTTTTGTTTTTTAGAAATTGACACAATAATTCCAATTTTTTCTTGAAGAATGAACAATTGAGAATCCAGCAGGGTTGCCTCTTCTCAGAGCTGTGTCTAAAGCGAGTATGTATTGTAATTAGAACATATGTAGAATAAAATTACTACCAAAATTCCCTGGTAGCAGGCTCAAATCACCAAGGCTGTGATCCTTGCCGCATAGAAGTTAGGAATAATAAGGCAAGGTGTTCCCCTACCATTGACTTGATTTTTATTCTCAGCTCATGTCATCAGATTTTTGTAAGTAAAGTGTGTACATGATGCAATTCCTCTGTAGTCAGGAAAGTTGGACGAAGAGGCAGCATGGGGACATGCACCAACTGGGCAATCCTCAGCCCAGCCCTGGCCACACAGCCAAGGGGACATGGCTCCAGCCTCAGTGGTCCCCCCAAGAATGGGGCTATACCACACTTCTAACTCCAACATTCTGTAATTCCAAAGGGCAATTTCCAGACCTCCCGTGTTCTAGTTAGAGCCGTCAACTCCCAAATCTCGGTGTCCTTTACCACATAATCGACTGATCAATCACAGAAGCAGTTATTCTGTTTTATAAAGGAGTGACATCACAGGATTTAAATACTGCTTTTGATAGAGTAAAAAAGTTTTAAAATATTTCCTTTTGTGAGGAAGGAAGGAAGAAGTAGGAAAAAACAATGGACAGGAATAGAACCAAAATTAGAAAAGTTTCCCAGAAAATATGGAAAAAAATAGTAACTTCACTTGAAAACAAAATAATATAAATTTAAAGCTACATAAAGAAAAATAAAATTAACTTTAAAATTTAGCAAGTACATAAAGATACTATTCCATATTATTTCAATTCACTTATTATTTGCAAAAAATAATATCCTATGTTGATATGTCGACACGGTACATTTGATAAAAATACATACTGCTGTTGTAAAACAGCTTTTGACAAGGTTTTATGTATTCTCTGTAATATAACATCTGAGTATAATAGCACATAATAATCATTGTGTCCTTCTCTAAGATAAGCGTTTTTACATGTATGTTTTTACCTAATTTTCACAATGATACTATGAGATGAGTACCCTTATCTCTCATTTTACAGACAAAACTCAGAGAGGTTAAGTTATAAGCCCAAGACCACACAGCAAGAGAGGGTGGAGCAAAGATTGAACCCAGGCAGGAAGAATTTGGAGACTGTCATCCTTTTACTCAACTAAGTATATTTAATCTGTATTCTGAACCACTAAATAGTACAACAGACAAAAGAGAAAAATTGTAGTGGTTTGACCATTTAGAGAACCAGTTTAGAGAACCAGCAAATATTGGCATAAAAGAGAAATAAAGCATAAAGTGATGAAAAAGAAGAGAGGATTTCCTAGGGGTAGTTTAAAACAGTTTAGTTCCACTTGGAAGTATAAATGGGACAGGAAGAAAATAATACAGAATAAATAAAGGACACATTTTATGAATCTCACAATTACAGAAACACTAAATATAATCAGTAATGCTTCCACTGGGCACTGTTGTTCTGACTCTCTGGGAAAAATTTAAATTACCTTGTGTAATGGGCTGAACTGTGTCCCCCCCAACCACCAAAATGCATATGTTGAAGTCCTAACCCACAATACCTCAGAATGTGACTGTCTTTGGAGATAAGGCCCTTTAAAAGGTGATTAATGTAAAATGAGGTCGTTAGAGTGGGCCCTAATCCAATCTGACTGTGTTCTCATAAAAAGAGGCTATTAGGACACAGACATGCACCCAGGGAAGACCATGTGAGGACACAGGGAGAAGATGGCCACCTACACTCCAAGGAGAGAGACCTCAAGAGAAACCAGCCCTGCCTATACCTTGACCTTGGATTCCAGACTCTGGAACTGTGAGAAATAAATTCCTATTATTTAAGTCACCCAGTCAGTGGTGTTTGTTATGCAGTTCGAGCTGACTGATACACTTTGCATCCATGTACCTTGGTGATGTGCAGAGCCACCTGAGGATAGTTTGTTTAGTCTCCACATCCTCTTTACAGCCCTTACCTGCCTTTGTCCCACCTACCAGTTCTAGCCAGCACTGTTGAGATGGAACCTTCTGCCTCAGTTTTCTGTACTGCTGCACAAATTCTAAAGTTCCAGCATTTCAGGGGCAGCGAGGAGGAGTGACAGCTGTGAGGCTCATTGTTTGTGTGCTCCTAGATGGAGCAATTAATACCCATGCTGCTGGATACCTCACCTCAGCCCTTGTTTTCCTATTTTCTGGCATGCTTCATTTGTACAGGCAGGAAACTGGCTTATACCTGTCACCCACTCAGCTGCAGCATCTCTAAATTAATATCATTCTGCTTGGAAGTACATAAGCCTGCCCAGTCATCAATCAGATAATTCAAGATGTTGTCGTCAAATGGGGTGTCTGTTTTCTTCTTACTGGTAAAAATAGTCCATTGCCAGTTAATAGACATTGCAGGGCTTCACACTGCAGAACACAGCACCACTATGTGGAGTCCATTCTGATGTTGATGTCTGAGTCATTTGAAGAGGTTGAGAAGAGAAACAACAGACCCTGCCTCTGTCCCTCTCATCCTTTGAACTGTGTAGCTGGAGAAAGCACTTGAGTATGGAGGATGCTGGTGACTATGGAACATTGTGAAAACCCAAAATAATAAATTCTTTTGTTTACATGTCCCTGCTTTTGGAATCTGAATAAGACCAAGGACCCACTCAGGCACTGGGCACATGCTTTACAGGTTTTCTTCACCAGAACTGACTTCACGGGCACACGTTCCCAGGGCCCCATGCTTCTGCATGGCCGTCTTGGAATCCTTAATAATTTTGAGCAATCAGTCCTGCATTTTCACTTTGCACTGGGCCACACAAATTATATAGCTGGTCCTGCTCTTTAACCAGGAGATAGAAAAATGTCCTCAAAAAAGCAATGAACCTATTACTAGGTGAAAGTAGCTGGTGTGAAAAGACTACATACTGTATGACTTCAACTAAACAACATTCTGGAAAAGGCAAAATTATGGAGACAGTAAAAATATCAGTGGTTGCCATAGATTAGTGGGGAGAGAGGGATGAACAGGTGGAGCACACAGGATTTTTAGGGCAGTGAAACTACCATGTATGATATAGTAATGATGCATACATCTAAACCTATAGAATGTACAGCACCCAGAGTGACCCTAATGTAAGCTATGCACTCTGGCTGCTGCTGCTGTGCCAATGTAGCTTCATTGATTGTAACAAATGTACCATGCTGGTAGAGGTGTTGATAACGGGGGAGGCTGTACATGTATTGGAAATCTCTGTACCTTCCTCTCAGTTTTGCTGTGAACCTAAAACTGCTCTAAAAATATAAGATCTATTAAAAAACAAACAATGTACCAGTGATGGTCCGGGAGGCTGAAGACATGCCTTCCTTGTGCAGAATGCTGAACAGTTGTAGAGTTGTAGAGGTTTTTTGTTTTTGTTTTTTAATGCATTGTTGCCAAAGATAAACATAAAATATTTTATTTACTTTATTTTTAAAAACTTTTGGTGGTAACTATTTCTGAGATTGGGTTTTTCTTTCTCTTTCATGCTGGCATTTTAGGGTATCCTCATTTCACAAGCAAAACATGTTTTAAGCTTTAAAACAAATTTAGACAGGCTGCCGTTGGAATTCACCAGTTTCTAAAAGTCCATGATGTATTTCATGTTGTTGATTAAAACCTGGCTTCCAAAATGTTTCCTTGTGAGACACATGCTTGGTCTTCGTTTCTGGAAGGCTGAGTTCTGCACCACTAACCCGTGTGCAATGACTTCACTCTTTCATCTGCCTGGGAAAGGAAGCCGACTCCAGCGCCTACAGCTTAACGCAGCCTCATCTGACACTCGTTTCCTGTTGCAGGAATCCACTGGCTGACTCTGGTTTCAGTCGGACTGCTCAAAGCTGAGAGCTCAATTTTGGCAGGAATCAGCATTAAGAAAGCAAATGTTTCCCAAATCCCAACCTAGGAGTGAGTTTCAAAAGTTTACAGCAATGCAGTAGCCTTTGGATAGAAAGCAAGCAGGCAGTTAGACAGCAGAAAAGCCCATTCTCCAGTAGGTGTGGTTTGTGTTGCCCAAAGCTGAGCAGGTACAAGGTGATTCTGGTCACTTAAGAAACAAAAGTAAATGACCTGAGATGTCCCGTCGTGTGTGCCGAGGGCAACGTGGACAGAGCTCCTTTCAAGTGTGGTCCTTACAACCAATCACTCCTCGATTGTGTTATGTGGACACCTCGGTTAAAAACATCCAACCTTGATGTCTCACGATCTTGAACTGTAATCTTTTACACACTGAAGGGAGAACACAGGCACACAGAAACATTTGGGGGCACCAAAGCCTCTACAGCAGTCACCCACAGTGTCAGGGATGTGGGGCCACCCCTCGCTGTCCATGGTCCTCTTCTTGCTCAGCTGGAGTCTCCCTGGGGAGAGCTGGCTGCAGGTGATAGGCTGCCCCCTCCACCCCCACCCATATCCTCTCTCTGGGTCCCTGTCACCCACCAACCAGCTCCGCTTCCTCCCCTGGCGGGGCCCAGGCAACATCATGATGGGAAATGCTGGAAGGTTCTACTACTGCCAACTGACCAGGAGAAAGCACCCGCCCTCTGGACTCCTTTCCCGCCTGCCCAGTGAGGAGTGTCTTCTTAATTCTAAGACATTAAGGTGCTTGGGAGCCTTTGGGTTAGAATCACAGTGGTTCCTGGAGAACCCACAGGCACCCCCAAGAACTCCACCATATTGGAGGAGCTGAGTGAGGCCCTCTGGTTGGAACCGGTCATCCAGGGCAGCTCCAGTGGCCTCCGCGCACCCCATGGACAGCAGAATTTCCTCTTGTTTCTGTGTTTTCTCACCTGAGCAGCCCACGCTGCTCTGAGCAAATATAAATTGGACGCTTGTTTAGTACTTTAAGTCATGAATGGCATTTCCAGATCAATCACTGTACTCAAGTGACAGTGGTTTGAAACTGGCAAGTGCACAGATTCTCATTTAACAGAAGGGATGCGAAGCAGATAATTCAGACGTGGAGTCAAGAGAAATTTATCTTCATAACCGCTAGGAGGTATCCTTTCTCTGCGCCTCATTTTCCTTTCCTGCAAAATAGGAACCCTGCATAGGCCTATGGTGAGGTGTCACAGCCAGGGCCTCTGACATACCCACAGCAGTGGGTAGGAGAAAGTCCCCTCACAGAGTGCAAGCCTACAGGAGATCATGGCATGGTCAGAGGGAAAGGGATGGCCTGTCTACCTGTCTTTACTCTTTTTTAAGTTGTATAATGTATACACAGTAAAATGCATGAATCTTAAATGTAGAGCTTGGTGAATGTCTACATATGTATATGCTGGTTTAACCACCACCCAGATAAAGATATAGGATCTTCATCCCTTCATCCCTGCAGAGGAGAAAAAAGTCACTTTTTCTTCTACCCTCTTAGGTTCAGGGAATAAGGCATGCAAATTAAATTGACAAAAACAGATTAACAGGAGAGGAAAAAAACAGAATTTATTGATTTGTGCAGCATTCATACATGTGGGAGAACTCAAAGAGTTGGTTAGAATTTGGGGCTGGATGAGAAATCATAGAGCAGTGACAAGATGAAGGCAAAGGGGTGTGGGCTCCTGGGGTGATAAGTTGTGGGAAGGTAAACTTATGGGGAAACTAATGGAAGATGAGGGTTACTTAGGTTTGTTGTGCAGACCCATGTCAGTGCTGACTTTCTGATTCCAACGATGACTGTTTTTTTCCTCCTGGTGCAGAAGCATGGTGAGGGTGGGGTGGCGGGAGCAGCTTCTTAAAGGGGAATTTATGCCCTGCTTTTAAGCAGATGCGGAGGGTAGAGAGCTCTTCCTGCATCTGCCGTTTCTCAACTGCCTTCAGCTCAAAATAATCCTTATGCCAAAATGGCATATTTTGGGGTGGCATGTTCTGGTCCCTTTTCATCCCCGAAGGCGTGCCTCACCCAGTCAATCCCCCACTTTCCCCAGGAAGCCACTATTATTTTATTTATTTTCTGGGATTTTTTTTTTTTTTTTTTTTTGCGGTACGTGGGCCTCTCACTGTTGTGGCCTCTCCCGTCGCAGAGCACAGGCTCCGGACGTGCAGGCTCAGTGGCCATGGCTCACGGGCCCAGCCGCTCCGCGGCATGTGGGATCTTCCCAGACCAGGGCACGAACCCATGTCCCCTGCATCGGCAGGTGGACTCTCAACCACTGCGTCACCAGGGAAGCCCTGGGATGATTTTTTTGAGGTAGGTTTCCCCTACCACTGGTTTTCCTTCCAGATCTTCCAGCCCTTCCAGCCCACCATGGGGAAGCAGTAGGAGTTCTGTGTTTGGGGTACAGCTTGCCTATTGATCTGTCCACTTTGTGATGAAGGGTGGTAACTGAGGTCAAATTCAGAATTGGGGTGCACCAGCCTCAGCTCTCCCATTCTAACTTTTTCCTCCACTTTCCACAGGCTGTTTTATCCACTTTCTAAAGGGAGAGTTCCTATTGCTTCCTGCAGGTAAAATGCTGGGCCATGGTGGGTAGCAGCAGTGGAAGCAGGCAGCCGTTGGCAGACTTATTCATAAGACACACCTCCAAAGGCGCTCCTTGCTCCCTGCTCATCCCTGACCTGGGCTTTGCCTGCAGCCTCCTCTTCTAGCCACTGCCCCTTCCTTCGAGGCCCCTCTACATGTTCTGGGAAGTGCCTTATCTGCTGACAGCTGGCTTCCATCTCCCAGAATTGTCCTGACATTTATGTTCACTAAGATCCCCTTCTCATTCCTTTCACTTGAATGAGCTGATTCCTTCCATGCTGTAGTCCTGGGGGCAGAAAAGACAAAGGATGACACCCAGTCTGACCTGCTGAACTGAAACCCCATCCAGGTTTTCAATAAGAGTTGTGTTTTTTTTTTTTTTTTTTTTTTTCGGCTGTGTTGGGTCTTCGTTTCTGTGCGAGGGCTTTCTCTAGTTGCGGTGAGCGGGGGCCACTCTTCATCGCGGTGCGCAGGCCTTTCACTGTCGCGACCTCTCTTGTTGCGGAGCACAAGCTCCAGACGCGCAGGCTCAGTAGTTGTGGCTCACGGGCCTAGTTGCTCCACGGCATGTGGGATCTTCCCAGACCAGGGCTCGAACCCGTGTCCCCTGCATTAGCAGGCAGATTCTCAACCACTGCGCCACCAGGGAAGCCCCAAGAGTTGTGTTTTTATTATTTGTTTGCTTGCTTGCTTTTCATGGAAAAGTATCCTTGTCTGAAGAGTATATGTATTTGATTTCCTGCAGTCTGCTCTCAGGAAAACTGCCCCCCCCTTGCTGCCCATGAAGCCATCAGGGACCCCTGGCTGCCCCCAAATAAGTTCAGATGCAGGGGTTCTTAGGAGGCAGAGGGGAAGATGTGAGGTCCATGACTGGGAAGTGTGTCCAGTATTTTCACTGTAAGCATCTCTGCCACAAGCATTTTTGTTGCAAACATAAACACTGCCTAACTAATTGGCTGTAAGGTAATTTTGCCGTAAAAGATAAAATAACTGTTTGATGGTTTTGAGTTAGACAGTTTGGTTTCAACTGGCTGAAATGAATTAGCATTTCATCCAGCTAGTGATGTTATTGATGGCTTTATTGACCTGACAGATGACGATGATTTGTCCCAAGAGTGGTTTCTTATTTTGAAATGCACTACATTGGTGGAGAAAAAGGCTGAGGGCCTCGAAGGCTCAGAGTTGAACCCACATTTACCATAGAACTTTGAACAATTCAAAGTTCACATCAACGAACATGTGACAAGATGCCAAGAATCAACGACAGTGTAGAGGCTTTCACTGCACAGTATGAAGCTCAGATATAAATATGCATCCTAGTGATTGGAAATTGACACCTCTTTTAATGAAGGAAGAAATTTTAGCACAAAAGAAAAGAAGTGTGATGTCAAATGAGAAGATGAATCAATAAGCAAAAATATATATAATATGAATGAAAGTCTTGGAAGACAAATGCTTAGGTGCAACTCACAAAATAAAACCAGTTCTTTGTGCAGTATTGCCATGAATCTACACACATTTTAAATGAATTCACATATTTTGTATGTGATAAAGTCTTTTTAATTTTGTTATTCATTTCTCACGTTGCTTTATTTCCTTTTTAATGTCCCTATTTTATTTTCTGTTATTTTATCTTTTATGGCAAAATTGCCTACAGCCAGTTAGGCACTGAACATGTCTGTGGCAAAAATGCCTGCGCTGAAGATGCTATGGCAACGATGCTGAGGGTGAAGATACCTAGAACTCAGGATGCATGGCGGGCAGTGCAGAGAAGGAATGGGGATTCATTAAGGCCCAAGACTTACCCTCCCAGCTGCAAGTATGTAAGCTCCCATGTGAATCAGGAGCCATCCCCCTCAGAAGGCTGCTGTGCAGGGTCACGCAGCTAAGACCAAAAGAGCACCCAGGTCAGGGTCAGACTTGCAGGAAGTGCACCAGCAAAGGCAATTTTAAAAATCCCTGCTAAGACATCACTCTGAATTGTCCACATTGGGCACTAATTACCAGTAGCTGGTTTATTCTGGTGTGTAGCAGGCATTCCAGGGCCAACAGGGAAAGATATCCAAGAGGAAGGTGAAGATTAAAATGGAATAAAGAGAAAGCCAAGGAGAGGCAGGTTTCTGTGTATTTCTACAGCCTCTATTATATTAACTTATAGCTTAATTCTTAAAATCATTGAAGATCCCAAAGAGCTTTTGTTTATGTGGGTTACATTATAGATGTTTACCATACTAGAATTAAGACCAAGTAATGTTAAACTATTTAACATTAATTCATTGAAAAATAGCAATAGCAGGCTCATTTACTGTTTTTTCGTTCAATGCTAATATAAAACACATATTTATTTAAATTAATATATTTTGTAAACAAGAAAAGAATTTAGTTGAGAAGTGCTATTTTGAATTTTTGCAGTTGTTTTTAATGTCTGGCTTAATAAGAGACAACTTGATTGTTACGTATGTTTCCACATTCAGCCTGTTGTGGTATCACATATCACGTAGCTTCTGGAAAACTCCCCTATATATTTGTGAGAAAATGAGTGTGAAAAAGGCAATAATGTGGTAGAGCAGGTGTTGGCAAAATATGGCTCTGGGGCCAAATGTGACCCACTGCCTGCTTTGTAAATAAAGTTGTGTTGGAACACAGACAAGCCCATCATTTACCTCTTGTCTATGGTTGTTCTCACCCTGTAAAAGCAAAGTTGAATGGTTATGACAGAGACCAGAGACCTGCCAAGCCTAAAATATTTATCTGGCCTTTTTCAGAAAAAGTTTGCTGGTCCCTGTTTTAGATTATTATGAAAAGAGTTTTGAATTCCTGGATTCCTGAAAGGGGCTCAGAAACCTGCAAGTATCCCCAGACCGCACTTCATCAATGCCCGTTGTCCATGCTTTTTCTTGCATCCCCGCTTTGATTCATGCATTCATCAAATATCTCTGGACTCCTTGAGGACACATGGTGCTTATCTCAAGGAGCCCCCAGTCTAGATGGGGCAGGCAGGGAGCCAGCAGTGATAAGCACCATGATGGAGGAGAGGAGAGGACCACGAAGACAGAGCTGGCGAGGTGAGTTGACCAGGTAGAGGTGGGAAAGGAGGTGACATTTTTGGCATAGGGAAAGCAAAACTTTTAAGGACCTGCAATGTTCTGGTTTGTGTGGAGCACCGAAACCCATTCACACCCCCGTGTCCTGTCCTCGGGTACCGTGGGAAGGTGTGATACCCAGGACTTGGCCGAAGACTTTCAACAAGGCCAGAGTCACCTCATCCAGCAGGGCTGCTGCAATTCCTTCCACCAGGTGCCCGCCTTTCCCCAGGGCAGTGGAGGGCCTCTTCCTTTCATCTACAGACACCCCAGCCCCCACCCACCAAAGAAACACTGTAAGGTGAATGCTGTGCTCCTCGGGTCAGCCCTCCAACAGAGAGAGGTGGGAGCCCACAAATGCCATGTGCACCTTGTAGGAAGCAGTGTATTAGGGCACTTACACTTGACCTTGGCATTTTGAAATCTGTAAGAATATAGTTTTGTCACAATGGAAACTTGAGAAGGTTTTTGTGTGTCCCTTGATGAGAAGCCCTTACTACAAAGGCTCCAGATTTGTACACTGAGGAAGAGCTGAAAGACACCTGGGCCCTGGGGCTGGAAAAGGCAACAGTTTTGTGAGTACCAGTTTGAACAGGCTCCCTTACCAAGCGAGGTGTTTCTTCCTAGAATGTAGAGATAAGATGAACTGTGTAGTAGAAGGCCCTGTAATATAGTAAAACCTGGCTCTCAGGGGTGTGCAGCTAACAAGGTAACTGCCATGCAGGACCATCAGTTGGATCTGTGTGTGGACAAAGTAGGGTGGATCTTGTTGGCAATCTCTGCTGTCACCCACACAGAGATCCAGAGATGATCTCTGATAACTGTGAGTCAGTTAGCACTGGTGCTGCCTTTGCTATAGTAGGAAAAGGTATTGGGTTTGATAAGCATCTAAGGAAGGACATAGCTCCTATGACAATCACTTAATTTTGTTGCACCATTACACACTTGTTTCAAAGATTTTACCTACCAAATCAAAGGCTGTTTCATCTACTGTTTCAGGAACAGAAATAATCAGAAGGTATTAGAATAAACATAGCCTCAAACTGGAAACTACCCAAATGCCCATCAATGGTAGGATGGATAAATGAATGGTGATATCTTCATGCAATGGAATACTACTTAGCAATAAAAAGGAACCACCTATAACAACACCAATAAAATGGGTAGGCTCCCTCCCTCTCCCGTTCCTTCCCTTCCTCCCTCCCTCCCTTTCTTCCCTTCTCCTTCTTCCTCCCTCCTTCCCTCCTTCCTTCCTCTTTTTTCTTCCTTGACTTTCATGTCTTATTCATAAACTTAAATTTGTAATTTGATAAAAATTAAGATGTTGCTCTACATGTATTAAAAACCATTTCTTTATCCACCTTTATGAGTTATTTAAATTTTCTTTTTGATAAATACAAATAGTTACTGAGATCTACTTTTCTGATGATTTCACAGCTCTCTAACTAATATGCTATCTTAAACCAAATAGGTCCAAACGATCCATACTCTAACACCCCATCCCTAGGAATACATACCATCTCGTGCATTCACAGAGAATTTACTGAGCCACTGGCACAGCTAGGGGGTGGCTCTGCCCTGGAGAAGTTTTAGGCATGGCTCAAGGAAAGAAGGAGCCAGAATTGAAGCAGCCAAGAGAGATGCAGATACTTAAATCCAAGTTATAGGGACATCCCAGGGGTGGACCAACTGCTTGGAGTCATCAGAACAGCTGGCCATGCTGAGCCCACTGCTGCCCCCACCCTGGATGCAGGGGTCAGGACTTTTCTGTTAAAGGGAAGCTAACAAATTGGCACTGGCTGTGTTCTGTCTCGAGGTTTGGGGAAGCAAGACATCCAGATTCCAAAGACAAATGAAGCAGCCCTGCAGAGAGAAGCAGAGGCTTCGGGGCTCCTAGATGAGGTTTCTGCCCTGCGCTCCAATGGGTGGTCCACCTCTTCTGCATCTTTATATTGACCTGACCCTTTCCCTTTGCTATTTCCACTTTTTCCCTCATGACCAAGAGTCTAAGCATGCCATATTTTAATAAGGCAAAATATCCCGTTTATTGGATACATCTAACCCTGTAATATCAGGGTGGAAGGACTGGCTTTCAAGTTCGTCTAATGTAAGGTGTTTCATACTTTTATCTTTTAACAGAAGCCACAGAAAAGAAAAAAAATACATTTACACTCGGGCCCATTTTGTACACATACGTGCCTCATGGACATATAAAACACTGTAATGAAAGTTTGATAAGACAATATTTATCTTTACTGTATGTGATACATCTCATCTCCCTTCTCCCTTCTCTTCAATTTACTCTCTATTAGATTCTGTTAGAAAAGGTGGTTGTTAACCTACTAAATTAATTTTAGGATCTATGAATGGTTGTGCCCTGTAGATTGGAAAATACTGCTTTGATCATCTCGTCTCTGCTTACTGTCCAATCCCCTGAGTAAAATATTGTGTCTTATAAGATTTTCTTACATAGCTAGGAAGAAAATGAAGCAACAGTCCGTGTGAGTATTTCTGCTTGTTTGGGATCTATTTCCCACCATAGAAGATCAAACCGGGCTTCTGCCTGGCTGTGAGCTCATGGCCTCTGTCAGTTTAGTTGTACAAGGCTCCCCCAGGAGACTGGGCATTTACAGAACTGAATTTCTGACTCTGCAAAGCTGAGGGTCCAACCCTAGACTTGGCGTCCTCTCTCATTCTGGTACATGCAATCACCAATACTGTCAATACTTCATTTTAATATCACCTTCTCTGGAAACCTTCTGTTAGGGCCTGAATTATGTCTGCCCAAATCCATATGTTGAAGTACTAACTCCCACCCCCAGTGCCCCAGAAAGTTACTATATTTGGAGGTAAGGCCTTTAAAGCCCTGTGTCTTTCTGTCCTCACAGGCAAGTGGCCTTTCTTGGTTCCAAGGCATGCTTGGAGGGTGAAGCTGGGACGGTGAGGTCCAGGAATACAGGGTGGAGGCACACTGATGGTGGCCAGTTCAGGACCTGTCTCAGAATAATGCTTAAAACAAACACTTAGGATTACGAAAAAAATCCATTTTATTGAAAATCCTGGATAGAATGTAAGAAATAAATTTGTGATATAGTAATATGGATGCTTCTTTATTAACAATGTAATAAGCCCTAGAAGCGGGTCTAACGGTCACTGTAATTTTGAATAGTGATGAGCACAAACAGTAATTCAGGGTGAGATGAGACGACTGAGATTTCTATTATTGACAAAGGCACCAAGTTGTGCTGATGTTGCTGTGGTTTGCTACCCGCATTCATAGTAGAAGGAAATGCTAAGTTGTAGTTAGAAGCTAGTGAAAATGAGTAAGTTAGTTAGTTAGCTGGTTAGTTAGCTAGTAATTTGTTTCCATCCACATTCTTGGTCCCTTGAATTTTGTCCATGGGCCCCATGGTAGAGTTTCTGCCCACGCAGAAGTGACCATACAATGCAAGACACAGCTTACAAGTGACAGCTTCCCAACGCACTTCCCTGGCTGGGGAAGGCCTCCCCCAGGGCAGGTACACCCTTGCTGTTTCCCCAAAAGACACAGTTTCTTCCTGAGGTCCTACTAGAGCCCTCTCCATCTAACCCCTGGACCGGGGTCATCCCTGCATTTCCTGCAGGTCCCCAGCTTTGATCAGACACACAGATGCCTGGGTCTGCAGGGTCCAGGCTGCGTTACATACCGCAGGACGGAAGGAACAACTCACCTGGCTGAAACCCGGACAGATTGAAAACAGCTGGTTGGAACAGTGTGACAAGCACCAGGGTGCCGTGGTCGGCCTCACACGCACAGATGCATGCATAATCAAGAATTTCAGAACTGTGGGAAACACTCCCTCTTCAGGAAGCAGCAGAAGTTCACATGGCCTGGGGGCAGAGGGTCTGCTGAGGGGCCTTCCCTGCACACAGCACAGTTGAGCAGGCAGGGCCTGCAGGGCGGAGGAGGAGTGTGGGGAGAAGCAGTACTTAGGATCAATCCTGCAAAATGACGGGAAATTACTCAGTGAAATCCAGAAGAACACATTGACCCCTGCTTGACTAGGGCTCAAGGCAGGACTCACATTTCTAGCAAAGTCTGCAAAAGCATGTGAAGTGAAATAATGGGGAACAGATTGAAAACCAGCCCAAGACGAGTGGGAGCGCCAGGGGTCAGAGTTCAGGCAGCGTTTCTGGAAAGAGAATAAAGAGCGTGTTTCTTGGTTCTAATTTTCACATGCCTGAACTATGCAACCAGACAAATATTTGTGGATCTCCTCCAGCGCTGTAGAGCCCGTCATGGGAGCCCGAGGAGGAATGTTCCTGCATACCAGTCTCCCTGCCGGCCCCAGATTGCCCTGCGGTTCACCCTAGCTCTCAGGAACCCCGAATTTCCCAAAGGAAGCTGCAGTGGAACCCAGACTGTCTGCTTCCCCGGGTTAGGCTGCTCACACCTCCCACCACCTCTGAGCCTCAGTCTGTGCTCAGAGCTGGGGGTCACTAGGCTTTGGGGGAGGGGACATGGGGTCTGGACACTCAGCTAAGGGCTCAGTGAGCTCAGGAGGAGGACGGGGGATGAGCACACATTTGTCCGTGGTGCATCTGACTGTCACAGGGTGCGGGTGAGCCTGAGAGAGTTGTCACAGCTGGGCAGACGGCTCACGTCCCTGCCCTGCGATGTCTGCAGCTCTGTAAACCTGGGAACGTGGAATTCCACGAGCCTGACTTTGGCCAAAAGGGCAGAAGCCCAATGTGACATATCTGTCTATGACTCCGTTCACATAGCTGCTTAGTAAAGACCTGGGAAAGGCTGCCCTGTTCGGTCAGCCTGTTCCTGATACATTCTCCTGGCTAACTACCGATTGGACCATACTGTCCACTCTAAGACACATAATTTTTTCACAATCTGACATTTCTGAAACCCAAACGCTGCCACCAGCCAGGAGGTGAATCGTGGCATCATTGCAGGAGCAATAGCTCTGGTGTTGGTGATGACACTAATAGCTAAAGTTTAAATTAAATTTGGGTGTCTCTGGTTTTTACTGAAAAGTCACATCACCATGAACATTGAAAGGAAAGGCTGTTTTTAGCATATAAGTTTGCCTAAGGTGTACACCACGCAATAATGCAATTAAAGATATAGGACAGAAGCTCATCTCTTATGCCTGACTCCTATGCACTACCTGAGGGTGGAAACTCCCTCTTAAGAAACCTCCAGGGACTTTCCTGGTGGCGCAGTGGTTAAGAATCCACCTGCCAATGCAGGGGACATGGGTTCGAGCCCTGGTCCAGGAAGATCCCACATGCTGCGGAGCAACTAAGCCCATGCGCCACACCTACTGAGTCTGTGCTCTAGAGCTCGCGAGCCACAACTACTGAGCCTGCATGCCACAACTAGTGAAGCCCACGCGCCTAGAGCCCGTGCTCTGCAACAAGAGAAGCCACCGCAATGAGAAGCCCTCGCATGGCAACGAAGAGTAGCCCCTGCTCACTGCAACTAGAGAAAGCCCGCATGCAGCCACAAAGACCCAACACATCCAAAAAACAAACAAATAAATAAATAAATAGAATTTAAAAAAAGAAACCTCCAGATAATTTCCAGAAATAGATAATTCAGATAAAAAGATAGCAAGACTTTGGACTCAACTAATCAGAGTTGGTTTTCACGGCCCCCACCAAAAAAATCCTCAATGAAAAATACTAGATTACAAAATAATGTACATTTAATATGGAGTTTTCTTTTTCCCAAATAGCTGTTATTAAGTTGATGATGTTCTAACAAGTTGATGACTTGTTAGAAGCAAGGAAATGTCACAGTTCTGGACTACACGTTTTGAGATGCATTACACAGCTTCCTGTTGGTTCCTGCTCTGCTTTCTCTCCCAGAGATATGGCCTCCACTCCGCCACCTGGAACGTGGCTCTGAAGTGAGCATCTGATCCTCTGACTCTGACGTGAATTCCAGCAATGGGTCTGCAGGGTTCCACGTCAGGGGCTCTTTTCTTCACACCCCAGTGCCCTGTAGACCCTCTGAAATTATAGACACAATTGTATTTGTGGGCAGCATTTCAAGGAACGTGGCCATAGCTTTGTCTGGATTCTCAAAGAGGTTTGCTCCCAGACCTCCAAATGAGGTGCACTGCCTACAGAAAAGCATCCACATTCCTTCACATGTACATTAGCCCATCCACAATTTGGACCTTCTGCTGCCTGAGTTTCTCCCTTGTATTCTATAAATCCAACAACCGTGAAGCACTTGTAATTCTTTGAATGTGCTGCGGTATTTAATGGTTTCATATTACTGTACCTGCGGCACCTTCTGGAATGTTCTCCCCATACAGCCTGCTTGCCCTTGCCAGCTGGCACCCTCTCCTTCATCCTTCAATGTCCCCTCCAGGTATGACTCCCTCGGCACAGCTTTGATCAACCGCCTGAAGAGAACCAGCTTCTCCCTGATACGGGTTTAGCATCATCAACAGTTCTGTTACTGTGCAGGTCACGGCACTGCAATCCTGCTCCTTTCCACTAGGAGTTTCCACTGTATGTTTTCTCTTTGCGTCCCAACACACTGCTGGCCACACAGCAGGTCTCAATAAACACATGTAGGAGAAATGAATCTTCCCAATAAATATTAATACTTTTCCCTCTGGAATTCCCAGATTACTTTATCTTGATTTCATCAGGCCTGTGTGATAGTTATTTGCATGCAATTTTTACCTGCCTCTGCAGAGTGGAGGTTATTTGAGGGCAGACAGTACCTGTGGTCCAGCTTTGTAACCTGTACAGGGCCCTACATGGGATCTGATGCAGCCGGTCTGCTCAGCACAGGATCAGGATCGGTTCTGAAAGGGATTTCTCATGCATCCCTGCACAACAGTTCATTATGGTGCTGGAGATGTGCAGCCTACATGGCTTGACTTTCAATTGCCTTCACTTGCTCACATAAGCATTTGTTGAGAAAACATGAGACTAGTACATCATTTGTTTTCTGCTAAAGTATTTGTTATAACATTGTCTCTCGGCCTTCAGCTGTTTCAGAATCAAGGATTTTCTGAAACCTCAACAAGTTGAATATAAGTGCCCATCCTGTTGTAGGAAATCCTTGTTTTAAATCTTCATTTTAAAAAAGATCAACAGAAAAACCAATGACAGGGGAAAGGTAAATTTTAGGTTCAGAGACAACCTTCTGTGTTGTACAACTATCACTTTGCTAATTGTTCCCCCAACAGACATGGCCACTGGACATTCCGTCTTTGAAAAAGGACCAGAAATCCTGGAGGCATAAGACCTTAAAATTGCTTTTAGGTCTCCTGTATTAATTAGCCCAAGACCTTCCCCTCCACCCCTCTTAGCATGCCTGCAGAGCAAGACAGAAAAAGGTGAGATTCAAGCCAGACAACGCCGGGCTTTGCTTTCAACAGTCATCGCCAAGCTAGTCTGAAGGCTTGCTCCTGTGGTCAGAACCCTGGTTTCCACGCTTGAGGGACCAGATGCCCTTTCCTGGAGGTGACCACTCATCAGCACTCACTGGGATTGGTGTGGGGCAGCCAAAGCTTCAGGTGGGCTGACCAGAAGGCTCTGGGAACCCTGAGGGGTTCTCTGGGTCAGGGAATGTGGGTATACTTCCATCATTTCTACACTGTTGGGAGCACAGCTTTGGAAATAACTGGCAAATTTTCCAGGCTGGGCAGGCTGCAGGCCACCACCAGAGAATTTGGGCTGCTGATGAAGGAACCCCCAGGGTGAATTGTGACTGACGTCTGATTTGCAAAAGGGAACAAATTCTGATTTTCCTTTACCACTAGCCGGTATACTCTACCTATCTCTCCCAGCTGAGCATTTCTATGGTACTCGTGGTAGCCAGCTACTACGATAGCCTCCAGGGAACCCCACCTCCTGGCTTTCACGCCCTTGTGGAGTCCCCTTCAACAGGGTGCCAGGTAGGTCTGTGTGACCATCGCATACAGTGTAAGTAATGGCATGTCACTGACATGATGAGGTCAGAGGAGAAACCATGACTTTGGTCTTGGGGCTAGCCATCTTCTCTCATCACTTGCACTGGGGGAAGCCAGCAATCATTTTGTGAGCACCTCTACAGACTGGCCTGCGTGGGGAGGAACTGAAGCTTCGGTCAAATAGTGAAGAGCTGAGGCATGGGGACAGCAGTTTAGACTCCAACTCTCCAGCCCCAGTCACGCCCTCAGATGAGACTGAGGCCTGGCAGACAGCTGGGCTTCAGCCTGTGGGATGGCCTGAGCCAGAAACACCCAAATAAACCACTCCTGGTTTCCCAACCTCAGAGACTGTGTGAGTCTTGGAGTAATTTGTTATGTAGCCATAGTTAACTAAAACAGTTCTTATGAAAATTTTCAGAGCTTCAAATAATTATTTACATTCATGAAGTATCAAAGTAGTGTGTGATTATTATGATGCTTTTCAGAGAGTGAAAATTAGGTTCAAGGAGATTGACTTGACTAAGATCCCATTGATCTGTGAGCCAGCTGCCATTAGAAATGAAAACTTCAAGTTTTAGCACCAGTGGAACCTCTTTTGTGAATTTCTGTTCATTTTTGTTTGAAGTAAATGAGAAGAAAATGTCTTTCTTAAAGTCTCATGGCAGTCCAGGTGTGTGTGCCTGGCTGATATTGCTCATTAAACTATATTTCAACACATTCTAAAAAGCCATGAATAGGGATGAGTGGAGAGCAACTATGGAGCAGGAAATATCTGTGGTGTGGAGACCAGGGAGCGCTCTGGCTCCTGCGATTATGCGGGACTGACAAGGTGAACTACAGGAATTCACATTAATGCTGCATTTTTCATGCAGTGATAAGATCTATAGCTACAATTGTACATGAAGTTCTCATCATTTCTATTATAATGTTCATACGGGTTCATAGTGAGATGGGAAACCTCATTGCAGCTGAAACTTTTAAAACACAGTCTTAGCTTGGAAATGAAATTTAAAACAAAACACAATAGCTAAAGGCCTCGTCTCCCTTCCTCACCTACCAGGGCTATATATTCTCAGAGATACTTGATCTCTGGCTTGAATTATGTGAAAGTACAAAAAAGGAAGAATTTTAGTGTACAGAAAATATGGACTATTGCTCCAAATGAGGGTTTCTGCTGCATTTTGTTCCCAGGATATTGAAGGTGGGATGACCCTGAAGGGTGAGGGTAGAAAGAGGTGACTCTGCCATTTGACATTAAAAAGACAGTGTAATTGAAGTGCTTATTGTGTGGAAAGCACTGTTCTGTATTTTCTGAATATCAACTCATTTATTCTTTCCTGTGTTCTTGTTTGGAACCTACGTGGAACACACTACAAGATATTAGTGAGGAAAGTAACAAAATATTCGTGAGAAAAGTTAACATCTATTAAAAATGTGCCATGCATTATTCTAACCACTGAAAAACATTTATTTATTTAATTTTCACAAGCATCTTATGAAGTGCTACTCTTATTATCCACATTTTATATACATAAAATCTGAGGCACAGAGAGGTTTAATATCTCACTGAGGGTCACACAGTAAGAAACTTTCTGAGCTGGGATCTGAACCCAGACCATGTAGGTGAAAAGTTCATACCCTTAGCCATTATTTTTTTCACTGAAATGGAAATTCATGCCTTCTTTTTGGATGCGAAGCCTAACTATTGTTTTGTAGATTTAAAAATAAAAAAAATTTCAAATCAAAATTTCCTTAGGGGAAACTTGACAAATTGTTCTAAAGTTTATTCAGAAAAAAAATAGCTTGGAAATTCTAAAAGAGAAAACAATGAAGGTAACTTTCCTAGCAAATTTTTAATAGATATTGTAAAAATTATAATGATTAGTATGGTACTGCTATTAGGGCCAATTAATTAGTGGAAAAAATAAGGAAGACCAGAATCACACAGAAACATACATAACTTTACTACACTTTCTTAAACAATCAAGTATTTCACATCAGTGGGAAAGGAGTTACCAAATTGTGATTGTCACAATCAGCCAAACTTCAGGTGGAAAAAAGTTAGATCCCCCTCTCATGTTTTACATCAAAATGAATCCCAAATGGTTTAAATAATTAAATGGCAAAAATAAAAACTGAGAATAGCATACAAGTCAACATCCATGCGATCTTTTAGGATGCCAACAAACTTGCTGGGCCTGACAACAAAGGCAAAACCACAAACAGAATCATTAGATTTGTCCCCATAAAGATGTCTGCTTGTGATAAAATAGTAAACAAAGGTTGAAGACAAAGACACATTTGCAACATATGTGATAAACAAAAACTTTAATATAATTAGGTCTTGAAAAGCAAAACAACCCAAGGAAGAAGATAATGTAACCCAGGAATACTGAAGTCACAAAAGAAGAAATGCAAAGTGATAATATCTGCAAAAAAGATCAGCCTCACTAGTAATCAGAGGTATGCAAGTTCAGAGGAATTCTCCCGCAGTCTCTCTCTCTCTCCTCTCTCTCTCTCTCTTCTCTCTCTCTCTGTCTTTGTCTCTCTCTACCTCTCTGTCTCTTTCTTCCTTGTTCTCTGTCTCTCTCTCTCTCTGTTCCTCTATCTCTTGTCTCTCTTGGCCTACTGGATGAACAAAACTTAAAAAGAACACTAATAATGAGTTTTTGGAGGACAAGTGGGAAAAGATCCTTAAATTTTTTTTAAAAAGTGATTCACTCACTATGAAATACTTGAGAAAATATTGAAAACTCTAAGAAAACAAAAGTTCCTCACCATCCCCTGCCTGAAACTGATCTTGTCGCCATGCATATTTTGTGCCCACTTGGCTGCCCCAGGAGGCATCCTCAGCAAGCCCCATCTTCCACACGGTGCAGAGTGTGCTGATCATTGAATCTGGGCCTCCCCAGACAGATGGCTGCCCTTAGCAGCAGAAAGCATACTTGCCCTGCCATGATGTTCCTGGTGCTGTGTGGGACAATTAGGAGACACCCTGTGGATGTTTGTGGAGGGATGCATGAAGTCCACGCCTTTGTAAATCTCTCGGAAGTCCCCCAGAAAGCCCTGAGGGCTCCAGGGCTCATGTAGTGAGCACAAGCAGTGAGGTGAGCTCTGGGCCCAAAGCTGGCCCAACCAAAGTGCCTTGACAGAGGGGTGAGGTGACAGCCATGCTCCAGGGACCACGACCACTGACAGTGATTCCCATGAACAGGGGCCCCCTGCATCACTCCCTCAGCACTGCCCACTCCAGGCAACTCAACAGATGTCTGGGCGGGGGGTGAGGCGCCAAGGGCTTCAGGGACAGTCTGATGACCTGAACCCTAAACAACTCATGGCAGCTGAAGTCCCTGCCTACTGGGTCCGTCCAACCAAGTTTGAATGGTTGGTGAAACCGTCACCACAGAACAGCCTACTGTGGTTATAGCAAGCACTTAGTGATAATCCAATATATCACTGGATATAACTTCGACTTTTGTGAACCTGGGCAAGTGACACAGTCTCTGTGTATCCATTGTCTCCTCTTCTGATAAAAGCAGTGCCTGCTTCACGGTGCCAGGGTGGGAAGGAAAGTCCTGGAAGGTAACAGAGCATGGCAAGTACTGGCTTTAGCTGTTAATGTTATTGTTATTGTTACTGTGGATTTCCCTTCTCAAGAAACTGATGAGGATGCTGTTGGGAGAGTCACAGTGATGGGTCCATTGGCTCACACCTGTCCTCAGGGGACTGAACCATCAAGCAGTGAAGAACGTCAGGCTCAAGTATTGTATACAGCTTATATGTGCAAAGCCTGACTCTTTCTAGCTGTGCGAACTGGGCCAAGTCCTTATCCTTTGAGCCTTAGTTTCCTCACCTGTAAAATACAATGAATGACGGTTGTACGGATCAAATCACATAATAACTGTCAGCCGTTAGTCTACCCTTATACTGAACAGGTGTATGAGCTAGGACTGTGTTAGGGCTCTGCAGTGAAGCAGAACCAATAAGATACCTATACCTCTGTCTATATATCTATACCTATCTATATCCTATCCTATCCTATCCTATCCTATCCTATCCTATCCTATCCTAATCTGTCTGCCTATCTATCTATCTATCCACCTATCTATCAATCTATCATCTATCTATCAAAAGAAGAAGAGAGACATAAAGAGATTTATTTAAGGAATTGGTTCATGCAATTGCAGAGGCTGGCAAGTCTGACATCTGTAGGAGAGGCTGGCAGCCTGGAAACTCAGGGAAGAGTGGAGGTTGCAGTCTTCAGTCCAAATTCATTAGGGCAGCAGGCTGGAAACTCAAGCAGTGTTTCTATGTTACAGTCTGAGGCATAATTTCTTCTTTTGGGGGAAAACCTCAGTCTTTGCTCTTAAGATTTTCTACTGATTGGATGGGGCCCACCCGTAATGTGGAAAGTCATCTGCTTTACTCAACGTCTACTGATTTTAATGTTAATCGCACCTTTAAGATACCTTCACAGTGACATCTTGACTGGTGTTTGACCAAAAAACTGGGCACCGTAGCCTTGTCAAGTTGACACGCAAAATTAATCATCACAGACAGCTTCTCCAAGCCTCAGTTTCTCAAGCATCAATTGATGTTGATAGTACCTAAGTTATAACATTTTTTAAACAAATATTTTTCCCATATATTTTGTGTTCCAGGAAGTTCTAGGTGCTTGAAATATAACAATGAGCAGAACAGATTCTCCATCATCACTGAGCTCACATTTCGAGGTGATGAGGAGGGGACTTTATTTAACTGCTGTATAGACTGTCGATATCGATAAGTGCTAGGAAGAAAAACAAAGCAGAAGCTGCTGTTGAGAGGATTAAATGGGATAATGTAGACAAGGGGCATAGCTAAGGATTGAGCAGACTTTAGGTGCTCAGTTGATGTGGCCTTCCTTCCTTTCCCATATCACAGTGTGATGTGATAAACAATTTTCTTTACCTTACCAGAAATTATATGTTTCCCCTTCTTGGCATAGCCCATCTTTCAGCAAATCTTGATCATGCCTGTGGCCTTCAGGCAAACACTGGGAGAATGGTTAAAAATATACTTTTGCTTCCCTAGGTGCCTAAGCAAAGTTATTTTATCCCTGGGCACAGAAATCTGGAATGTTAAAAGGGGTAAAAAAATTGTTTTTAATTTATTTTTTATTGAAGTATAGTTGATTTACAGTTTATAGTTGTTAGTTTCTGGTGTACAGAAAAGTGATTCATATATATATATATGTATGTATGTATGTATATATGTATGTATGTATATATGTATGTATGTATTCTTTTTCATATTCTTTTCCATTATGATTTATTATAGGATATTGAATATAGTTCCCTGTGCTACACAGTAGTACCTTGTTGTCTATCCATTCTATATATAACAGCTTGCATCTGTTAATCCCAAACTCCCAATCCATCCCTCCCCCACTTCTCCTCCCCCTTGGCAACCACAAGTCTGTTCTCTATGTCTGTGAGTTTGTTTTTGTTCTGTAGTAAGTTCATTGGTGTTATATTTTAGATTTCACATATAAGTGATATCATATGGTATTTGTCTTCCTCTTTTTGAAGTACTTCATTTAGTATGGTAATCTCTAGGTCCATCCATGTTGCTGCAAATGGCATTATTTCATTCTTTTTAATGGCTGAGGGCTGTCCCATTGTATATATGTACCACATCTTCTTTATCCATTCCTCTGTTGATGGGTTTTTAGGGTGTTTCCATGTCTTGGCTATTGTAAATAGTGCTGCTATATAGAACATAGGGGTGTATGTATCTTTTTGAATTATAGTTTTGTCCAGATAAATGAACAGAAGTGGAATTGCTGGATGATATGGCAACTCTATTTTTAGTTTTTTTGAGGACCCTCCATACTGGGATCTCACTCCAATGAGCATGGTACATTACACGGCAAAGGTGAAGGGATTTTGTATATGTAATCAAGGTCTCTAATCAGTTGACTTTGAACTAATCAAAGGAGTTTCTTATGGGTGGGACTGACCTAATCCGGTAAGCCCTTTAAAAGAATTGAGCCCTCCCTGACATCAGAGAGTTTCTTTTGCTGCCAAGCTGTGAGGAAGCCTCTTGAAGGGTCCACAGGGCCAGAACTGGAGCTGAGGATGCTGAGGATGGTCCTCAGTCAACAGCCAGCAAGGAAATGGGAACCTTGGTCCTACAACTCCAAGGAGCTGAATTCTGGCAACAAACAGTGAGCTTGGAAAAGGACACCAAACTTCAGAAAGACATGCAGCCCGGTTATGCCTAGATTGCAGACCTAAGAGTAAGAGGGCCAGGCCACACTGTGATCAGACTCCTGACCCAGGGAAGCTGTAAGGTAACGAATGTATGTTGTTTTAAGCTGCTAAGTTTATGGTGATTTGTTACACAGCAACAGAAAACTAATATACCAACTGGGCCAAAATGCAAGGAGATTGTAGATGAACTCCTGATGAGCAGAGCAAGATGGGTAAAAGTGGGGAGACACCTGGAGAACACCCAGTACAGCACCTCAGTGAACCTGGCTTCCCCAAAGACAGCACTGCCTACCCCCTTTTCCAAAGATTCTGAGCTGGGAAATCTAGTAGTTTCTATACTGGTTTCCTCCTGACCAAGGCCCAGTGGCAGGGCAGGGCATCTGCTAAGGCTACCAGGGTTAATGCCCTCTTGATATTCTGGCATGTCCCAGCTAGCCCTGTGGATAAAGCCTCAGGAGATAAGTGGTTCAATACCAGAACACTGTAAGGCTCTGCAGCATCTTGCCCCATAGAGGACTGCTGACTTATGGGGAACCCCTGCCCCTTCCCACATTGATCCAGGCCTTCTTTATCTTAGGGTTGGTCTTGAGCCTCAGCCCACTCCAGGTACCAAACACTGTGTGAGTTATAACACTTACTTGTGAGTATCCCCAGCTCAAAGCAGCTTACACAAACAAGGGATTCTTTTGCTCATACAGCTGGGAACATCCAAGGGTGGGTAGGGAGGCCCAGGGACAGAGGAGGTCTTGGGATGCTCTCTCCCATCTCTGCTTGGCTCTTCTTGGTTTGATTTCCTGACTTCACACAGTGGTAGGGATGAGGCTACAAGCAGATCCAGCATCACATCCTTCCAACTTTGATCTGAGATGCAAGGCAAAGGCCTTTTTGTAGGTCACCTCATTGAAAAATTCCAGTTCTTTGGGTCACGTACAGCTGAACCAGGCACTGTGGCCAGGGCAGTGGGGTATACAGCCTGGTTATGTAACAACATATGGCCAGAGGTTGAGGACATGTAATTGGCCATTATCTAAACTCACCCATCAACATGGTGGAGAGGAGCTGTTCCCATAGAAAGACAGATAACTGATACTCATTTCTTTGATATTTCAAACTATTGATCTCAGTTTGTCAGCACATGTTTATCAGGCATATATGCTCTCAATTGGAAGAAGAGCTTCTCTTTTTTTTTTAACATCTTTATTAGAGTATAATTGCTATACAATGTTGTGTTAGTTTCTGCTGTATAACAAAGTGAATCAACTATACATATACATATATCCCCATATCCCCTCCCTCTTGCGTATCCCTCCCACCTTCCCTATCCCACCCTTGTAGGTCGTCACAAAGCACTGAGCTGGTCTCCCTGTGCCATGAGGCTGCTTCCCACTAGCTATCTATTTTACATTTGGTAGTGTATATATGTCCATGCCACTCTTACACTTCGTCCCATCTTACCCTTCCCCCTCCCTGTGTCCTCAAGTCCATTCTCTATGTCTTTATCCCTGTCCTGCCCTTGGTTCTTCAAAACCATTTTTTTTTAGATTCCATATATATGTGTTAGCATACGGTATTTGTTTTGCTCTTTCTGACTTAACTTCACTCTGTATGACAGACTCTAGGTCCACCCACCTCACTGCAAGTAACTCAGTTTCGTTTCTTTCTATGGCTGAGTAATAGCCCATTGTATATATGTGCCATATCTTCTTTATCTATTCCTCTGTCGACGGACACTTAGGTTGTTTCCATATCCTGCTTATTGTAAATAGTACTGAAATGAACATTGTAGTACATGACTCTTTTTGAAATATGGTTTACTCAGGGTATATGCCCAGTAGGGGAATTGCTGGGTCATATGGTAGTTCTATTTGTAGTTTTTTAAGGAACCTCCATACTGTTCTCCACAGTGGCTGTATCAACTTACATTCCCACCAACAGGGCAAGAGGGTTCCCTTTACTCCACACCCTCTCCAGCATTTATTGTTTCTAGATTTTTTGATGATGGCAATTCTGACTGGTGTGAAATGTTACCTCATTGTAGTTTTAATTTCTATTTCTCTAATGATTAGTGGTGTTGAGCATCCTTTCATGTGTTTGTTGACAATTTGTATATCTTCTTTGGAGAAATGTCTATTTAGGTCTTCTGCCCATATTTGGATTGGGTTGTTTGTTTTTTTGATATTGAGCTGCATGAGCTGATTGTATATTTTGGAGATTAATCCTATGTCAGTTGCTTCATTTGCAAATACTTTCTCCCATTCTGAGAGTTGTCTTTTCATCTTGTTTAGGGTTTCCTTCACTGTGCAAAAGCTTTTAGGTTTTGTTAGGTCCCATTTGTTTTTTTGTTTTGTTTTGTTTTTATTTCCATTTCTCTAGGAGGTGGGTTAAAAAGGATCTTGCTGTGATTTATGTCATACAGTGTTCTACCTATATTTTCCTCTAAGAGTTTTATAGTGTCTGGCTTTACATTTAGCTCTTTAATCCATTTTGAGTTTACTTTTGTGTATGGTGTTAGGGAGTATTCTAATATCATTCTTTTACATGTAGCTCTCTAGTTTTCCCAGCACCACTTATTGAAGAGGCTGTCTTTTCTCCATTGTATATTCTTGCCTCCTTTATCAAAAATTAGGTGACCATATGTGCGTGGGTTTATCTCTGAGCTTTCTATCCTGTTCCATTGATCTATGTTTCTTTTTTTGTGCCAGTACCATATTGTCTTGATTACTGTAGCTTTATAGTATAGTCTGAAGTCCAGGAGCCTGATTCCTCCATCTCCGTTTTTCTTTCTCCAGATTGCTTTGGCTATTCAGGGTCTTTTGTGTTTCCATACAAATTGTGAAATATTTTGTTCTAGTTCTGTAAAAAATGTCATTGGTAGTTTGATAGGGATTACATTGAATCTGTAGATTGCTTTGGGTAGTATAGTCATTTTCACAATGTTGATTCCTCCAATCCAAGAACATGGTATATCTCTCCATCTGTTTATATCACCTTTAATTTCTTTCATCAGTGTCTTATAGTTTCTTGTATACAGGTCTTTTGTCTCCTTAGGTGGGTTTATTCCTAGGTATTTTATTCTTTTTGTTGCAATGGTAAATGGGAGTGTTTCCTTAATTTCTCTTTCAGATTTTTCATCGTTAGTATATAGAAATGCAATAGATTTCTGTGAATTAATTTTGTATCCTGATACTTTACCAAATTCATTGACTAGCTCTAGTAGTTTTCTGGTAGCATCTTTAGGATTCTCTATGTATAGTATCATGTCATCTGCAAACAGGGACAGCTTTACTTCTTCCTTTCAGATTTGGATTTCTTTTATTTCTTTTTCTTCTCTGATTGCTGCGGCTAAAACTTCCAAAACTCTGTTGAATAATAGTGGTGAGAGTGGACAACCTTGTCTTATTCCTGATCTTAGTGGAAATGGTTTCAGTTTTCACCACTGAGAATGATGTCGGCTGTGGGTTTTTCATATATGGCCTTTATTATGTTCAGGTAAGTTCCCTCTATGTCTATGTTCTGGAGGGTTTTTATCATAAATGAGTGTTGTATTTTGTGAAAGCTTTTTCTGCATCTATTGAGATAATCATATGGTTTTTATCCTCCAATTTGTTATTATGATGTATCACACTGATTGATTTATGTATATTGAAGAATCCTTGCATTCCTGGGATAAACCCCACTTGATCATGGTGTATGATCCTTTTAATGTGCTGTTGGATTCTGTTTGCTAGTATTTTGTTGAGAATTTTTGCATCTATGTTCATCAGTGATATTGGCCAGTAGTTTTCTTTTTTTGTGACATCTTTGTCTCATTTTGGTATCAGGGTGATGGTGGTCTCATAGAATGAGTTTGGGAGTGTTCCTCCCCCTGCTATATTTTGGAAGACTTTGAGAAGGATAGCTGTTAGCTCTTCTCTAAATGTTTGATAGAATTTGCCTGTGAAGCCATCTGGTCCTGGACTTTTGTTTGTTGGAAGATTTTTAATCACAGTTTCAATTTCAGTGCTTGTGCTTGATCTGTTCGTATTTTCTATTTCTTCCTGGATCAGTCTCAGAAGGTTGTGCTTTTCTAAGAATTTGTCCATTTCTTCCAGGTTGTCCATTTTATTGCCATATAGTTGCTTGTATTAATCTCTCATGTTCTTTTGTATTTCTGCAGTGTTAGTTGTTACTTCTCCTTTTTCATTTCTTTCTTTCTTTTTTTTTTTTGTGGTATGCGGGCCTCTCACTGTTGTGGCCTCTCCCATTGTGGAGCACAGGCTCCAGATGCGCAGGCTCAGTGGCCATGGCTCACAGGCCTAGCTGCTCCGTGGCATGTGGGATCTTCCCGGACTGGGGCACGAACCCATGTCCCCTCCATTGGCAGGCAGATGCTCAACCCCTGCACCACCAGGGAAGCCCTTCATTTCTAATTCTGTTGATTTGAGTCTTTTCCCTTTTTTTCTTGATGAGTCGGGCTAATGGTTTATCAATTTTGTTTATCTTCTCAAAGAACCAGCTTTTAGTGTTATTGATCTTTGGTACTGTGTCCTTCATTTCTTTTTCATTTACTACTAATCTGATCTTTATGATTTCTTTCCTTATGCTAACTTTGGGGTTTTTTTTTGTTGTTGTTGTTCTTTCTCTAATTGTTTTCGCTGTAAGGTTAAGTTGTTTAGTTGAGATGTTTCTTGTTTCTTGAGGTAGGAATGTATTGCTCTAAACTTCCTTCTTAGAACTGCTTTTGCTGCATCCCATAGGTATTCTGTCATCATGTTTTCATTGTCATTTGTTTCTAGGTATTTTTTTCCCTCTTTGATTTCTTCAGTGATCTCTTGATTATTTAGTAGTGTATTGTTTATTCTCCATGTGTTTGTATTTTTTACAGTTTTTTTCCTGTAATTGATATCTAGTCTCACAGCATTGTGGTCAGAAAAGATACTTGATACGATTTTAATGTTCTTAAATTTACCAAGGTTTGATTTGTGACCCAAGATATGATCTATCCTGGAGAATGTTCCATGGGCACTTGAGTAGAAAGTGTATTCTGTTGTTTTTGGATAGAATGCCCTATAAACATCAATTAAGTCCATCTTGTTTAATGTGTCATTTAAAGCTTGTGTTTCCTTATTTATTTTCATTTTGGTTGTTCTGTCCATTGGTGAAAGTGGGGTGTTAAAGTCCCCTACTATGATTGTGTTACTGTCGCTTTCCCCTTTTATGGCTGTTAGCATTTGCCTTATGTATTGGGGTGCTCCTATGTTGGGTGCATAAATATTTACAACTGTTATATCTTCCTCTTGGATTTATCCCTTGATCATTATGTAGTGTCCTTCTTTGTCTCTTGTAATAGTCTTTATTTTAAAGTGTATTTTGTCTGATATGAGAATTGCTACTCCAGCTTTCTTTTGCTTTCCATTTGCATGGAATATCTTATTCTATCTCCTCATTTTCAGTGTGTATGTGTCCCTAGGACTGAAGTGGATCTCTTGTAGACAGCATATATATGAGTCTTGTTTTTGTATCCATTCAGCCAGTCTATGTCTTTTGGTTGCAGCATTTAGTCCATTTACATTTAAGGTAATTATCCATATGTATATGGTTTTTACCATTTTCTTAATTGTTTTGGGTTTGTTATTGTAGGTGTTTTCCTTCTCTTGTGTTTCCTGCCTGGAGAATTTCCTTTAACATTTGTTGTAGAGCTGGTTTGGTGCTGCTGAATTCTCTTAGCTTTTGCTTGTCTGTAAAGATTTTAATTTCTCCATTGAATCTGAATGAGATCTTTGCTGGGTAGAGTAATCTTGATTGTAGGTTTTTCCCTTTCATCACTTTAAATATTTCCTGCCACTCCCTTCTAGCTTGCAGAGTTTCTGCTGAAAAATTAGCTGTTAACCTTATGGGGATTCCCGTGTATGTTATTTGTTGTTTTTCCCTTGCTGCTTTTAATATTTTTTCTTTGTATTTAATTTTTGATAGTTTGATTAATATGTGTCTTGTCATGTTTCTCCTTGCATTTATCCTGTATGGGACTCTCTGCCCTTCCTGAACTTGATTAACTATTTCCTTTCCCATATTAAGGAAGTTTTCATCTATAATCTCTTCAAGTATTTTTTCAGTCCTTTTTTTTTCTTTTCTTCTTCTGGGACCCTGTAATTTGAATATTGGTGCATTTAATGTTGTCCCTGACGTCTCTGAGACTGTCCTCAATTCTTTTCATTCTTTTTTCTTTATTCGGCTCTGCAGTAGTTATTTTCACTCTTTTATCCTCCAGGTCACTTATTTGTTCTTCTGCCTCAGTTATTCTACTATTGATTCTCTCTAGAGAATTTTTAATTTCATTTATTGTGTTGTTCATCATTGTTTGTTTGCTCTTTAGTTCTTCTGGGTCCTTGTTAAACGTTTCTTGTATTTTCACCATTCTGTTTCCAAGATTTTGGATCATCTTTAGTATCATTACTCTGAGTTCTTTTTCAGGTAGACTGCCTATTTCCTCTTCATTTGTTTGGTCTGGGGTGTTTTTACTTTGCTCCTTCATCTGCTGTGTATTTCTCTGTCTTCATATTTTGCTTAACTTACTGTGTTTGGGGTCTCATTTTCACAGGCTGCAAGTTCTTCATTCCCATTGTTTTTGGTGTCTTCCCCCAGTGGGTGAGGTTGGTTCAGTGGGTTGTGTAGGCTTCCTGGTGGAGCAGACTGGTGCCTGTGTTCTGGTGGATGAGGGTGGATGTTGTCTTTCTGGTTGGCAGGACCGTGTCTGGTGGTGTGTTTTGGGGTGTCTGTGAACTTATTATGGTTTTAGGCAGCCCTTCTGCTAATGGATGGGGTTGTGTTCCTGTCTTACTAGTTGTTTGGCATGGGGTGTCCAGCACTGGAGCTTGCTGGTCATTGAGTGGAGCTGGGTCTTAGTGTTGAGATGGAGATCTCTGGGAGAGCTCTTTTTTATTACATGGGGCCTGGATGTCTTTGGTGGTCCAATGTCCTGAACTCGGCCCTCCCACCTCAGAGGCTCAGGCCTGACACCTGGCCAGAGCACCAAGACCCTGTCAGCCACACAACATCAGTTTCCAGTAGTGCAGCAACCTCTCTATTTCAACAACGTGAACTTCAGGTGTTTTCAGCCAGCCCAGTACTCTGTAACAGGTGGTGAGACCCTCTTGCTTCTACTGTGGGATCCTTTGATGCAGCAGTGCAATCAGGCTGCCTTCCAGCCAGGTAGAGCTTCTCTTTATCAGAGTGCTTGTTGATACCAACACCGTGTAAAGCACTACATCTCTGCTGTCCTTCACTGGGGTTTTGGGTGGAGTGTGCTTCAGGGCCTCAAGGAGTTGAGGGAATATCTCGGTGCCACCCTTTCCTCACTCCTTCATGTCATCAGGATTACTGCCATCTTTCAACTCTCCTGCCTCTGGGCAGTCCTCGACCACACCTCGTGGGCTCACTAATGTCAGATGCTTTTACACTCAGCAGTCCCACCGGTGCTGCCCTCCTGTCTCTGTCATGGCTTCTATATGGTCTTCCTCCAACTGAAGCTCTTGCAATTCCTATGGTTCATTCCACCAGCTTCTTGGCACTGATTATGTGCCAACTGGCCACGGGTGACATAGATTCACTTAAATTGTTTCAGTGCCAAGCTGAGGGACTTAAAAAAACTCCCAATTTCCCAATCCAACTCACCCTCCCTTTCCCCCCCTTGGCATCCATACATTTGTTCTCTACATATGTCTCTATTTCTGCTTTGCAAATAGGTTCATCTGTACCATTTTTCTAGATTCCACATATATGCGTTAATATACGATATTTGTTTTTCTCTTTCTGACTTACTTCACTCTGTATGATGGTCTCTAGGTCCATCCATGTCTCTACAAATGACCCAATTTCATTCCTTTTTATGGCTGTGTAAATAGCCCATTGTATATATGTACCACATCTTCTTTATTCATTGGGATTGACATATATACACTACTATGTATAAAATAGATAACTAATGAGAACCTGCTGTATAGCACAGGGAACTCTACTCAGTGCTCTGTGGTGACCTAAATGGGAAGGAAATCCAAAGAAAAGGGGATATATGTATACATATAGCTGATTTACTTCTCTGTACAGCAGAAACTAACACAACATTGTAAAGCAACTATACCCCAATTAAAAAAAAAAGAAAAAACACTGGCAGAGCCCAACATCCACTTGTGGATCTGTGTAGCTAAGGTTAGTGGGAATCTGAGAAACAACCCATAACAAGATCCCCTAAAGAGCAGAAGTCCTGCAAAGCTGCTAATTCAGAACATGGTTTGTTTCAAGGTTAAAATAATGAACTGTATCCATCTATATACAATCTACTTTGCCCTATCAGCAATAAGTGTTTTCAAGTATTATTTATGCAAAAGCTTTATACCTACAATACAATCAAAGACAAGCACTGGTTAGCTGGGGCTTTGCCCACCTATTTAGTCACTGTCATCAGGAAGACTGATCTCCCTATCAGAGGCTTAAATGTCTCAGGGTTGAGGCCCCAACCCCAAAGTTCTGAGGGCTCTGTAAAGTACACTTGAGTAGAGTGGTGTGTTAGTTTGCTAGGGTTGCCCACATTATGGGTGGCTCAAACAACAGAGGTTCATTTTCTCATAGTCCTGAAGCTGGAAGTCAGAGATCAAGGTGCTGGTCTGGTTTGTTCCTTCTGAGGCCTCTTTCCTTGGTTCTTGGCCCATCATGGTGCGATGTTTGGGAACCACTATCCTACACACCACACCTAGAACTTGTTACTGAAATGATTCAGAGCATAGCCATGCTTGAAAAAATGATGTTGTAGGAAAAAAAAGTCCACTGAAAGAGAAGAGAATGGGAGGGAACGTTAACAGTAGATCCAGAAATTTCTATTTACTTTTTGAAGCTGGAGTATAAATCACAGGTTTTGTTGGAGGAGAAGCAGCTGACAGCTATAGGCTGAAATGCAAGTCCAGGGGCTGCATGGGGAGAATCCACCCGGTAGAACCCTGAGACTGCAGTGTGGAGGGAGATGGCAGAAAAGGCAGGGAGGGTAGTTAACATCTGGCGGGTGGCTGCAGCAGCTACACCCCCCATGTCACCCCAAAGCTCTGCATCTGTGTGTACATGAGACCTGCAGGGACCCCAAAAATGGCCAGTAAAAGGAAAGCTGTCTATGGTAGAAACAGCAACTGGGATATGATTCCATTTTTGAAAAATGAAATATGTGTGTGCACATGTATAGAGATCTACACACAGAGAGGGAAACCAACACGTCATGTGATTATTTCAGTTTGGTAGCGTTCCAGGGTTTTTTTCTTATGCTTTTAAAAGTTGTTTGGAAATGCTTAATGTGCATATATCAGTTGTATAATTAGAAAAAAATAAAGATAAAAATGTGACACTTTATGAATACACTGTAACATGTCTGCAAGTAGCCTCCTGGCTGTCTGGTCCATCTACTTGGCACATCATTGTTCGAGTAACATCCCGAAAATCTTGCAGCCAGCACTGCGAGGACTCCATTTGTATCCCCCGCTGTGCTCCCACCTGAGGCAGAAGTGCATGAAAGCCCTGGGCTGACTGGGGGCATGGTGAGCACGAGCCCCTGAGACACTGAATCTATGCAGTGACAAGCTCTTAAAACATTGCTTCTCTTCTCAAACAAACATCTTTATTGGTTTTTAAAAATATACTAATTAATTAATTAATTAATTAATTTTGGTTGCTCCGGGTCTTAGTTGCTGCACACAGGATCTTCATTGCCATGTGCGGGATCTTCGTTGCGGCATGCGAGATGTTTTTAGTTACGGCATTCAGGGATCTAGTTCCCTGACCAGGGATCGAACCTGGGCCCCCTGCATTGGGAATGCGGAGCCTTACCCACTGGACCACCAGGGAAGTCCCCAAACATCTTTATTGTTGTGGGAAACAATTACCATGTGAATTTTCAAGTGCATTTCTCACTTATGGCTTCTGGTTTATTCCCATCTGCAGGTGGGCTTGCTGTCAGTAGGAGTATCTTGGTAGGAATGTTCAAGAAGTACCCAGTAGAATAAACTCACTTGGCCATTTAGGGGCGTCCTATTAGTGTCTGCCCAACCTTGACTATTTAATGATACCCTTCATATGGAGAACTCATGGTGGCTGTAGATACTGTACCACTCTCCCATGGAGAGGTGGATTTGTTTCCTGGAACCTGGGCCGGCCTGTGAGTGCTTTGGCCAGTAAAGGGTGAGTGAATTAAAGCTGTGGCAGGTGAGAGGGTTGGCAGGGCCACCTCAGGCTCCAGGAGCCCTGAACTGCACTGTGGGGCGCTACACCACCCTGCTGGGGACCACATGACCTCAGGGAGAAGATATGCTGAACCCCACCTTCTAGCATGAAGCATGTAAGGGAGGCCCTTTCACACCCTCTGGACCAGCCCGTCCAGCAGTCGGACTCCACTGCACAGATCCTGTCAAGGCTGCAAGGCAGATGGCTCCACTGAGACGCACCCCAAAGCCTGACCCACATTACACTTTAATAAACCGATGATTCTTTTTAAGCCTCTAAGTTTTAGGGTGGTTTGTTGCACAGCAGTAGGTGACCAGAACACCTCTGTAAGGTGGACATCCATGCTGGCCAGCTCCCTGCCCTCCCCTGGTGGCTGTGGGCCCATTCCCTACACTGGTCACAGGGCCAGCAACTGGCCCCACCCTCAGGCGGACCCCATTCGCAGCTCTGCTTTTGTGTTCTTGACCCTGCCAACGCACCTTGACTCCAAAGGTCATAATGTATTCCAGTGGGTTTAGCGAAGCCTACAGGCACTCCTGCAGATTGAAAAGGCAAACACTAATCCTGCAGTTGTTGCCCACACTAAAAATACACAGTAATTCAAGCAGAAACAGCGTGCCTTAAATTTGGTGCTGTTTGTTTATTTTTTTAATATTTTGTAGAAACCAAGAAAAGAATTTCATTAGACACAGCAACCTTTCGGTGATCCAGTGGGTCATGGTGCAGTGACCTTGAAGCCGAGAAGAAGCCAAATTCATTATCTGATAGCTGAGAGCAGCTGTGTATTTACCAATGCCGTCTTGGAGTAGTGAATCGAGTCAGCCAGCAGGTATTTTCTGAGCCTCCACATGTCCTATTTTGCCAGGAGTGGAATTGAGAAGATGAGTAGGACCTCACTCTGGCCTTAGCGGGCCTTGGTCCAGTGGCAGAGATATACCAAGCAACAAAGACTAACTCCCTTCATGGGTAGGGACGAAAGGCCTAACCAACAAAGAAGGGGACTAACTGGCTCATGGAGCCAAAACTTCCAGGTGGATCGCAGCAGACGCAGCTTGACTCAGAGCCCACGTGAACATCTGTGTTCACTGCTTTGTTCATCTATGTGACTTTTTCCCTCCAGGATAGATAGCAAGATGTGGGTGGCTGGCCAGTGAGGGCTCCCCTTTCATTCTGATCACCACCACACACTCTCCATCTAAAGCATGGTGCCCCTTCCGTTGATTAGTCGTCGTATGTCCTCTACTGTGAATTTCCTTATTCCCATGTTTTGCCCATTTATCTTAGTCTGTCTTTTACTTTCTGATTTGTAGAAGTTATTTTTATACTCACTGTTATTAACCCTTTGGTTTTCATTGTTGTTGAAAACACTTTTTTCCAAGCTGTTGCATGTCTTTAAATTATTTTTAACTTTTTACTGTGAAATAATTATAGATTCACAGGAAGTTGCAAAATTAGTACAGAGAGACCCCATTATACGTTTACCCAGTTTTCTCCAAGGTGATGTTTTACAAAACTATAATACAGTTATCAAAATCAGGACATTGACATTGCTAGAGTTTGTGTGCACAGTTCTGTGTTGCTCTATCATGTATGCCGATTCCTATAACCACCATCACAACCAAGATACAGAATTGTGGCATCACAACAAAGATCTCCCTCTTGCTGCCTTTTTGTAGTCCCACCCAAACCCTTTACCCCATGAACCTTGACCCTGGCACACTAATGTATTCTCTAGCTCTATAATTTTTCATTTTGAGAATGTTCTGTAGTAGGGTCATACAGTGTCTGACCTTTTGAGATTAGCTTTTTTTACTCAGCATAATGCCCTTGAGATCCATCCAAGTGGATATGTGCATTGATAGTTCCTGCCTTTTTATTGCTGGGTAGTAGTCCATAGTACAGATGGACCACAGCTTGTTTAACCATTTACCCTTTCAGGGACATTTTGGTTGTTTCTAATTTTAAGCTATTACAAGTGAAGCTGCTGTGACATTCATGGACAGGTTTTGCATAGACATAAGTTTTCATTTCTCTAGGATAAATGCTTGGGGCTACAAGTGCTGGGTCATATGGTAAGTGTATGTTTAGTTTTTTAGGAAACTGCCGTACTATTTTCCAAAGTGGTGATAACCCTGTGCATTCCACCAGCTGTGTGTGAGAGATCCATCCTCATTCTCACCAGCCTGTGGTCTTTCATTACTTATTATGTTAGCTGTTCTGATAGGTGTCTTGTGATGGCTCCTTGTGGTTTTAATTTCCCTGATGGCTAGTGATGTTGAACGTCTTTTCATGTGCTTAATTCGTCACCTCTATATCCTCTTCAGTGACTGTTTCTTCATGCCTTTTGATCATTTTCTAATTGGATTATTTATACTTTTAATGTTGAGCTTTGAGAGTTCTTTATATATTCTAGATATGAATCCTTTGTCACATATGTGTTTTGCAAATACAGTTGATCTTCACTATTCATGTGTTCTATATTTGCAAATTTACCTACTCACTAAAATTTATTTTTAAGCCCCAAAACAATACACATGGTGCTTTTGTGGTCATTTGTGAACACACACAAGACAGTGAAAAATGTCAGCTCCGTGCTGCACACATTCCCAGCTGAGGTTGAACAAAGCGATGCTCTGCCTTCTTATAAACAAGTGTCCTTTTCGTGGTCTGTGTAGTGCCACATTTTTCACATCTTTGCGCTTTTTGTTGGCTGTTTCGCTGTTTAAAATAGCCCCAAATGTACTGCTGAAATGCTATCTAATGTTCTTGAGCACAAGAATGCTGTGAGGTGCATTAGAAGAAAACATGTGCATAAGATAAGCTTCATCCAGGTGTGACCTATGGTGCTGTTGGCCATGAGTTCAATGTCAATGAATGAACAATATGGTACATACGGAAAAAGGAAGAAGAAATTTGTCAAACTGTAGGTGAGGCTACTGTGGAAAGTGCTAAAGTAACATCTCTACTGCATGAAGAAACTATGGAAAAGCACTTAAATTTGTGGATTCATGAGATGACAACTGACAAAGGAATACATAGTGACAGACTGGTTGTGAGGAAAGCCAAAGCAATTGATGGTCACATTGCCCCATGTCAGGAAAACATAAACTCTTCTCGGATGCACTGGCCAGCTCACACATATGAAAAAGTGAGACAGTGTGAAAATGTTCAACTTGCAGGTGAGGCAGCTTCTGAGGATAAATTCTTCTGGGAAAGAATTTTAAAAATACCTGTTAATTATACAGGAAAAAGGTTATGTGGAAGAACATGTTTTCAACGCTGATGAGACAGGCTTGATTTACAAGGACAATGGCAAACAAACCTATATAATACAAATGGTGTTTGGGTTAATGACAATGGAGTGACCAGAGGCTCACAGGAACCTAACCCTGTATTTCCCCGAGGAGCTATGTATCAGTATTTGCTAACTCAGTGCTCATGGCCACTTTATAGAACATAACTCCTGCAAAAGGAGACTGGTCTGCCATTTATTTCCTCTTCTTGCCTTTTTCTCTGGCTAGAACTCCAGCACTATGTGGGATAGTAGTGGTGAGAGTGGGCGCCCTTGTCTTATTCCCAGTGGTAGGGGAAAAATATTCTGTCTTCACCATTATGTAGATATTAGCTGTAAGCTTTTGGCAGGTGTTCTTTATCAAGTTGAGGAAGTTCCTCTCTATTCTTAGTTTTCTGAGAATTTTAAAAATCATGAATGGATGCTGTTTTTCTGCATCAATTAATATAATCATGTGAAATTTATTCTTCATTATGTTAATATGGTGGATGATACTGATGGATTTTTGCATATTGAACTAGCTTTTAGTCCCTAGAATAAACCCCATTTGGTCATGGTGTGTAATTCCTTTACTATATTGCTGAATTCTATTTGCTAACATTGTTAGAGGATGTTTATGTCTCTGTTCATGAGGGCTATTGGTCTCTAGTTTCCCTTTTTTGCATTTTGTCTGGTTTTGGTGTCACTGTAATGCTGGTCTCATAAAGTGAGATGGGAAAATATTCTCCCTCCTTATGTTTTCAGGAAGAGATTGTGTATTGTTGGTGTTGATTCTTCTTTAAACAGTTGATAGCATTCTTCAGTGAAAGAGATTGGAGATTTCTTTTTGAAGAAAAACTTAGTTTTAATGTTTAAAATCAAAATACATATTTTTAAAAATTAAAAATATTATATATATGTATATATATATATACATATACACACACACACACACACACACACACACACACCCCATATCTCCTTTATCCATTCATCCATTGATGGACATTTAAGCTGTTTCCATATCTTAGCTATTGTGAATAATGCTGCAGTGAACACAGGGCTGCATATATCTTTTAAATGAGTGTTTTCGTATTCTTTGGATAAACAGCCAGAAGTGGAACAGCTGTGGTAGGTCTACTCTTAATTTTCTTTTTTAAAGAATTTGTAATTTATTTATTTATTGGCTGTTTTGGGTCTTCGTTGCTGCACGTGGGCTTTCTTTAGTTGCAGCAAGTGGGGGCTACTCTTTGTTGCAATGTGTGGGCTTCTCATTGCAGTGGCTTCTCTTGTGGAGCATGGGCTCTAGGCACAGGGGCTTCAGTAGTTGTGGCTCATGGGCTGTAGAGTGCAGGCTCAGTAGTTGTGGTGCATGGGCTTAGTTGCTCCACGGCATGTGGGATCTTCCCGGACCAGGGATCGAACCCGTGTCCCTTGCATTGGCAGGTGGATTCTTAACCACTGCGCCACCAGGGAAGTCCTCAAAGAGCCAGTTCTTAGTCTCTATTTCATTTATTTCCACTCTGAACTTCATTATTTCCTTCCTTCTACTAACTTTAGGTTCTGTTTGTTCTTTTTCTAGCTCCTTTAGGTGTAAAGTTAGACTGTTAGAGTCCAGTATTATTAACTATAAATACCATGCTGTACATTACATCCCCAGGGCTCCTTTATTTTATAATTGAAAATTTGTACCTTTTGACCTTCTTCACCCATTTCACCCAACTTCTAGTCCCCAACTCTGGCAACAACCAATATGTTCTCTGTATCTGTGAGTTCAGTTTGAGGATTTGTTTGTTTGCCTTTTAGATTCCACATATAAGTGACATCATACAGTATTTGTCTTTGTCTGACTTATTTCATTTGGCATAATACCTCTGAGGTCCACCTATGTTATCGCAAATGGCAAGATTTCATTCTTTTTTATAGCTGAATAATATTCCAGTGTGTGGATGTGTGTTTGTGTCTCCATTCATCAGTTGGTGGACAGTTAGGTTGTTTCATATCTTGGCGACTGTAAATAATGCTGCAATGAACCTGGAGGTGCATATATCTTTTTGAGTTAGTGTGTTTTTTTTGTTTTTTGGATAAACACCCATAAATGGAATTGCTGGATCATATGGTAGTTCCATTTTTAATTTTTTGAGGAAACTTCATACTGTTTTTCATAGTGGCTGCATCGATTTACATTCCCACCAACAGTGCACAGGAGTTCCTCTTTCTCCACATCCTCACCAACACTTGTTGTTTCTTGCCTTTTTGGTAATAATTTTTCTCCCTGTTTTTAATTTATGGTTATTGTGTTCTACTTTATGAGAGAGTGCTATATCTTCATCTTACAAACTTTCCAGTAAGTTTTATAAAGTAATTTTTATTGAAGTATTTTATCCCAATAGAAAAGTGCAAATATCAAAAGTATCCAACTCTATAACTTTTCACCAAGTGGAAACACTTGTGTAGCCAGCATTTAGTTCTGGAAATAACATTACCAGCACTGCAGATGCCTCCCTTGTGCCTTGCTCACTCACTACCCTTTCTAAGGGAAACGACTATCCTTTATTTCAAACATTACAGATTAGTTTTGCCTGTTATGTACTTCACATAAACGAAAGCACACAGGATCATATTACTTTGTGTCTGGCTTCCTTCACTCACCACTATGTTTATGCAATTCATTTATCTTGTGTACATTCTCATTCCTACATGGTATTCCACTGTAAGAATGTGCTACAATTTATTTGCCCATTTTACACTGCTGATAGACAATTGTTTCCAGTTTTTATGGATAGTGCTGCTGTGATCATTCTCGTACATGTCTTTTGGTGAACATATGTATGTATTTCTGTTGGATATATGCCTAGGAGTAGAATTATTGGGTCATAGGGCATTCATATTTTCAGCATTAGTAGATGTTGCTAACCAGTTTTCCAAAGGGGTTTTACCAATTGGCATTCCCTTCAGCAGCGTCTGAGAGCTCCAGTTGCTTTACATTGTCACTGATACTTGGAATGTGTGTAATTCATTTTAGCCATTCTGGTGGATGGCACATCATTGTGGTTTTGTTTTCTTTTTTTTTTGCAGTATGCGGGCCTCTCACTGCTGTTGCCTCTCCCATTGCGGAGCACAGTCTCCGGACGCGCAGGCTCAGTGGCCATGGCTCACGGGCCTAGCCGCTCCACGGCATGTGGGATCTTCCCGGACCGGGGCACGAACCTGTGTCCCCTGCATTGGCAGGCGGACTCTCAGTGTTTTCTTTTTATTTTTCCTGAAGTTATGCATCTTTTCATACCCATTTGAGTACTCTGCTTTGCAAAGTGATTGTTCAGACCCTTTGCTCAATTTTCTATTGGTTTTCTAACTTTTTTCTTATTTATTTGTGGAGGTTCTCTATATATTCTAGATACAAGTGATTTGTTCTTGATACAATTGCAAAGATTTTCTGTTATTCTGTGGCTTGCCTTTTCACACCTGTTATGGTGTTCTTTGATAAACAGAAATTCATAATTTTAATGTTTTCAAATACATCAATCCAGTGTGATTTTTCTGATATCCCATTTTAAATTTATGGTTCTCTAGCTGTTTCTTTGTTATTGCTTGCTCCTAAAATAGAATATTTTCTCTCAACCATCTTAGAATATTGATGCTTTTTAAAAGCTTTCTGTTTCCTGCACAGCCTCTGAATCCTCCCAATTTGTCTGCTTGCATCCCTGTCATTTACCGGGTGGGTTTCTTCAAGTGTCTGTGACTCTTGGCTGTTTGCTGAGTCCCTTGTGCTCAGTGGGCTTCACTGTGGGGTGAGCTGTCTTGTGGGGGGAATCCCTGTTTCTAATGAAGTTAGGTCACTCCTATTGGGTTGGCTCAAACTCACCCAAAAATACATTTTCAGTCTTCTTCCTGGAGGATTAAACCCTGGCTCCAGAATCCTGAGGCTACACTGGGGAAGAATGGCAAGAGTCTCCAGTCAAAGCAGCTGGAGTCCACCAAAGTAGATACATTTTGCTTTACCCTCTCCAGAGAACAAACCTCCAGCATTCTGTTAGAGAGGGGGAGAAGTTTCCATGTGTGAGGAACAGTGGATAGGATCTGAGTGTCCAACAGCTTATTAAACAGGTTTGAAAGCCATCATCTAATTTATAGCTCACTCCTCTCTTTTCCTCCTGAGATCCAGGATGCTTCCAGTTTCTGAGCCTTTGGGGATTTTGTACTGTAAATCAGGAGTTTCCTACTGCTGGCTTATAATTCAGCTTTCCAAGTTCTGCTAAGTCCATTTCTAGTCATCACTCTGCTTTCTAGCTTCCATACATTTGTCGTTGCCTCTTTTCTTATTCTCTTTGTAGGTTTAGGTCTTCAAAAATCCCTTCCCATGATTTTATTGAGATTGGGGGAAGGAGCAAATGTAAATGGGGGTACTCAGTTTACTATCTTTAACTGGAACTCACTACATTTAGTTCCTTAATCCATGCGGAATTTATTTTTTTGTGTGTGTTTTGTGTGCACTAGAAACGTAAGGTTATGTATATATTCCAAAGAGATCTGCATTTGTTCCAAAACCACTTACTGAATAATTCATTCTCTCTCCCATGTCCTGGAATGCTCTGCTCCCAAACATCTGCTCAGTGTTCTCTCTCTCCTCCTTCACGTTTTTGTACAACGTCTTCTGACCAAGGAAGGCCATGCACAGAACACTATTAAAAACGCACACCCACCCCTGTTGTTTCCTTTCTCCTCCCAATTTTTTTATAGTACTTCCCACCCTCTTATATACTATGTTTAACCTTGTCTTTTATTTTTTGTATTCTGTTGCCCTGACATCTGGAACCTTGCTGACGCTCCTGAGGTTAACCAAATACTAGAGATAGTAAACAATTCACCCAAGACCATGCTTTTCAAATACACCAGCCAATGCAGAGACCTCGCCCCGTCCACCTCCTCTATCCAACTCTCACACTCCAGGCTGCTGTCTACCTGCCCTAATCACCACAGGGCCAGGTGCCAGACAACTAGGGACAGCCCCTCTGTCCCAGAACCCCCTGAAATTATTCAGACTAGCCATACTAAACCTGCCTGCCCTGCCTTACCCATTCCTTCTGTGCAAACTGCAATAAAGGCTCTTGCCCACAGTTCTGGAACCTCACTCCTGTCTGCTGACCAACACTGGTGCTTTCCCATGTAGCCCTGCATAGTGTGGCATGTCCCCCTCCTTTTGGGATCTGTGAGTAACAAATAATCTTTTCAATGGCAGTCATCTCCTGATCTGTTGGCCTGACTGTGCCTCACTCAATTTTGAAACATTTACTTTCTATTTTGGCTAATTTTCTCTGTAGACTACAACCTCTGTGGACTCAAGGATTTTGAATGTTTTGGTTATCTTACGCAAGATACCTATCATTCAACAAACATAAGCAGAATGAATGAATAAATATACTACATTTTCAAACAAACATGGCTCTGTTTCTGTACTCTCTATTTTGTTCCATTTATTGATTTATTTATTCCAACACCAGTTCTACTCCATGTCATTTTCAATAGTTTTGTTGTTCAGTTTAATACTAACAGAGCAAATTGCCATTCATTGCCTCTTTTTCAAAATATCTGTGCCTATTATTATTCTTTTTTTTTTTTTTTTTTTGCGGTACGCGGGCCTCTCACTGTTGTGGCCTCTCCCGCTGTGGAGCACAGGCTCTGGACACGCAGGCTCAGTGGATATGGCTCACGGGCCCAGCCGCTCCGCGGCATGTGGGATCTTCCTGGACCGGGGCACGAACCCGCATCCCCTGCATCGGCAGGCGGACTCCCAACCACTGCGCCACCAGGGAAGCTCCCCTATTATTATTCTTACCTATTATTGGACATTTTTTCAATCAGCTAATATTTAGGTAGAATTTTTGTATTGTGATACATTTCAGTTAATTATTTATTAACCCAATTTAAAAAGTACCAAAGGGTAAAAAAATAGTAATTGGCCCCATTACTCTAGTTTCCCTTTCCAGTGGCAACCACTTTGTAAAAATCTTTGTTTCCTAGAAATATTCCAAGTGTGTGTGCTTGTGTGTGTGTGTGTATATATATATATATATATACATATACATATACAATTTTTAATCTATTTATACATCTAACACACACATACATATAAAATATAGATATATAGTCACATAATTGGGCATATACTATAAATAGTGTTTTATACCTTGTTTTTTCCAATTTAACATATTTTGAAGAATATTCCTTATCTGCCCACCCAGATCTATGTTACCTTTCCTCCATATGTGTTCCACTTTATGGATATAGCACAATGTATTTACCTCATTCACATATTAATGTATGTTTAGGATGTTTCCAATTTTTTGTTATAATTATGCCATGATCATCCTAATACATGGAATAAATAACATTAAAATCACAATGAGGTCATTTATACTTTATTAGAATTAGCAAAGAGATTTTTTTTTTTTAAGTTGATAGTAAACGTAAACAGAGGAGACCCGGAAAAACAGCTATTCTCCGCAACTGTTACGCCCTTGGAAAGCATTTAACAATGTCTATCAAAATTAATACTGCATTCATTTACTTAGAAAATTAACTGACACACTATATCACACATATAGTCAAAGACTTGTTAGAACTTTTGCTGAGATTTCATTAAATTTATCATTTAATTTAGGGACAGTTAATTATCATGTTAGTGACTTTCTATCCAGAAAGACACAGTACACTTCTCCACCTCTTTAAGTTTTCTTTTGTAATTTTCAGTAGAGGTGATATATGTCTTTCACATTTCTTAGGTTTATTTTTAGCTATTGCATAACTTTTCTGCCATTATAAGTGGAAATATTATTACTCTGAAATTTTGAATTGGCTAGTGATGGCATTTGGGAAAAGTATTTTTTAATACGTTTATCTGGGTTCTTAATACACATTTACTTCTCTATTCGACCTCTTCCAACCTCCTTCTGTACTGAGATCCAATGCAATTTTAGATTATCGTTCATTAATTCATTTAAACAACTGACAATTATTTACCCTTCAGTATATCATAACTATATTTTTTACTGATTTTCCTGTTTACTGCTCTTTCTTGTATTATAAAATTTCTCTTGGATTCATTATTTTGCTGAAGTACAGTCTCTTTAATTTTTTAATAGAAGTTTGCGGGGGTAAAATTTTCTGAGTCCTTGCAGGTTTGAAAATGTCTCTCATACTTAAGTCAACATTGGCCGGAAACAAAATTCTAGTTTCAAAACACTTTACTTTCAGAACCTTAAGGTTATTGTTGTATGGGTTTCCTACCTAATTCTTATGTTTTTGTAAGTGAGCTGTTGCTTTCCCTCAGAAATCTTTGAGAATTTTTGGCCCTTTCAGTCTTGGAGTTTTAGAAATCTCATCATGAAGTCACTAAGAGCAAAGCTGTTTTGAGTCTGAAAACCTGTATCATTTTCCTCCCCTTAATTCATTGATTATTTTGTGTCCTCCATTCTCATGATTCTTATTCTAGAATTTCTCCTCCATAGATGTAGGGAGACCTGCAATATTGTATATTGATATTTTAACATTGCATTTTCATCTTTTGGTCTTTGGTTGAACTATAGGTTCTCAAATACTTTTAAAGAATGAATGATTGTTCCCTCCTCAATTTGTAAACCTCTTAGAGAGTAATAATTTAACTTGATTTTGGTCACTTATATTCTAAGATGAATAAATTAGTGATAATAGACTAAGTATTTCAGCATAAGCAATCTACAAAATGGAAATTTGGCCAAGTACACAGGCTCCTGCAAAAGCATCAACCTCAGATATAATCAGCAAAACTTAAACACTAGATAATTGTTCCCTGGGCAACGTGGGAAATTTCTCTTAAAAAAGCAAAATACAGATGTCCTCATATGTAGTCTTCCAAGCCAATTTCAGATGTTGAAGTTTGAAGAAAACCAGAGTGGCCACATGAGAGGTAAATTCCAGACTATGGGGCAGGATGGCAGGCCTGAGCTGAGAGGTGTTTGGTCATGGTCTTCGTTTCTCTAAAGGAAAAAAGTGTTTCTGCCTTTCAGATAACATGGCTTATTATCATTTCCAAGTTGAAAGAAACTCACATTTGCTCCAGGGGATCTTAGACTTCTTCCCTAAATTGGCTTTCAGTTTTCTATTTTCAAATAAAGAATTTGATTCTTTAAAGTAACAATAAAACCCTAGGTTTTTAACTTTTTATTCTTATTATAAACAGATGGGAGTTATAGATCTCTCTGATGTATCAGAGACTAAAGAGGGGATGTCTGGTTAATCTCTTAGGTAGATTTCTTAAATGTCCTGGCTTTTCCCATAAGCAAAAAAAAAAAAAAAAAAAAAGTAATAAAATAGATTAGATCCAGTTACATGTTGTTGTGTTAGATTTTCTTTTTTACCTTAAGCTTTAAAATGTGTGGGTGTTTTTAACAGGCAAAATGAACTTTTTGAGAAATTGAAGCTTCAGTATCAGAAAACTACTAGAGGCAAGAAAGAAAGTAAATGATTTTATCTTGATTGGTTCTCTGAGAAATTGATTGTAGTCACAAAGGTGAACTATGTTCAGCCTTCACTGATTCCAGAAGCAATGGGCATCCTGTTATGTTGCTGCCATATTGGGCAAACTCACTTTCATTGGTATTGATCAGAATTAATTGATCTAGTTCAAGTACCATAAAATTACTTTGTTAAAAGTTCATTATGGGACTTCCCTGATGGCACAGTGGTTGAGAATCTGCCTGCCAATGCAGGGGACATGGGTTCGAGCCCTGGTCCGGGAAGATCCCACATGCTGTGGAGCAGCTGAGCCCATGCGCCACAACTACTGAGCCTGTGCTCTAGAGCCCGTGAACCACAACTATTGAGCCCGCATGCTGCAACTACTGAAGCCCGCATGCCTAGAGCCCGTGCTCCACAACGAGAGAAGCCACTGCAATGAGAAGGCCACGCACTGCAAAAAAGAGTAGCCCCTGCTCGCCGCAACTAGAGAAAGCCCGTGCGCGAAGCAAGGAAGACCCAACGCAGCCAAAAATAAATAAATAAATTTATTTTTTTAAAAAGTTCATTATGTAGGAGTGGAAACATTTCAAAATAAAACCAATTATTTTTAATAGGGACTGGGGTTTATGAAGGACTATAACATGACTCAAAAAAAATTTTTTTTTACATTCCTTGTAGTGAAATGGCCTTATAAGCACCCTCTGAGTAGATCCTGATGGAATGAAGATTTCCACGTAGCTTGCCTGGATTTCTAAGAAAAACACCAATTTGCCACTATTTCTCCAAAGTTGATTGATAATATCAGGTTGGAGTTCTGGTTATGTGGAAGTAAATATTTCTCAAAGAAATTGTTAGCATCCAGACTACCTCTGAAATAGCCATGTCAAGATACTGGAATACTTTTTAGAAGCTGCCTGAATGGCAGAAACACTGGGCTGAGAAGCAAGCCCACAGACTGGAGCCAGTACATCAGGAGACTGAGAGGGTGTCTGGAGGGACCTCTAGTTTCCATCCTCTGGCCGTGCGTGTGTGGGTGACCTCAGGGCTGCTGACCCTTCCCATGACCAGTGCTAGCATGTTCTCCACAAGTGCCTGAGGCCATCTCTCATTTTCTCAAGTACCTTAAGAATGTCAGACCTAATTTTAGATAAGCAATTATTAAATATTTGTATAACAGAGCAGCAAAATTAATGTGTATCATCATCAACTTTAGTTCCCTCTTTTTGTTTAGTTCTCTATTCCCCAGCCCCCAGAGGAGGAAACTAAGGCCCAGAGGTCTGCAGAGGTTTTCTGCCCAAGGGTCCTTCCCAAGATGTTCCCTCTCGTCTCCTTGAGGGGATCAGTGAAGACTTCTTCCGTTGATTGTAGGATAACTGGTACTTTCTCCTTCTCCCTGAATCAAAGGAATCTCTTCTTAGTGCCCCATCACCTCTTTTTTTTTTTTTTTTTTTGTGGTATGTGGGCCTCTCACTGTTGTGGCCTCTCCCGTTGCGGAGCACAGGCTCCGGACGCACAGGCCCCGGACGCACAGGCCCAGTGGCCATGGCTCCCGGGCCCAGTCGCTCCGCGGCATGTGGGATCTTCCCAGACCGGGGCACGAACCCGTTTCCCCTGCATCGGCAGGTGGACTCTCAACCACTGCGCCACCAGGGAAGCCCGCCCCATCACCTTTTGATGAGTTTATCACACCCTTCTTTTCCTACATTTTTAACTCCCTAAAATGTCATTGAAAATCATTACTCAACTGTATGTGCTGTTGTTTCTCAGTCTTTTGATCAAATATAGTATCTGCTGTTCTCATCAGCTTAAATCTGATTTTTTTTTCTACTGCTTTATAAGGTATGGTGATGCATGCAGATGGTGCTAAGAAGAGACTTAAAATTGGACTTGCTTTGAATTTTTTTAAAAAAATCTTTGTTATAATGTTTTGTTCCCATGTAATAAAGACTGCTGATTGTTTCATAGTTAAAAGATGATATTATCTCTCAAATTTGCATGAGTCTATCGAGGCTTCATGATGACAAGTGATTCCATTAAACTAAAAGATGTTTCTGGATATTTAACCATAAAGACTATATTAGAAACTAAAACAACCAGTATCATGCTCACATTTGGGATGTGCCAATCCTATTGCTAAAGAGAATCTAACTCTTCCCACCTATTAGAATGGCCAAAATCCAGAACACTGACGACACCAAATACTTACGAGGATGTCGAGCAACAGGAACCCTCATTCATTGCTGGTGGGAATGCAAAACGCTACACCCACTTTAGAAGACCATTTTTGACAGTTTCTTATAAAACTAAACATACTCTTAGCATAGGTCTCAGCAGTCATGATCCTTAGTGTTTACCCAAAGGAGTTAAAAACTTATGTCCACACAAACACCTGCACGTGGATGTTTATAGCAGCTTTATTCATAAATGCCAAAAGCTGGAAGCCACCTAGATGTCCTTCAGCAGGTGAATGGGTAAACAAACTGTGGCATATCCATCCAGATAATGTAATATTACTCAGTGCTAAAAAGAAACGAGCTATCAAGCCATGAAAAGATATGGAAGAAGCTTAAATGCATATTATAAGCGAAAGAAACCGATCTGAGAAGGATACATACTATATGATTCCAACTCTATGACTTTCTGGAAGAAACGAAACTATGGAGACAGTAAAGATCAGAGGTTTCCAGGGGCTTGAGAGGGGAGATAGGAATAAATAGAGCACAGAGGATTTTTAAGGCAGTGAAATACTCTGTATGAAACTACGATGTTGGATATATGTCATTATACATTTGTCCAAAGCCATAGAGTGTACAGCACCGAGTGTGAACACGTGAACCCATGAACTGTGAGCCTGAATGTAAACTATGGACTTGGATGATCATGATGTGTCAATGTAGGTTCATCAGTTGTAACTAATATACCTCTCTTGTTGGGAATGTTGATAATGAGGGAAGTTGTGGAAATCTCTGTATCTTCCCCTCAATTTTGCTGTGAACCTAAACCTAAAACTCTAAAAACTAAAGTCTATTTTCAAAAAAAACAATAATCAGTTATTTACCCCAATTGTTGTTAATATTTTAGCATTACAATACATAGAAATTCCCCTTTTCTTAAAAAAATTATTCCTCCCTCTGATTTGTTTTCTCGTTCTTCCTCAGTTCTCATCTTTTCCTCCTAATAAGAGTACATTTATTTGTTTACTAAACTTAAAAAATTCGTGGTTAAGTTCTTAGTGGGCACAGTTTTACTTGGCTGCATATTTAATTTAGGTCTTAATAAAACTGGCAAAAGAAAGGAGGAATATTAAATGTAAATATGATAAGGAATAAGCAAACAAATTCTCAAACTTCTGTTGAAAACAGTTGAAGAGACACCAGACTGTGTAAATGGCTCTCAAGGCACCCCAAGTCCCAGGATGCTCAGCGTGGACATCCTTTTAGTGTCTGTCCCCTGGAGGGTAGTCCCTGAGTCCTCACCAGCCTGCACACCCTCACCCACCCTGTCTTAAGTCTCATTGCCTCTCCTTCAGGGTTTCTCCGGACTCTGATCTTCCCTTTCATGTCTGGAGACCACCCCAGTCCCAGTTGCCTCATCTCTCCCAGGAGGCCATGAGCTTTCCCACTAGGGGCCCCACCTTCTGGTCTACAGTGGTCCTTCCAAGGCCTGAGTCAGAGTGTTTCATTCCTCCTGGGTCCCACTCTTCTACTGCCTCAGTGGTCTCTACAATCCAGCCACCGCCTCCCTGGGTGGCAATCCAAGAAGAGCTTGGACCAGAAATACCTAAGGACCTCTCCAGCTCTGAGACTGGGATGAATCTGAGCACTCGATAACCTCTCTCTGTACCCAGCCAGCCCAGCAAACTGAGGAAGGGCTGGAGAGTGGAGAGAGCATGGTTGGTGGTACAGATGTCCCCTGAGGAACCGGCAGCTCCTTCGACTACCATGTTAAAATGGTGCGGTGGACAGTTTTGCTTTTGCTTTGCCTGCACAGTAACTCTCTCTCCTTCCCTCTCAGCATCCTTCTTTCCATTTGGGGAATTCCTTTTCTCCTCTGGGTAAGTCTTGGTGGGACTGGAAATCAAAGTTCTCTGCTCTCCCTCTGCAGAAGCCAATGGACTCTTCCGGCCAAACAGTCAAATGGAAGCATGTGCCCATCAGATCTTCCCCTGGGATCCTGACTTCCGTGGACTAATTCTGAATACAGGAAGAGGGGTTGGGGCCCAAGCATTCCAAAAGGGAGTCACTCTTGGTGCTCTGATTCTTTCTGATCTTGGTTTTCCAGCCTTCTCTGGAGGGTCTGGAATGTTCCAAATTGGTCCCTTATTCCTAACTCAGTGGGTGGCGATTCCTGTGCTTGTAAAGGAAGCACATGCACTGTGCCCACAGGTATGTGGGATGCTGGGCACAGCCTGTGTGCTCCTGGGCACCTGACCATCTACCAGGTAGACATTCTCCCCCTTATTGATCCAGGAAGCCCATTCAGCACAGCACAGCCCAGTGCTCCACCTCGTGTCAACTCTCCAGAAACAGGAAAGGCCAAAGAGAAGTCAAATGTCCTTTTTAATGGGTCATGTTTAATGAAATCTGGTGAACCTTCCCAGAGACCTTTGTTAAAAGAGCAGATGTGCGGGAAGCGTGGGCTCAGAACCCATGCCAGGAACAAGTCTCTAGTGCATTCCTTTCCAGTAAAAATCTTCTTTAAGCAGGCCTATGGCTATCACCACACAGAGGGAGGAAGCAGGCCACGTGTGGTGCCTGACAGGCCTTTGCAGTGTCCTCCAATCTGAACCTGCCACCGAAGAGACTTGACAGGCACTGGTGGTATCTCTGCATCTGAGTCCTACTTCATGCCAACTGCTTGATGCTTTCTGTCTAAACAGCCAGCCCAATGCAAGGATCCCACAAAGTTGCTGCCTTTGATGGGCAGGGACTGTACCTTAGACACATCCTGGCTCAGGCACTGGGGATGTGACAGGAGACAGATTGGGGAAACACTTCCCTGGAGAAAATGATACAGAGGAATTGTGACTTTTCTTTTGATTTGGTCTTCCTAGGAGTTACTCTGATGAAGTGGTCAGTGTCTGCTTCTGGTCGCTCAGTCAGAGAGCCACTATTGCAGTGGGTAGAAAGTTTGGGTTGCACAGCTAAAACCGTGTAACTCAGATTGGGACTTGAACCCATGCTCTTTTAACTGAGATCACACACCTGGTCTCAGGACTTAACAAAGCTCGGGTTCTTGATGTCTCATCACAGAAAGAATTCAGTGAGAGACAAAGTGATAGGTAGGAAGTGGATTTATTTAGAGAGAAACACTCTCCACAGACAGAGTGTGGGCCATCTCAGAAGGCGAGAGCAACCCCAGGGTATGGGGTTGTCAGTTTTTATAGGAGTGGTTAATTTCATAGGCTAATGAGTGGGAGGAGTATTCCAGCTGCTGTGGGGATTTCCAGAAATTTGACCACTGCCGACTTTTTGGTCTTTGATGGTTGGCTTTGGAACTGTCATGGCGCCTGTGGGTGTGTTACAATGTGTTGTAACACGTTGCTGATGTGTTACAATGAGTGTATACTGAGGCTCAAGGTCTAGTGGAAGTCGACTTGTCCAGTCGGCTCATCCACCATCTTGGACCTATTTGATTGTAATCAGTTTATGTCATGTCCTCGGGCTATGTCATTCTTTTAAAGGTTGTGCCCTGCCTGTTGCCCTCCTGTTTCACGCTGTGTCTGGGACAGAGAAAGCCCTGTTCCATCCCCCTCCCCCAACCCCCACCTGGCACCGTTCCCAGCTGAGTGCATCTGACACACCTCTGTTCCTTCCCAGCTCTGGTCTCCCTCTGCAGGCTTCAGTACTTGCAGCTCATGTATAAATGGCAACAGACCCATCTTGATTTCAACCCTGGGAAGGACCCAGTGCAAGCCAACAGGGGCCCAGAGGGTGACCACTGAGCAGCCCCCTCCCCCCCGCAGCTGCCCTGAGACGCCCACCTGTGCCCACTCTCGGGTCAGCATGGTCAACCCTGGGTCTGGAGCCCAAGTTCAGGTCACAGCTCTGTTCCCACCAGCTCTTTGACTTGGTAAATCGGGTCACCTCTCCAGACCTGAGCTGCTCACCTGTAACTGAGGAAACTGACTTCTCTTTCTTCTGAGGAGCAGGTTTGCTACGGTGGAACCGCCACCGGCTGTGCCACAGTTATTTACCACTTGTTGTTTTCTTGGTATGAGTCACCCACCCACACCCCCAACCCACCTTGGCAATTGTATTAGTTGAATGAGTCAATTGGCTCACTGCAGACAATTTCTTCTCAAGCAGCTTTCTCCTCCCAGACTCTGTGAGTGTCTCATCAGCAGGTAAAGTGAGAGCAGGGTGGCCACTGCTTATCCCCTGGGTCTGAATGTCGCTTCTCGGGCAGCTCTCCTGGAATTGAGTTAGATGTTGCAGGACAGCACGTGATAGATAGGAACAAACTGTCTCTTATAAAGAAACAGACTTCATTTTCTAAACCTAACAGACACAGCAATTCAGTGATTTTGTGTAATAAACATATTGATCCCAAACAGAAAGAAACCTGTGATTATTCAGTTACAGGCCCAGGAGCTTTGGTTCCAAACCAGCCTCATCTATCCCAGGACATGAAGTCTGGGAGGAAAAGGCAGCACCGACCTTGATTTTTATTAGGCCCTGGGCCCCAATCTGCTTGTGGAGGGGGCTGGGTGATAAATGCCTTCAGCTAGGCCTTTGCTGGTGAAAAACAGACAAATAAAAGATATCATCTTATAAACATCTGTTAGTTTAACAAAATTTTGTTAACTTTTTCCAAATCGAAGCTGTAATAATAATGCCATAACTGTGGCAAACTCAGTTTACCCTGAAGTATTATGCAAATTTGGTTTTCCCGCAGATGCAATTTCAGGCACAAAGTATATCTTTCAAACCCTTGGTTTTCATGTTTAAAGGTATTTCCATAGCTTTTAATATGCTTCCATAGATTTTCATTTCACTTAATTAAATCTTCCTTGATAATAGTTTAAGAACGTTGCTGGGAATGTTGTCATTCCTTGTTATCATTTAATAACTTTTAATAAAAAAAGTTACTTCAAATTGCCACATCTGCTTGAGGGCTTTAGAGGACACAAAAAAGTATTTCTATCTATACCATGTACTTCGTGTGGAGAATATTTAAGAAAATGCAATTTTCAGAAAACAATGCTTTGGAATTGGTCTGTGACCAGTCAGTTGGTCTGTGACCTCTAGGTCATTAAGGAAAAGACAATCAATTACTGTTTTTAAGTCTCATTATCCAATACTGTCCTTTCGTTGCCACACATACTCAAGATGCATCCATTTTTTTAATTAATTAAATTTTGAATTTACTTAGTGATCTTTTTTGGGGTCTATTGTTCTGTGACTTTTAATTCATGCATAGACTTGTAAAAGCACCACCACAATCAGGATATAGAATAGTTCCATCATCTAAGGAATAAACTCCCAAGTGTTGATCCTTTGAAGTCACACCCTCCCCTTCCTGGGCCCTTAGGAACTCCGCTCCCTTCTCCACTCCTGTGATTGCGCCTTCCCAGAATGTCACATAAAATGGATCATGTAGAATATAACCTTTTGAGACTGGCTTCTTTCACTTGGCAAAATGCCTTTAGAGATTCATTGGTGTTATTGCCTGTATTGATAGTTCATTCTTATTTATTTCTGAGTGTTTTTCCATCTTATGGATATAAAACAGTTTATCTGCTCCCCTGTGGAAGGGCATTTGGGTTGTTTCCAGCTCTTGATGGTTATAAATAAAGCTCCTATTATCATCTGGGTAAAAGTTTTTGTGTGAACACACATTTTCTTTTCTCGTGGGTAATTACCAAGAACTGGAATGGATGGTAACTGTATGTTTACCTTCACAAGAAACTGCCAAACTGGTTTTCAGCGTGGCTGTACCATTTTGCGTTCTGTCACTGTATTTGGCATTTTCCCTACCTCCCTTTCCCTAGGTAACAAATGATCTGCTTTCTTTTTATTTATGTGTGAATTTTCCCCCCTCTGGTTATCTTTCAGGATTTTTTTTAATCTTTAAAGTTCTGGAGTTTTACTATGATGGGTCTGGTTAGGAATTTACTATTACTATTTATTCAACACTAGGTAGAATTTTCAATGTAAGGACTCATGTCCTTCAATTTTCTAAAATCTCAGCTTTCATCTCTTCAGTTATCCCCTCTCCAACTTTCACTTTTGTGATGGTTAATTATGTGTAAGCTTGGCTGGCAATGGGGTGCCCAGATTAAACAGTATTTCTGGGTGTGTCTGTGAGGGTGCTCCTGGGGGAGATTAGCATTTGGCTTCATAGATGGCCCTCCCCAGCATGGGAGGGCACTGTCCAATCCACTGACAAGCCTGAATGGAACAAAAGGTGGTGGAAGGAGGAATTTGCCCTTTTACCTGCCTCACTGTTGAGCTGGAACACCTCATCTCATCTTTTCCTGCCGTCCTACTGGGATTTACACCATCAGCTCCCCGGTTCTCAAGCCCTCCGACTCTGATTGAATTACACCGCTGTCTTTCCTGAGTCTCCAGTTTGCAGACAGCAGACCTTGGGACTTCTCAGCCTACATAATCGGGGGAGCCAATTCCTCATAATAAATCTCCTTTATATCTATATCTATCTATCATCTATCTGTCTCCTACTGTTTCTATTTCTCTGGAGAACCGTGACTAATACAGCTTTATTCTTTCATTCAGACACTTCTTTAAATATATATTTATATATATATATAGATCTATCTATCTATCTATATACCATAACTTTATTTTTTCTAATTTCCATTTCTTCATCTCTTCTCTGATCTGGGAGATTTTCTTTCCTTTTTTTTTAATTTTTAAAAGAAAGGTTTAATATGGAAATCTTCAAACATATACAAAAGTAGAGAAAATTGAATAATGAAACTCCCATATACTCATCACCCAACTCCAACAATTATCAACTGACAAATCTCATTTTATTTTCACTCTCATTAACTTTCCAACCCCAACTGGGCTGTTTGGAAATAAATTCCATTATCATATTATTTCAATTATTTATTCTTCAGTATGTATCTCTCAATTAAGAGAGGTAATAGGTATCATTTCTAAAACATATCCTGCCTAAAATAGTAAGAATAGTTCCTTAATTTAATCAAATAAAAATCCATTTTTAATTTCTGCCACTGGGTCATAATTTTGTGTTTTTTTTGTTTTTTGTTTTTTGGTTTTTTTGTGGTACGCGGGCCTCTCACTGTTGTGGCCTCTCCCGTTGCGGAGCACAGGCTCTGGACATGCAGGCTCAGCGGCCATGGCTCACGGGTCTAGCGGCTCCATGGCATGTGGGATCTTCCCGGACCGGGGCACGAACCCATGTCCCCTGCATCAGCAGGCGGACTCTCAACCACTGCGCCACCAGGGAAGCCCCTATGTGTTTTGTTTTGTTTTGTTTTGTTTTTTTAATTTAATTTTCTTTATCTTTTTATACAGCAGGTTCTTATTAGTCATCCATTTAATACACATCAGTGTATACATGTCAATCCCAATCACCCACTTCCTCACACCCACACCCACACCCCCTGCTGCTTTCCTCGCTTGGTGTCCATACATTTCTTCTGTATATCTGTGTCTCAATTTCTGTCCTGCGAACCAGTTCATCTGTACCATTTTTCTAGTTTCCACATATATGCGTTAATATACGATACTTGTTCTTCTCTTTCTGACTTGCTTCACTCTGTATGACAGTCTCTAGATCCATCCACATCTCTACAAATGACCCAATTTCGTTCCTTTTTATGACTGAGTAATATTCCATTGTATATAAGTACCACTTCTTCTCTATCCGTTCATCTGTCGATGGGCATTTAGGTTGCTTCCATGACCTGGCTATTGTAAATAGTGCTGCAATGAACACTGGAGTGCATGTGTCTTTTTGAATTATGGTTTTCTCTGGGTATATGCCCAGTAGTGGGATTGCTGGGTCATATGGTAATTCTATTTTTAGTTTTTTAAGGAAACTCCATACTGTTCTCCATAGTTGCTGTATCAATTTACATTCCCACCAACAGTGCAAGAGGTTTCCCTTTTCTCCACACCCTCTCCAGCATTTGCTGTTTATAGATTTTCTGATGACGCCCATTCTAACTGGTGTGACGTGATACCTCATTGTAGTTTTGATTTGCATTTCTCTAATAATTAGTGATGTTGAGCAGCTTTTCATGTGCTTCTTGGCCATCTGTATGTCTTCTTTGGAGAAATGTCTATTTAGGTATTCTGCCCATTTTTGGATTGTGCTGTTTGTTTCTTTAATATTGAGCTGCATGAGCTGTTTATATATTTTGGAGATTAATCCTTTGTCCGTTGATTTGTTAGCAAATATTTTCTCCCTTTTTGAGGGTTGCCTTTTCATCTTGTTTACGGTTTCCTTTGCTGTGCAAAAGCTTTTAAGTTTCATTAGGTCCCATTTGTTTATTTTTGTTTTTATTTCCAGTACTCTTGGAGGAGGATCAAAAAAGATCTTGCTGTGATTTATGTCAAAGAGTGTTCTTCCTATGTTTTCCTCTAAGGGTTTTATAGTGTCCGGTCTTACATTTAGGTCTCTAATCCATTTGGAGTTTATTTCTGTGTATGGTATTATGGAGTGTTCTAATTTCATTCTTTTACATGTAGCTGTCCAGTTTTCCCAGCACCACTTATTGAAGAGACTGTCTTTTCTCTATTGTATATCCTTGCCTCCTTTGTCATAGATTAGTTGACCATAGGTGCATGGGTTTATCTCTGGGCTTTCTATCTTGCTCCATTGGTCTATGTTTCTGTTTTTGTGCCAGTACCATATTGTCTTGATTACTGCAGCTTTGTAACACAGTCTGAAGTCAGGAAGTCTCATTCCTCCAGCTCCGTTTTTATCCCTCAAGACTGCTTTGGCTATTCGGGGTCTCTTGTGTCTCCATACAAATTTTAAGAGTTTTTGTTCTAGCTCCGTAAAAAAATGCCATTGGTAATTTGACAGGGATTGCATTGAATCTGTAGACTGCTTTGGGTAGCATAGTCATTTTCACAATATTGATTCTTCCAATCCAAGACCATGGTATATCTATCTATCTGTTGGTATCATCTTTGATTTCTTTCATCAGTGTCTTATAGTTTTCTGCATACAGGTCTTTTGTCTCCCTAAGTAGGTTGATTCCTAGGTATTTTATTCTTTTTGTGTATAGGAATGAAAGAGATTTCTGTGCATTAATTTTGTATCCTGCAACTTTACCAAATTCATTGATTAGCTCTAGTAGTTTTCTGGTGGCATCTTTAGGATTTTCTATGTATAGTATCATGTCATCCACAAACAGTGACAGTTTTACTTCTTCTTTTCCAATTTGTATTCCTTTTATTTCTTTTTCTTCTCTGATTGCCATGGCTAGGACTTCCAAAACTATGTTGAATAATAGTGGTGAGAGTGGACATCCTTGTCTTGTTCCTGACCTTAGAGGAAATGGTTTCAGTTTTTCACCATTGAGAATGATGTTTGCTGTGGGTTTGTCATATATGACCTTTATTATGTTGAGGTAGGCTCCCTCTATGTCCACTTTCTGGAGAGTTTTTATCATAAATGGGTGTGGAATTCTGTCAAAAGATTTTCTGCATCTATTGAGATGATCATAAGGTTTTTATTCTTCAATTTGTTAATATGGTGTGTCACATTCATTGATTTGGGTATATTAAAGAATCCCTGAATCCCTGGGATAAATCCCACTTGATCATGGTGTATGACCCTTTTAATGTGTTGTTGGATTCTGTTTGCTAGTATTTTGTTGAGGATTTTTGCATCTATATTCATCAGTGATATTGGTCTGTAATTGTCTTTTTTTTGTAGTATCTTTGACTGGTTTTGGTATCAGGGTGATAGTGACCTCATAGAATGAGTTTGGGAGTGTTCCTTCCTCTGCAATTTTTTGGAAGAGTTTGAGAACGATGGGTGTTAGCTCTTTTCTAAATGTTTGATAGAATTCACCTGTGAAGCTGTGAAGCCATCTGGTACTGGATTTTGTTTGTTGGAAGATTTTTATTCACAGTTTCAATTTCATTGCTTGTGATTGGTCTGCTCATATTTTCTATATCTTCCTGTTTCAGTCTTGGACGGTTATACCTTTCTAAGAATTTGTCCATTTCTTCCAGGTTGTGCATTTTTTTGGCATAGAGTTGCTTGTAATAGTCTCTTAGGATGCTTCGTATTTCTGCCGTGTCTGTTGTAACTTCTCCTTTTTCATTTCTAATTTTATTGATCTGAATCCTCTCCCTCTTTTTTTTGATGAGTCTGGCTAATAGTTTATCAATTTTGTTTATCTTCTCAAAGAACCAGCTTTTAGTTTTATTGATCTTTGTTTTTTTTTTTTTTTGGTTTCTCTTTCATTTATTTCTGCTCTGATATTTATGATTTCTTTCCTTCTGCTAACTTTGGGGTTTGTTTGTTCTTTCTCTAGTTCCTTTAGGTGTAAAGTTAGATTGTTTATTTGAGATTTTTCTTTTCTCTTGAGGTAGGCTTGTATAGCTAAAAATTTCCCTCTTAGAACGGCTTTTGCTGCATCCCATAGGTTTTGGATCATCGGGTTTTCATTGTCATTTGTCTCTAGGTATTTTTTGATTTCCTCTTTGATTTCTTCAGAGATCACTTGGCTATTTAGTAATGTATTGTTTAGCCTCCATATGTTTGTGTTTTTTACGTTTTTTCCCCTGTAATTTATTTCTAATCTCATAGCATTGTGGTCAGAAAAGATGCTTGATATGATTTCAATTTTCTTAAATTTACTGAGGCTTGATTTGTGACCCAAGATGTGATCTATCCTGGAGAATGTTCTGTGTGCACTTGAGAAGAAAGTGTAATCTGCTGTTTTGGGGTGGACTGTTCTATAAATATCCATTAAATCTATCGTGTCTATTGTGTCATTTAAAGCTTGTGTTTCCTTATTAATTTTCTGTTGGGATGGTCTGTCCATTGCTGTAAGTGAGGTGTTAAAGTCCCCCACTATTATTGTGTCACTGTTGATTTCCTCTTTTATAGCTGTTTGCTTTTGTAGGTCCTTTTCTTCTCTTGAGTTTCCCACTTAGAGAAGTTCCTTTAGCATTTGTTGTAAAGCTGGTTTGGTGGTGCTGAATTCTCTTAGCTTTTGCTTGTCTGTAAAGCTTTTGATTTCTCCATCGAATCTGAATGAGTTCCTTGCTGGATAGAGGAATCTTGGTTGTAGTTTTTTCCCTTTCATCACTTTAAATATATCATGCTACTCCCTTCTGGCTTGTAGAGTTTCTCCTGAGAAATCAGCTGTTAACCTTATGGGAGTTTCCTTGGATTTTATTTGTCGTTTTTCCCTTGTTGCTTTCAATAATTTTTCTTTGTCTTTAATTTTTGCCAGTTTGATTACTATGTGTCTCAGCATGTTTTTCCTTGGGTTTATCCTGTGTGGGACTCTCTGTGCTTCCTGGACTTTGGTGGCTATTTCCATTCCCATGTTGGAAATTTTTCAGCTATAATCTCTTCTAAAATTTTCTCAGGTCCTTTCTCTCTCTCTTCTCCTTCTGGGACCCCTCTAATGCAAATGTTGTTGCGTTTAATGTCTCAGAGGTCTCTTAGGCTGTCTTCATTTCTTTTCATTCTTTTTTCTTTATTCTGTTCTGCAGCACTGAATTCCACCATTCTGTCTTCCAGGTCACTTATCTGTTCTTCTGCCTCAGTTATTCTGCTATTGATTCCTTCTAGTGTATTTTTCATTTCAATTATTGTATTGTTCATATCTGTTTGTTTGTTTTTTTAATTCTTCTAGGTCTTTTTAAATATTTCTTGCAGTTTCTCGACCTTTGCCTCCATTCTTTTTCTGAGGTCCTGGATCATCTTCACTATCATTATTCTGAATTCTTTTTCTGGAAGCTTGCTTATCTCCACTTCATTTCATTGTTTTTCTGGGGTTTTATCTTGTTCCTTCATCTGGTACATAGTCCTCTGCCTTTTCATCTTGTCTATTTTTCTATGAATGTGGTTTTTGTTCCACAGGCTGCAGGATTGTAGTTCTTCTTGCTTCTGCTGTCTGCCCTCTGGTGGATAAAGCTATTTAAGAGGCTTGTGCAAGTTTCCTGATAGGAGGGACTGGTGGTGGGTAGAGCTGACTGTTGCTCTGGTGGGCAGAGCTCAGTAAAACTTTAATCCACTTGCCTGCTGATGAGTGAGGCATGGGGCCCTCACTGTTGGTTGTTTGGCCTGAGGTGACCCAACACTGGACCCTACCCGAGCTCTTTGGTGGGGTTAATGGAGGACTCTGGAGGGCTCACGCCAAGGAGTACTTCCCAGAACTTCTGCTGTCAGTGTCCTTGTCCTCATGGTGAGACAGAGCCACCCCCCGCCTCTGTAGAAAACCTCCCAGTACTAGCAGGTAGGTCTGGTTCAGTCTCTATGGGATCACTGCTCCTTCCCCTAGGCCCCAATGTGCACACTACTTTGTGTGTGCCCTCCAAGCATGGAGTCTCTGTTTCCCTCAGTCCTGTCAAAGTCCTGCAATCAAATCCTGTTAGCTTTAAAAGTGTGATTCTCTAGGAATTCCTCCTCCCTTTGCTGGACCCCCAGGTTCAGAAGCCTGACGTGGGGCTCAGAACCTTCACTCCAGCGGGTGGGCTTCTGTGGTATAAGTGTTCTCCAGTTTGTGGGTCACCCACCCAGCAGTTATGGGATTTGATTTTATTGTGATTGTGCCCCTCCTACTATCTCATTGTGGCTTCTTGTTTGTCTTTGGATTTTGGGTATCTTTTTTGGTGAGTTCTTTCTGTGTTTTTCTGTCGATGATTGTTCAGCAGTTAGTTGTGATTTCAGTGTTCTCACAAGAGGGAGTGAGAGCATGTCCTTCTACTCTGCCATCTTGAACCAATCTCCATAATTATGTTTTTTAGTTGGGTTATTCGAATCAGTACCCACTGGTTGATAAATCTCTTAAATTGTTTTTAATTATAGATTCTTACTTCTATCTTTTTTGTTTTTGCAATTTATTTGTTGAACAGACTAGGTCTTTTTCCTCTACAGTTTCCTGTATTTTGGATTCTGCTCGTAGCATCCCAGCAGTATTATTTATCATATTTCCCTGTCCCCAATATTTCTTATAAACTGGTAGTTAGATCTAGAAGTTTGATCAGATTCAGGTTTGAATTTTTTTCAAGAAAATTTCGTAGTTGTTATTTTTCTTTCCTATTGCATCATATCAGGAGGTATATATGTCTGTTTGTTCTTTTGTATTTTTTTGTATTTTTGGGGGGTTTTGTTGTTGTTGTTGTTGTTGTTTTTTGCGGTATGTGGGCCTCTCACTGTTGTGGCCTCTCCCGTTGTGGAGCACAGGCTCCGGACGCACAGGCCCAGCGGCCATGGCTCACAGGCCCAGCCGCTCCGCAGCATGTGGGATCTTCCCAGACCCGGGCACGAACCCGTTTCCCCTGCATCGGCAGGCGGACTCTCAACCACTGCGCCACCAGGGAAGCCCTGTTCTTTTGTTTTTAATGTTGAAATTGAACTGTGGCATTTGGAAGTTGCCAGCCTGATTACAAAGTTCTCATAACCTTTTCTCCTGGTGGTTTTAGAAACCATTCATGAGCATTGCTTAGGTCTATTGTTTCATAACAAATTACAAAATGGTGATATCTTAATTCTACAAATCCTTGTTTATTTAAATTTTTCCATTAAGCAAAGTTTTTCCTCATCAACTCTATTGTTACTCTGAAGTACAGTTATTTCCCTTTATTTTGGTTTTCAGGACAATGTATTGGTTACCTAGTGACAAACGAAGTTATGTGTATAGGAGGGTGTTGGTATCATTTTGAACACATGAATTATTTAAAAACACAATTTATATGCTGTGATTCACTATAATTATTATTTTGATGATGCTCAAAATGCTTCATCTTTATCTAGTATTTTATTTTCCTATGGTTTCTGTACCAAATTATCACAAACTTGGTGGCTTAAACAATTAAAATTTATTGTTTCACTGTTTTGGAGGCCAGAAGCCCAAAGTCAGTTTCACTAGATCAAAACCAAGGTGTTGGCAGGGCCATGCTCCCTCTGGATTAGTTTTCCTTTTTAATTTACTAAATCTCTTGCTTTCTGGATATGTCCTCTATTAAATCTATAGTCTGAGACTTTTAATTATCAAGATATCTGATTTTTTTCTCATAATCACCTGTTCTTTTGCTGTAATGGCATGTTTTTATTTTGAATATTCTTGTTCCATGGATGCAATGACCTCTTTTATCAGTCTGAGGATTTAATATCTTTCTCAGACTGCCCTAGAATACTTATCCTAAGGTTTTACATTATGTGTGTGTTTGTGTGTGATTGTGGTCAATGTGAATGACACACCTATAATTGTGTGGTGCACTATCTATAATTTTGTAAGCTGTATGCAGCAGGTCTGAGTCTTCTGGCTATTTTTCATAACACTGGACTTTCTCATATGTTTTGTAATTCTTGTGTGTGAGCTTATGTTCTGTGGGAATTTTACTTCTTGGGTGTCCCAAGACAAAAAGGCTGTCTCCCTGTGAAACAATTTCACATTGATTCACAGGTACATGGCTCCCAACCAGACCATGGGTTAATGACCTGGTTCTGGGCTCCCACTGGTGAAGCTCACATGCATGCTGATGATTTCCATCCAGGACTCTGGTGCAGAGGGATTCCAGCTCCTTCTAACAGGGAACCTTGTTTGGGACCCTGAATACATGAATCTTGTCTCACCTGCTGTTTCTGTGTGATGCTGGGTCCTACCTTTTCTCCTGCTTTAACTTCCAAAGGGGAATTTTTTAAAGTTATAGGAAAAATAAGGGGAGAAATGAACCCATAGATTTCAATCCCCGGTTTGCTAAAGAGATCTTCTTAAAAAAATATGTATCCCACTTTAAAAAAATGTATACATGACTAAATCAAAAAGAATGTGCTACTCTCTCAGACATACTAACTTCCCAGCAAATAAATCTTTGGCAGTTTGGTAAGTTTTGAAAGTGAACAGAGAGCATTTGTCACAGAAAATGACAAGCACAGACATCGAAGATATCAGTTTCCAAATAAGTGTCTACATTGTTTGAGTAAACTACTAACTTCTTCATATATTTAGTTTAAAATTCTCACAGTTTAAGAAATGTTAAGATCTTAAAAATTTTTTTTTCTTGCTCTAATTTCTGTTTATGAGCAAAAGATGAAACAGAAAGGAATAGAGCTAGGTTGAGCTGATCAGAATTGGCAAAGGTCATAAGATGAAACTTTTACAACATACAGTTTGTATTAATAAAATCTTGGGCCTCTCAGTTGAGAATAATAGATTTATATCTGAAGTCCTGAGAATCTGGCTTTCATCAGCTGCTTTGATTCAATAAGCACGTTTTGAGCCTGACTCTGAGTGAGATGCTGTGTTGGCAATGGGGGACATAAACGCCTGCCATGCATCCCCTGATCCCACACACCCACTCCTTAACTGGCGCCTCTTACTTTAAGGTCCAACTCAGATCGGTTTCTACTGCCAGTTTTAAGGAAAGGCAGCTGGGGTTCAGGGACATGTATGTGCAAGATAAAAGCAGGATTAAAACTCGCTTGTCACCTATTAGCTGTGACCTCGAGCAAATCATTTTGCTTTTTTCAAGTCCCCACTTTAGGATAGAATCTTACCCCTGGAACTGTGGTGTTGTGGGAAATTAAATGAAAGAAGGGTGTGGGCAGGCATATTAGTAAATCTGAAAAATGAACTTAGCCTGCTTGGTTTTCTCCATGTTTCCCCAAAACAAATAGCATAGACCCAAACACTGAGAACCGAGGCCGCTTCAAGTGAGCTGCAAACAGGTGACTGCACCATCATCCTTGGGAAAATTCAGGATTAATGCCATAGTCAATACTCCAAAACAGCTTTTTAAAATAATGAATTAATATTTTCTAAGAGTAGTTGGCAATGCTTATAATTAAGTGCCAAATCGTTCTATTTGTTAAGTAACAGACTTAGTAAAATATATCATTATCAACTTAATTACTAAACAAGTCAAGGGTTATTCACTTTAAATATAACTGGGTATACCAGCATGAATTCCCTTTTCCTGGACATGAGACCCTGGGCATATTGTGAACCACATCAGCATAAGATGAAACATAGCTGGCAGGAAGGAAAATAGAGCCTTTCTGGGGAAGGTCTTAAAAAGCAAGAGTATAAGTTGGCTTGACTTCTTACCATGATTATTAGGCTGATAATCTCTGAAGATAATTCATGTTGAGTTTGACAGAAGTGAAGAAGCTTAGAGAAAAGTGAGGGAAATTGGAAAAGTTACAATCATCTTTTCACTTTTACTTCTTTTGTGCCACCCCTAGGTCCAAGTCAAAAGGAAGGAGTTATAGACCTACAGGTAGGAGTTAAAATCAAGACAGCCAACATAGTCTCTGTAAATCCTCCGAGAAGTATAAAGTAGATGAAAAGATCTTTCGATCACTTCTTACCTAAGACCCTGGATGCCAATAACTATCTATTGTTAAACATCCTTAGTGATGAGACTCCTCTAAGAGCATGGTTTCAGAGTTTTAGTTTCAGAGCAATCTCACAGTCAGGTAAGCACATACACCTAAACCCTCTTTAAACTAATTCTTCTTGATTTTGTCATCGTCATTGTCATTGAAACTCCTCCCGAAAATTCTTCATGCACTTCGGGTGAGTTATCACTATGGCTTCTTGCCATTCAGTTCACAAACTTTTCTTTCATCCTAGATTCTTACTTTTAATGGTAACATTGACATTACTATTTGACCTTTCCACATAGATATATATATATATATATATATATATATATATATATATAAATGTATATATGTACATGTGTACATACACACACATACTTAGAGAGAGATTGAGATTGAGCAAATAAATAATTATGTAAAATTCCTTAGAAACTAAAATGTTCAATGTAAGAAAAGGAATACATCCTTATAATCAGACTTAAGTAAAACCCTATAAACTTACTTTGATTTGGAAAGGTGAATATAAGCTCATAATGTGATCTTAAAAACAACAACACAGAAGAGGCCTAGATTCAAGGACAAGACAGTTTCAATGAGCATACACACACACTCCCCACTCCAAGTTCCCAGACTATGGTCTCCAAATGCTATTTTTCACTAAAGGGAACCAGGGCTCCTGGAGAAATGGCTGTTCTGGGGCAGATACAGTACAAGATGATCCTGAGACATTGTATTGTGGCCAAAAATAGGGATGTTGCCAAGGGAGCTGTGTCCAGGAGCCAACCTGGAGGAACCCCTACAGGGAAAAGATGGGACAATTGATGCACCAATGACAATAAATGACTAAAATGTATTGAAATCAAAGGGACACATAGAGTTCTATGCAGTTATAATAATAATAAAAAAGAAAGTCTCAATGGCTTCCTTGTAGGTTCCCAGTTATTCTGAAAATTCATAAAGAGAAAGCATCAAGTATTTATTCCACCTTTCCTCTACAGACTGTATCTCAGGTTAACCAAATAGTTACAGAAAAATTCTAGCTAATAAATGCAGAAGAAAAAATCAAAATAGAAAACCACCATTTTGCAACTACTAATGAAAAAACAGATCTGGGCAATAAATGAATGTTAATAACATGAGGCTGATAAGAAACATTTGATAAGTGGATCAGGATGACAACACCCTAATTTGCTACTGATTAATCTCAAATCCACTAAACCTGGGGTGAGACATTAGGTGTACAAAAGGAACTACCAGCACCACTTATGGACTATTCATGCTAAGAATTTCAAATCCCAGTCTAAACAAGCCTCTAAATCCAAACACTAGCTTACAGGAACTATGGGAGGAAAGGAATGTGTTAGTTACATCGTGCTCAAATCAAACACGGAGACCAGACTTGAAAATTCCCTGAGCAGACAAAACCAGTTTAGTCATATAAGCAAAGCTTAACTTAGCTGATTTTTCAGGACAAGTAAAGCTAACTTGACCTGGGTCACTTGTTGCTTATGCCTCTGAAAATCATAAGCAAAACTTAAATTTTTCCCCCAAACTGATATGAGGTAACCACTAACCAATAGCCTTTCATTCAAGAAAATTAAAATTCTAATCAATTACTCTGAAAAATAAAGAGAGCTGCCTTCACACTATACTGCTTTACAACAATTTACCTCTGAGCCTCATTCATGTTTTGGTCTGAATGCTCCCAGTTTGCAAACTGTCTTTCTGGTCTCTGCACAATAAACTTTTACTAATTACTACTTCAGTGAGTCATTGGTTTTAATTTTTTTTTTCCTGAACTTTTGACAACTTTTGTGAGGATGCAATTCATCAAGACCTAAACTGTGGGAAATTGAGCAGGCCTGACATGAGTCATGAAAACAGAAAGAAGGGAAGTATTACATGATGAAAGAGCTTGAGAAAGTTCTCAGCCAAATGCACCATGTAGACTTTGATTGGAGCTTATTTGAACAAACTGACTGTAAAAATATTTTTTGAGAAATTTAAAAACAAACTGGGTATTAGATGATGTCAAGGAGTTACTGCTAATTTTGAAAAATATGATAATGTATTTTGGTTAGGTTTTTAAAAAATTCTTTTAGAGGGACATAATGACATATTTAAGAGTGACATTTTGGGATTTGCTTTAAAATGCTGCAGGAAAACATTTGGGGGCAGGGGGAGTTGGGGTGGAGAGCTGGGAGAGCGAGGCTGGCACAGTGTTGATATATGTGAAGCAGGTGATAACTACCTGGGGATTCATTATGCACTTCTTGTTACTTTTGTGTATGTTTGGAAATCTCTATAAAAGAAAGTCTGAGGAAAGAACACATGATTGCATTTGACCTGCAGTGGAAAGAAGGAAGGAAGGAAGGAGGGAAGGAAGGCATAGGGGGAGGAAGGGAGGAAGGATAGAGCATGTGTCTGAGCATGAAGAAGAAAGGTTGGTGCAGGGAGTTTCTAGAGCTTCTTGTGAGGGCAGCCTGCCTTCTCCATGCCAGAGTGGGTGGAAATAACACTGCCAGATGTGAAAAGTAACAAGAAGGCTAGCAGTCTGACACATGATCTTTTCCCTTTCTGATGCCTTTGTCCAATCTTTGAATCAATAATTTGGGACTGGCTCCTTGCCTTTAGTTGTGTTATTGTGGTGTGTTTCTCACTCTAGAAGTCCAGCTGGATAAACACCATCTCTGAGTGATTTTTGCACTTTATGAGTCCCTTACTTGTTAAGTTCCTCCCTCTATTCCTATAAGAAGCAAAGGCAAAACCTTACAGAAAATTCCAGGGCTCTCAGTGGAAACATTAACATGTTATAAGAGGAAGAACATTGCTGAGAGATTGCCTGTGTGTTGGTTGGGTTTCCGTTGGTTATTCTGTTTATATACACTAGCCACCACCCTAAAACTTCAGATCTAAGATGTAGACTCTCTCCTGGGTTCCAGTGAAGATCATTACCATGAAATTACTTCCATTCCACAACAATCTATCCACATCATGAGTAAAAAAGCTGATGAAGACATGAGTTTTACCTTGTCTGTTCTCACTCTCTCTCCTTTCCTGGAGACTCAGGATATCTGGGAGAAATGGAAGAGAGGGGCTGGGAATACACAGATATGAACACCAGACAACCTGGGGTGTCCAGAACTTTCTTTCTATACAATACATTGCCTGTGGCTTTTATAACCCCTAGAACTGTTGGGAGAATCACAGAAATTTTTGAAAGACTTTTATTCCCAGTAGTGGCCTGAGTATTTATCACTCCTATTCTAAATTTCAGGTGGAAAAATGTGATCACTGAAGGCATAGACTAACCTGAGAAGATTCCATACTAGTTTATTTTTTTACTATTATTTTTTAATGAGAGCTTTGTAGATCTACTGTCTTAGGAACTTTCAAATATACAATCGAGTATTATTAACTATAGTCACGATGCTGTACATTACACCCCCAGGACTTATTTATTTTATAACTGGAAGTTTTGAAACTTTTGACTCCCTCACCATTTCACCCACCCCCATTTCTCTGTTTCTAAGAATTTGGTTTTTGTTTTGTTTTGTTGCTGTTGTTTTAGATTCTATATAAAGGTGAGATCTTGCAGTATTTTTCTTTCTCTGTCTGACTTACTTCACTTAGCATAACGCCCTCAATGCTAATTTGTGTTGTTGCAAATGGCAGGATTTCCCTGCCTTTTATGGCTGTACAATATTCCATTGTATATAGATACCACATTTTCTTTATTCATTTATCCATTGAGGTCACTTATGTTGTTTCCGTATCTTGGCTATTGTGAATGACGTTACAATGAACATGGGAGTACAGATATCTCTTTGAGATCCTGTTTTCATTTTCTTTGGATAAGTACCCAGAAGTGGAATTGATGGATCATATGGCAGTTCTATTTTTACTTCTTTGAGGAATCTCTATACAGTTTTCCATAGTGGCTGCACCAATTTACATTGCTCTACTAGTGCATATGGGCCCTCAACTCCGGTCAACTACTCTTCCCACTGCATGTGTCTGTCCACATGGCTAACTTTTAATATGTATATTTTCACATTATGTAAATTCTTAATTAGCCTGTCTTGTTTAGATTGTATACAACATTATATCTGACATTCTTGTAACTACTGTGTGGTCAATAAGATTCCTATAAGAAACTCTGCTTTTTAAAGACAAAAATACCATGCTGAGAGGGGTGACTTACTTACATCCCACATTATTGGGTGATCACTCCTTAGGATCTTTAAAACAAGTACATTTTTAAAGAACTAAGGTGAATAAAGGTACAACAAAAAACTGTCAAAAAAAAAAATACAGTGGAATTTCCAGAGGGAAAACTGAGTTTAGGCCAAGAGAAATTTTGGAAAGGTTTCCTGGATTTGGTACTGCGACAGGCTTTCTAATGAAGGGCAGGATGAGTGGTGCACCTTGGGAAGGAAGCAGAAGCTCATCTAGGAGAAGCAGAGAACACAGAGGTGGGGGCCGTCAAGTGTAGCTGTGAGGGGGTCTTGGAATTCTCCACTTGGGTGGATCAGAAAGCGTGGGATAGTTAGTAGTGGCTCAGTCATGGAAATCCTTAAATGTACCTTATTAATGCAAAAGCCCAAACTTTACCAAAAAGACAAAGGATATACCATTTCTATAGTGGAGGAGAACAATGGAATATGTCTACACAATTCAAATAAAGGGAAATGTTGTTTTATTGGTTTGGTCTTCAAGAATCCTGGAGAACAATATACATACATTTTTTTGATATGTTATTGTGCAAATTTAAAAAATACTAAAGTACTCATTACTGCACTTTTTGAAAACACTAACATGGAAAATTCAGTCACAATATTGATAACAACAATTTTGCTTTATAAAGAAGTATGAGAGTGATACTGTCTTACTAAAACAAAGCCATAGTCCCAGTTCTCGGTCCTTGCAAGGTAGTTCCATGATTCACCTTTAAGAGTAGCTTCATAGCACATTTTGAGAAAAACTGAAATATGAATAAGTTTAAGGTAGAAAATAATATTGTTATTAAAAAGAAAGCTTGATATTGACATATGAAAATGAGTTTCTACTATAATAACTCTAAAGTAATCTTCCAGGTATTTAAAGATAGGTAGGTCTTTAGGTTTACTATTCAAAGAGAGATCACAGGAATTCAAAGGAATTTTGGCAGATGCCTCTGAAAATGGAGAAGACGATATAAAACTAAAGGGAATTTAAAATAGACTTAGATCTGTTTGAAATGGAATAACAGTGGCCAGATTTACTCTATGGACTGAATTTAAAAATGGACAAAATACATGAAAAAAAAGCATTTAAGACATTGAACATCAGACAACAAAAGACAATGATCCCCAAGAAGCTGGAAAGAATGAGGGGAGCCCCATGATTACTCAGTTTTTGGCCCTTAGAGAGGTTCTAAGCCATGGTGCCAGGAGGGGCAACAGGGATGCTGGTGGTCTCTCTGAATTAGAGCTGAGAACCTGGGGAAATCAACATAGCAAGAGTTTTGGAGAAGAGATAGCTGCACAGGAAGAACCTTGGAGACTTGCAGAGGGTCCCTTGAATATTCAGCAAAGTACTGACTAGGATATAAGTGTGAGGAAACTATCCAAGGACTGGGAAAGAGTGACTCAAAATATTAAAGAGAACAGTGCCTCACAGAGCCCCCAGCCCCCAAACAGTGCCCATTCCCCAAAGTCAGAGGGAAAAACCTTATAATTCAAAGGACATTTGTTAGTGTACTAAGAAGGGCCTTGCTCCTGTAGGAAGGAATTAATCCTAGACTAAACTCAGATCTGGTTCTGCTGAGCAAATCTTAAAATGAAGCCCAGAATGATCAGACTGTTTGCAGGTAGATTAACCACATCACAGAACAAAGCTCAAAAATATTTATAGGAATACAAAAATATTCAACAACCTATGAGGTAAATTCACAAATCTAGCATCCAGTAAAAAATTACCAGATAAGCATAGAAGCAGGAAAATACAACCCATAATGATGAGACAAATCAATGTATCAAAACTGACTCCAAAATGACACAGATGATAGAATGAATAGCAAGGACTTTAAAACAGTTATTTTGACTGTAGTCCGTATGTTCAAGAAGCTACAGAACAGACTGAAAATGCTAAGTAGAGACATAGAAGACCCAAATCAAATTTCTAGAGACAAAAATTACAATAACTGAGTTGAAAAATATACCAGATGACCACTGCAGCAGATTAGATGTTTCAGAAGAAAATATTAGTGAGCTGAAAGACATAGCATTAGAAGCTGTCCAAAATAAAACACAAGAAAAACAAAGATTAAAAAAACTTAACAGAGTGACCAGACATAGGTAATTGGAATCTCCAAAGAAGAGGAGAGGTGAGAAACTGAAAAATATTTGAAAAAATAATGGCAATGTCAAGAGTGAACTATGGTCTTAGGTGACAATGATGTGTCAATGTAGGGTCATCAATTGTAACAGATGTACCACTCTGCTGGGGGTTGTTTGTAATGGGGGAGACTATGTATGTAGGGACAGGGGATATCTGGGAAATTTCTGTACTTGTCCCACCATTTTGCTGTGAACCTAAAACTGCTTCAAAAACAATAGTCTTTTTAAAACAGCATCTAGCCAAGAAAATCTTCAAATAAACTTACAAATAAAATTTTTCTGTAAATTAAAAAATACATAAATGGCTAAAATTTTTCCTGATTTGATGAAAATTATAAATACCTAGAGCCAAGAATCTCACTGAACCCCAAGAGCAAGAAATATGAAACCCACATCAAAGCACATTATAATCAAATAATGAAGGGAAAATGTGGGCAAGAGTATTTATGTGGTTTCCATGGGAATGAATGCGGGAGAGCAGGTTTAAGCTTGGCTAGTCTGAATCATTTCAGCAGGCTCTGAAATGTAGAGATTGTCTTGGTTTTCTGGCACCTGGCCCTGGGGTGGTTAGGACAAGGGGATAATGGATCTGATTGTGAAAGCTGATCAAGTAGGTGGTTGGGGTGTGGACTCTGGATTGTTTGGCTTGCATATGAAAGGAGTGCTTGGAGAGGAGACCTATAATATCTCCAGGAGTTGACTAGCTCTGGGAAGGCATCCCACCAGGGTCAGCAAGGCCTTAAGATATCAGAGGATCAAATACAGAAATTAGAAAATGTGGTTATTAAAGTAAGTGGTCTCTAGAAGCTTTTCCAAGCAAGGAAACAGAATTTTTCTCTAGAGTTTCCAGGAGGAATGCAGCCCTCTGGACCCATTTTGGACCTCTAGTTCCAGAAGTATAAGATAATAAATTTGTATTGTTTTAATCCACTGTTTGTGCTGATTGATTATAGCAGAACCTTAATTCCAGATTCCAAAATTTATATAGTTTCCTAATGCTGCTACAATAAATTACCTTAAGAATTTTTTTTTGAAAAAAGAGGAAATGAAGTCCAAGTAAGCAGAAGAAAAAATAATAAAGATTATTTTTGAAATAGAAAATTTTAAAAAGAAGAGTAAAAATAATATATTCAAAAGTTTGTTCTTTAAAAAAATCAGTAAAACTTCTAAACTGCTGGGAGACTGAATGGAAAAAAAAGAGAGAAAACAAAATTTACTAATATCAGGAATGAGAGAGGTGACATCATACCAGATTCTGCAGATACTAAAATGATAATTGGGGGACATTTTGATCACTTTTTGCCAATGATTTTGACAATTTAGATGAAATGAACAAAATCTTGGAAAGACACAAACTATCAAAGCTCACTTAAGAAGAAACAGATGATCCGAGTAGGCCTATGTCTATAAAAGAATTTAAATTTCATGTTAATAATTTTTCCACAAAGAAAACTTGAGGCACAGATGGCTTCACTCATGAATTCTACAGAACATTTATGGAGAAAGTAATATCACTTCTACACAATCTCTTTCAGAAAATACAAGAGGTGGTGATCTTCTAACTCATCCTATGAGGCCATCATTCCTCTATTACAAAAAACAGACAAAGATATTACAAACAAAAGGAAACTACAGCCCAATATCCCTCATGAACACAGATGCAAAAATTCTTAATAAAACGGTAACAGATAGATTCCAACATATATAAGAAGGATAATGCAATGTGACCGAGTAACATTTATCCTAGGAATGCCAGGTTGGTTAATATTCAAAAATCAATTTATTTAACACACTGTTTTAAGACTAAAATGATACATCATATGATTATGTCAACAGATGCAGAAAAAGTGTTCAAAAGAATGCAACATCCATTGTTGATAAAAAAATAACAAAAACTCAAGCTAGGAATAGAAGGAAAACTGCACCTGATAATGAGCATCTATAAATACCTACTGCTAACCTCTCACTTAGCACTGAAAGACTGAATGCTCTCCCCTGAGATCAGGGACAAGATAAGGATGTCTGTTCTCATCCTTCTACTTACTATTGTTCTGATGTTTCCAGTCAGTGCAAGAAGATAAGAGTAGCAAGGAAGAAACTGTCTTTATTTCCAGATGACCTGTCCATCTATGTAGAAAATCATATGGAATCTACAAGAATAGTGAAGTGTATCCATGACTCCTCTCTCTTACCACTTCTTCATGTTCTCTTCCAACGACGACTCTCTCATCAATCAACTAAAATAATAAAGAGGGAGAAGATGATGACTGCTCTTTGTTGCCTACACAGAGAAACAGAGGCATTATGGGCAATCTTCCACATTCTGACTGAAATGTAAGTCAAAGAAAGTGACGACTGAGTAAAGAAGCATTGTTTGGAATTAGCTAGCTGGAATTAAAGGCAAAGTTTGTTTAACTCAAAGACAAACATCTAAGGCACAGAACATCAATCCCTACAAGTTGCTTCACACTCAGTGAGTTTCTTGGGACCAGGTCCTTCTCATCTTCTCATCCTTTCCATCCTTGTCTTCCTGCCCTTTTGCCATAATCTATGGCCTCAACTCATAAAAGATGACTCCTTCTATTCTTTCTACCACTGATCAACAAACCAAAGTGGATATAGAGCCAGTCAACGGCATTTTTTAAACTCTATGCACTCGTCTCTACACAGTGCCCTAACAATGTGTTCACTAGGTCATGTGTCCTTATAAAATTCACAACAATATATTTTAATCTCCACCTGTTCAAGAAGCTATCACACTTCCCCTCATGTTGGGTGAGGTTGGAGAGTCTGTGGGCATTTTGGAGAGTCACTTAAGGAGTTGTTGAGTTGAAGATATTAGTTTAGGGATATAATAATATACTTATGTTGTTCACTGTCATTTCTGTGTATGTTGAAATTGCTGCTTGCCATTCTGGGTATACAAATGACTTGAAGAATAATTCTACTTCTCACTATAATGAGCCACCAGTCCCTTTTAATGTGAAGGTTCAGGGCCAGAGGTCATATTGCAAGATGAGTTTGTCCTGCAGACCAGGTCCAGTGAAACTAGAGGAGAAACACGATGGAGGAAAGCACTCTCTCTATAGATAATCATTGTCCAGTAAAGACGTGAACAAAGAGTGTGCGGCCAAATTTGAAGGAACAATAATATTGTAAATTTAACATTTTACAATATAAATTATAGTATTAGCATGTCATGTCAGAAAATTAATTTAAAAACTATTGACTTTCTTTGGATGTTTTTGATGTTTGTGGTATTTGTTGTTATGTGTAATTTGTTTTCTAATTCTAATTGTCACTTTCATACCTAATTTTATATTTGGTAATTCTGCAACCTTTTTTTCAGCCAGTGAGTGGCAGTGTTGGGAATCCATACCCAGTAGGTCAGGGGCCAGAGGTCCTTCTATTCCTCACTGGCCTTGCCCCACAGAGATTATGACTGAAGGACACTGTCAGGGAAGCAGTTGTTATGAGGGGACAAGCTTTCACCTAAGATGACTCCACCCTCTCTGCACTGCTCTGTTGATAGCAATTTAGGGACGTTAACTGCTCCATGTACATAATGAAGTCAAGTTATTTATCAAAGAAGAAGAGTACCATGAAAGCATGTGTTTACTATTAAGTAATGATTTTTAAACGGCAGGAAAGCAGTAAAATGCAATTTTTGAAAGTAATGCAGCCTGTCATAGCGGGAGAAGAGGAACTTGACATGAGCATTTGTCCAATAACATAGTCATAGTCAAGTTCCTGCTCTGATTAGAGGCAGGACATCATCTATATCTAAGAAGGAAGCTTACAAAACTCCCTCTAAGAAAGTTTGAATATCCAAGTCATTTTTTAGTGGAAAAAAACACTCAAATATACCACTGCTGAAAGGTCTTAATCTTTGGTCACAGACTTGCTGAGAATCTGATGAAGGCTATGGACATTCCCTTTGTAAAAATTCACACACACACACTCACACACACACACAATGTTGCATTCACTTTCAGTGTATAAATGAATGTCCTGATTCTCTATGTACTTTATTTTAAGAAACTCCAGAATGAAACTGCCATAAAAAAGAATCCAAGCATTCCAATGACAGATTTTGTTAACAAAAATTGTCACAGGTAAAAATAGTTTGACTACTAGTAGATTAAATATAAAATTTTATTCTTATGTATACATACACTAACATACATACATGAATACATTTCTTCATTATCTCCAATAATCCAGACATTGCACTGGATGCTTTATGTCCATCACCTTATTTAATGCTTACAACTACTCTGCAAGATAATTACTATTATAACAATTTGGTGCTTCTAAAAACTGAGACTGACAGCACTTCCAAAATGGTAGAGTAAAGGCCTTGAAAAATCTGTTCCTCTATGAAAGCAATGAGAACACTGGCAAAACTGGTCAAAATAAACTTTTTTCATAACTCTTGGAATTAACCAAAGACATTCAACAATTTGAGGACCTTTTATTCAAGAAAAAAATGACTGAATCACAGTAAGAATAGTGAGCTTTGGGGCATTTTAACTTATCCCACCCCCATCATCCTCTCTGCAACTCTGCAGTAGCTTTAAAAACCAACAGCCCTTCCCTGACTTCAGACTATACTACAAAGCTACAGTAATCAAGACAGTATGTTACTGGCACAAAAACAGAAATAAAGATCAATGGAAGAGGATAGAAAGGCCAGAGATAAACCCAGGCACATATGGTCACCTTATCTTTGATAAAGGAAGCAAGAATATACAGTGGAGAAAAGACAGCCTCTTCAATAAGCGGTGCTGGGAAAACGGGACAGCTACATGTAAAAGAATGAAATTAGAACACTCCTTAACACCATACACAAAAATAAACTCAAAATGGATTAAAGACCTAAATGTAAGGTCAGACACTATAGAACTCTTAGAGGAAAACATAGGCAGAACACTCTTTGACATAAATCACAGCAAGATCCTTTTTGACCCACCTCCTAGAGAAATGGAAATAAAAACAAAAATAAACAAATGGGACCTAATGAAACTTAAAAGCTTTTGCACAGCAAAGAAAACCATAAACAAGACCAAAAGACAACCCTCAGAATGGGAGAAAATATTTGCAAATGAAGCAACTGACAAAGGATTAATCTCCAAAACATACAAGCAACTCATGCAGCTCAATATCAAAAAAACAAACAACCCAATCGAAAAATGGGCAGAAGACCTAAATAGACATTTCTCAAAAGAAGGCATACAGATAGCCAAAAAACACATGAAAGAATGCTCAACGTCATTAATCATTAGAGAAATGCAAATCAAAACTACAATGAGGTATCATCTCACACCGGTCAGAATGGCCATCATCAAAAAATCTAGAAACAATAAATGCTGGAGAGCGTGTGGAAAAAAGGGAACACTCTTGCACTGCTGGTGGGAATGTGAATTGGTACATCCACTATGGAGAACAGTATGCAGGTTCCTTAAAAAACTACAAATAGAACTACCATATGACCCAGCAATCCTACTACTGGGCATATACCCTGAGAAAACCATAATTCAAAAAGAGTCATGTACCAAAATGTTCATTGCAGCTCTATTTACAATAGCCAGGACATGGAAGCAACCTAAGTGTCCATCATCGGATGAATGAATAAAGAAGATGTGACACATATATACAATGGAATATTACTCAGCCATAAAAAAACCAAAATTGAATTTTTGTAGCGAGGTGGATGGACCTAGAGTCTGTCATACAGAGTGAAGTAAGTCAGAAAGAGAAAGACAAATACCATATGCTAACACATATATATGGAATCTAAGGAAAAAAACAAAAAGGTCATGAAGAACCTAGGGGTAAGATGGGAATAAAGACACAGACCTACTAGAGAATGGACTTGAGGATATGGGGAGGGGGAAGGGTAAGATGTGACAAAGTGAGAGAGTGGCATGGACACATATACACTACCAAATGTAAAATAGATAGCTAGTGGGAAGCAGCCGCATAGCACAGGGAGATCAGCTAGGTGGTTTGTGACCACCTAGAGGGGTGGGATAGGGAGGGTGGGAGGGAGGGAGACACAAGAGGGAAGAGATATGGGAACATCTGTTTATGTATAACTGATTCACTTTGTTATAAAGCAGAAACTAACACACCATTGTAAAGCAATTATACTCCAATAAAGATGTAAAAAATATAAAATAAAATAATAAAAATAAATTTAAAAAATGCTGGAGAGGGTGTGGAGAAAAGGGAACACTCTTACACTGTTGGTGGGAATGTAAATTGATACAGCCACTATGGAGAACAGTATGGAGGTTCCTTAAAAAACTAAAAATAGAACTACCATACGACACAGCAATCCCATTACTGGGCATATACCCTGAGAAAACCATAATTCAAAAAGAGTCATATACCTCAATGTTCATTGCAGCTCTATTTACAATAGCCAGGACATGGAAGCAACCTAAATGTCCCTCAACAGATGAATGGATAAAGAAGATGTGACACATATATACAATGGAATATTACTCAGACATAAAGAGGAACGAAACTGAGTTATTTGTAGTGAGGTGGATGGACCTAGAGACTGTCATACAGAGTGAAGTAAGTCAGAAAGAGAAAAACAAAAACGTATGTTAACACATATATACGGAATCTAAAAAAAAAAGCCTGTTACATCCCTCCCCCAAAGAATTTATGCTTACAAAATGTGCATAACATGGTAAGGAAGCAAGAAGCATGAAGTTAGATTCTATGAGACAAATAGGACCTGTGCAATTTAAGAACACATGCACAAACCCTTCTTCTGTGAATGTCAGACAGTTTTTATGGGGATACTGATGAACACGTTGGTGGTTGCCATTAATCTCAGACTTGCAAGGCCACGGTGTGTGCACTAAATGACTCTAAGTAACACTCTCAAAGCCTAAAAGTCCATCACCCTGAGAACCTACCTTGTTACAGAGGAATGATGGATGCACAGAAACAACAGAAGGCACTGTTTCCCAAACTTAGAAAAGGATAAGAATGATCTTGATGCTTACTGAAAATACAGATTTGGGGCTCAAACCAGGGGAACCTCACTTGAGCGACCACTCTGGATTGAAGTGAAATTTTCAGTATCAAGGACAAGGTGGAAGAGAAGGAATTTGGGGTTCTATGTGCTCCAACCCACCCCATCTCCCTCTGCCTCTTGAAGCTCCCAGCTGTCTCCCTGCCTGTTTATAGTAAGGAGGACATGAGGAGATCTTGGTAAAGGCAGATGTGTTTTCTGTTTCTTAGCTATGAGAGATTCCAACCCCAGATTTCAGAGTCCTTTTGTTGATGGCAAACAAATACTTCTTTTCTCTCTGGGCCTATGTCAGTGATTATTAAACTGAATGCATTGGAAATTCATTCGTATTTTGTAAAATTCTTAAAAGGGAAACGATTTAGTGGATTTTAGTTTCTATGAGATGGTCATCTATGTAGCAGACCCTCTATGAACTAGCATGTGCTGCATTTCTCTGTCCTGTGTTTTAAAATAGGGTGTAATTAGAACATGGGAAAGACACGAGCAGACATTCCCTGAGGATGGTATACAGATGGCAAAGAAGCACATGAAAAGAGACTCAACATGATTAGCCGTGAGGGAAATGTAAATTAAAAGCACAATGGGGTATCACTACAGACCTAACAGAATGGCTGAAATAACAAATATTGACAACATCAAATACTGGTGGAGATACAGAGAAACTGTATCACTCTTACATGCTGGTAGGAATGTAAATTCGTATATTCACACTGGAAAGCAGTTTGGCAGTTTTTACAAAACTAAACGTGCAATTAGTGTACAACCAAGCAAGTAAACATTTGGATATTTATTTTAGAGAAATGGAGACTTATGTTCACACAAAATCTGTATGCACTTGCATACATGTTCAGAGCATCTTTATTCATAATAGCTAAAACTAGAAACACCCAGATACCCTTCAGTGGGTGAATAGTCACACAAACTCTTGTATCTCCATACACAGAATACTACTCAGCAATTAAGATAATTGTTAACTTATGCAACAGGTTACAAGGGAGTTTTACTAAGTGAAAAAAAGCCAGTGCCCAAAGGTTACATTACCATATGCTTCTATTTATACATAATTCTTGAGATGGCAAAATTATAGAGATGGAGAACAGACTAGTGAAGATGAATGATTGCCCAGGGTTAGGGCTGGGGTAGGGAGGATGGGGTTACACAAGGGGACCTTGCACTGATGGAAATGTTCTGTGTCTTGGCTGTGTCCATGTCAACATCCTGGTTGTGATATCATCCTATAGTTTCGTAAGATGTTACCATCGGCGGAAACTGGGTGAAGGGTCCTCAGCATCTTGCTGTATTATTCCTTACAACTGCATGTGAATGTAAAATTTTTTTCTAAAAGGTTAATTTAATAAAATATGGTACAGCTATAGATGTGCTACACTTCATTCCTATTGTTTTACATAACCCAGCCCCACACCACCCCCCACATTTATACTATTTAGTTACCCCTATAAGTTTTGAATCTCTGAACTTTTCTAAATGACAATTAAATGGCCAAATAATTAACCATATAAAAGTTGTTATTGGTTGCTCTTTGTCAAAAGAGTTTATGATGTCTATCCATTCCATATCACTGAATTATTCCCCCTTATACATATCACTGAGGTTATACAGCTGGAAGTTCTGTATAACCTTTTCTAAAGTTATATACAAGTAAAATACATGATTGGAAATTGGGATGCTGAAATGGTTTTGCTGATCCTTTTATTATAGAATGATTAAGTAGGAGACGTAGATGGTTCCATGGGCAATGAGACCCAGAGGATGGGAAAGAGACTGTTGCCTAAATGAAGAAACAACCGTAAATGAAATATTTCAAGTAGGCAAGATTGCTTTCAAGGATGGTACCTACAATTCGCAAGTAAGTGCAACTAAGGAATCAAGGATCGAACAGGCAGTAGGCTCACACATACAGACAATAAAGAATAAGAGCCAGGGGACTTCCCTGGTGGTCCAGTGGGTAAGACTCAGCGCTTCCAGTGCAGGGGGCACAAGTTTGATCCCTGGTCAGGGAACTAAGATCCTGCATGCCACGAGGCAGGTCCAAAAAAAATAAATAAATAAGAGCCAGGTCTGCAAGCAAAGAGAATCACAACATAAAATGCTATCTTCCACTTCATCTTTCCTATGAAACCCAAAAGACCCAAGTCAAAAATTAATCCACAGCCAGTGCATTGAGCATGCTACCTCTGCAGCTGAACAGGTCTTAGGTGCTCTGAGTGAGTAACAAATGAATAATGAAAGACTTGAAAGGTGACATTTGTGTAATTATGGAACCTGATGAGACAGGAAGGAACAGCTGTAATGAAAGCCACAGAAAAATGTAAAACAAAGCACTCTGGGTAATGCTCTAATCACACTTTTTAACAAGAGAAAAGCCCTTTCAGGCATCTAACTTTCATTCCCCTAGAAACTCAGCACTGAATTTCCAAAGAGCAAAATTATTAAAACCAATAAATATTCTTTAGAATTTTTCATTACTCATTTGGAAAGACAAATGAAGGATAAATATTTCAGAAAAAATAATCAAGTTTTCTGTAAAGTTGTCCTGAGCTCAGATCACTTTCTGATCTAGAAACAAAAATTATTACACTCTTGGAGCAGACTTGACTTCCACCCCAGGGTTGTGTGGACAGCTGTCAGCAGCCTCAGACTCCCAGGCCCCACTGCTGCTCTGGGATGGTCTCCCCCACCTCTGTACCACAGACATCATCCTCTCTCATCACTAGCTCTACAAAGTTACTCCATTCGCAGCTTCTCTTAATACTCGAATTATCTGCTGTTTAATGAAATATACCAGGAATGAGTCCTGGTTTCTCACATTAATTCTTGACATCCCACTTCCTCCAGGAAACAATTTTAGCTGACAAGAAACAAGATAGTAAACATGCACCATCTTCTCTGTGAGTCATCCCAACACCTCCCCTCTCTCCTTGTCCAGGTTATAGATTACTGTAAAACAAACCCCAAAATCAGTGCTATAAAACATCCACTTTATTATGTCTTTGGATTCTGCGGTCAGGAATTTAGGCCCTAAGACAATGGCTTGTCTGCTCTGTGGAGTCTGGGATCCCAGCTCAGAGGACTCAAAAGGCAGGGGCTGGCATCGCCTGAAGGCTTCTTTACTCACTCATCAGCTGCCTGGACTAGGATGACTCGAAGGCTGGGCTCACCCGGGCCTGGAGCGCCTGCATGTGGCTTCTCCGGGAAGCAGGGCTTCCTCACAGCAAAGCCGCTTCGGGTGGAGGAGGCTTCTTACATGGCGTCCCCAAGACACCCCAAGAGTGTCTAGTAAAGGAGCCAGAAGATGCATGGCCTTCTATGGCCCAGAATCAGAAGTCACACAGAGTCTCTTCCACTAAACTGTATTTGTCAAAGAAGTCACAAGCCTGCCCAGCTACAAAGAGAGGGACACAGAACCCGCTGCTGGATGGGAAGAGCTACAAAGAATTTGTGGCAATTTGTATCTCATGCTGGTTCTGGATTTGACCTCCTGCACACTTTTGGACCCCTAGTTCTTTTCCTCTCCCCACCCCTCTGTTCCAGACCATCATCTCTCACCTAGGTGACCTGGATATCCCTCTCACTATTTCCCTGCACACACTCTCATGCTCTGCTCAGCCACAATCTATTCTCCATCCTGCAACCTGGATAATCATAAAAACCCACATCTGCTTCTTGCCAGCCTCCAATTGCTCAGAGATTGAGATACAGAGCTCTTAGCTTGGCCCACTACTTTTTTAGCCTTTGGTAAAATAAAACAAAGTGCATACACTGAAATTGGAAGGAGGCGATAACATTTTGCTTGACTTAGTAACAGCACATACCGCAGAGGACCAGGGAACTTTCTGGGATGATGGAAACACCCCAAATCTTGCCTGCGGTGGGGATGACAGGAGGGCGCACGTTCATCAAAACTTAGAAGAGGTGCCATTCCTTGTACATGAAAGATTCTCAGTGAAGGTAATTTCTAACGGGCTAAGGGGTGGTCCTTCTCCTTCCAGCTCCTCCTCTGCCAGCTGTGCCCATGGCCCTCTGGGTTGGAGCACATGGAGGGACAAGGGGAAGGGGCTTGAGAGATCGCTGACTCACACTGGCTCATGACAGTGTTCTAGAAACATCCCCCTCCTGTTTGCCTGCTGTTTGTTCTGCCCTCCATGCTTCCAGGGGTAGGAGTATCCCCCAGCCCACTGCGTCTCCACGCTGCAGAGGCTCAGCAGAGCTGGCCCTCACTAGGTCTGAGGCGGGAGGGTGAGGGGCTCATGGCACGTGTAGTCTGTCTCTCCAGACTCTGCAACCATCTTCTCCCCCACTGATCCCACCGTGCTGCTCTCTGTAAATTTGTATTGGAGACTCACTTAGGGATGCAGCTCCGTGGGAACCCGCATGTGAAACAAAGTTGGCCTCCTGTTATAAAGGGCATCTGTACTGTGGCTGTCTGGGCTTTTGTTTGGGGGTTGTTGTTTGTTGTACCTTTGCTCTATACCACCCAGCATCTGCCACCTATTCCTGTGACAATAGCAGCCTAATTTTGCATTGGTGATGAGTATTTCCCCAATCAGTCCAGGTGTTTCCAGAAAAGACCACTCCACAGAGGAATTCAGCACGTGACTTGGTCTAAGGGGTGAAGGTTTCGGCTTTGCAGATATCCAAGGGAGAACATTCCAGGCAGAGGGACTGTTATGGACTGAACTGTGTCCCCACCAATTTCATACATTAAAGCCCTGAGTCCCCTTGTGACTCTATTTGGAGATAGAGCCTTTAAGGAGGTAATTAAGGTTCTCTGAGATCATAAGGATGGAGCCCTGATCTGATAGGACTAGTGCATTAGAAGAAGAGGAAGAGACACCAGTGCCCTCTGCCATGTGAAGACACAGCAAAAGGTGACGGTCTGCAAGCCAGGAAGAGGGCTCACACCAGAGCCATGCTGGCACCCTGATCTCAGACTTCCAGCCTCCAGAACTGTGCGAAAGAAATGTTTGTTGTTTAAGCTGCCCAGCCTGTTGTATTTTGTTATAGTAGCCCAAGCTGACTTGGGAGTGACCCGTGCAAAGGCCATGAGGTTTGAGGCTCTTCAGGGAGAGCCACAGGGAGCAAGAGATGTGGTCAGAAAGGCCGTGGCCATTTGGTCCTCGTAGCAATGCCATGACTTTTGCTTTTATTCCTAGATTGGAGGTTGCAGGCAGGTTTTAAGGAGAACAGGACACGCTCACCTACGTTTACAGGAACCACCTGCTCCTGGAGGGGGAGCACTTGAGGGGCTGGGGGTGGGGGGAGGACCCCACCCTCTAGGTGCGGAAGGGCAAGGGACGGATAACAAGCAGTGCCTCCCAGGAAGCAGCGGGGAGGCTCACCGGGACCAGAGGAGGATGCGTGGGCTGGCTGATAACCGTGAGGCTCAGAGGATGCCTGGAGGGGTTGCAGGGGCTGCAGGGGCTGCGGGGGCTGGGGTGGGCCAGAAATTCTCAGAGCCAGAACAAGCAGGTCTCTCTCCAGCTTGGCCCAGGGGTAGAAATGACAACCCCGGCGCTCATATGAGCACCAAGCACCAAGCTGCAAAGTAAACAGGAGCGAGTCTAGTTACTGCACTTGGTTCTCCTCACACCTCCAGCATGCATTGTGCTTCAAGTCAGGGAGGGAGGGAAATAGGAGGGAGGGTGAAAAAGCGCAGCGGCCCCAGAAGGTGCTGCACTCATGGGGAGGGGAATGGAGAAGCCGCTCTGGGTATGCGGAGTCCCTCGCTGCAAGTTGTTGAAGCAGCTCCACTTCACAAAAACAAATCCGCAGAGACACCCAGCAGATGTCTGCTTTGATGTGACACAACTCTTGGATTAAAGAGCCATTGATGGTATCTAGAGAAAGAAGAAGGTAAATGATTGGAGCTTCATTTTCCTCCAAGTGGCACATTCGTGGTCCTGCAGGCTGCGAGCTGCTTCTCTCCCTTGCTGTTCTCAGAGGAATTTAGCCAAACATTTCTTTCTAAACATTTTTTCCCCCGGCATCTCCTCGTGGCCATCACACAACCCATTGGGAGGCCAACAGGCTGCAACTGAGGGATATAATTTCACTGTATTGACTGATACTGAAAATGCAAGGCTCTCGGGTTAATTCTCTGCCTTGGTTTTATTCTGGAAATGCTCCAGGGAGCATATTCATAGGACTCTGGTGTTGTTTTCAAGATGAACAGAAATCATCCTTCTACATGAGTTTTGTAAAACATTATTTGTGGAATTTCACAATGATATCCTCCTTCTATGGCCACTTGTCACTCTCCAGCCCATTTCCTCCTCATGTTAAGTAGAAGAGCAGGGCTTTTCCCATCCCAAGGGGAAGGAGGAATACTACTATTACAGGCATGTGCTGTTTCCCCTGCACTTCTACAGACGTCGGCGATAATTAAACCAAAGGGAGACCTTATTTAAAAGCCCAGTCATCGGGCTCAAGATGGCAGAATGAGACTCTGCTTTCCTCCTCTCCCTCACTAAAATCATCCAAGGGAAATCCAAGTGGGAGTAAATCTGTGGAAACCAAGGAAAGGGGGCAGAGTGGAGGATGGAGACCAACAGACTTTGACAACTTTGACAGATTGTTAGAAGACGGAAGGTGGATGGATGCTGGTATATGGGTTAGGAGAGGTAGGCGGAACCCACAGGGCTGGGGTGGGGAGACAGGCAGTGTCTGCAGTGCACCGGAGGTGGGGAAGATGACAATGATGACAGTCCTCGCTTCACATCTGTCCCCCCAGAGTGAAATGCCATAAAATAAAAGTTTCTATTTACCCCTTATGTAGGTAAACACACATGCACTCCGATCACCTAGTAGCCAGTGCTTCATCAGCTATTGCACCCACCTCCAGACATCAGGTGGAAGTCCATTCTCCTTCTAGTTTTGTTATGATTCTGCCTCAGACTCTGTGATCCCCAAGTCCAGTTATAGGGTTAATCACAGCTAACACCCACAGAGGAACAGTGCGGTCCTTGCCACCCTATTTGCAAGTTCAGTAGGCAAGCACCAGTGGAGTGGGAAAGGCTGACCCATTGCAGCGTGTGGGCTATCTTGTCTACCAGATTCTTAAAAGCTCCATCCACAGTGGGGCACCACAGGCGTATATATGTGTATATATATATATATATATTTATTTATCTATCTATTTATTTATTTATTTACAAACACAGAATGCTCTCAAACTGTGGGACGATCCACACTTACCTTGCACAAACTTACTTGCACTGCTATACCAAGGGCAGGGTGGCGGGGACTGTGAAGGTAGTAAGGGGGTGCACTTTCAAGATAAGAATAAAGCTAACGGCAAGTCTACATTTTATTATCACCATGTTCTAGATGTCCTAAGCAATGTCAGTGATAAAAATACTCCTTTGGCTGGGCACTCAGTGTCTTGTCACACTACTTACCCACTCCTTGTCACCCTTCCTTCCCAGTCCCTGACATTAGGCACTGCCCGTACATCAGTACAGATCTTCACCTCAGGCCCGCTCTCCTTCTGGGCAATGTAGATCATCAGCTCTACTGCTTTCTCATGCATTGTGCTCTATGCAAAACTGGAGGCCTTTCAGGTAACTCAGAGCAGCATACTCAGCTCTGTTGTAGGTTACCTCCAAACCCCAAAGAAGCCCACCAAGCATTGTGTATCTTTCTGGGCAGTAAAGAATGCAATGCACAGCAACATTCTTTCATATTAGAAAAAATAACCCCAAATATCCCAGGACACTGGACTCTAGAAACTCCACCAAGGAGATAGACCTTGATGTATTGGCTGGAGTATGTTCATCTCCCATCCTATGTGTCTCACCAAAACATGTGTCCCACCATCCACTCTTGGAGTCCTGTCAGCAAGATGTCAGCCATGCAGTGACTCAGAATGTTGTCCTGCAGGATGGTGAAATGGAAAAAGTGTGGGAAGGAGCCCGAGCATTGAAATACCCCTGAAGCAAGACACCGAAGATGTTCTTCTTGGCCAAATAAAACTCAATTACCTTCTGTTATTTGGAATTAAGGGGGAAAAATTCCTTATCTTGAGCTACACCCTTAATGACTGGAGGTCTTTTGATTTGCTCCTAAGGAGGCTACATCTGGAAAAGCAACTTCAAATGGAGATATCACCTGGATAAGTGAATAAAAATCTACTGTCATTATCCAGCTTTCATCTACCTTTTGCACTGCCTACGTTAGGGAGCTAAATGGGCCCATGATGGGAATCAATATTCCTGAATCTTTGGTCATTAACAGTGCCAACATCCTCTGAATTTCCCTCAGACATTTGCTATTGCTTTTGGCTTTTTTGTCAACAGTGAGGAAAGCTATCTGGGGCTTTCTACCTTAACAACTTTACCCTTTGGACCAGGGAACCAGTGGTAGAATTGTACCAGTTGCTGAGGTCATCTAATCAACGCTCCGTTCAGGAACTGGGAAAGTAAATACAGGAATTGTAGATATATACAGGAAATAACTACAGGATAGTTGGATTGCCACGAAGTAGACTTGGATCCTATCCCATTTGTCATATTAATAAGCCTACCATACACCCCCAGACTGACCAATGGACCACAGTAACTTTGTTGGTCTATGGGGATTAGCCTTACCTCAGAGAGCATTCCCTGTGTCTGAGTGTTTTCCCATGCAGGGTTATTTTGGTAAGTGGCCATAGGCTTTAGGGGAGGATGAGGAAGCAGACTCAAAGCATATTTTGTGAGAATATCATGTAATCCTCCTTGGAAGACCTCCTGTTTATTCAGGAGATCATAGCCTGCAGAACCATTCAAATCTAGACATAGGGAGGCTTTGACTCCTCATCATGATGATTTAATTCAGGCCTCTATTCCCTAGAGCTGAAATATTTCCATTTTAAAAATCAAACAGGGCCTCAATGAACTGCTTGTTGATTTCATTCCTGGGGCCTCATCGGTGAAAACACCTAGTTTAGCAAACTGACCTGGAGCCTATTATGGTGACCAACCCTGATTTACTTGTGCTATGTAGCTCCCACCTCTGCAGAAGCAACATTGAAATCAAGGAGTCCATATAAATCAAAGCTTTAATCCACGTTACCCTCAGCCTAACACCGAGCAAAGTCTTAGGGCTCCTGCAGGTAGCACAGCAACTCAGAATCCAGTCTCATAATAGTTCACTCATATAGACACTTCAGCCCAACCTAAAAATATATTCTCTTTCTCCTTGGTCTTAGACCATCAGAATCTGTTCACACTCATATTCTGATGATTTTGCTGTTTAAAAACAGTTTGTTTTCTTATTTATTTGTAGTTGATTTCCTGGACATGTGGAGCTCTGAGCCTACATACAGGCCATCAGACAGTCAGAATAGCATGCAAGGACTGGGGTGCAAGGAGCAGTTCCCCTTGCAGTGGAGCTCTTTCAGGCAAGAGAGTTTCAGGGTCTTCATGCAAGGCAGGACTTGGGCAAGTAAGGAAGGCCCAGGGGGAAGGAGAAGGCAGGGTTCAGAGAAGTCCAGATATTTTGGATTCTCTCATACATTCCCATTCCAATTCTTAGAGTTCCAAACAATACGCTCACTTTGACAGAGAGACAAGGTGATTTGTGAATTCAACGGACTTTGCAACTCGGCATGCTGTAGCATCAAACTGTACCATGGTTTTAGAAGGACCCTGGGGTACACTTTATGCCTTCATCTTGGAACGTAAGGCATTTAAGTTTCTTGTTATCTTTCTTCAAGCTGTCATATCAGTGTTGTCTCCCTAAATACTAAGTGAATGTTTATTACCTTTCATGATTACTAAATCAGGTAGCTAATCTCACATTCCTCTCATTTCCCTTAATAGTTTGTTTTCTGCAACTCACTCCTTGCGGTAGTCAAGTTTTTGGTGCAAGTAATAGAAAATGGCCCTGGCCATCTTAAGTAAATGTACTGAAGGATGTTGGTGAGCAAGCAACGTCAATGGGAAAGCCAGAGAAATGAGGCTCTGCAAGTAGTCAGGAGAGAAGGGAGGCCAGGAAGAGGGAATCAGTCAACGTCATGCCAGAAATGTCACCAACCAGACATTCAGTGATGCCACAGCTGGCCACCTAGCACCACCACATCAGGAAATAAAAAGACTAGGGCTGTTCTTAATTTGATAAAGATTAATTTTTTTAAAAACGCAGCAAAAAATATGTAATTAATTTGGACATTTTAAGTAAATTTACTTCAGATAGGAAATAGGACAATTATGCCTATTATTAGTGCTATTGTTTAACATAATTCTTGCAGTATTAATCCATGTTATAAGACATTTAAAAGGGGCTTCCCTGGTGGCGCAGTGGTTGCGAGTCCGCCTGCCGATGCGGGGGACACGGGTTCTTGCCCCAGTCCGGGAAGATCCTACATGCCGCGGAGCGACTGGGCCCGTGAGCCATGGCCGCTGAGCCTGCGTGTCCAGAGCCTGTGCTCCACAACGGGAGAGGCCACAACACTGAGAGGCCCGCATAACGCAAAAAAATAATAATAATAAAAATAAGACATTTAAAAGAAATTAAAATTGCAATCCAAATAGAGATTGGAATAAAAAAGATAAAACTCTCTTTACTTGCAGGTGATATGATAGTTTACATATAAATCTCAACAGAACTTATCAAAGTTCTGTTTATAAGCTTATCAAAACTATTAGAAGAGTTTATAAAGGCTTCTGGGCAGAGTATTAAGTTGTAAAATCATGAGTGTTCCTCTTCACAAATACACAGTAGTATTTTTCTTGTATTTTTAGTATTTTTAGCATGTATTTTAGCTAAAGCATGGTAGGAATCAACCTACCTCAGAAAGCATGTGAGATTTATGGAGATGATTTTAAAAGTCTAGAAAGGTGACAAAAAGTTAGTTAATAGAGAGACAGACCATGTCCATGGATGGGGTAACTTAACATTGCAAGGATGTCAGTTCAGCCCACATATCACAGGCAAACCCTGGGGAAAGCCCTGGGTGTCCTCAGGTATAAACACCAGCCTGAGACATCATGTGTGGAGAACTGGCCTCACCTCAAGCTGTTTATGGGGAAGAGCCACAAGATACCAGCTTGTTAATAGAAGATTCAGTGTCATAATTCCTCATGATTTCTAAGTGAAGGGCTCATAGACGTGACTGATGTCAACATTCCTCCCAGCCTGTGAGACAAATCCATATGCATCTTCAGCTGTATCAGCAGCAGATCTTTTAGGGGTATTTTGAAAGTTTGAAGGTCATAACATTGGGAATATATCCTGGGAACTTCACCACATATTCCTGCCAATGAATTCTGAGCACTGGTGACGCCTTACCTTGGAGTTGAAGTTGGCCAATGCCCATTCTTCTTCCTTGTGAAGTGGACACAGATGGGCTTGAAAATCCACTAAGCCTCAGACTGAATCCATGTGCTGGCCGTTGCTGGTCGACTTGGCAGCCTTGGGTGAGTTACTTTGTCTATGCCTCAGTTCCTTTATTTTAAAATGTGAATACCACCTATATCATATGATTGTGAGAGCTGCGAAAAGTGATGTGGGAGCCCCAGCACACAGCAAGTTCCTAATGCATTTGAGTACTGGGTGCCATGGGCTGAATGTTGTCTCCCCAGATTCCTAACCCTTAACCCTCAGTACTTCAGAATGTAACTGTACTTGGAGATAGGGCCTTTAAAGAGATGATTAAGGTAAGATGACGTCATTTAGGGTGGGCCCTAATCAAATCTGACCAATGTCCTTATAAGAAAAGGAGATTAGGACACAGACATGCACAAAGGGAAGACCATGTGAGGACATGACCTCATGAGAAGACAGCCATGTACAAGCCAAAGAGAGAGACCTCAGAAGAAACTAGCCCTGCCAACACCTTGTTCTTGGACTTCCAGCCTTCAAGACTGGGAGAAAATCACTTTCCATTTCTTGCACTTCCCAGGCTGTCATACTTTGCTACAGCAGCCCTAGCTGATTAATACTGGGAAAACTTGGAGATTAGCAGGGATTCTGGGGAGGTGCGAATATAGATTGCAAAAAGCTGGACAGGGAGGACTGACTTAGTCAACTGAAGCCCCAGGATCAGGCCACTTACTTCTCTGGCACTACCCTGCCAGTCTCCCATGGAGGTTTCTGGTCCCCTGAACCTTAATGTCAGAAACATGTGGACACAGGGTCACTCTCTCCAAGAACTCTCTCCTGGTGTGTCCCAAGTTGTACAATGTTCCTGCAGATGGACGATCTCCAGGATTGTGTGCCCTATGCTACTTCTCTTCTTATAGCACTTCCCCCCAAAACCTCATTTTATACATGCATGGCCCAGCTCTAGGATGTGCTACTGACTTTGTATGACAGGCTTCCTCCTTCCTGCACCTTTTTCTTTCCCGTGTACCTGGAGCTAGGATCTCTTGACTTTCCTATCCAGAGGCGACCCTCCTGCCCCATTGCTGTCTACCTGCAGACAGCCAGCACATCTGACAGGATGGCCTTTACCTGGGGCCCTCCCATTGCACTCTGTTCAAGCTCAGCATAGACCAGAGTGGTGCTGACTCTCTGGCAGCTGGGGAGGAGAAAGAGGAAGTCGGGGAAGGGGGTGCACTCTGCACTTGGAACCAAACTCAGAGACATGAGGGTGGGCTCCACCAAAGCAGCAAGCAGACCCCCGTTCATCTGGGCTACCACTCAGTTAAAGGTGAGGAAACTGAGGCTCAAGGAGGCACAGCACCAAGATGACTCACCTTTGTTTTGTACGTATAACATAAAAAGTGAAGCGTTTACTCCCGGGCCTCTCCTGCACTGCCTAAGCCCTGGGACCTGGGCACCATCACCAGGGGCACTGTTGTTACAGATGTCGCTGTTAACATTAGGGTTGTTACTGAATCCAGTTCAAACAAAAAACGGGGAGATCTGTCCCCAGTGAGTCTCTGCAGGCAGGACACGAGCCCAGAGGACCCGTGTGCCAGGGAAACAGCACCTTCCCCACCTAGGGCACACAGATCTGTGCCAGCCAACCAGGCACAGTAGTCGTGGCTCTGGGATTCTTCATTGGATAAGAGCAATTGGGTTCAAAGTCAGTCTTCTTATTATGTCTGGAGCCTAAAATATTTATTTCGTGCTCTGTACAGCATTAAGCTTTCTGTGCTAAAGGCCAGTTACCAGCCCAATCACTGTCTTCTCTCCTGAACAAAATGAGTGGGAACCACCACCCCTCTTGGTGACTGCATCCCCTCCCCTAGCATGCGGGTCTTTCCTCCATTTCTGGCTCAGTACATCTACGGAGGTCAGGGGCTTTGAAGGCAGGGCACACATGCTATGTCAAGTTGAGCTCTCTCAGAGCAGTACTTTATTTGGGAGAGGATTCCAGAAAGCACAGTTGTGGGGGTGAGGAGGAGTGGCAGGCAGGATGCATCATCAAGCAGGCTACTTCTGAGGGCAACTGGGTTCCACTGCACTGGGGTCAGGGTCTTCCCCAACTGGGCTTCATCAGGAATGCTTGAAGGCCAGCCCCTGTGGCCAGCCATGCATCCAAACAGGGAGGGCTCCAGAGGCCTGAGAGCCTGCAGCTCTGCTGTCAGCTGGCAGTGGAGCTGGCACCTGCCTCTGCTCCTGTGTCTCGGCCCCTGACCCATTGTGATGGTTAATTTTATGTGTCGACTTGACTGGGCCATTCGTACTCAGGTGAATATTATTAAATATTATTCTGGGTGTGTCTGGATGAGATTAGTATTTGTTTTTTGTTTGTTTGCTTGTTTGTTTGGCCACACGTGGGATTTTAGTTCCCTGACCAGGGATTAAACCCGTGCCCCTGCAGTGGAAGCACGGAGTCTTAACCACTGGACCTCCAGAGAAGTCCCAAGATTCGCATCTGAATTGGTAGACTGAGTAAAGCAGATCATCCTCCCCACTGTGGGCCAGCCTCCTCCAACCCACTGGAGTTCTGAATAGAACAAAAAGTTGGAGAAAGGGAGAATTCCCTCTCTTTCTGGCTGCCTTTGAGCTGGGACACAAGTCTTCACCTGCACCAGGGCTAGGACTTCCTTTGGACTGGGACTTACACCATCAGCTTTCCTGGGACTCCAGCTTGCCGACTGCAGATGTTGGAACTTGTCAGCCTCCACAATTGTATGAGCTGATTCCTTTAATAATCTCTTTCTATATGTGTACCCTATTGGTTCTGTTTCTTTGGACTAATACAAGCATTTTCTTTAGAAAACTAATAGTTGTAAAATTCTTTCTCCGCCCCTTCGAGATGTATGTAAATCTTTTTTGAAGACTCTTGCCAGTTTACAACCCAGAAATGTCTTTCTCAAGGACCTGGGAGCCATCTCTGTGAAATGTAACATCATAGGAGATGGTGCCCCTATGTCCCAGTTACTGTGAGAGGGTAGGAGCCCAGTCTCCAAGTTGTCCAGCTACCTCCTGCCATAAAGACAAGAGAAGGTCACTTTTCCTTTGTTAAAGCCAATTAACAAACAGACGCCTAGCATCTCCCCTTCAGCCAGCACTTAAAGCCCTGCTGCCCTTTGTGTCAGAGGAGTTGAGTTCAGATAGAGTCTGGCCGCTCTCTCCCTACTGCAGTAGCCTTGAGTAAAGTCGTCCTGTTTGGTTTCTTCCACTGCGATTTTTGCTTTGCAGCGCCCACAGCCTCTGCTACACAGGGACTGCTCTGGCCTCTGGTTTGTCCCTCATCTGCTTTCACACACTGAGATCCTAACTGCAGAGACGGGCTGAGAATACAAGACTGGCCTGGACACAAGCAGCGGTCCCACCTGTGCCGTGCTCCCCACCCTCCCGCTTCAAGGCCGTGCACTGTCTTCCTGCCTCCCCCGCCACGCTCACACCCCAGAACTGGTGCCGGCTTTACCTGTAGCAGACGAGCTCGGCTCTTCCACAAAAGCAAATTTCTATGGAAAGTAAACCTGTAGAAACAAAAGCACTTCCTTATCTCCACTAAGCTCACAGTGAGATTACATCTGGTTGAAGGATGTGGACTCCTGTCTCTAAATTTCTTAATTTCAATTATCTTTCTTCTTATGCCCTGAAAAAGAAGAAAATTCTGAGATGTACCTCAGTTTTCCACCTACACAGTTAGCCTCTGCTAGAAAATGTCTGCTCATAGAGAAAAAAAAGCTCCTGAATGTTGTCAGTGAAAATAATCAGTAAACAATCTATAATAAGAGTTTTATTCGAGCCAAACTGAGGATTAGCCCAGAAGCCAGCTTCCCAGATTACTCTGAGAAGCTGTTCCGGAGAAGCATGGTTTCCAGCATAGTTTTTTAGCTTGTCAGAACAAAGAACATTAAACAAGTCAGGGATACATTCCTTCAAGGTCCCCAAAACAAAAACAATAACAACACAGATCAGCACATATACAGCAAGTCAGCATGGCCTTGGCACCCGGGAAGGGAGTCTTACCATCAGCGGAGGAGTATAAGCATTGCGGCATTGGTGCCCTGGGAAGAGAGGCGTTTCATCTTCATTTTTAACATGGACATTCTTTATTTCTGATCAGTGTGCCCTTTTCTTAATAGTTAAAGCAGAAGTACAATGTATGTTTGATAGGCCACAATCAGGCTATTTTAGTTAGCATAAAGTGCAAGTTAACTCAAGTATAAGCCAGAATGACTTCCCTGTATCTTAATATGTGAAAATTTCTTTTATCAATTTTAAGAACAGTCCTGAGAAATGATCCTCAGACTTTTGTAGAAACCACGGAGACCACAGGTGTAATGGGGCCTGATTTAGTGCGTGACTGAGTCATCTTTCTCATGTGCCCTCTTTTGAAGGACTCAGAAAAGTGAAAAATCAGCCTGAGGCAAGAAAAACATGGGCTTCAGGCCAGACACTTGAAATTAGCCTCCTGTTTGCATTTCCTGAGACAGGAGGTAGGTGGGCTCCAGTTTAGGCATTTACAGTCAGCCTCCTGTTTGCTCTCTGAAATGGAAGTAACAACAGAAACAGGGTAAATAGTCAGGCTTTGTCTCCTGTGGACACCTTAAGATAACAGTCATGGCAGGAACAGAGAGGGGCTAACACTGGTTTGAGTAAAGCATCAACAGGTCATACACTTCCCATCCTTGGGGCAAGGGAGACATTGAACATGCACAGAGAGGCTCCTTGGGAGTCAGAAAGGTGGGGGCACCACCCCATAATATGTGATGCTAAGGCCGTCCCATAGGCCTCTGGACTGAAATCCATCTTGGAAAAAAGTTGCGCAGGCATGCTGGGGAGGGTCCTAGGGCAGGTCAGGTGTAGAAGAAGAATCCAGATAACTGGGCAAAGGTACACAAAGACCCGGAAGAACTGCCCTATATAAATGACTTAACCTCCTCTTTACTGCACTCCTCCTCATTAGGGGGGATGCCCACACCCTTTCTATCCAGATGTGCATCTCTGCCTTGCTTCTGTCTTAACTAAACAAACTGTTTCTCTGTGTGCTATGTCTCTAATAATAAACTTTGTACCTGTTTTTACAGTTTTTGCCTCCGTGAGCAATGCATTTTTCACTGGGGGCAAGAGCTGGGGGTGTGGTGGCTAGGATTCCTGGTTTTCATCCAGGCTACCCAGGTTCCATTCCTGGGCAGGGAACTAAGATCGTCTTCACGCCACCACTCACTGCTGCCTCTCCGAGATCAATCCCCTCAGGTGCTTTAGTCACAGGGAGGAGGAGAACTTGGGTGAAATGAACAAGAATGCTGTCAAAACCGCCTGTGAAACAAGTTAGTGTCCTGTTTTGGTTTTGTTTTCTCAAGGTCACCTGTCGTTGCCAGAGTTAGGCACGCATCTCCACAAGCAGAGAAGAAAGAAGAGTTTGAAGCCGGACGTTTCTGGGAAGATGTTCTTGCTCCTGTGCCTGGTACTCTCAGCGCAGCCCAGCTGGCCGCTTTAGCCACTTAGCAATTCCAGGCAGAGTGGCCCCACCCTCCCCCACAGCAAGGAGTTGTCGGGCATTTAAGCTTCGGGAACTGTTGTAGGTCGGGAGAGGTGCACCAGAGAGCACTAACCTCAGGCTCTCATCCACTTACTGAACCATTTCCTTTTGTTTTCTCAAGTACTTCCCTGCTAATCAAGCTGCCTTGAGATGCATTTTGTAAAAGAAACTAGAAATAGAAACCTCTTAGAAAACCCGCTGGAGTCCTGATGAAGGAGGCTCTGTCTGACTGCAGACCCTACATACACCCGGCAGATGGGCCTGGTTCTCACAGTCAGCCCCCCTTCCTGTGGCTTGTTTCTCTAAAGGGCTCTTAAAGTGTCGCTTTATAATCCTTTGAGGAGATTCTCAATCAGTATTTAAGATTTGGCCTCTCATTACTAAGCTGCATGCCTTTTGTGATAGCCAAAGTTCAATTATTTCACACTCTGTTCAAAGTGCTAAATGGTGACTGCTTTGAAATTGGGTAACTGTGGCATTCCAAAGAAAACGTTGTAAAAGTTCCCAGAAATGTTTGCAGTAATTGTCGCCATGAAAGAGAAACTGACTTCCCAGTCACCAAAAAAATACACTCCAGTTGTGTTCTAGATGAAAATTTGTCTTTATTAGTCTCAGCATTTTTAGGGGCCTATAATACAATGCAATACAATGTCATTTAAAATGTAAAATAGAAATATACATATATAATATTAAAATGTTGGAAAGTGGTAGTTAGGGCATCAGTGACTGTTAAAGTATCCTTTAAGAGTGAAAGAGTAAGGAAAAGGCTACTTTACATATTTAGTATCATTCTTCTCCTTTTCAGCTAATATCTGGTATTCATTATTCAGCAAGGCAAATATTTTGTCTGCAAGGCACCCTGTTTCCCACTTGCCACATGGAACTGGAAGATCTTTTCTGAAGTAGCCCTGACACTTATCACTGCACGTATTTGTTCCTTTGGAAGTTTTCTCTCCATTGCTCTCAGAATAAATTCCAACCCCCTGCCTTGCTCTTCAGAGCTCTGCATGATATGGCCTCAGCCTGAGGTTCGCAGCGACTCTCACACTTCTCTTTCTTGCAACACTACGGTGCACACAGCCCTGCACAGCCCTCCTCCTCTTCCAGGCCAGGGCTGCTTGTCCTCCCTTCTGGAATGTTCCACCCATGTCTAGGCCATGCTTCAGTATTTTCACTTGGTCAGTGTGATGGTTAATTTCATGTGTTGACGTGACTGGGCCACCGTGTTCAGATATTTGGCCAAACATTATTATAGATGTTTCTGTGAAGGTATTTAGTAGATGAAATTACCATTTAACTCAGTAGACTTTGAGTAAAGCAGATTGCCCTCCATAATGTGGGTGGGCCTCATCTAATCAGTTGAAGGTCTTCAAAAAAAGACTGAGGTCTCCCAAGGGAGAGGAAATTCTCACTCCAGACAGTCTTTGGACTCAAGCTGCAGCATCAACCTTCCCTGGGTCTCCAGCCTGCCAACCTGCCCTGCAGATCTCAGACTTGCCAGCCTCCACAATCACATGAGCCAATTCTTCAAAGTTAATCTTTCTCCCCCTGCCCCCCACCATCTTATCTATCTCTATATATATATATATATATACCACATGCTATCAGTTCTGTTTCTATGGAGAACCCTGACTAATACAGTCAGCTAGCTTTTCTTAACCACCTCATCTAAAGACAGAGGCTGACACAGTGGCTTTCTTGATGTCCCTCTTGTATATTTCCACAATCTAGGTTACTGTGCAATTGCTCTCCGGCTGGCTCAAGGCCTGAGGGCTCTGAGCAGGAGCACAGAGGCCTCTGTGAGGCCAGGGGTCTCGGTGGGCTCTCATAGCATTGCCCTCAGTGCAAGCACAGAACACCTGCTGAATGGACAGTGGTTGGCACGTATTCTACTCATTTTAATTGCATATCTTCTTTAAAGTAATTATGGGGTTGGATCAATAAAATTTTAAAGTATAATAATATCTGGAAGTTAACTCCCACTTTGTTATTTTTAGAAACTTGAACAGGGGACTCCAAGAACTAGAATTAGAGTGTCTCATTAATAACAATTAGCTAGTAACTCATTAATTCATTAATAATTACGGCATTAGAACAGCAAAAGTAACTGTGATTACTCATTGGTATCGAGCCCTGTGAAAACCTTCAATACTTCCTGCTGGGGCCCAAACACCCCTCTAGTTATAGTGACGTATACACCTTACCCCATCTTTTCGAGGAGCTGCTCATTTTTGAGAGCTTTTGCATGCGTGTGAAATAAACTTGTCTCCTGTTAAGGAGGCCCCTGGCCACCTGGACCTACATTGAAGAGGAAGTTTTCCTCCCACAATTGGAACCCGTATTTTAACACTTTTCTGATGGTTAGCTCTGTTACCCTTCTTCAGAATCTTCCACCATGATTTTCTACTTATTACTATGCTATAAGCTCTCAATTCATTTTGATTCTCTTATTGCTTATCTTTATACCTTTAAACAATGTCTTTAAGCATCTGTCCCTGTTTTGTCAACTTAACTTGCTTCTCTATGAGACTCAGTGCCCACTGCTTGCCTGCCGGAGTCCAGCTCCAGCGAGTCCAGGGATACCCAAGGGATGGATAGCGTCGGCAAAGGAAATAAATCTATTACACTTCTTAAAGTATCAGCATCGCATGTCTCTCTCTCCTTTATTGTTTACAATCACAGATTTATATATTGTAGTTGATTACATTACCAGGTACGTGACCAAACAATCTTAGCACAATCTGACCTCAAAATGTTCTATAAAGATTTTTTTTTAAATATCCCCTAGTTTCTAGATGTCCCATTAAAATATTTCCCCAAGTTCCCATTAAGCACAGGTTATTTCTTAGTAATCAAGCCAAGCAGTTATATAATTATTTTAAGTGCAGAAGTTGGATCTATTTGTTCCTATTTCTCTTCTTGCATGGGCAACCTTTTACAATGGTTCCATGAAAATACTTACAATATACCCTGCATGCCCTTTCTTGTTGTTACCTCCAACTGAGACAGTGTTTTCTCCCTATCCTAACAACCAATTCTGCTCTAGGCATTTGCTTTTCTATAATTAATCTTCCTTTACAATAGAATCATAAATTTCCTATGTCATCAGAAACTCCGGCCCATGGCCATAACTCCATACTAGAGGGTGTTTTCCATAAAAACATCCCCTTAGTTCTTTACCCATTTCCCCGGGGCTTTAGTGAGTACTTCCCATTCTGTGGTAGTTTCAGGAGGGGGAGTCCTAGAGGAATTTTTCTTTCACGTGGAGCAAAATCCCCCTAAAATTGCCCCATATGTAAATTTATTATCATAAAACATAAAAACAGAGCTGTAGTCCACCCTCCTGGCATGGCGCTGCCTTGCAGTTTTGCCTTCCGTTGCTTCATGACTTTGTCTTGGTGCAATGGCTCCAGGATGGCTTCCGACATTTGCCTTCCAGCAGTGCTTGGATTTTGGCATTGCTGAGGTTAGCCCACAGACACTCTATTCTAGAACCACACTGGGTCATCTGTGTTTTTGTCTAAGTGCTGAGTCTACACAATGAAAACCAGCACACAGCAATTGCATATTGACTATCTAAGAAGGGGTCTTTATAAACACAAGTGAAGTAGTTTCCCAGTGCAGGCATGTTAGGGTGTCCATATCATGACAGTGAGCTAGTTTTCCCTATTTTGCAACCGTGCTGAAACTCGGTTGTCAGGATCCTGGAATGATCTTTTATGAGTATTACCCTAATCAATGTCGAGGCCATACAGGCAATCACTGCCTGAGGTTGTCCAGACCAAGCATCACTATCTCAATTCAAACCTGCCTGATATAAATATGTCAAAAACCTGCATGTCTTGATAGCTGCATGCTCTTCTTCTTAAGCATAAAACACACCATTTCCTCCCTATATTGAATCTTTGACCAGATTCTGATCAAGAAAAAGAAAACTCAATGCTTAAAAGCCTCCATCAACACTGGGGGCTATGACATTCTGTCTGTCATCAGATGTGCCACCACAAGGAGTAGAACATATCTACCTCCATTTCTCTGTATAATATATTTGCTAAATATTATGTGACCCTCTTAGGCTTTAGGCCAACAAATACCTTGAATCAATAATTCAATCAGCCTTGGTTTGCTAGTTATTGTCTATCATAAACAATATGACGCACCAGTTCTGTGCCCCTTGTATTTAAGGTTTTGTCTTTTGACCATCAAGGAGCTCTGTACAGTGTCTGGCTCAGAATCAAAGCAAGAGCACATTCTGTAACAATTTTTAAGCCTGGAGGACTCCTTTCCTTTGACTCGGATGGCTCTTGATGACTAGAGCTATTTGATATGTGCATGTGGAGGCATGGAGCCAGATGCAGAGCAACCTGGACAAGCTGATGTCCTGGTCAGAATATGCCCAATCTCACCCCTTCTGAGTTAGCCACAAACGATAAACGAATATATATTACCTCCATGAAATTTTTATTTAGAGGCCATCTTTAATCCCTGATGGAAATAAGAAGCGACTGATGTGAAAAGGCAGAGGAAATGTAAATGAGAGAGCAGACAAAGAGACTCAGACAAGAAGGGAAGAGAAAAAGGTACACAGGGAGATGAATGGGAGGATCAAAGACTTCCTTCTGCCCAAATTGCCAACTGAACTTGGAAACTTTGTCACAGGGCACAGTGGTGAGGCCCAGAGGTGTCACATGAGATTGGAGATGCACAAAACGTAGCCAATATTCAATTCACAAGTCACATGGTTTATTGCACACAATCAGCACACAACACAGCTTAGTCAAAGTAGGGAGAAAACAGGAAAAGGGGTAATGAACCACTCCAGGGAAAAGTCCAGGAAAGAGGTGTCTCAGCACCAGCAGCAGTCTCTGGTCCAGCAATGGGTCTCTTGACAAGCGTGAGTGGGAAGTCACTTCTGCTCCAACAGAGCCTCCAGCAGGCCCATCTAGAATAGTTCTCAGCAGCATGGGGTCGGGTCCTCCAGCAAAGAGCCTTCAAGTCGCTGGGCTCGGTGGTCTCCTTTTAAAAAGTCTGCCAGTAAGGTGTAATGGTTACACCACAGGGGTCTTGTCTCTATCAGTTGCTCCTTCTCACTCTAAAATACTTGCAGTCCTAAACCAGGCATTTCAAAACAACCAACCTGGAAGTCACATTAGCCATGGTGACTCCATTTTGAACTACTTAACATAGCTTAACTCCTATAATCTTCACACAAGATGAGTAGGAATCAAAACAAAAGAAATCAAAACTTTTATGGTCAATAGCTGTACTGTTTTTGCCTTTAAGAATCCCACAAATAGACGATGTAGCCCCCCTCCTGGACCTTCTAAACCCCTGTGAAGGGGCCAGGACGGTCAGCACACCCCTTGCGTTGGACTGCTGTCCAAGGTTCACATCAGCACATCTGAGACCTCTGTCCCTCCATAACGATGTGTCACTTTCATAGTAAAATAAATGATAGTTTAATGCTTGGCTGCAATCTCTCAATTTCTGTCATTCCAGAAAAGTGCTGTTTCGTGGACTGTCTGCTGAGTTTTGATAACAGGAGCAATCTGGGAGATGGCTGTGTGCCCAACATTCCTGCTCTTTTTGGAGAACTTTTGGGGGGCTGGAGAGGAGACCACAGTGACCCTCTCAGGTCTGCTTCCATGGGAACAAATAGTAATACTTTCAGGTAACAGTGCAAATATCAGAACAAATCTTAAGTCAACCTGTCAGAGCTGCATAAGGACAGAGATGAGGAGGAGGGGAGAGCAGTTTAGCTTGCAAATTCTGATGAGACCACCATCCTTCTTCCCAATAATGTCTATATTTCAAATCCCCTTCAGTAGGTACAAGATGAAAACACAACCACATTCTAAGCAGCTGTTTGACTGGATAAGCTAGCACTCAGATTCAGGAAAAGAAGTCTGTAGAACATGGAGTCACTGGTTATAAAAGGACCAGAGAGATAAAAATGAGAAGGATCTAAAGAAATAGGACTTTTGGAGTTCATCATTGAAAAAGCCAGAAAAGGGCTTTGAAAAAGCCCAAACAGGGCTTTTGACCTAGACCAAAGTCTCTATGCCACTGCTTCCCAAACTTTGGCATGCACTGGAATCCTCTGGAAGTACAGCTGCCAGATAAAATACAGAACCCCTGTTAAATTTGATTTTCAGATAAACAATGCATCATTTTTAATGTAATTATGCCCCATACAAAAACTGGGACATACTTATAATCAAATGATTCATTGCTCATCTAAAATTCAAATTTAACTGTGTGTCCTGCATTTTCAATTGAATTAAAATTGACCTACAATATTATATTAGTTTCAGGTGTAGAACATAGTGGTTTGATACTTGTATACATTACAAAAGGATGACCACAAGTCTAGTTACCCTCTGTTGCCATACAAAGTTATTACAATATAATTGACTGTATTACCTATGCTGTACATTACATCCTTGTGACTTCTTTATTTTATAATTGGAAGTTTGCACCTCTTAATTCCTTTCACCTATCTCACCCATCCCCTCCAAAACCCTCCCCTCTAGAGACCACCAATCCTGGCAGCTGCTTTAGGATAGGTAAGCGGGTCTTCCTCACTTAATCTTCCTCACTTATTCTCTAGGTGTTTTTGGCTAAATCACAAGGCAAGTCCGTCTGCACTTGAGCCCTTTAAGAGTGGGTTCTCCATCCCCTCGTTTCTATGGTTTTCCTGGACTTAATCTCTGTTGATTTTCAAAACCAGATGTTTTGTGGGCTCACCTTTCCAGTACCAGACCCAGGGGTTTGGGCATCTGATGTGGCGCACAGTCCCTTCACTCCTGGAGAAAAAAGTTCCATATTTTGGAGATCCCTTTCAGATTGTGGGACACCACACCTGGCAAAACTGAGCCTCTGCCTCTCTTACCTGTCTCAATGTGTCTCTTTTATCATTTTTTATGAAGGCGCTCATCTTGTTTTCAGGTCTTTTTCAGAGCAAAATTATTCCATATGTAGCTGTAAATTTGTTGTGTCCATTGGAGGAGGTGAGTTCAGGGTCTTCCTATGCTGCCATATTGAACTGCCTCCTCCAAAGGCACTTCTGCTCTATTCTGGCAACCTTACCTTGAGGGCCTGTTTAAACACTGATTGCCAGGCCCCATGTTCACAGTCCCTGATTCACTGGGGGTGAGGCCCAAGGATCTGCATTTCCAACATGGTTCCAGGTGATGCTGATGCTGCTGGTCTATGGATGCACAGTGAGAATTGCTGCCACAAAGGCCCTCCTGATGTGATGATGTTTCTGCACCTCTTTGGCATCCTGCAATGGGGACTACTCAGAGGCAGGATACTCTGTGAATGTCAGCTGTGCACCCTATGCCATTTCAACTCGCTGCTTCCTTGAGAAGCATGTGCCCCTGCGTTTTCAAGCAGAAGTGCTATGTGATCCTGCGAATTAAGATGCAAAGTGTTTGTTATCCCATGCTGGGCAACAGTCCATCCACACCTGCTCTCTTTAGAATGTGCAGCCCAGACACTCTTTGTTAATCAAGTGTTTAGAAATCTGCCTGTATCAAAATAATTTGACATTTCTCCTCATGGCTTTTATTTCCTCTAGTAGAATTTGCTTTACACTTTTCCCCAAAAGTGTATTCTTGATCATTGCTTTCTCCATATCACTTGGAAAACTGCTAGAAATCGTAGATACAATTTATAATGTAATTATATAACTTGCACTGAACATTTGAGATTCCTGGACAAAAATTCAGAGGATATACATATAACCAGGCCCATCACAAACATTTTGAAGACTTCAATTATGCGGTCTCCAGTAGTTGATACATTTTTATTTATTCATGACTCCTGCTTTTAATTATCTCACTGACTTACACCACTCAAAATTATTGTTTCATCATATTAGTTTTCTCTAATATATATATATATATATATATATATATATATATATATATATATATAAAAAATTTGTTACATATTTGATTAGCTTCCCTTCTCCCAAAATAGTAAACATTTTCTTCGATTAACCTAGCTGAGTCATGCAAACCCTTCTGCTAATCTTGCTGTCAGCTGCAAGCAGAGTTTAAATAGAAATATCTCACATTGCACTGTGCAAAAAAATAGGAGTTAAGATGAAGGATGACACATGTTTAGGAAACTAATTTCATAAGTAAATGGATCCTCTGTTGACTTTGGCAGACAAAATGTAAGAACAAGAAAGCAAAGACCCTTTCATAGTCCTCTGCTCCATTTTGCCATATGATGGTCACATTGGCAAAAAGAGGTCCTGTGTTCAATAATGACTTACAGTTCATTACTGCTTTGCTCATTACCAGTTTGTTTCATTTAAAATTGTGTTACTTTTCACAATCATAGTGGGGGACTTTAACACCCCACTTTCACCAATGGACAGATCATCCAAAATGAAAATAAATAAAGAAACACAAGCTTTAAATGATACATTAAACAAGATGGACTTAACTGATATTTATAGGACATTCCATCCAAAAACAACAGAATACACATTCTTCTCAAGGGCTCATGGAACACTCTCCAGGATAGATCATATCTTGGGTCACAAATCAAGCCTTGGTAAATTTAAGAAAATTGAAATCGTATCAAGTATCTTTTCTGACCACAACGTTATGAGACTAGATATCAATTACAGGAAAATATCTGTAAGAAATACAAACACATGGAGGCTAAAGAACACACTACTAAATAACCAAGAGATCACTGAAGAAATCAAAGAGGAATTCAAAAAATGCCTAGAAACAAATGACAAGAAAACACAATGATCCAAAACCTATGGGATGCAGCAAAAGCAGTTCTTAGAGGGAAGTTTATAGCTATACAAGCCTACCTTAAGAAACAAGAAACATCTCAAATAAACAACCTAACCTTACACCTAAAGCAATTAGAGAAAGAAGAACAAAAGAACCCCAAAATTAGTAGAAGGAAAGAAATCATAAATATCAGATCAGAAATAAATAAAAAAGAAATGAAGGAATGATAGCAAAGATCAATAAAACTAAAAGGTTGTTCTTTGAGAAGATAAACAAAATTGATAAACCATTAACCAGACTTATCAAGAAAAAAAGGGAGAAGACTCAAGTCAATAGAATTAGAAATGAAAAAGGAGAAGTAACAACTGACACTGCAGAAATACAAAGGATCATGAGAGATTACTACAAGAAACTCTATGCCAATAAAATGGACAACCTGGAAGAAACGGACAAATTCTTAGAAATGCACAACCTTCTGAGACTGAACCAGGAAGAAACAGAAAATATGAACAGACCAACCACAAGCACTGAAATTGAAACTGTGATTAAAAATCTTCCAACAAACAAAAGCCCAGGACCAGATGGCTTCACAGGCGAATTCTATCAAACATTTAGAGAAGAGCTAACACCTATCCTTCTCAAACTCTTGCAAAATATAGCAGAGGGAGGAACACACCCAAACTGATTCTAAGAGGACACCATCACTCTGTTACCAAAACCAGAAAAAGATGTCACAAAGAAAGAAAACTACAGGCCAATATCACTGATGAACTGATGCAAAAATCCTCAACAAAATACTACCAAACAGAATCCAACAGCACATTAAAAGGACCATACACCATGATCAAGTGGGGTTTATCCCTGGAATGCAAGGATTCTCAATATACTCAAATCAATCAACGTGATACACCGTATTAAAAAATTGAAGGAGAAAAACCATATGATCACCTCAATAGATGCAGAGAAAAGTTTCAACAAAATTCAACACCCATTTATGATAAAAACCCTCCAGAAAGCAGGCATAGAGGGAACTTTCCTCAACATAATAAAGGCCATATATGACAAACCCACAGCCAACATCATCCTCAATGGTGAAAAACTGAAACCATTTCCACTAAGATCAGGAACAAGACAAGGTTGCCCACTCTCACCACTCTTATTCAACATAGTTTTGGAAGTTTTAGCCACAGCAATCAGAGAAAAAAAAGAAATAAAAGGAATCCAAATCAGAAAAGAAGAAGTGAAGCTGTCCTTGTTTGCAGATGACATGATACTATACATAGAGAATCCTAAAGATTCTACCAGAAAACTACTAGAGCTAATCAATGAATTTGGCAAAGTAGCAGGATACAAAATTAATGCACAGAAATCTCTGGCATTCCTATACACTAATGATGAAAAATCTGAAAGCAAAATTAAGAAAACACTCCCATTTACCATTGCAACAAAAAGAATAAAATATCTAGGAATAAACCTACCTAAGGGGACAAAAGACCTATATGCAGAAAATTATAAGACACTGATGAAAGAAATTAAAGATGATACAAATAGGTGGAGAGATATACCATGTTCTTGGATTGGAAGAATCAACATTGTGAAAATGACACTACTACCCAAAGCAATCTACAGATTCAATGCAATCCCTATCCAACTACCACTGGCATTTTTCACAGAACTAGAACAAAAAATTTCACAATTTATATGGAAACACAAAAGATCCCGAATAGCCAAAGCAATCTTGAGAACGAAAAATGGAGCTGGAGGAATCAGGCTCCCTGACTTCAGACTATACTACAAAGCTACAGTAATCAAGACAGTATGGTAATGGCACAAAAACAGAAATATAGATCATTGGAACAGGATGGAAAGCCCAAAGATAAATGCACACACATATGGTCACCTTATCTTTGATAAAGGAGGCAAAAATATACAGTGGAGAAAAGACAGCCTCTTCAATAAGTAGTGCTGGGAAAACGGGACAGCTACATGTAAAAGAATGAAATTAGAATATTCCCTAACACCATACACAAAAATAAACTCAAAATGGATTAAAGACCTAAATGTAAGGTCAGACACTATAGAACTCTCAGAGGAAAACATAGGCAGAACACTCTATGACATAAATCACAGCAAGGTCCTTTTTGACCCACCTCCTAGAGAAATGGAAATAAAAACAAAAATAAACAAATGGGACCTAATGAAACTTAAAAGCTTCTGCACAGCAAAGGAAACCATAAACAAGATGAAAAGGCAACCCTCAGAATGGGAGAAAATATTTGCAAATGAAGCAACTGACAAAGGATTAATCTCCAAAACATACAAGCATCTCATGCAGCTCAATATCAAAAAAACAAACAACCCAATCCAAAAATGAGCAGAAGACCTAAATAGACATTTCTCCAAAGAAGTTATACAGAATGCCAACAAACACCTGAAAGAATGCTCAACATCATTAATCATCAGAGAAATGCAAATCAAAACTACAATGAGATATCATCTCACACCAGTCAGAATGGCCATCATTAAAAAATCTAGAAACAATAAATGCTGGAGAGTGTGTGGAGAAAAGGGAACCCTCTTGCCCTGTTGGTGGGAATGTAAATTGATACAGCCACTATGGAGAACAGTATGGAGGTTCCTTAAAAAACTACAAATAGAACTACCATATGACCCAGCAATCCCACTACTGGGCATATACCCTGAGAAAACCATAATTCAAAAAGAGACATGTACCAAGATGTTCATTTCAGCTCTTTTTACAATAGCCAGGACATGGAAGCAACCTAAGTGTCCATCAACAGATGAATGGATAAAGAAGATATGGCACATATATACAATGGAATATTACTCAGCCATAAAAAGGAACGAAACTGAGTTGTTTGTAGTGAGGTGGATGGACCTAGAGACTGCCATACAGAGTGAAGTAAGTCAGAAACAGAAAAAGAAATACCGTATGCTATCACATATATATGGAATCTAAAAAAAAAAAAAAGAAAGAAAAAAGATGATCAGAAGAACCTAGGGGCAAGATGGGAATAAAGATGCAGACCTACTAGAGAATGGACTTCAGGATACGGGGAGGGGGAAGGGTAAGCTGGGACAACGTGAGCCAGTGGCATGGACATATATACACTACAAAACGTAAAATAGATAGCAGTGAGAAGCAGCCGCATAGCACAGGGAGATCAGCTCGGTGCTTTGTGACCACCAAGAGGAATGGGATAGGGAGGGTGTGAGGGAGGGAGATGCAAGAGGGAAGAGATATGGGGACATATGTATATGTATAACGGATTCACTTTGTTATAAAGCAGAAACTAACACACCATTGTAAAGCAATTATACTCCAATAAAGATGTTAAAAAAAATAAAATAAAGTAAAATAAAATTGTGTTACTTTTGAGGTCTGAAATGCCACAGCTGAAGTTGGATCATAACAACTTAACGTAAAAGAGGATGAGGAGATCAGTGAGAGGTGGGGAGAGTTCCTGATGCAGAGGTGCCCATTGCCCACCGAGAGGAAGAGCTGGGTGATAGCCTGTCCAGAGGCGCTCCCACTGCGCCACCTTGTGGAAAGCCTCTGAAATAGCCGAGTGAATGGCTCTGGGGCTGTGCTGGAAGCACATCCCTGCCTGCAGCACCTGCAATTACCTGGGAGCTTGTCAGAATTCAGGTTCTCAGGTCCCACTCAGACATATGGGGTCAGAAACTCTGGAGGTGGATCCCAATGATCTCAGTCTTACAATCGGGTGATTCTGATGACACTTGAGCTTGAGAACTACTGCCCTATTTCAAACACAGGCCAAAAATTTAGTTCTGGGCACAACTAACATATATAAAGATAGTTACAAAATTCAAACTACCCATAAAGGAAAGTATACTGGTCTTTTTAAGGGAAAAAACATTTTGGACACAGGTCTGAAAGCAATTCTTCAGAAGTGTGGGTCTTAACAGAGTGAGCACTGAGGAATGTAATGGGTGAGATACTGCTATGGACTGAATTGTGTCCCACCAAAATTCATAGATTGAAACGCCTAACCTCTGGTACCTCAGAATGCGGCTGTATATAGAGATATGGTCTTTAAAGACGTAATTAATTTTAAATAAAATCATGAGGGTGAGTCCTAATCCAGTATGACTGGTGTCATTAGAAGAGGAGATTAGGATACAGACAAGCACAGAGAGACCATGTGAAGACACAGGAAGAAGGTGGCGGTCTACAAGCCAAGGAGTGAGGCCTCAGAAGGAACCAACCCCGCTGATACCTTGATCTTGAACTTCCAGCCTCCAGAACTGAGAGAGAATAATTTCTGCTGTTTAAGCCACCCGGCTTGTGGTGGTTTGTTATGGCAGCCCGATCAGACTAATACATACACTCAACAATATTCCTCAGCAAATGAAACAGTGGCTGAAATGGGAGCTCATTATCCTACCCGCAACATATAGTGAAGTCCAAGTATCTACATCTAAACTGATGAATGCAGTTTTCAAGGGGGGCATCGGCTTCACACAGTGGCAACTGCAAGTGCCTCTAACTATTCCATGCCCCTCCATTCTAAAGGTGAGTGCAGGTGGGTTTAGAGTTTGGGCAAGAGAGAAGGGTCCTGTTCTTCATGGCGTGTACCAATGATGCCACAAGCAGTGACAAGCATGAAATAGCTCATAATGCTGACTCCACACAGTGGCCTGACCTGTCATCAAGTTGTGCTACAGCAGTGAGGCTTCTACTTACAATGACATATTCATCCCACGTGGGACAGCTCATAGAGAAACAGCCTTCCTGGGCGGTATTAACTTCTATTGGGCACCCGGTTAGTCCTACCACTGGAGTTTTCATGACTGGATAGAAACAGATAAATAAAGGATAGAAACAGATAAAGAAACAGATAAACAGATAAATAAAGGATGAGAAACAGATAAGTAAACAGATAAATAAAGGATGAGATAAATAAAGTTTTCATGATTGGATAGAAACAGATAAAGGATGAGAAATTGTAAATGTGACCATGAACTATCTATTCACGTGAAATCCTGACAGTTCTCTGACTGGTGACCCATCCTGTGGGTGACGATGTCATTTATGTGCTTCCAGACAGCTGCCCGCTGCATATTATCACATCTTTCTGTGTTCTTCCCCACATCTCTACTGAACCTTTATATGAAGGTCAGAGATATATGTATTTTCTCGTCGGCACTTTAGAAAGCTATATTTCATGTAAGAGCTACAAAGTAATGCTGATTTATGCACTTAAAAATTCTTTTTATCGAACTATCTGGCTTGTTGTCTGTGACTACATTAAGTTGTCCTTTAGGACTCAGACAAATTTCTCACTGGGATACATACATATGTACACACACACATGCACAACATGTATATGCATATATACACACACACCACACATATATGCACACATACACACACACACACAACAACAACAACAACAACTTCTCCCCTTCCCAGCCCATACAGTGCACAGGGCAATATTCTGCCGTAGGATCTTTGGCTTCATTTCCTAATAAGCAGGTTGAGACCAGACCAGTAGGTGGTTATAGGATTTCAGGACAGGTGGCACATACCGGAGAAAGAAGCATCCGGGGACTTAAAGAAACCAGATCCAGCCATTTCCTTCAGATCTGGGTAGTGAACAATGGGTTTGGTCGTCTGTGCCTTCCCGTTCTAAGTAGAAGTCCATGACTGTGTGGATGATAAATGTCGCCTGCCATATGTATCAGTAAATAAAGGATGTTGCAACCATCAAGCTATCCGTCACTGCAGCCTCCCCCACTATGAGAGGACTCAGGATGGAGAAAGATGGGATACTGGCCCTAGGTAGCTGAGGTGCATATCAAAGGGATGATTTCCAAAGCTTAGACTCTTACATCTTCCCATACATAGAAAAATACTGAATTAATTAACCTGAAATGTCTGGCTTTCTTCAATTAACAATATCTTTTGATGTTTCAACTAAGTGTTTTTTGTTTTTTGGGTTTTTTTTTCACAAAAACTCCCACATATCCTGGCACCGCCCTTACCTCTTCCGGGCAGTCCCTCAGACTTATCTGAGAGGCTGCCTCCTGGGCTTAAGCCCTCAGAAAGTCCGCCAAAGAAAGCTTAATTCTCAACTTCTAGGTGTATTTTTTTTTCAGTCCACAACTGCAAGATGACTCCTCTCCCACCCCCCTTCCCCCCCACCCCCACCCCACCAAATAGCTTTAAATGTTGCCCCTAGATCTCTTTAATCAAGGAATTGTAACTGGATGAAATGGATCCTTTGCTTCGGGTGCATAGCCAAGGGACATGCCAAGTATTTTTGACTAAGCAGAAGAATTTATTACTTTTGACAAGTAAGGAGACAGGGAGACAGCTCTCAAAGCACTGTCTCCCCTGTGGTTGGACAGGGCGGAGGGTGGGGCAGGGTAAGCCTGGGGGTATGCGTATTCATGAAAGGGCAGATCGTCCGTAAGTACTGTAATGAGGCAAAGGTTACTCTAGGTTGCCAAAAACTGCAAGCAAGCAGGTGCTTGGATGTTTGCTTGCACTGTGGTCATCTTGTTGACTGGAATGCACCGTAACCTTTTCAGAACATCGGGTGTTTGGAACTTGCTGCCATCTAATGGTTAGTTTCTGCAAAACAAAAACACACTTTGGTTTAACCCCGCCCTTTCCCTACTGCTGCCTAACTAACAGAATCTGTAAGTTGACTCGGAACCAAGTACCTTCCTCTTATCTGTTTTTATTTTTTTGCCACTACTTCCATTAATTATAGTTTCAAAATGGCATTAAAGAATAACAAATTGCATTAAAAAATACTCATTGGGTACAAAAGTGAGACTTTCATATATAGATATATAATTTTTAAAAAATCATATCTGAGAGAGAAAACAATTAAGCCAACTTCCAGCTGTCCAAATCTAATAGTTATTCCTTTCTTATACGTGTTTCACAATCAAAAACGTGTCAGGTACAACCAGAGACGTTGATGTGAGAGGGCTGGTCCACTGGGTTATCATTTGTGATGAAACGGGATTGAGAAGCAGTAAGAGGGAAGGGAAACAAAGGATTTATCTCTAAACTAAAACTCTTGGCCACTATGGAGAACAGTATGGAGGTTCCTTAAAAAACTAAAAATAGAACTACCATATGACCCAGCAATCCCACTACTAGGCATATACCCTGAGAAAACCATAATTCAAAAAGAGACATGTACCAAAATGTTCATTGCAGCTCTATTCACAATAACCCGGAGATGGAAACAACCTAAGTGTCCATCATCGGATGAATGGATAAAGAAGATGTGGCACATATATACAATGGAATATTACTCAGCCATAAAAAGAAACGAAACTGAGCTATTTGTAATTAGGTGGATAGACCTAGAGTCTGTCATACAGAGTAAGTCAGAAAGAGAAAGACAAATACCGTATGCTAACACATATATATGGAATTTAAAAAAAATGTCATGAAGAACCTAGGGGTAAAACGGGAATAAAGACACAGACCTACTTGAGAATGGACTTGAGGATATGGGGAGGGGGAAGGGTAAGCTGTGACAAAGCGAAAGAGAGGCATGGACATATATACACTACCAAACGTAAGGTAGATAGATAGTGGGAAGCAGCCGCAGAGCACAGGGAGATCAGCTCGGTGCTTTGTGATGGCCTGGAGGGGTGGGATGGGGAGGGTGGGAGGGAGGGAGACACAACAGGGAAGAGATATGGGAACAGATGTATATGTATGACTGATTCACTTTGTTATAAAGCAGAAACTAATAAAAAAAAAAAAAGAAAAAAAAACTCTTAAAGAAATGGAAACCCATTCCTGCTTTGAAGGAATAGCAGATTGGTTTTTTTTTCTTTTTTTTAAATGGATCTTTATTGGAGTATATTGCTTCACAATACTGTGTTAGTTTCTGTTGCACAACAAAGAGAATCAGCCACATGCATACACATGTCCCCATATCCCCTCCCTCTTGAGCCTGCCTCCCATCCTCCCTATTCCACCCCTCTAGGTCATCGCAAAGCACCGAGCCTATCTCCCTGTGCTATGCTGCTGCTTCACACCAGCCAACTATTTTACATTTGGTAGTGTATATATGTCGACGCTACTCTCACTTCACCCTAGCTTCGCCCTCCCACACCAGGTCCTCAAGTCCATTTTCTATGTCTATCTCTTTATTCATGCCCTGCAACTAGGTTCATCAGTACCATTTTTTATCTTTTAGATTTCATATATATGCGTTAGCATACAGTATTTGTTTTTCTCTTTCTGACTTACTTCACTCTGTATGACAGATGCTAGGTCCATCCACCTCACTACAAATAACTGAATGTCAATTCTTTTTATGGCTGAGTAATATTCCATTGTATATATGTGCCACATCTTCTTTATCCATTCATCTGTCAATGGACATTTAGGTTTGTTCCATGTCCTGGCTATTATAAATAGTGCTGCAATGAACATTGTGGTACATGTCTCTTTTTGAACTATGGTTTTCTCAGGGTATATGCCCAGTAGTGGGATTTCTGGGTCATATGGTAGTTCTATTTTTAGTTTTTAAGGAACATCCATATTGTTTTCCATAGTGGTTGAATCAATTTACATTCCCACCAACAGTGCACGAGGTGCTGACACCTGGATCCCAGATTCCAGCCTCCAGGACTGGGGGAAATAAATGTCTGTTGTGAGTCAAGAAAGATCTTGCTGTGGTTTATGTCAAAGAGTGTTTTTCCTCTAAGAGTTTTATAGTGTCTTGTCTTACGTTTGAGTCTTTCATTCATTTGGAGTTTATTTTTGTGTATGGTGTCAGGAAGTGTTCTAATTTCACTGTTTTACATGTAGCTGTCCAGTTTTCCCAGCACCACTTTTTGAGGAGGCTGTCTTTTCTCCATTGTATGTTCTTGCTTCCTTTGTGGAAAATCAGGTGCCCATATGTGTATGGGTTTACCTCTGGGCATTCTGTCTTGTACCATTCATCTATATTTCTGTTTTTGTGCCAGTACTATACTCTCTTGATTACTGCAGCTTTGTGGTATAGTTTGAAGTCAGGGAGCCTGATTCCTCCAGCTCTGTTTTTCTTTCTCAAGATTGCTTTAGCTATTCGGGGTCTTTTTTGTTTCCATACGAACTGTAAAACTTTTTTGTTCTAATTCTGTGAAGAGTGCCATTGGTTGTTTGATAGGGATTTCATTGCTTTGGATAGTATAGTCTTTTTTCACAATATTGATTCTTCCAATCCAAGAACATGGTATATTTCTCCATCTGTTTATGTCATCTTTTATTTCTTTCCTCAGTGTTTTATAGTTTTCTGAGTACAAGGCTTTCACCTCCTTAGGCAGGTTTATTCCTAGGTATTTTTTTCTTTTTGTTACAATGGTAAATAGGACTGTTTCCTTAATTTCTCTTTCTGATTTTTCATTGCTGGTGTACAGGAATGCCAGAGATTTCTGTGCATTAGTTTTGTATCCTGCAACCTTACCAAATTCACTGATTAGTTCTAGTAGTTTTCTGGTGACATCTTTAGGATTTTCTATGTATAGTATCATGTCATCTGCAAACAGTGACAGTTTTACTTCTTTTCCAATTTGTATTCCTTTTATTTCTTTTTCTTCTCTGATTGCTGTGGCTAGGACTTCTAAAACTATGTTGAATAAGAGTGGCAAGAGTGAACATCCTTGTCTTGTTCCTGATCTTAGTGGATAGGCTTTCAGTTTTTCACCATTGAGTATGATGCTTGCTATGGGTTTGTCATATATGGCCTTTATTATGTTGAGGTAGGTTCCCTCTATGCCCACTTTCTGGAGAGTTTTTATCATAAATGGGTGTTGAATTTTGTCAAAAGCTTTTTCTGCATCTATTGAGATGACCATATGGTTTTTATTCCTTAATCTGTTTATGTGGTGTATCATATTGATTGATTTGCATATATTGAAGAATCCTTGCATTCTGGGGATAAATCCCATTTGATCATGGTGTATGATCCTTTTAATGTGCTGTTGGATTCTGTTTGCTAGTATTTTCTTCAGGATTTTTGCATCTATGTTCATTAGTGATATTGGTCTATAATTTTCTTTTTTTGTAGTATCTTTTTCTGGTTTTGGTATCAGGGTGATGCTGGCTTCGTAGAATGAATTTGGGAGTGTCTCTCCCTCTGCAATTTTTTGGAAGAGTTTGAGAAGGATACTTGTTAGCTCTTCTCTAAATGTTTGATAGAATTCGCCTGTGAAGCCATCTGGTCCTGGACTTTTGATTGTTGGAAAATTTTTAATTACGGTTTCAACTTATTACTTGTGATAAGTCTGTTTATATTTTCTAATTCTTCCTGGTTCAGTCTTGGAAAATTGTACCTTTCCAAGAATTTGTCCATTTCTTTGTGGTTGTCCATTTTATTGGCATATAGTTGTTTGTAGTAGTCTCTTATTATCCTTTGTATTTCTGTGTCAATTGTGATCTCTCCTTTTTCATTTCTAATTTTATTGATTTGCGTCCTCTCCCTTTTTTTCTTGATGAATCTGGCTAAGGGTTTAGCAATTTTGTTTATCTTCTCAAGGAACAAGCTTTTAGTTTTATTGATCTTTGTTATTGTTTTCTTTGTTTCTATTTCATTTATTTCTGCTCTGATCTTTATGTTTTCTTTCCTTCTACTGACTTTGGGTTTTCTCTCTTCTTCTTTCTCTAGTTGTTTTAAGTGTAGGCTTAGATTGTTTATCTGAGATTTTTCTTGTTTTTTGAGGTGAGATTATATTGCTGTAAACTTCCCTCTTAGAACTGCATTTGCTGAATCCCATAGGTTTTGGGTCGTCATGTTTTCATTGTCATTTGTTTCTATGTATTTTTTTTATTTCTTCTTTGATTTCTTCAGTGATCTCTTGGTTATTTAGTAGTGCACTGTGTAGCCTCCATGTATTTGTGTTTTTTGCGTTTTTTTCCTGTAATTGGTTTCCAGTCTCATAGCGTTGTGGTCAGAAAAGATGCTTGATACAATTTCAATTTTCTGAAATTTTCTGAGGCTTGATTTGTGACCCAAGATGTGATCTATCCTGGAAAATGTTCCATGTATACTTGAGAAGAAAATGTACTCTGCCACTTTCAGGTGGAATGTTTTATAAATATCAATTAGGTGTATCTAGTCTATTGTGTCATTTAAAGCTTGTGTTTCCTTATTTATTTTCTGTTTGGATGATCTGTCCATTGGTGTAAGTGAGGTGTTAAAGTCCCCTACTATTTTTGTGTTACTGTCGCTTTCTCCTTTCATGGTTGTTAGCGTTTGCTTTATGTATTGAGGTGCTCCTATGTTGGGTGCATAAATAATTGTTATATCTTCTTCTTGGATTGATCCTTTGATCATTATGTAGTGTCCCTCCTTATCTCTTGTAACAGTCTTTATTTTAAAGTCTATTTTATCTGATATGAGTATTGCTACTCCAGCCTTCTTCTGATTTCCATTTCCATGGAATATCTTTTTCCATCCCTTCACTTTCAGTCTTTATGTGTCCCTAGATCTGAAGTTGGTCTCTTGTAGACAGCATATATATGGGTCTTGCTTTTGTATCCATTCAGCCAGTCTGTTTCTTTTGGTTGGGGCATTTAATCCATTTACATTCAAGGTTATTATTGATACATTTGTTTCTATTACCATTTTCTTAATTGTTTTGGGTTTGTTTTTGTGGGTCTTTTTCTTCTCTTGTGTGTCCCACTTAGAGAAGTTTCTTTAGCATTTGTTGTAAAGCTGGTTTGGTGGTGCTGAATTCGCCTAGCTTTTGCTTGTCTGAAAAGCTTTAACTTCTCCATCAAATTTGAATGAGATACTTGCTGGCTAGAGTAGTCTTGGTTGTAGGTTTTTCTCTTTCATCACTTTAAGCATATCCTTCCACTCCCTTCTGGCCTGCAGAGTTTCCACTGAAAAATCAGCTGATAACCTTATGGGGATTCCATTGCATGTTATTTTTTCTTTTTCCCTTGATGCTTTTAATTTTTTTTAATTTAATTTTTGTTAGTTTGATTAATATGTGTCTTGGTGTGTTTTTCCTAGGGTTTATCCTGTATGGGACTCTCTGTGCTTCCTGGACTTAGGTGACTATTTCCTTTCCCATGTTAGGGAAGTTTGCAACTATAATCTCTTCATATATTTTCTCAGATGCTTTCTTTTTCTCTTCTTCTTCTTGGACCCCTATAATTCGAATGTTGGTGCCTTTAGTGTCGTCCCAGAGGTCTCTGAGATTGTCTTCAGTTCTTTTCATTCTTTTTTCTTTATTCTTCTCCTTGGCAGTTATTTCTACCATTTTGTCTTCCAGCTCACTTATTTGTTCTTCTGCCTCAGTTATTCTGTTATTGATTCCTCCTAGTGTATTTTTCATTTCAGTTATTGTGTTGTTCATCTCTGTTTGTTTGTTCTTCAGTTCTTCTAGATCTTTGTTAAACATTTCTTGTATTTTCTCAATCTATGCCTCCATTCTATTTACGAGATTCTGGATCATCTTTACTATCATTACTCTGAATTCTTTTTCAGGTAGATTGACTATTTCCTCTTCATTTATTTGGTCTTGTAAGTTTTTACCTTGCTCCTTCATCTGTGACATATTATTTTGCCATCTCTCTCTCTTTTTTTTAATAAGTGGGATTGTGTTCCTGTCTTACTGGTTGTTTGGCCTGAGGCTTCCAACACTGGAGTTTGTAGGTTATTGTGTAGAGTTGGCTCTTGGTGCTGAGATGAGGAACTTCGTGAAACCTCACTCTGATGAATATTCCCTGGGGTCTGAGGTTCTCTGTTAGTCCAGTGGCTCGGACTTGGAGCTCCCACCGCAGTAGCTTCGGCCCGACTCCGGGCTCATGAACCAAGATCCCGCAAGCCGCCACAAAAAAAAAAAAAAGCAAAAAACTATAACAAACTAAAAAATAAAATTAGACTAGGAAATTCACAGATATTTTAGGAAGAATATGAAAATACAAATATAGATGAATCAACAACCAGAAGGTACATCAGTACCATAATAGTAAAAAAGAGGAGGAAGGAAAAGAAAAAAAGAAGGAGGGAAGGCCTTGGCTGTGGAGGGTGGGGGCCTAAGCAAGGGCAAGGTTTGGGTAGTGGGCAGGGCCAATGCTCAGGACCCACAGGGCTGGAGAAGGCCCTGGGGGCTCTGAGGGGTGGGCCTTAGGCTCAAGGAACAGAGGGACCCAGATGTGTCCCCCACCCCTTGTCTCAGAGAGCAGGGGACCTCACCTGGGAGCCCAGCAGGTTTTCTGGGATCAAGTGAGAGGGCTAAATGCCCTCCTCTCCTCTCTTGCTCCTCCCGTCTGGGAGGGCCCATCCTGCCTGCTTCTCCTGATCTCCCCAGCCTCCCTTTTATGCCCCCAAGGACCCAAGCAGCCTGGAGGGGGTTTGGAGGGCAGGGGATCGGCCTGGGATCTCAGCATGTTCCCTGGACCCTAGTGGGCGGGGCAATCACCCTCCGCTCCTCTCCTCCTCCTCGTGGATGGCTCCTCCCACCTGCCTCTCCTAATCCCCCTGGCCTCCCTCCTATGCCCCCAGGACCCACGAGGCCTGGATGGGGCTTTGGAGGTGGAGTACCCTCCTGGGAGCCTTAGAGACTCTAAAAAACTGTATTTTTCTTCAGTTAGAAAAATAAACTGTCTACCTACAAAGCATCGGGGATCAGTATGACATTGAAATTCTCATCAGCAAAGTGTAAATTAAATGATCATAAGAATTGTGTTTGAAATTCAGAAGGAATATGACTGCCAGTATATATCCAGTCAAACTGATACTTTCAGACATGCAGAGTCTCAAAAAATTGATGTTCACAACCTATTCTTATGAAGCTGTCTGAGAGTATGATCCACAAAATGATAGAAAAAATCAAGAAAAAGGACGATATGGGATCTGGAAAATGTGAGCTCCGACAGAAGGCAGAGGGGGAGGATTGCCCCATGATGGTGGAAAAGGAAAATTCCAGGATAACGGTGGGAAGAGAAGCCCAGAGAGGAGGTGATATAGATTGGAGTAGGGAAACTGAGGCCTCCAGGAGAAACATCTCAGAGGAAAGGAGAATTAAGTGGGAAAAGGAAACTGAGAATATTTGGTGTATTTTTGGTTTATATGGTCATCAGAGGTGTGGGGAATTAATGAATGACTAATGATTGAAAAATATGCAACAAAATTGAATCTAGAAGAAGAAAAGTTGTATCAGAAAGAGAACCTAATCAGATATGCTATGAATATGACTAACATACTGTGAATAATGTGATCATGATAATGTAAACACTGTAATTTTAGCCAGAAATTATGATGTTTTATGATGAGAGAATGGGAAAAAAAGTAAATACTGAGGTACCAAAAGAATTAAATTCTCAGGAATTCCGTGGCAGTCCAGTGGTTAGGACTCTGCCCTCTCACTGCTGGGCGGGTTTGATCCCTTGTCAGGGAATCAAGATCCCTGCAAGCCACATACCACAGCCAAAATAAATAAATAAACAAATAAAATATTTAAAATTAGGGTATTCACCTGCGGTCCAGTGGTTAGGACTCTGTGCTTTCACTGCCAAGGGCACTGGTTGGATCCCTGGTCAGGGAACCAAGATCTTGCACACCACGTGATGTACAAAAAAAAAAAAGAAGAAGAAGAGTAAAAATGTAAAAAAAAAAAAATAAGAATTAAATTCTCATCTACCATAGTAAGAAAGCAGACAATACATAAAACTAGAAATTGAGAAGTACCATTATGTTTGTCATGTATAAATGTACACATAAAATCATAATAAGCCCCTAAGAGATTTAAATCTTCTTGCATTTAGTAAATAAGAATTTGTTGTGTGGAGGGTTGGAGCAGGACAGTGCTGTTTCTCTTTATAAATACCGGAAAAACATTCCATTTTAAAAAACGAGTACATGTCGCATTATGATAAAATTAAAACAAAAACTAAAGAATCCTCAAATCTACCTGGTGTTTACTGTATGGCATTTAAATTCAAAATCACGCTTAGAACGGCTTTTCTACACGTGATTCTAAACTTAAATATAATACCAAAAAAGCGCCACAGAACTTTTAGAACATTTTCCTAAATCCTATCCATCTGGAATTCACTTTAGTGGAAGAGACCTGATTATTGAGATTTTGTTTTGTGCCTGTTTTTGTTGTTTAATTGACACAGAGGCGACCCTCCATCACGCATGATTCTCGGCCAAGCCGTCCCAAATGACGTGACAACGTGTCTGATGTGCGCACCCGGGGGGCTTCGGCTTGTTTAGGGAGCTAATGCCTTGGTCCCCACAGAAGAAGAAGAGGTTCGGAGAAGATGATGAACCAAGGTGGGAGAAGCTGAGGGCTTTGAGAGACGTTTAGGAGGAAGGAAGACAGGACTGGGTGATGAAAGGAAGAGGGGGACCTTTGGTGAGAAAGAGTCAGGAGGAGTCGCAGGTTTCTAACTTGAGTACCCAGACAACGACTTTATCTTAAGTTTTGCACCCTGAGGCTCCACACCCCGTCAGGGTGTTTTATCCATTTTCCCATTGCTCTGTCATTGCCCTGTTGGTTGACATTTTTTTTTTTTAATCTCTGCCTCTTTCACTAGTATCTTATTATCGTTCGTAGCGCCATCTAGAGGTTTCTATCTCCTGGGAGGTGAGCGTTTCCCAGTTGCCTCCCCTCTAAGAGGCTAATTATGGTTAATCATCTTAAACAGAGTTTTGGGGGGGTTCTTTTTTTTTTTTTTTTAATCAATCTTGTGGATCGCTCTTCTCTTATATTAAGTTCTCCAGGTGGGAAAACATTTTATTGCTGTGTCTGCTAAGTCTTGCTCAAGGCAAATCATGTCCCTAAAGGCATGTCTCTCATGTCTATTCTATTCTATTCTATTCTATTCTATTCTATTCTATTCTATTCTATTCTATTCTATTCTGTTAATTTTTTGGATCTTATTTCCCAGACCAGGAATTGAACCCGGGCCCTGGGCAGTGAAAGCACCGACTCCTAACCACTAGACCACCAGGGAATCCCCTACTTTATTTTTTATTTAATTTTAATACAATTTTTAAAGGTTACTTTCCCCAAAGTTACTATCACCAAAATATTGGCTATATTCCCCACGTTGTACATTACATCCTTGAGCCTATCTTACACCCAGCAGTTTGTACCTCCCACTCCCCTACCCCTATATTGCCGGTCCCTCTCCCACTGGTAACCACCTGTTCGTTCTCTATATCTGTGAGTCTGCTTCCTTTATGTTATAGTCACTAGTTTGTTGTATTTTTTTAGTTTCCATATGTAAATGATATCATACAGTATTTGTCTCTCTCTGACTTATTTCACTTAGAGTAATGCCCTCCAAGTCCATCCATGTTGCCGCAAATGGCAAAATTTAGTTCTTTTTTATGGCTGAGTAGTATACCACTGTATACATGTAACCACATCTTCTTTATCCATTCATCTGTTGATGGACACTTAGGTCTTGGCAATTGTAAGTAATGCTTCTATGAATATTGGGGTGCATGATCTTTCCAAATTAGTGTTTTTGTTTTTGTTTTCGGGTGTATACCCAGGAGTGGAATTTCTGGGTCATATGGTAGTTCTATTTTTAGTTTTTTGAGAAACCTCCATACTGTTTTCCACAGAGGCTGCACCAATTTACATTCCCACCAACAGTGTACAAGTGTTCCCTTTTCTCCACAACCTCGCCAACATTTGTTATTTGTAGATGTTTTGATGATAGCCACCCTAACAGGTGTGAGGTGTCTTGCCTTTATATTTAAGCTCATCTCCAGAAGAGCTTTTTCAGAGTATCTTCTTTCAGGGGCATTTTGACATTTGCCTTTGATGTCACCCCAGGACTGCTGTTCACTAACTTCTCAGCTAGATGTTGAATAAACCTACTTTGCAATTTCTTAATATTTTTTCAACTGCCTTAAGGTTCTGAAAAAAAAAGTTTAAAAAAACACATAAAAGCACACAGATAGGGTTGCTCATTTTCCCATTTGCCTTAGGCTCTGATGTGGCTCAGCCTGGCACTGTGAGATCTTGTCTTTATTTATTCATCATGTGGTGTTTTGTTTTGTTTTGTTTTGTTTTTAATATATGCATTAATACCAATATTTTTTGAATATCACATTAAAATATTATTCATGCTGATTACTGAGATTTTTGGCATCCCCTTAAATTTTGCCCCCAGGGGAATGTCTCACTCTCTTCACCCTAATCCCAGTGCTCCCTGGATGGATAGTCTGACTACTCAGGTGGCTCTGACTGCATCTGGTCATCCAAACTCCCACTAAGCTGGCCTCCAGGGAGATTTTCCTATTCATCTGTGTGCCTGCCCAGGGTCACAGAGGGAAGTGTGGGAAGTGGGCCCTGACCACCCATCCCACAGATTCTGGGGTGTGCTCCCATATACCCAGTGGTACTTCACACAGTCTCAAACACAGGGTACAGGATATCCATTTGGGACAGTTAATTAGTTCAACACATATATCCTGAAAGGTCAAGGCTCTCTGGGGAGACACGAGGTGCTTGCAGAAGGGACATCCTGGGGAGTAAAGGAGTTTGATGTACTTGAGGGACAAATCTTAACCTTATTGTACTTTTCCCTCTTTTACTCAACTATTTCTCTTTTAGTTGGTTTAAAAATTATGCCATGAACATCTGTGTCCTTAAATCTTTGTCTATATTTCTAAGTATATCCCTAGAAAGAGCCCAGAAAGACTTGCTGAGTCAGTTAGAAGAAAGGCTTTTAAGGCCGCACCCATCACTTTGATCATCCATCAATCCCAGGTTCCCCTCTTCCAAATCTCGGTGAATGAGAAGAGATGATGGCAATTATAATCCCGTGAGTGTTTGCCTTTACTCAAAAGAGATGAGGGTGAGGGGAGAAAGGGGAAGAAACTTTGCTGTAAGACAAAGAAATAAAGTAATAAAGGGAAGATTTTTAAAGTGTGGGGGAAGACAGTCCAGTTGCTTTTTCAGGTCAAACCCACGGAGGGATTTGGATGCCTAGGAATGGAGGTAAGGGAGCAGGCAGATGAGAAGTGCCAAGAAGTTGAGAAATTGGAAGTGAAGAAACACCTCATGGGGAATATATACTTTTAGTCTGGGTTTAGCACATAGAAGAGGTAAGGATCAGCTCTTGGAAAAAACTCTGAAATGGAGAGCTGTTGTGTCCATGGGATAAATGTTTCCCCACTCTACCCTTTCATTTGCTGATTTTTCAATTTTCTGCAAACGTATGCTGCAAATTCTCAACTGGCATTCCCCACCCATCACACAAAATCACAGGTGTCCTACACTTACATAGCACTTATTACAACACAACCTTCTTTCAAACACTCTACTTTGTGAGATAAGCAGGAATGGTTTTCTATATTCATTAGATTATCCCACCTGGCAGACCCAGAATGCAAAACCAGGGCTTCGGATGGAGTTACAGGGTTGTGTTTACCACTCCCAGGTGTCATGTATGTTCCCCAGAAAACCCGCAGTTCCCACAGCTTAGTTTCTTAGGCCAGTTTCTTAGGGGTCAGTTGTCACATTCTTTCCTCTTCCCTTTCTCTTTGTCTCCCTTGGAACCGAATGCAGGTGTGAGCACAAGGCCCCCAACCTCCTACCTCTGCCCTGTCATCCTCCTCTCCCCGACCTTCCAGGAAGGGGGCCTGAAAGGCAATGAAGAGCTGCTGCAAAGATGCATAGATAAGGGGAAATTCCCAGAAGTGAAATGCATTCTAGGGATTGGGACACGTTTCTTGGGGGTAGGAAAGGAGAGGGAGGCTCCCTTGGTCTTGATGTTTGGCCCACAAAACCCAAAGATGCCATTTCTTAGCAAATGTCTTTAGCCACCCCCCAACGTGTACTGAACCAAACCAGGACCAGGAGCATTTAGAAGTTTCATATGATTTATCTGAGCAGTGTTGATGTACCTTTAAAGGCATTTATAATTAGCTGGAAAGATGTGGTGAAATGGAGAAAGAAGGAAGTTGCGATTTGGCTAATTATCTGCTCAGATTCTTCCCCTGTATAATAGGAGATTTAATTAGCTAAATGGTTCTAGCTCAGATGTTGAAAACAATTCATTTAGGACACTGAAATGAGTGCATAATAATTCTTGCACTAGAAGATCCATATAATTAACCATTCTATTTTCATTAATTTTTTTCTAAGTTTTACTATTATAAACAGAGCTCTATTATGCATATCCTTAAATATTTGACCATATATGACAAAGTTTTCATTTTTTAATCCAATATAATAGGTGAAATATAGCATTTCACTATTTTAAGTTGTGTTGCTTTTTTAAAAAATATTTTATTGAAGTATAGCTGATTTACAATGTTGTGTTAATTTCTGGTGTTCAGCAAAGTGATTCAGTTATATATATATATTCTTTTTCATATTCTGTCCCATTACAGTTTATCACAGGATATTGAATATAGTTATCTGTGCTATACAGAGAACTTGGACCTTGTTGTATAGGACCTTGTGTAGGACCTTGTCCTTGTTCTATAGGACCTTGTTGTTTATCCATTCTATATATAATAGTTTGCATCTGCTAATCCCAAGCTCCCAATCCATCCATCACCCACTACCCCCTTCCCCTTGGCAACCACCAGACTGTTCTCTATGTGAGTCTGTTTCTGTTTCATAGATAAATTCATTTTTTTTGGCTGCACCACACGGCTTGCAGGATCTTAGTTTCCCGACCAGGGATCGAACCTGGACCCAAGGCAGTGAAAGTGCCGAGTCCTAACTCCTGGAATTCCCATTTGTGTCATATTTTAGATTCCACAGGAGTGATATCATGTGATATTTGTCTTTCTCTTTCTGATTTACTTCACTTAGTATGATAATCTCTAAGTCCATCCATGTTGCTGCAAATGGCTTTATTTCATTTTTTTATGGCTGAGTAGTATTCCACTGTATATATGTACCCCATCTTCTTTATCCAGTCATCTGTCAATGGTCATTTAGGTTGTTTCCAAGTTTTGGCTATTGTAAGTAGTGCTGCTATGAACATAGGGGTGCATGTATCTTTTCAAATTAGTTTCCTCTGGATATATGCCCAGGAGTGGGATTGCAGGATCATAGGAAACTCTATTTTCAGTTTTTAATTTAGAATGACTTTTTAAATATGTTGATTGCCCACTTATAGGAACACTTTCATTTTGGTGGGTGCTATTCATCATTATCCAAATTTACTAATTTCTCTACCATTATAAATGCTCTCACTTTTTTTCCCAACTTGTCATTTGCCTTTCGAGTTTTGTCCATGGTAACTATCCTGTATTAATGGCAGAACAGTCTCTTTTCTGTGTTTATTTTTACGCTTGGAACCATCATGTTAGCCTGAGTGGGCATTCATATGCTGCCTGGTAATTAAGAAAACTAGGCTTTAAGAGAAGAAATGTTGCCCAGGCCCTACATCTAGAAAGTGTGGGGCCAGAACTGAACCCCAATCCTACCTCAGGCTCTTCCCCTTATTCCTCAGCCTTTCTCTGATCAGCTGCCTGTCAGATGGAAGCACAGAAGCCTGGGGAGAGAAAGGGAGGCGGGTGGCCAGGGAGGTGCTCATCTGAGAGAAGCAGGAGCATGGAATCTTGGTGAGCCAGCCTTTCAGTTGTGTATCCTAAATCATTTCCTTCCAAAAATACCAATTCCCTGGTTTTTGTTGTTGTTGTTGTTTTGGCCATGCCGCTCGGCTTGTGGGATCTTAGTTCCCCGACCAGGGATTAAACCGGGACCCAGGCAGTGAAGAGTGCTAACCACTGGCCTGCCAGGGAATTCCCAAGACCTTGCCCCTGTTGAGGACAAATTTCCTGCAAAGAATATAAGAAAAAATAGAGACAAAAAGTAAGAGACAGTGTCTTTTATTTCTTTTGCATCTACAGGAAGCTTGGAAATGCTGAGGGCTTATTTCAGAGGAAGAACATCACTCACCAATCATCTTAGCATGGGCACATTCTGTGGCCAGCTTTGCCACTGCATATAATAAATGGTTGGTGGATCAGTGTCTTCTCTCTCTACCACAACCTGACAAATATTAAGGACCAATTAATATTTATTAATGCATTCCAATGTGGATTTCACACACTGTAAGGTGGTATAGGGGCAGAAAGACAGGAGACCAGAGAGAAACCTTACCCTTTAGGTCAGTGCTCAGCCAAGCCTTCACGCTGGTCCATCTGAACAGAGGACAGCCATAGAGTCCCCTGCCATGCATCTCTGCTCCTATCCCTTCAGGCCCCGGGCCTGGGAAACCCAGCACGTCCCCTCACGAAGAGACACAGGGGGGCAGTTCCTTGATGACCTCTGTGGGCATAGGGCAGCCTGGGGCTCTGCCCTGCAGCTCAGTCTGGTGGGAGTCACATCCCCTCTTTACCTAGGACTGTCATTTGGGAAGGAAAATGGGGGTGGGGATGGGGTTGTAAGCTGGAAAAATGTCTACTGGTTAGTTTGGAGTCAAAACCTGAAGTGCTGATCCAAAGTTGGTGTAGATCCAACTTGAGACTCATCAGGGTGTAAGGCCTCCCTAGGCCTCACCTGACAAAGGGGGAACGAGCTGGTGAATTGGGCTCACCAAGAAGCCACTGCACTGTCATTCACAAATGTCCTGGCAGTTTGTCTGTTGGCCCTTTCTTAACTTCACAGAATGGCAGGGTAGCAAGGAAGGTGAAATACGTGATTGGACCTTTCTATGGACAAGCAGCCTGTGCTCAACCCCTGGTTCTTCTTAAATTCAGACTGTGCAGGACAATTTAAGTCTCCTGGAGTTCATCTCTGACTTATACCAGATCCTTATTTATAAGTTGGGTAAAGCTCACTTTTGCTGCTCTGTAACCTCGAAGGTATAGTCTTCCAAGTGAATGAGAGGGATCTTTATGATTTCCCCAACCTTAGTCCCCGTGGCTAAGCAGATTTCCTCCACGCAGGTATGCTTCCCACCCTCTCCCTCTCCTTCTCTCTCTCGGCATGGATGGATAGGTAGGGGAGGGACCCAGGCAGCACTGTGTGAACCGGAGAGAAGAGATGCATTTCCTTCATCTTCCAGTTTCTCTCTCTACTCAGACCCATTCATTTTACACTGGGGTTTGCATTCGGCCCTGCAGGGTGAGTTGGGAGAGGAGGGTTTGCTTGCAGGAAGCTGTTTGCCTAGGAGCAGGGACATGCTCAGCGTCCAGAGAGAAGCCACACTTGGCTGGACACAGGGAGAAGCAAGGACTGGTCCGGGGGCACCGTGAAGGCCTGGCCAAGGGAAGTGGCCATTGTGCACACAGAGAAGAGGGAGGAGCCATTCCAGGCACACAGCAATAGCCAGTGACTCCTCATTCTTTATTGACTTTTGAGTATATTTCTACAAATCAGCCCTCACCCTATCCCTCAGTCCCTTCTAAGGTTTATAGAACAATTTAAGTGCTCCATGTTGATCAACCACAAAAGGCAGGACAGATGGACTTTTTTTTTTTTTTGCGGTACGCGGGCCTCTCACTGTTGTGGCCTCTCCCGCTGCAGAGCACAGGCTCCGGACGCGCAGGCTCAGCAGCCATGGCTCACGGGCCCAGCCGCTCCGTGGCATGTGGGATCTTCCCGGACCGGGGCACGAACCCGCGTCCCCCGCATCGGCAGGCGGACTCCCAACCACTGCGCCACCAGGGAAGCCCCAGATGGACTTTTAAAGATCCTTTTTCCTCATGTCTAAGGAAACCCCTTTGGTCCTCTGCCTCTCCTCCGTATCCCCTGATATGGACTTTATGCCTCCATCCTGACAACTTCATTTCCTGAGAAGTATGTCTAGGAGACCTCTCCATGGCAAAATATACAAATCTTCAAATCCCTTTTCAATTTTGCATATTAAAAGTATAGATGAGCCCTAGTTGATTTCAACTGTCTTCTGTCAGCTCACACTTACTTAGGTTATTTCCACTGTTTTGCTGTAGCAAAGGCTTCAAGTGCTGTTCCCACCGCTGCAACGGCTGAGGGCTGTGGTGCTCTAGGGTCTCCCACCAAGGTCCTTTCTCAGACGTAGGGATGGAAATGGCTCCCGATGCTGGCAGGTGCCTTCACTGGATAGGGCTGAGGAGAAGCAGGATGGGAACAGGGCTCCCAGGGCAGAGAGGGTTGAGGGGGTGAAGACGCTGGAGTGGGCAGAAGGGGCGAACAGGACCACGGTGGCGCCCAGGCCTCCGGGTTCTGGGACAGCAGCTGCTGGGGTGCCACCTCTGACTCCACAGCAGGCGGAGGCTGCCAGCTCCACCATGGCTGCTGTTCTCCAGAGGGAGGATGCTGCCCGCACCACTGCAGGTCCCAGTTCCCGTGTGCCAGGAGCTGTCCAGGGTCCCCCAAATGAGTCTCTGCACTGCGGTCTTCCAGCTGTGAGAAGCGCTGTTGGGAAGCGTTAAGAACTTTGGGGCTGAAGGCCGAGGAGAGAGACCAGTGGAGGTCTCCAGAAGGCTCATTAGCTGGGGTCTGCAGGTCAGGCGAGGCCATATTCACACCCAGGCCACCAGCATACCCCCAAAACACAGCTTGACCAGAAACATCTTCCGGCTTCCAGGAAAAAAAACTGGCATCTCTCTGGGCCACCAGAAGACTCTGCTGGCAAGGGCTGTCGGGGGCACAGAGTCCACCTTGACTGGATCCTGGAACTGGGACACCGACTCCTCCCTGAATAGGTTCTGGAACTGGGGGTTGTGCCTCTTGCTTCTGGGTGTTCTTCAGAAGAACTCGAGCTCTCCTGTTCTGAAACCAGACCTAGTGGGGGTGGGGGGAGATGGAGAAAGGAAGAGAGAGACAAAGGGAGAGAGAAAAAAAGACATTTTCCAATTAAGCCCAGTCCGATAATCATCGCCACCAAGTAGCATGTGACCTAAGGTTAAACAAGCGTCAAAACTACTAGAGTTTAGGGGCTTCCCTGGTAGCGCAGTGGTTGAGAGTCCGCCTGCCGATGCAGGGGACACGGGTTCGTGCCCCGGTTCGGGAAGGTTCCACATGCCGTGGAGCGGCTGGGCCCGTGAGCCATGGCCGCTGAGCCTGAGCATCCAGAGCCTGTGCTGCACAACGGGAGAGGCCACAACGGTGAGACGCCCGTGTACCGCAAAAAAAAAAAAAAAACTACTAGAGTTTGGAATAAAAGTAAAATTCTTGTCGAAGCTGATTCAAACCATTCAACGTGTGGTCCAGTGGTCCAGCCTTACCTTCTGGGCAAATCTCCCCAAAGCATCCACGTGCACATGTGCACAGACCCACACAGGTACACGCCAGGACACTGTGTGGAAGCTGCCAGAGCGAAACCCCGGTCCTCTCCCATTCACCTTTCCAATCCTTGCTCGCACCTTCCCTCCTGCCCTTTCTCTTCTCTGCCAACTGCAATTCACCCTTTCTTATCCAGATTATCTTTCAAATAAGCCTCCTCCCATGGGGTTGGGGGAAATGGGGAGATGCTGGTCAAAGGGTGCAAACTCTCAGTCATAAGATTCACATGTTCTGGGGATCTAATGTACAACATGGTGATTATAGCCAATAATACGGTAACGTATACGGGAAAGTTGCTAAGAGAATAGACCTTAAATGTTCCTGCCACAAAAAAGAAATGTTAACTGTGTGATGGGATGGAGGTGTTAGGTAAGCTATGGTGGTAATCATGCGGCAATGCATAAGACAGAACCCCTCTGAGGAAAACCCTTTTTCACCCTAAGCCCCAGTTCAGTGTCCGTTCCTCTGTGGGTCCTTTCCCGACCTCACCTCGCACAGATGAGTCCTGAGAGCAGGACACCTGTTAGTCCTGCCTCCTCTCCTTTGCCCAGACACAGGAAGTCCTCCTCTCTCCCCATTTCCAGGCGGGCCTCCTCTAGTTTTGAGATATGGTTCCACTTCCCCCAGGGCTACTCTTTCTCCTGGTGGGCTCCCCTCCACCCCTCAGCCTCCTCCAGCTCAGCCAAGCCTCCCCTTTGCCCTTGGGAACACAACAGTGTCCTCTTTATAGGCCCAGCCACCAGGCAAGCCCTGAAGATGGAACAGAGCGATAGGGGAACTACACAAACAACTCCCTCGCATTTTTTTTTCCCCCTTAGGAAAAACAACTCCTCCACGAAAATTGCAAGACAAAGGCCCAGTCCTACAGGGGGGCATTCCCAGAACTCCAACCTTGCACCCTCCTGTACACACCCAGGCCCCAGGGCAGGCACAGGGTGCAGGCTTGTATCTAAACTAATCCAGCTTTCTTCCTCCAGGGCCTTTTCAAATGCTAATCTGCTTTTCAACCAGCAAACTTTGCCAGCCCCTCTGGACCTAATAGGGTGTCTCCCAGGTGCCCTCGGAGGGACACCCTATAGCTGAGCTATTTGAATTTCAGGGTTTGCCATCTGGCTCCAGGAGCTACTTGAACTGTAACCGGAACCCCAGAACCTTTTACTGAGCTACTGAGGCCAGTGCTTTCACCCCGCTAAGTGGTCATGAAGTGGCACCGAGCTCACAGGGTTGTTTGAGGCTTCAAGGAAATAATGACTGGCAAGCCTTCTGGTTGCGATCAAGTCCTTGTGGGCTGCCTGCGCCTCCCCCTGAGTGAGGTTCCCCAGGCCGGCGGATAAGAGGCCACTGCAAGGCTTTCAATTCTCTCCAAATCAAGTCACTGGCTTAGGGCCATCACAAGATTTTCTGTACTCCAGTTCACTTTGGAACACCTGGGGTTGGGGGGCAGGTGCTCCATAGGAAAGATATGGAAATTAATTTGGAAAAATTCAGTTCAGGTTATCACTTGTAAAAGTAGGAAGTTACATGGCCCTCACCATTCAGGTTTATCTCTCATCCTAGTACTGGGTGTTTTGGGTAAACTTTCTTCCCTCTGGGCTGTGGTTTGTTTATTTCTGGAGTTAACATAGTTTGTTTTTGAAATATAAAATTCTTAAAAGAACACTTGGCACATAGCAAACCTCAAAGGATATTCATTCCCACTCCAGCGGCCGCAGACTCAGCCGCACACTCATTCCACCATCATCAAGCACCTCGAAAAGTGCTGGGTAGGAAATGGTGGCATGGGGGACCCCGGGAGCTGAGGCATGCTGTGGTGTGACTCAGACTCTCCAGCACAGGAGAACCACCTGGGGAGATTTCAGAACTCCCTGGGCCCAGGCTGAACCCCAACCATCAGTGTAGGGTGCAGGGCTGGGGGTCATCGGCATGCAGGAATCACTTGACAGTTTAAAAACTTCTGCATGCCGAGGGTCACACCCCCAGAGATTCTGGATCAAACTTTGCGATGGGACTCTGTTAGTCTAGGATTGAAAAGCACTGGTCAAGGACAGAGATTTCAATCCTGGCTACACATCAGAATCACCTGGGAGGCTTTCCAAACAACCTGTGTGTATTCCAGCTCCACCCTGAGAGACCTGAATTTCATTTAGGGCAGCAGTTCTGAAACTTGACCTCACACTTCAATCACCTAGAGAGCAGAGGAGGGGGTGTCAGATTCCCAGGCTGCACCCAGACCCATCCCGGCAGACTTCCTGGAGGCGGAACCAGGACCCAGTCCGCTCACCCCTTCCAAGAGAGATAACAGCATGCCCCCAAGGCTGAGACCCAGAGGTCCGAATGATCCAAGACCCCTGGGACCTCTGGCCTCCTTTGGGGGATCCCTGTGAGATCAAAGCCATTTTCTTTACAGCACCCAGATGTGACCTGCCTCTGCCCTTTTGCCTACTTCCTATTCTCTCAGTGATTCCCAGAGGCCAGGAGACCTGCTGCAGCAAAGGGAATGCAAAGCAGAACTGAGAAGCCAACTTCTGGTTCTTGTACTGCCATTCCTCTCACTAAATCAATTTTCTGGCTTTGGGACTATGGTTGCTTTTCTTGAAAAATACGTAAGATACCATGTAATGGGTTTATTATGGTTATTTTTAATGAATTAATGTTTTGAAATTTCTGTTTCAATTTCTAACATGTTAAAAATTTGACAGATATAACCCACAGAAGCCAGTTTAGACTCTACCCCTTGCCAGAGTAGTAACATAAATTACTAAACCTCTCTGACCTTTATTTTCCTAATCCAGTAAATGGGGATAATGTCTACCTCACAGGGATATTAAGAGGATTGACTTCAAAGCGGTTTTTTAAGCCAGTGTTACAAACCGGCTGCTAATACACATACTGGCTCCTCACCCAGACCCACCCTCCTGTCAAGGAGCACAGATTTATATTTTTACCTGGATTCTCGGCTCAGGAATCTGGGTTCGCTTAGCCAGATCTATTCTGACATTAATATCAGGGTAAGCGTCACTTTCAAAAGCCTCAATAAGAATCTTGTATTGGTTTTTGTCGAACTTGGTTCTCTTGCGCCTGCGGCCATCTTGGGGCCCTGGAACAGATCCAGAATAAGAAAAGAGACTTTCATCTCAGGCCTCACATTCAGGTTCACTCTTGACCCGTCGACTTCCATGTGAGACCTGAGACTTGCTCCCTTAGTCCAGGTCAGTGTAGAACCTGCAACCTCCCGATGAGAAGGAATTTATTTCCAGGCATGAACCTTAGGCTCCCCGTTGCAGAGCTCTCTCAGGGCCGCTCCTGGGATTCCGCTCCTGGTGTCGGCACCCTCTGAGGGATCCCATGAAATATGGACACAGAACCTGCTCCCAACTCTCCCTCAGCTCCCAACTCAGGGGTTCCAGCCACACATCTTACTGATACCGTAAAAGTCAGTGCACCCCAAATAGTTCTGGGGGCATCTGCCATATAAACTATAATGACAACTCAATGCATAGGTCCAGATACTGGCCTGGGCATGCCCAGATGTGTCAAGACTCCTACTAACCTGTACCTACCACCTATGCGAGGACCTCACATACACAGATATCAGGAGATGTCAAAAACTACAACGAGGAAATTTCATCTGAGAAAAAACCTAACATCGGGGAATTTCTATACATTAACATGTGTATTTCCCCTTGTGACCTGGGGAAGCTCCCCAGTCCTTAATTTTAGCTTTGGGCTCCCAAGTCCATCAAAGCTGGGCTCACCACTGACTCAGTTCTAAACGGAATTCACTCCATGATGAAAACTGGGCAAAATACCAGGCCCCAGTGAAACTAGGCTCCCTTCCCCTCCCAACCCGCCTCAGAGGAATCCAGGGCCGCCCTGCCCTGCAGAGGGAACTTTCCACACTTCTGAATTAAGACAGCACTGTATCGCCATGGATGCCTACTACCATCCTGAGCTCCTTCTCCAAGGCGGCTTTTTCAGGGCCTGGTTTGGTTAGCCTTCCCCCTTTCCAAGTCTCAGCACCAAATGTCACAGCGAGCAGAAGACTTCACACCACTCCAGGGGAGCCCTGCCGGGATCCCGTTGCCTTTCCTGCCGCTGGCGCAGGCCCTCCTCCCAAGGACTCACCCTTCGAAGACATGACGAGGATTCGCCTGCAGACGAGCAAAGAACTTCAGCGGGAACCGCCTCCCTCTCTCTAGGAGTCCCGTAGAGGCACTGGAAGGACCCACCCAGTTAAGCCCCTTTTTAACACTTTGCAAGGCCCCTCCCTTAATGCTGTCTTCTCTGAAGGGAGTTTAGGGAGTGGCGCCACGGGGTCTTCCTTCTGGCTTCCCTTCAGAGCCCAGGCTTTGGGAGCGCAGAGCTCCCAGGCCTTGGGGAGCTACTGAGACGTTGAGCGCTGAGTCAGGGCTTAAGAAACAGATTTAAGGGACTTCCCTGGCGGTCCCGTGGTTGGAGCCCCGCGCTCCCACTGCAGCGGGCGCGGGTTCTATCCCTGGTCGGGGAACTACAATCCCACATGCCCCGAGGCACGGCCAAAAAAAAAAAAAAAAAGAAAAGAAACATGATTTAAGATGGCCCTGCACAGCTGCAAAATAGCGTAGGCCAGACCACACGTCATCAAGGAGATCTGATGCCGTTGAGGGATACAACGGCAAATGAATTCATCACGGAGTGAAAAGACAACAACCCCTTTGCCCCCCACATGTGCCCCTCCTGCCCATCTGCAGTGCAGCAAGCGTCCCCCAATAGCAAACGCTGGGCTGAGTCACTCTCGCCTACGCAGTTACTAAGGAACTTGTCACTGCTGTTTCCTCATCCATACCCTCCGATCGGCTTTTTGATCATGAAATGAGCTATTATAAAAGCTGCCGCTATGCCTACCTAGTACATAGAAAGTGATGAGTCAGGATTTAGACTTAGGTTTATGCTGTATATCAGGGCCCCCTTTTCTTGAATCCCAACAATTGAGCAAGTCTTGAGGGGTTTTAGTAGCATGTAGAAAGCATCTTCTACTTTCCACAGAAGTAGAAAGGAAATAGGTTGAGAACTGCTCCCCCCCACAAGCTGCAGGTATCAGGAGAGGAAGGGGTGGAAAGCTGCATGGCAATTGGCTTATCTCACTTTGGTGATTAGCTGGGTGGGGCATTAGTTATGATCACATTTTAACCACCATAATGTGTTTCCTTTCAAGCTCTATAGTTTTGTTTTACTTCTGTCTGAATTAATTTGCAATTAGTTGGATTACTTTGAGATTGCCTCAGAAAAAGAAAGAAATTGTTTCCACTGAAGTCTATCCTGAGCTGAAAGATTTAAATAGCAAGAGCAGCCTTGAAAAGATACAGTTGTTGAGAAGTAGAGTGGGAAGGATCCTTGAAAGTTGCCAAAAGGACAGCCTCAAAATGCCCTATAAGGCTTTCCTGATGGTCTCCCAGGGAGAATTCCATCTCAGAAACCTGGTTCCTGCTCCGCAGTCCAGGAAGCCCAGAGACACATGGGCATTACCCTCCTGCTCTGCCCTGAGGATGGTTCTGCTGGCCTGTCTCCCTCCTGCAGAGAGGAGAAGCAGACTGAAAACCCAGAATGCTTTCAGTCCTGAAAGGTTCTCCATCTGCACCAGTTCTGGTTAAAAATGATCTCCAAAGCTGTGTGTCTGTGAAGCACATACTCTGCTTGAATAGATTCAGCGTCAGAGCTGCCTTCTGGGGCAGAAGGAACCACCTGACGTGTATGATCGTCCCCACCCCTTCACCAGGGAACAACTATGCCAGCTCCAAGCAGTCGTACTTCCCCAACCCACACAGCCCCGTGAGAGCCCACAAGACCCCCCTCAGCCCCACAAGATCCCACAATCACCCTGCAAAGACCCCAAACGACCCCACGACAACCCAACATGACTCCACACTACAACACACCATCCCACATGACGCCCAACAACCACCACCACCTCTTTCACCCTTGACACCTCTCATTTTATTTCTTGTTCCTAAGTTTGAGAAGGCTACTGCACTTGCAGGGGATGGTGGGAGTGAAGCTTTGTGCAGGGAGGAGAGATGAATGGGGGGTGCAGAAGTGAGGAGACCCTGCAGAACTGCAGGGGAACAGAAGGAGCTCTACACATGGGTGGACACGGGTTTTAGGAGAAAATTGCTTTAGAATGGGAGAAACCCAAGCGTTGCTATAGGAAAGCGTGGATCAAAGCAGAGATGAGATGACGGAGGGTGCGATGCCACAAAAGGATGCGTCCAGAGCTGAAGGGATCTGGATCTCTGCTCTGGGCCAAGCCCTGCCCATGTGTTAGTTGGTCCCCAGAACAGCTCTCACCCCCATGTCTTCAAGAGTGGAGGCCAAGCCCAGGCCCCTTGGAAGGTGCAGTCCTGGGATCCAAGCCAGTCTGGGCAGTAACCTGATGCCCTTTTTCCTCCTCTGAAACAGGCTGTAAGGGTGTTTATGTCCAATACAGTGGTCGTGAGCCACACGTGCTATTGGGCACCTGAATGCGGCAAGTCCAAACGGAGATGTGTTGTGAACGTAAAACACTGCATTTTGGGCACTCAGCACAAAACACAGGATGTGAAATATCTCTGTCCATGAAAAAAATACTCAATAGCCAATCTAAGAAAGAAATGGAAAATTTCATTCAACCCAACCTGAGGATTACAACCCAGGAGACAGTCTCTCAGAAAGCTCTGAGGACTGTTCCACCCATTAGAGGTAAAAGCAGTTATATAAGTTTTCAAGACCAAGGGTTAGGCATCAGAGAAACATATTGACAGTTTACATAATCCAACAAGGCAAGTAGTGAGTCATCGTGACCTCTTAACACAATTGAAAAGGGAATGTTATTCCCTAAGGAGTTACCCTGCTGGCACTGGGAGAAAATTGGTGGGTGCTTTTTTTTTTTAATTTATTTAATTTTGGCTTCATTGGGTCTTTGTTGCTGTGTGCAGGCTTTCTCTAGTTGCAGTGAGTGGGGGCTACTCTTTGTTGTGGTGCGCGGGCTTCTCATTGCAGTGGTTTCTCTCGTTGTGGAGCATGGGCTCTAGGCACGCGGGCTTCAGTAGTTGTGGCTCATGGGCTCTAGAGGGCAGGCTCAGTAGCTGTGGTGCACGGGCTTAGTTGCTCCACAACACATGATATCTTCCCGACCAGGGCTCGAACCCGTGTCCCCTGCATTAGCGGGAAGATGCTTAAACACTGTGCCGCCAGGAAAGCCCATTTGATGGATTTTTTACTTAGTTTGGTTTTTTGTTGGTAAGCAGGCATTCCTGTGTCTTCTAAGGGGATCTAGTTTATATAGAGTTCAGATGCACAATGCATACAAAGGTGATGGAATAGTGGTCCAAACAGCAGAGAAAATTTTACATTCAATTATTCTTGCCCTGCCTTAAAATAATTTTGTTTCATCAGCTCAATGATTTTTCTATCCATTACAGAGTTGAAACAACATTTTTGACATATTGGGCAAAATAAAATGTATTATTAAAATCAATGTCACCTGTTTCTTCTTACCTTTTCAAGATGATTACTATAAAATTTTAAAATACATATGTGGGGAGAGATCTTCAAGATGGTGGAAGAGTAAGACGTGGAGATCACCTTCCTCCCCACAAATACATCAGAAATACTTCTACACGTGGAACAACCCCTACAGAACACCTATTGAACGCTGGCAGAAGACCTCAGACTTCCCAAAAGGCAAGAAACTCTCCACGCACCTGGGAAGGGCAAAAGAAAAAAGAAAAAAACAGACACAAAAGAATAGGGACGGGACCTGCACCTCTGGGAGGGAGCCGTGAAGGAGCAAAGGTTTCCACACACTAGAAGCCCCTTCACTGGAGGAGACGGGGGTGGCGGAGGGGTGAAGCTTCGGAGCCATGGAGGAGACCACAGCAACAGGGGTGCTGAGGGCAAAGTAGAGAGATTCCCACACAGGGGATCGGTGCCAACCAGCACTCACCAGCCCGAGAGGCTTGTCTGCTCACCGGCCGTGGTGGGCGGGGGCTGGGAGCTGAGGCTCGGGCTCCCAAGGTCAGATCCCAGGGAGAGGTCTGGGGTTGGCGGCGTGAACACAGCCTGAAGGGGCTAGTGCGCCACAGCTAGCTGGGAGGGAGTCCGGGAAAAGTCTTGACCTGCCTAAGAGGCAAGAGACCATTGTTTTGGGGTACGTGAGGAGAGGGGATTCAGAGCACTGCCTAAACCAGCTCCAGAGATGGGCACGAGCCACGGCTGTTAGCTCAGACCCCAGAGACGGGCATCAGACACTAAGCCTGCTGCTGCCGCCACCAAGAAGCCTGTGTGCGAGCACAGGTCACTATCCACACCTCCCCTCCCGGGAGCCTGTGTAGCCCGCAACTGCCAGGGTCCCATGATCCAGGGACAACTTCCCCGGGAGAACACACGGCGCACCTCAGGCTATTGCAACATCATGCTGGCCTCTGCGGCCCATACCCCTCCCACCCCCGGCCTGAGTGAGCCAGAGCCCCCTAATCAGCTGCTCCTTTAACCCCGTCCTGTCTGAGAGAAGAACAGATGCCCTCAGGCGACATAGACGCAGAGGTGGAGCCAAATCCAAAGATGAACCCCAGGAGCTGTGCAAACAAGGAAGCGAAAGGGAAATTTCTCCCAGCAGCCTCAGGAGCAGCGGATTAAAGCTCCACAATCAACTTGATGTACCGTGCATCTGTGGAATACCTGAATAGACAACGAATCAACTCAAAATTGAGAGGGTGGGCTTTGGGAGCAACGGTATATATATATATTTTTTTTTTCCTTCTTCTCTTTTTCTGAGTGTGTATGTGTATGCTTCTTTGTGTGATTTTTCTGTACAGCTTTGCTTTTACAATTTGTCCTAGGGTTCTGTCTGTCCATTTTTGTTTTTGTTTTTGTTTTCCTGGTATAGTTTTCAGCGCTTGTTAGCATTGGTGGATTTGTTTCTTGGTTTGGTTGCTCTCTTCTTTCTTTTTTAATTTTTTTTTATTTTAATATCTTTATTTTATTTTATTTTTCTCTTTCTTCGTTTCTTTCTTTTTTTCTCCCTTTTATTCTGAGCTGTCTGGCTGAAAGGGTCTTGGTGCTCTGGCCGGTGTCAGGCTGGTGCGTCTGAGGTGGGAGAGCCGAGGTCAGGACATTGGTCCATGAGAGACCTCCCAGTCCCACATAATATCAAACAGCGAAAGCTCTCCCAGAGATCTCCATCTCAATGATAAGATCCAGCTCCACTCAACGACCAGCAAGCTACAGGGCTGCATACCCTATGCCAAACAACTAGCAAGACAGGAACACAACCCCACCCATTAACAGAGAGGCTGCCTAAAATCATCATAAGGTCACAGACACCCCAAAACACACCACTGGGTGTGGTCCTGCCCATCAGAAAGACAAGATCCAGCCTCATCCACCAGAACACAGGCAGCAGTCCCCTCCACCAGGAAGCCTACACAACCCACTGAACCAACCTTAGCTACTGGGGGCAGACACCAAAAACAACAGGAACTACGAACGTGCAGCTTGCAAAAAGGAAATCCCAAACACAGTAAGTTAAGCAAAATGAGAAGACAGAGAAACACACAGCAGATGAAGGAGCAAGGTAACAACCCACCAGACCTAACAAATGAAGAGGAAATAGGCAGTCTACCTGAAAAAACATTCAGAATAATGATAGTAAAGATGATCCAAAATCTTGGAAATAGAATGGAGAAAATACAAGAAACATTTAACAAGGACCTAGAAGAACTAAAGAGCAAACAAACAATGATGAACAACACAATAAATGAAATTAAAAATTCTCTAGAAGGAATCAAGAGCAGAATAACTGAGGCAGAAGAAGAGATAAGTGACCTGGAAGATAAAACAGTGGAAATAACTATCACAGAGCAGCATAAAGAAAAAAGAATGAAAAGAATTGAGGACAGTTTCAGACACCTCTGGGACAAAATTAAATGCCCCAACATTTGAATTATAGGGGTCCCAGAAGAAGAAGAGAAAAAGAAAGGGACTAAGATTATACTTGAAAACTTCCCTCATATGGGAAAGGAAATAGTCAATCAAGTCCAGGAAGTACAGAGATTCCCATACAGGATAAGCCCAAGGAGAACGATGTCAAGACACATGTTAATCAAACTAACAAAAATTAAATACAAAGAAAAAAGATTAAAAGCAGCAAGTGAAAACCCAAAAATAACATACAAGGGAATCCCCATAAGGTTAATATTTGATCTTTCAACAGAAAATCTGCAAGCCATAAGGGAGTGGCAGGACATATTTAAAGTGATGAAAGAGAAAAACCTACAACCAACATTACTCTACCCAGCAAGGATCTCATTCAGATTCGACGGAGAAATTAAAAACTTCACAGACAAGCAAAAGCTAAGAGAATTCAGCACCACCAAACAAGCTTTACAACAAATGCTAAAGGAACTTCTCTAGGCAAGAAACACAACAGAAGGAAAAGACCTATAATAACAAACACAAAACAATTAAGAAAATGGTAATAGAAACATACATATTGATAACTACCTTAAATGTAAATGGATTAAATGCTCCAAACAAAAGACATAGACTGGCTGAATGGATACAAAAACAAGACCCATACATATGCTGTCTACAAGAGACCCATTTCAGACCTAAGGACACATACAGACTGAAAGTGAGGGGATGGAAAAAGGTATTCCATGCAAATGGAAATCAAAAGAAAGCTGGAGTAGCAATTCTCATATGAGAAAAAATAGCTTTAAAATAAAGACTATTACGAGAAACAAACAAGGACACTACATAAGGATCAAGAGATCAATGCAAGAAGATGATATAACAATTATAAATATTTATGCAACCAACAAAGGAGGACCTCAATACATAAGGCATATGCTAACAGCCATAAAAGGGGAAATAGACAGTAACACAATCATAGTAGGGGACTTTAACACCCCACTTTCACCAATGGACAGTTCATCCAAAATGAAAATAAATAAGGAAACACAAGCTTTAAATGATACACTAAACAAGATGGACTTTATTGATATTTATAGGACATTTCATCCAAAAACAACAGAATACAATTTCTTCTCAAGTGCTCATGGAACATTCTCTAGGATAGATTATATCTTGGGTCACAAATCAAGCCTTGGTAAATTTAAGAAAATTGAAATCATTTCAAGCATCTATTCTGACCACAATGCTATAAGACTAGATATCAATTACAGGAAAAAATCTGTAAAATATACAAACACATGGAGGCTAACACTGCACTACTAAATAACCAGGAAATCACTGAAGAAATCAAAGAGGGAATCAAAAAATACCTAGAAACAAATGACAATGAAAACACAATGATCCAAAACCTATGGGATGCAGCAAGAACAGTTCTAAGAGGGAAGTTTATAGCAATAAAAGCCTACCTCAAGAAACAGGAAACATCTCAAATAAACAACCTAACCTTACACCTAAATCAAATAGAGAAAGAAGAACAAAAAAAGCCCAAAGTTAGCAGAAGGAAAGAAATCATAAAAATCAGATCAGAAATAAATGAAAAAGAAATGAAGGAAACAATAGCAAATATCAATAAAACTAAAATCTGGTTCTTTGAGAAGATACACAAAATTGATAAACCATTAGCCAGACTCATCAAGAAAAAAAGGGAGATGACTCAAATCCATTGAATTAGAAATGAAAAGGGAGAAGCAACAACTGACACTGCAGAAATACAAAGGATCATGAGAGATTACTACAAGCAACTATATGGCAATAAAATGGACAACCTGGAAAAAATGGACAAATTCTTAGAAAAGCACAACCTTCCAAGAATGAATCAAGAAGAAATAGAAAATATAAACAGAACAATCACAAGCACTGAAATTGAGACTGTGATTAAAAATCTTCCAAAAAACAAAAGTCCAGGACCAGATGCATTCACAAGCAAATTCTATCAAAAATTTAGAGAAGAGCTAACACCTATCCTTCTCAAACTCTACCAAAATATAGCAGAGGGAGCAACACTCCCAAACTCATTCTACAGGGCCACAATACCCGGATACCAAAACCAGACAAAGATGTCACAAAGAAAGAAAAATACAGGCCAATATCACTGATGAACATAGATGCAAAAATCCTCAACAAAATACTAGCAAACAGAATCCAACAGCACATTAAAAGGATCATACACCATGATCAAGTGTGGTTTATCCCAGGAATCCAGGGATTCTTCAATATATGCAAATCAATCTATGTGATACACCATATTAACAAATTGAAGGAGAAAAACCATATGATCATCTCAGTAGCTGCAGAAAAAGCTTTCGACAAAATTCAACACCCATTCATGATAAAACCCTCCAGAAAGTAGGCATAAGGGAACTTACGTGAACATAATAAAGGCCATATATGACAAACCCACAGCCAACATCATTCTCAATGGTGAAAAACTGAAACCATTTCCACTAAGATCAGAAAAAAGACAAGGTTGCCCACTCTCACCTCTTTTTTGCAACATAGTTTTGGAAGTTTTAGCCACAGCAATCAAAGAAGAAAAAGAAATAAAATGAATCTAAATCAGAAAAGAAGAAATAAATCTGTCACTGTTTGCAGATGACATTTTAATATACATAGAGTATCCTAAAGATGCTACCTGCAAACTACTAGAGCTAATCAATGAGTTTGGTAAAGTAACAGGGTACAAAATTAATGCACAGAAATCTCTTGCATTCCTACACACTAGTGATGAAAAATCTGAAAGAGAAATTAAGGAAACACTCCCATTTACCATTACAACAAAAAGAATAAAATACCTAGGAATAAACCTACCTAAAGAGACAAAAGACCTGTATGCAGAAAACTATAAGACACTGATGAAAGAAATTAAAGATGATACAAATAGATGGAGAGATATACCATGTTCTTGTATTGGAAGAATCAATATTGTGAAAATGACTATACTACCCAAAGCAATCTACAGATTCAGTGCAACCCTTATCAAACTACCAATGGCATTTTTCACAGAACTAGCACAAAAAATTTCACAATTTGTATGGAAACACAAAAGACCCCGAATAGCCAAAGCAATCTTGAGAAAAAAAACAGAACTGGAGGAATCAGGCTCCCTGACTTCAAACTATAGTACAGAGCTACAGTAATCAAGACTGTATGGTACTGGCACAAAAACAGAAATATACATTAGTGGAACAGGATGGAAAGCCCAGAGACAAAACCATGCACATATGGTCACGTTATCTTTGTTAAAGGAGGCAAGAATATACAATGGAGAAAAGACAGCCTCTTCAATAAGTGGTGCTGGGAAAACTGGACAGCTACATGTAAAAGAATGAAATTGGAACACTTCCTAACACCATACACAAAAATAAACTCAAAATGTATTAGAGACCTAAATGTAAGGCCTGACACTATAGAAGTCTTACAGGAAAACATACACAGAACAGTATACAATGTAAATCACAGCAAGATCCTTTTTGACCCACCTCCTAGAGAAATGGAAATAAAAACAAAAATAAACAAATGGGACCTAGTGAAACTAAAAAGCTTTTGCACAGCAAAGGAAATCATAACCAAGTTGAAAAGACAACCCTCAAGATGGGAGAAAATATTTGCAAGTGAAACAAGTGACAAAGGATTAATCTCCAAAATTTACAAGCAGCTCATACAGCTCAATATCAAAAAGCAAACAACCCAATCCAAAAACGGACAGAAGACCTAAATAGACATTTCTCCAAAGAAGACATACAGATTGCCAACAAACACATGCAAGAATGCTCAACATAACTAATCATTAGAGAAATGTAAATCAAAACTACAATGGGGTATCACCTCACACCAGTCAGAATGGCCATCATCAAAAAATCTACAAACAACAAATGCTGTAGAGGGTGTGGAGAAAACGGAACACTTTTGCACTGCTGGTGGGAATGTAAATTGATACCACCACTATGGAGAACAGTATGGAGGTTCCTTAAAAAAACTACAAATAGAACTACCATATGACCCAGCAATCCCACTACTGGACATATACTCTGAGAAAACCATAATTCAATAAGAGTCATGTACCACAATGTTCATTGCAGCTCTATTTACAATAGCCAGGACATGGAAGAAACCTAAGTGTCCATTGACCGATGAATGGATGAAGATGTGGCACATATATACAATGGAACATTACTCAGCCATATAAAGAAATGAAATTGAGTTATTTGTAGTGATGTGGCTGGACCTACAGTCTGTCATACAGAGTGAAGTAAGTCAGAAAGAGAAAAAGAAATACCGTATGCTAACACATGTATATGGAATCTAAAAAAAAAAAAAAAAAGTTATGAAGAACCTAGGACCAGGACAGGCATAAAGACACAGACGTAGAGAATGGACTTGAGGACACGGGGAGGGGGAAGGGTAAGCTGGGATGAAGTGAGAGGGTGGCATGGACTTATATATACACTACCAAATGTAAAATAGATAGCTAGTGGAAAGCAACCACATAGCACTTTTCACTCTCTAAATGGTTTCTTTTGATGAACAGTTGTTCTTACTAATGACGAACTCCGACTTCTAATTTTTTATTTCCCTTTTAGTATTTTCTGTAACCTCATTTAGAAAATCCTTACCTAACCCAAAGTCATTAAGATATCATGTTTTCTTCTAAGAGTTTCATTGTTTACCTTTTATATTTAGGTATGCAGTCCATCTGGAATCAATTTTCATTTATGATTTGAGATTTGGGTCAATAGACATTTCTTCCTCATATGACTTTTCAAATGACCCGTACTATTTTTTGAAGACCATCCTTTCCAATTCCAACACTGTGTCTACCCTCACCATTTATAATAGCTGTAAAGCATGTCATTCTAAGTTACTCTCATAACTTATTCAGCCACTCTTCCATGGGATAGTTGGGTTATTGTCTGGCCTCTGCCATCATCAAACAGGGTGAACATCTTCGTATGGACATTAAGGCCTTCTTCTGAAGTTGTTAGAACAGAGTAGAATTTCTGAGCCTGAAAATTCTTATATTGTTTAAGAATTAGTAAATTATACAGTTCACATCTCAAAGAATACAAAGAGCCCCAGTGAAACATCTGCCTCCTACCCTGTCCGCAACCCTCCCAGTCCCTTCACCAGGTAAGCACAGTCATGAAATCTTGAGTATTTTCCAGATATCCTGTAATGCATGAAAATTCATTCTTTATATTCTTTTCTTCTTTTCTTTTTACACGGCTAGTGGTACTCTATATACTCTGTTCTTCATCTTGCCTTTCTAAATTAACAAAACATCTTAGAAATCTTCCTATTACTGTAATATAATAGCATCCTTGTTCATTTTTAAGGTAGTGAGCATAATTTTCCATTTGATGGGTGTATCAGAATTTAGACAGTCTCCTATTGATTGGCATCTATGGTGTTTCTAATCTTTTGCTATTCAAACTATGCTTCAATGAATAACTTTGAACATGTCATTTCACTGTGTGCAATATATCTGTTGGAGGTACTTCTAGAAGAGACCTTGCTGGGTCCAAGAGGATATGCAGTTGTAATTTGATGAGCATTGCCAATGCTTCAGCAATATATGAAAGCTCCTGTTTTCCCACAGCATGGCCAATGTGAGGCAGGAGATAGATGGGCTCCAGGCTAGACATTTACAGCTGGCCTCCTGTTTGCCCTTCCTGGGGTGAGAAGAAGATGTGCTCCAGGTGGGACATTCATAAATAGCCCCCTGTTTACATTTCCTGAAGCAAGAGATAAATGGGCTCCAGGACTACATATTTATGACTGGACTCCTGTCTATATTTTGAGATCTGCACCTCAGTATAAAAACCAGCAACAGAAATAGGGTAAATAACTGGACACTGGACATTTTTATGGCAGGGACAGAGTGGGACTAAACCCTGTTAAAAGATCAAGGGGTCATACATTTCCCACCCTTGGGGCACATGTGCAGAAAGTCTCATTGGGGGTCAAAAGGGAGGAGGCACCACCCCATAATATGTGATGCTAAGGCCGTCCCATAGGCCTCTGGGCTGAAATCCATCTTGGAAAAAAGTTGCGCACGCATGTTGGGGAGGGTCCTAGGGCAGGTCAGGTGTGGAAAAAGAAACCAGATAATTGGCCAAAGGTACACAAAGACCCGGAAGAACTGCCCTATATAAATGACTTAACCTCCTCTTTACCACGCTCCTCCTCATTAGGGGGGATGCCCACACCCTTTGTCTCCAGGTGCGTATTTCTGCCTTGCTTCTGTCTTAACAAACTGTTTCTCTGTGTGCTCCCCCACTTGTTGTTGTTGTGCTGTGTCTCTAATAATAAACTTTGTACCTGTTTTGACAGTTTTGCCTCCATGAGAAATGCATGTTTCACAGGGGGCAAGAGCTGGGGGTGTGGTGGCTAGAACTCCTGGTTTTCATCCAGGCTACCCAGGTTCCATTCCTGGGCAGGGAACTAAGATCTTGCTTCACGCCACCACTCACTGCTGCCTCTCCAAGATTAAATGGACTGTTAGATCAGAGATCTTTAGCTATCCCAAAGATGGAAAATTGTAGATTATTTTACATTTATCTCATTGTGTATGAGATTGAGCACCTTTTCAGAAGTTTAAAAAGCTAATTGTGGGCTTCCCTGGTGGCGCAGTGGTTGACAGTCCGCCTGCCGATGCAGGGGACACGGATTCGTGCCCCGGTCCGCGAAGATCCCACATGCCGCGGAGCGGCTGGGCCCGTGGGCCATAGCCGCTGAGCCTGTGCGTCTGGAGCCTGTGCTCCGCAACGGGAGAGGCCACAACAGTGAGAGGCCCGCTACCGCAAAAAAAAAAAAAAGCGAATTGTGTTTTTTGTCAACATCCTTTCATGGCATGAACTTCTTAAAAATCACTCAGGCTGCAAATTCCTCCAAATGTTTCCTCATGAGAAGCCCTTAGACATGGACCTTCCGGGTCAGAGTTTGCACTTTTTAAACGTTGTCTTTACATGTTGCCAACTGACGCTCCCTCCACAGTGCAGACCCGAACCCGACTCGCTTCAATCATCATTGGCTTTGGGGCTCACAGGTGGAAGCTTGCACCTCTAGGTATAGGGGCGAAGGTACCCTGGCCTGCCCGAGGAGTCGGCCCGGCTCCGTCACCTTTCGGCCACGCCCTCGGCGCCGTGGTCCCGCCCCCGGCTTGCGGCCCCGCCCCATGCCCCGCTCGCCCCGCTGAGCGCCCCGCCCGCCTCGCTGAGTGCCCCGCCTCCACCCCGGAGAGCGGCTCCACCCTTCCGCCTAGGTAGCCCGCTCCCAAGGCTGTTCCGCCTTGCTCCCAGGCTGCATGCCCCCGCCCCTCTGCGTATCCTGGCGTCACTCGTCACGTGACGCCCGGCAGTGCCGCGAGGGGACGGCGGTGGCTCTCGCTCCCGCTGGCACGGTCTGCGCACGGGTGATTTCGGCCGAATGAAGCTCACTGAGGCGTGATGGCGAGGGCCTAGGGGAAGGCGCAGACAGGCCCGGACGCCGCCTGTAGCTGCCCTCGGCCTCCCGGCCTCTGCGCTGTTTACTGCGCCGTTGCTAGGCAGCCGCATCTGGGCGCGAGAGGCAGGGCGGGCTAATGCGGAAAGGTACGGGTGCCGGGGAGGGGCTGTGATTGCGGAGAGTCCGGGTGTCTGGCAGAGGGCTATGGAGCAGTACTGCATCCTGGGCCGCATTGGGGAGGGCGCGCACGGCATCGTCTTCAAGGCCAAGCACGTGGAGGTGAGCATCCAGCCCTTCCTCCTTCGGTTCCATTGAGATCTACCCGTTTTCCCGTCCCACGCTTGGGCTCCTGCCTCCCCGCAGCTTTTCGTGGCGTGCCCCCGCCTCTTTTGCTCTCTTGAGTGGAGGGCGTCCAGGTTGCGGCCAGCCACCAGCGGTGCTTTCTTCCGGAGAGTGCCCCCTAGGGGCGTGGCGTGAATGTCTCTGAGCTGTTTGCTCAGCGCTGCGCCTGCTGGCCCTGATTTCCCTCCAGCACGGGGTGGGGGGCGCGTCCCACCCCCACGAGGGCCTCAGGCCTCAGCGTCGCATCCCCTTTTCCAGCCGGGGATGGGGCTGCAGTGTCTGCGTCCTGTCCCCAACAGACTGGAGAGATCGTTGCCCTCAAGAAGGTGGCCCTGCGGCGGCTGGAGGATGGCATCCCCAGCCAGGCCCTGCGGGAGATCAAGGCCTTGCAGGAGATCGAGGACAGTCAGTATGTGAGTGGGGCTGGTGTTCTGAGGTGCTGGTTCCCGCCCTCCTCCATTCACTCCCACTCTGAGGTCCTGCAGTCACTCATCACTCATTTGCTTCCTCACCCCTCACTCACTCCCTTTCTTCTCCACTTGTTCACCCTCATTCACCCAGTTACTTCACTCATTCATTCCCTCCCGTTCACTCACTTATTTCTTCGCGTACTCGTTCGCTCATTCACTAACTTATCCCTTTTTTCTCAAAACACTTAGTGATTTCTGATGATAATGATAACTGCCACCTATTGAGCTCCTGTTATGTTCTGCACGCCAGGTTAACTGCTTTATGTATATTGTCCCTCTGAGTTTTGTCCTCTCCTCCGTCTGCAAGGCACGTTCAGGCTCTCCCTATCTCAGGCCAGGGGAGGAGGCGCAGCCACTAGCTTATGGGTGCTCAGCTTGTTTCGCTTGTCTGTGGAGGCTTTGGCCCAGGTCTGATCGCAGAATCAGGACGGTTTAACATTGGGGCCTCCCATAGACTACCCTCTACTGGCCACTGGCAACACAGAAACCAGCCCCTACCCTGCTCTTGAGAACTGAAGTGTGGTAGGGGAGATGGACAAAGGCTACAGCGCCCATCTGGCGTGGTTTGTGCTGTGACAGGCCTGGGAGGGGCTGTGGGCACACAAGGAGAGACACCTCACATACCCAGTTTCATTCTCTTTGTGGTATTCTCTCTTGTCCATGTCCTGAGTAGAGGATGTGCCTTACTTCCTGGGGAGTGACAAGGGTAGGTCCACCCACCTAAGGGTGGGTGATACTCTGACTTGTTTCTTATTCTCTGGAGCTCTCCTTGATATATTGGGTGACACAAGCATGTTATAAACTGCATGTGTCATCTTGGTTTCGTATGAAAATATTTTGTACATATATATACGAATACATGTCTGTGTGTGCCATGTCTCTTGTAAAGTCTGGTGGAATAGACTCCTAAGGCTGACTATAGGTGATAGGGTTTTTCTTTTGCTGTTTTTTTCATTATAATTTTGGGTATTATCTGAATGTATTTGTTTGTCCCAATCTGTAAAATGGGTGTCTACTACCCTCAACATCAGAAAAACAGCAATATGGTCATTCTTGTTTTTTTGAGGAAAGTAAAAGGGCTTTGCTGACAGCTTGTGTGTGGGAGAGGTGGAGGGCCCATAGGAAGCTGGTGATACGGTCCCATGTCCTGTGCATCAGCAGGCCTGAAGAGTCTATCTTTAAAACACTCCAGATCTTACCCTGGCCCAGGCCATCCTCACCTCTCATCGGAACAACTACAGCAGGCTCCCCTGCCCACCCCCCCGCCCCCCCGCCACTGCCTCCACTCCACAGTCAAAAAATGTACGTGAAATCATCCACTCCCTGGCTTGAAAAGCTCCAGAGGCTTCTCTTCACTCTGAAAGAACTGTCACCGTCTGCTTCCACCCGACTCCAGCCTCTGTTTTCATTCATTCACAGCGTCTTAAGTGTCTCTCCCATGATAAGCACTGTCTAGGCTCCAGGAGTGCTGAACGGAGCAGCCTCCTTCCTGTTCTTGCCTCCGGGCCTTGTGTTTGCTGTCCCCTGGCCCAGAGCTCCTTCCCAGATGCCTTCTCTTCTTTCTTCATCAGAATCTTCATCAAAATACCCTATATGTTTGTTGTTTGGTCATTTGTCAGTCATCTGTCCCCTGAACTCCTTAAAGTCCTTCAGGACCCACCAGCCCTTGCTCCTCCTGTTCACCACTGTGCAGCCTGCCCTTGTGACCTTGTGGGCCCTCAGGAAGTATATGTGACATGTCTCCTGCTCTCCCAGTGCTGGGAGTTGCGATCACCTGTGTGTGTGTGTGTGTGTTTCCAGGTGATTTGCCAGTTCGTGGGCTGGTGGGGGACCAGACACTGCCCTAAGTGGCCTCTCTTAGACCTCCTTTTCCCTGAGTGTTTACTGGAGCATTAGAGTAGGGACTTGCCTTCTCCTGGGAGAGGGAAGCAAGAGATCACCAAGCTCCCTGATTCTGAGCTCACATCTCATGCCACCATCTCTGCCTGCCTGGTCCTCTGTTGGTGCAAGGGCTGAGGGTCCCAGAGAGAGTCTGAGCCATGTGAGTCTGGAGGCTGACGGGATGCCCCGCTTGCAGGTGGTACAGCTGAAGGCCGTGTTCCCGCATGGCGCAGGCTTCGTGCTGGCCTTCGAGTTCATGCTGTCAGATCTGGCTGAGGTGGTACGCCACGCCCAGAGGCCGCTGGCCCAGGCGCAGGTCAAGAGCTACCTGCAGATGCTGCTCAAGGGGGTCGCCTTCTGCCATGCCAACAACATTGTGCATCGGGTCAGTTCCAGCATGGGCTGGGGTGGGACCGGGGTGGGGGGGGCGGTGGCTGGGCTGTGGGTAGGCCAGCCCTTGATGAAGGGCATGGTTAGAAAAGGGACAGAGGGGGCAGGGCCTACGGGTAGGAGGCCAGGGCTGGGGCCCCGGAGGAGGTCGGGTCTTGCACTGACCTGGGTGCCCAGCCTGCCAAGCCCTCCTGTCCCGAGGTCCTGTGGGGGCTCTGGAGGAACTGATGCCTCTTTTGGTGCTCTCAGGACCTGAAACCAGCCAACCTGCTTATCAGTGCCTCGGGCCAGCTCAAGATAGCGGACTTTGGCCTGGCCCGGGTCTTTTTCCCAGATGGCAGCCGTCTCTACACACACCAGGTGGCCACCAGGTAGGGAGGACCAGTTCCCAAGCGGGACCTGGCAATAGACAGGCCCCAACCCTCCTGCTGGGAAGAGGTGCTTCTGGACCTTCTGTCCAAACAGTGCTCTTGGGGCTGGTGTGGGGGCCAGGGTGACCTTCCGAGGCAGCTTCCTGACAGACCGGTGACCTGGCTGTGACCACCTGCCCTCCTCTCACAGGTGGTACCGTGCCCCTGAGCTCCTGTATGGTGCCCGCCAGTATGATCAGGGTGTCGACCTGTGGTGAGACTCCTATGGGCTGGGCAAGGGGGAATGTGGGTCGCTGGGTCACCTTTTCCTCCTGGGCATTGAGGTCTCTAAGCCATTTGGGGGTTTTCCTGCCGTGAGCTCTAGGTTGCCATGGGGGTGTCTCCCCTGGTTAGAGTATCTCTGAGGAGTTTGGGATCAGTGTTCCTCCCCATGACAGTTTTGAGCTGGGAGGGGTCAAGTGGGATCAGAGTGGTTGTCCCAGTAGGAAGCTTCTGGGCTGAGGTCGGGGAGATGGGCTGAGGCATGCGGTGTCTAAGCTGCTATGCAGGGGGTGATATCCCAGGTTGCAATGTTCCTGAGCTGTCTAGAGGCCTGGGTCCCTGGATATGAAGGCCCTGAACCTTTATTTGGGGTAGGATGGTTTGTATATGCCTAAGAGTTTGAGATTTGGGGGCCGTTTTGGAGTCTGCCCCAGAATGGGAGGAGGTGGCAGTGTGTCCCAGAATGTGAGGCTCTGAGAAGTCTCAGAACTGTTGAGGGGTTGATGTGTGTTCCAGAGTTGAGGCCTGAGAGCTGTTTAGAGAGGGGGATATGCTCTGTGTTCTAGGCTTGAAGTCTTTGACTGTTTGGGGATCTGTATCCTTAGCTATGAAGCTTGAAGTCTACTTTGTGGGTACCTTGACCGCAGCGTGAGGTGTGGGTGCTGGTGTGGGGAGATCTGTTTCCATGGTGTGAGATCTCTGAGTTGTTTGGGTTCTGTATCTGCAGGGCTGTGGGCTGCATCCTGGGGGAGCTGTTGAACGGGTCCCCCCTTTTCCCAGGGGAGAACGACATTGAACAGCTTTGCTGTGTGCTTCGAATCTTGGGCACCCCCAGTCCTCAAGTCTGGCCGGTTTGCAGGGGCCTGCGGTGGGGCGGGGTGGGGGCGGGTGGCTTCTATTACCCCAATAGCTAGTGACTCCCCTGTCCTGCACCTTCTCTCTCGTGGCCCCATGCCTCCTTGACTTCCCGGACCTCGGTCCTGGCCCAGCGTGGGGTCTCCTCCACCCCTGCCCTGCTGGAGGCGGGAGGGCCAGGGCCCAAGCCCTATCCCCTCCCACCCGTCCCCAGCACACACGCATCCAGACCGAGCTGGGCATGGAGCAGGGGCCTGAGATGTGGAGGAAGGACTGAGCACGTGATGTCACAAGTGACGTGTGAGCAGGGGCGCACGGATGGGGGGAGTGATGAGTGAGTGGGAGCAGGTAGGTGACAGGGAGCGAGAACGGACACCCAAGGGGGCTGGCGGTGTGGGTGCCGGCCCTGACGGACCCCCTTCTCCTCCAGGAGATCAAGGACCTGCCTGACTACAACAAGATCTCCTTCAAGGAGCAGGCTCCCGTGCCCCTGGAGGAGGTGCTGCCCGATGCCTCTCCCCAGGCCTTGGACCTGCTGGGGCGTTTCCTCCTCTACCCTCCACGCCAGCGCATTGCAGCCTCCCAGGTAGGGTGACACCCGTTGCCCTGACCCTCCTCGTCCGTGCCCTTTTGACCCAGCAGGTTGAGATTCTCAGAACCTGTGATGGGCTGGGACCAGAACGCCTGGAGCCAGGGGTAGGGGGGTGCAGGGCAGGTGTGCCTCTCCTGAGTGGACCCTAGAGGGGACCCTAGAGGGCAGGCGTCCAGGGGTGGCCCATTAGAAGGGCATGCACACCTCGCAGAAGAGCGAGTCTCGGGTTGTTGGTGACTCGCTTCTTCATCCCTTCATTCCCTCAACAAGAGTTTACTAGCATCTGGCACGTCCTGGACCCTGATCCAGAGGGAACAGACATGGCTCGTGCCTGTGGGGTCTCCACCCCGTGGTGAGGCAGGGCTGTCAGTCTGTGGGAGCCGAGGGGAGGGATGTTGGGACTGACTTTGGGGTCATGCAAGGCTTCCTGGAGAAGGGCAGGTTTAAGCATGGGGAGCTGTTTTCCCAAGAGAAATGATGAGCAGAGGCCTGCAGAGGAGGACCCAGGAGGGGCGGGTTGTGGCTGGAAGGCAGGGGAGGAGGGGAGGACCACGGGCTGATGGCCGATGGTGTGAGGGCCTCCGTCGGGTGTCCCTGGGCCTCTGGCCTCATGGCGGCCTCCCCTCCCTGCCCTCGGCACTAGCTGTGTGTGTTTACACATGGCCCTGGCGAGTTCCCATGTCAGCAGCACCTTCAGAGTGTACTGAGGCCAACTGACCACCTCTCAGCCCCCGTGCTGCTGCCCCCAGTCTAAGCGCCACCACCCCCCGCCATCGCCTCCCAGAATCTGCTTCTCCTGCCCACTTAGTCTCTCCTCCACGTGGCAGAGAGAGGGACCTTGTCCGGGTAGGCTGCCGCATCCTCGCCTGCAGGGCCCTCCTGGGGCTCCCGCAGAGGAGAAGCCCGGTCCTGGTGGCCCACGGGCATCACACATTTGGGGCCATCACCTCTGTGACTCTGCCAGCTCCCATTCCCCTGGCTCACTCCCCTCGGGCCCCAGGGCTCCTGCGTGTCCTGGGGGTCTGTGCATTTCTGTCCCTAGGCCTCACTCATTCACCTTCCAGGTCTCTGCTTGAGCGCCACCTCCCAGGGCCCTCCCCTCACCATTCCTCAGGCCTGCAGCCCCTCCAGGGTTCCTCATCCCCGCCTCGTACTTTCCCTTTCCCACAGCACTAATCATCTGATGCACAGTGTGTCTTACTTCTTTATCGTGTTCATTACCCCCACCCCTCACTCTGTGGAAAGCTTGAAGGCAGAGCTCTTTGTTCTGTTTACCGCTGCATCTCCTGTCTCTGGAGCAGTGCTCAAACAATGAGCACCGAGAGGTGTTGGAGTCACCTGAACCATCGTTCAGATGAAGGATGAATCCTCTTCAGGGCAATGTTCACATCTCCTCCTCGGAGGGAAGTGGCTGAAGCTGGGACGGGGAGGTGACCAGTTTCCTTTCGCTGCCCCTTGCTTGCTACCCTCAGGCCCTCCTGCACCAGTACTTCTTCACAGCCCCCCTGCCTGCCCACCCCTCGGAGCTGCCGATTCCTCAGCGCCCAGGGGGACCTGCCCTCAAGGCCCCCCCAGGACCCCCCCACGCCCGTGACTTCCGCGTGGACCGGCCTCTCGAGGAGTCGCTGTTGAACCCGGAGCTGATTCGGCCCTTCATCCTGGAGGGCTGAGACGTTGGGCCAGGCCCCACCGGCGTGTCCCCCGCTTCCCTCCCCAGGACAAACCAGGCCTCTTGTTCTTCTCCTCCGGCCTGATTCGACCACAGTGGTCCTGCTCCTGGCCAGGCCATCCAACCTCAGCAGAGGGGACCCTCGGCCTGTGCCGTCGGCCTCCCATCTGTGTGCTGGTAACAGATCCATCAGAAGGAGGCAGTGAGTTCTGCTGTCAGGCCTGCCATGGGGCTGGTTCTCTAGTTGCTGCCCTCCTGGTCAGGGACAGTCCTGGTAGAGCCATTTGGGGGAGCGCTGAGTGTAGGATATCCTCATGTCGGAAATCCAAGTGGGAAGGGAAGTTTGGGTTGATTTTGTTCTCAGAGACATTAAACACTCGTTCACTTTTGAGATTTATTATAAAAAACCCCCGGTAGTTCTACGTGATGTATTCCCCTCTTCCTTTCCAGTTGACGGAAGTGGCTGAGGTAGCATCATCCCCTGGCCCTTGCTTCTCTGTGGTCACTGGGAAAGTGGCCCCATTCATGGCTACTTTACTGTTGGGGGATTGCTAGGTGGTTCATGTGACAGCTCCCTTTGGGAGGTGAGTTGGCAGAAATCAGGACCCAGGAATGGCTCAAGTTGGGGACCCAATAAGTGACCCTCCACACCTTAAGCTGGTTTACCAACATCACCCTCAGGATACAGGTGAGCCTGGACCACATGGGCCTCCTCTTTACTCAGAGATACTGGGCAAATAAGAAGACAGACATTCCTGGAACTCATTTGTTAATTCAGTAAATCCCAATACAATCTGAACTGGCTCTTGTTTTTCTTATTAAATAATATGGTAAGCCAATTCTAAAATATATGTGGAAATGAAAGGGTTAAGAGGAGGCAGAAGCAGAAGAAAAGGCAAAAAATGATGAAAGGACTTAGCCTATCAGATACCAAGACTATCATAGGGCTGTAATGAGCAATGTGGTATTGGTTCACAGATAGATAAATCAGAGAAACGTATTCTTAGCAATCTTTTATTCTTAAAATATTCATTTTGTGCTCATGTGGATAGAATTCTGTAAGCACTGCAGTCACAGAGGTGACTAACAGTGCCATAGTCACTGCCCTCCAAGCTCTTAGAGGGCAAAGCACAGTAAACTCCAGCTGTTGCTTTCAGGGAAGAGTCTGAGTGTCTCATATGTCTTTAAAGATGTTTTAAGGATCTGGCCTCTGCCTGTTTGTCCAGCCACATCTGTAGACACTAAGCTTCAGTCTAGCTCAGTTTCTGGTGTCTCTCACCTCCGTATGAATGCAAGTCTGTACCGAAACCCTGACCACTGACCCTCAGCCAGTTCCACTCACAAAGACTAAAGCTTACTCCACCCTGACATTGACCCTCACCTTGACCTTAAACCTTACACTTAACCTGAACCTATCACCCTGACCCTGACATAGACACTGACTCTCACCCTCACTCAATTCTTTGCCAGCCCCTTCCCCACCCATGGCTGGCCTTGATCTTGGCATTGACTCTGACCCTCACCCAAACTCTGACCCCGTTTGACCTAGAACTAAACCTTGTCCATGAACTTGGCTCTCATCTTCACCTTAACCCTGAGTCTCTAATTGACATTCCTCTTGATGCTCATGATCCTGATCCTGACCGTTAACATGCCCCTCACACTTGCCCTGAACTTGACTTATCTTTGACAATGACAACTTCTCTCACACTGACTGTGAATACTGTGATACATGAGATACTCACCACCTTCAATCTGATTCTGACCCTCAACTTCACTCTGCCCCTAGACTGAATCCTCACCTTGACAAGGACCATCATACTGACCCACCCTGCCCTTGAACGTGCGCCTTGATGCTGAACTACACAGTACACTCAAGGTGAAACTAGTCTGCACCCCAAGCCTGACCATGATCCTGATCCTGATCGACACTCATCTTGACCTAGACCTCCATTTCACCCTGACCTGGGTCCTCATCCTAATGCTGAGCCTCACACAGAACATGGACTCACACTTGGCTGTCACCATTGACACCCTAGTGCCATTGTGACCTTGAACCTGATCTAGACCCTGACCCTGAAGTTGAACTTCACACTGACACTGACTTTCATTATTATGATGACTCGTGCTCAGCCTGATCGTCACCTTCATCTTGACCCATCCTCACTTTGAAACTTAACCTTGAACTTGATTTTGACTATCAACCAAACTCTGACCCTCTGTGGTAAGCAGAATAAAGTATCCCCTCCGCCAAAGATGCCCATGTCCTAACCTGTGAATACATTGCCTTACACACAAAAGGGACTTGGCAAATGTGATTAAAGGGTACAGACTTTGAGATGGGAAGAGCATCCTGGATTATGCAGATTGGGCCAACGTAATGGGGTTGGGGGGAGGGAGAGTTGGAGGAGGAGGACTTAATTCCTTCCAGCAGCAATAGAAAAGGAACCCACCTTGACGTTTAATTGACCTTGACCTTCACAATGAACATCATGCTCACCCTGACCCTGACATTACCTCACATTGATCTTGACCCTGAACCTGACACTGACTCTAATCCTGAACATCAACCTCACTCTCACCTTGACCCTGAATCCTACACGGAACTGGACATCCACTGTCAACTTGAATCCAAGTTTCCATCTTACTTTCACCCTGACAGTAACCATCATCCTAATCCTGACATTCATCCTCTCACTGATCCTCTCTAATGGAGCCTCAACCTGATCCTAACCTTGGCTCTCACACTGATCTTGAACCTAACCCTGGATCTAAAATTTCCCTTATAGTGACCTTGTCCTTGAACCTGATTCTGACACCATGACCCTGACCATTCTCTTATCTTGATCCTTCACCTGACATAGAATTTTACCTTGAACTGGACACTCACCCTCACTCTGATTCTGATCTTCATCACTCTGTCCCTGATCTTACCCTCATCCTGACTGTGACCCTGGCTGCTGTGACATTGAGCTTGATCAAGACCTTCACCCTTACACTAACTCTGATCTGATCTTGGCCAGGGCCACGACCAAAACCAGGGTGAGGTCCAGGTTCGGGGCTAAGGCTAGGTAGGGTGTGAGCCTGGGCAGGAGCCATGATGAGGGAGGTACCAGGTTAGGGCCAGGGCTTGGGCAAGGGCCAGTGCCAGTGTAAGACGGAGGCTGAGGGTCATTCTGAAGGTGATTGTGAGGGCCAGGGTCGGGGCTAGGGCAAAGCTCAGGACGAAGGTGTGTACTAGGGTGAGTCAGGGTCAGGTGAGGGTAGGAACAGGAGTATGGTGGATGTCAGATGCTAATGAAGTCAAGGGTGATGATTAGAGCGAGGTTGAGGAAGAGGGTCAAGGTCTGGATAAGGGCCAGCACCAGGGCAAGGGCTCGGGAGGTGCTGGGTTCAGGGGCACCACAAGGTCCCGCGTGAGGGTCAGGGCGAAGGTCAGAACGAGGATGAATGTCAGTATAAGGGGGTGGGCGAGGATCTCAGCGAATGTCAGGACAAGGGCAGAAGCCAGTCTGAGGCCAAGTAGAAGCGGGGCTGGTGAGCGGATTAGTAGAAGTGGGTGTTCCGACCGGGAGCGCGGAGGCGGGCGAGGATTGAGCGAGCGGGCGGGGCTCGGCCTGCGGGGGCGGGAGCGCAGCGAAGGCGTAGCCCGACCCAGGCAGCCCCGGGGGCGGGCGCTGTGGAGCCGCAGATGGGTTTGCACGAGCTGCTGCACGTTTTCTCCTTCTTGGAGGCCCGAGACATGCTCTGCGTCGCCCAGGTGGACAAGGTGGCGCGTCCTGTCCCAGGCGGGAGGCAGGGCTGGGCTCGTGGCCACCGTCGTGTCCACGGTCTGCCCGTCCCCTCGGAGCCTCAGTTTCCCAAATCTGGGAGGGGGCGTCGGACGGCCCTGAATCCGCGATCTGCAGAGGACGCTCTTGGCCCCCGGGATGGCCACCTCGGCGACCTATGAAGGGGTCGCTCTGAAAGCCTCTTATCCCTCCGTCCCTCCGTCTGCCGGTGTGTCCAGAGCTCCTGCGCGGTTGGCTTGCACCGGGCACCTGTGAACAGGGTTCACCCCTAAGATTGGCCTAGGGATCCCCACCTCTTCTGGAATATTCTGGAATTTCCCTTCTGGGGCCTGCCTGGAAAGCCGTGCTCTCCCCGTGAGTGGCACCTCCGCCTGTCTCTTCCCAGCCAGTCGAACTGTACTGGCTCTGCGCCCTAAGTGCCTGTTTAGTGCATTAGTCTGATCTGCGCTTCTGCCCCGTTGTGTTCCGAGCTCTTCCTCCTCTGTGCTCTTACTCAGCACAACTGTAACTAAATGATCACATACTGTACTTGTTAAACGTTTGCTTCGCCCCCACCCAACCCCCGCTAGGCTCATTCTTTTGTCTCTTGCATCACTGTGTGTATAACCACTGTATGATCACTGTGTGTATACACTCAGCGTATGGCTTGATATTTAGTGTACTCTAAGTAAATGTTTGTCGAGAAAATTGAATTTCTTTACTTTTAAAATATTATATCATTTTACAAAAAGATTAATAAACAGACCCTGACCTGAATTGTGTAATTATAACTTAAATGTATCAAGTAAAATACTGGGTTGTTATCCCCATTTTTACCAATAGGGAAAGTGAGTATCGTGCCGTGAGTGCGTTGGCTGAGGTCACCCAGGTAGTCTCCCAGCAGATTTTGAAAGGGAGGTGCCTTTTACCCTTTGATAGCAGCAACTTCTCCAGGTTCTGGTTTCCCTGTTAGGTAAAATGAGGTCAATAAACCCTGCCTCACAGTGTCATCATGAAGATCAGCATCTAACAGAGGCATTCTCCAAGGTGGGTAACACCCATTTTGCAGGTTATATTACATACTATAATTTTGTGTTAGGGAAGTAAGAACATCTCAGTTGGGTTTTGAACTGGGAACTATAGAAAAACAGAATGCGGAAATCTTCTTACCTGGTTTGATTATTGCAAAATATCAACTTTACATTCCTACTAGCCAAAAAGATTTCTTAAGGACTGAGAAACTTTGATTTCGGGTGAGTGAGGGCTGTGGAAGTAGGAACCTGGGCTCAGACAGGGTGGTTGTTATTTCTGCCAGGGCCTGGAAAGCCACGTAACTGAATGGGACCCTCAGTAGATCTGGGCCACAGAAAGCTCCAGAGTGGTTTCTACTGAATCTGTATAGGCTCCAGAATCCAGGGTGGCCCAGGTGGAGAGGCCAAGAAGTTCCAGGATGCAGGTGTGGGCCTGAGGGAGGGGGAGGCAGGGTACTCTGATCCCTTCCCAGGGCCACCTGAGCCTCTTCCAGATACTTCTGCAGAGAGCAGTTTGTGGGAATAGGGCCTGTGTGCCCTCCACAGGTAGCAGTTCTGTTCCTTCACCTTGGCATCTCTGGGACATCCCTTTAGCCAGAGCCTTAATTTACTCCATTGCAGCAGCCTTCTTATGGGTCCTGCTGCTCTGCCCTCATTTCCAGTCCTTCCTTCTCTCTCTCTCTTTTTTTAAATTGGCCCTACTACGTGGCTTACAGGATCTTACTTCCTCAACCAGGGATCCAACCTGTGCCCCCTACAGTGGAAGCTCAGAGTCTTTTTTAAAAATATTTATTTATTTATTTTGCTGCATCGGGTCTTATTTGTGGCACACGGGATCTTTGTTGTGGCACGTGGGATCTTTCGTTGCGGTGCACGGGCTCTCTAGTTGTGGCGCACAGGCTCTAGAGCGCGCGTGGGCTTATTTGTCCCAGCATGTGGGATCTTAGTTCCCCGACCAGGTATCCAACCCGTGCCCCCTGCATTGGAAGGCGGATTCTTAACCACTGGACCACCAGGGAAGTCTCCAAATCCTTCCTTCTCATCGCAGCCTAAAACACAGTTTGACTTGCCACTCTTCCATTCACAGTTCTCAAGTGACTTCGCACTGTTTTTGCCCTTCTGACTTCCAAGAGTTGGTCTAAGCCTGTCTCCAGCTCCTTTCTCTATGTTCTGATTAAGGTAACGTACTCATCGTCTTTTTCATACTTCTGAATCTTTGCCCAAGTGGATCTTTCTCTCCCTGAAATACTTCAGCCGTTTTCTTAGAGGATAACTACTCATCCTTCAGGAGTTGATCAGTAATTACTTCTGAACCCCTTGGCTCCAATTGAGTTGGTCATTCTCTCCTTTGTCATTCATTATTTAGTGTGTTTTATTTGATTGTCTGAATTTGTCTCTAACTCCCCAGGGTGAGTGTTCTTGAGTGCAAGCACTGGGTCTCATTTAGCTCTCTGTCCCCTCCACAGGGCCTGGCAGGCTAGGCACTAATTGCATGTTGACTGACCAGATACTCTTCTAGGTCTGGAATGAGGCTTCAAGGACCAAGGAACGGTGGAGGTGAGTGGAGGAAGAGCCAGGCCTGCTCAGGAGAGTATCCCTCAAAGGAGAGAGGGGTGTACTTTTCAGCACTCACTGCGTTTCTGTTAAGTAGACAAGAAGGGACAATCCACAGCCCTTACCGGCAGGAAACTCCTCCCTAGTTGGGGGTGTGAGACTTTTTTTTATAGTATATTGAAATATAAGCGATTTTGTTAATCAAGTGGAGGTTGATGTAGGTGGGGGTACCAAACTCAGGGGCAGAAAGGTACAGCAAATTGAATGCAGCTGGCCGATAGACAAATCAATAGACAAATGAACCACTTTTATTTGATTTCAACTTTGGGGTAACAACATAGTTATATAAGCATGTTTGATATTAGAACTTAAATAAAATTCAAAAAATTAAAAGTAGAAAATAAAATATATTTTAATCATTAAATTATTAAATTTTTCTTTTCTGTTCATTCCTCCTTTGGAACCTGACATCTCTTCTTTTGTCCCAAGAGGTAAGTGTCAGATCTTCTGCCTCTTGCAGAATATAGGACAGACTATATAGCCTTGACTATCAACTAGGAGCTATATTTAGTTTTAGTCTTTCCTGATGGAAAACAACTGTTCACATGAAGTTTCCTCCAAACATGGAGGGAATCTTTGCTTGATGGTTTTTATTTTTAGAATAACTGTGAGTTGATAAATTTGAGAATTGTGGAATGCCAATCTTGCCATATTTAGTTTTCAGTATCATACAGCACTGTTCTGTTTGTTGCTTTTTATTCATTTTTTTATTGCTAATCATATTGATTAGAAAAATGATGTTAATCTCTAGTCAGTGTTAAAGTAAGGGAACTTTTATTGGATTTCAGTCTTTATCTCTAAAATTTGGGGAATGTACTCTACCTAGAACATTCAATTCTGGAAATTGATTTCTCTGTAGATAAGTGGACAAGAGAATGTCTTGCCAAATGTGATTCTCAAAGACACTGTGTCACTAGAAATAAATGAGTTGACTCATAGATTGGTGTAACTATTTGTGGAAGCCCTTGGAGGGCAATTCTCACAGTTGAAATGGGTAGGATGCCAACCCTGAACCCTAGCCTTTGTTCTCATCTTTACTGATAAGCTGGGGTAGGAATTTCCCTTTGAGTAACATAAGTAATATATTTCTTTCAGCAGTTCAAAAAATCTCTTGAGCAGCTTATCACCTAACCCCCACATGTATGCATGTGTTACCATATTGTGTGTACCTCCAGGTTCCTCAAGCAGATTCTTCAGCTGTCTGCAAGCCAAGTCATGTATGGGTTTTCGGTTCATTACTATTTTATAGTTTTTGGTGCTAAACTCTTTTTAGCATACAGTCATTCTTTGGTATGGTATCCTTGACCTATGTTCATATAAAAAACACTGGGTTTATGTTTCTGGAACTGGGACAACTGCAACAGCATTCCAGGAGCATCGTCACATGCACGTGTCATTTCTAATGTTGTACCTGTCATGGGTACTAGGCTCCAAAACTCTCCAGGCCCATAGAAACTCTTACGGACACAGTAAATGAACATGGTTAACCGGTCATATGTTTTTAATATGTACTCTATAATTCTAATTTAACACTGCAAGTTACTTTTTTAAAATGCTTCATGACCTTTTAAATTCTGCCATCTCTTTAACACACTATGCGTTAGATTTTTGGTTAAAAGTAAAATTGCAAATATTTGCTTTTGTTTAAGGTACAAATATATTTTTTTGTTTGTGTACAGTAGATTGTTTTGCTGTTAATTGCTGTCTGAAAGGTTTTGGTGCCATGGTGTTTTTTCACTTGATACATCCTTGTATTTCAGAGGCGTATCTCATACTTTACTCGTGCACACTTCAGCCTTGTTGACAGTCTGCCTTTTTTTGGTCAAATCACTTGGTTTTATTTCTTCTGAATATTGGTTATGGTTCCTACTTATGGTTTGATGTATAATGGCCTTAAATATGTAGAAATAGACTTCACTTCCACAAAGAAATGTCATCCCCCCTTTTTCTTAAACCACATTATCTTCTTAGTCTAGCTTTTATTTTCACACTGTTTAGGTTGAGATATGGGCACAAGAAATTTCCCTTTCTGTTTATTTCAACTAAAAGAAAATCAACAACATAAGAATGATGATGTGAGGCAGCTGATACTCAGCCTCTTAGTCCAAGAGATAAAAGGGATGGTGAAGGCCATGGTGGAGCTGAAAGCTCATTCTTTTTTTTTTTTTTTTTTTTTTTTGGTTGTGCCATGAAGCTTGCAGGATCCTAGCTCCCCAACCAGGGATCGAACCCAGGCCCTCAGCAGTGAAAGCACAGAGTCCTAACCACTGGACCACCAGGGAATTCCCTGAAAGCTCATTCTTGTCTGAGAAGTACCATTCTGTGTGGCCCCAGACAAATTTTTCCAGGTGAGAATTTGATTTCAGTATAGCTAGAGATGTTCTTCTTTTACCTAATTTGTATGTGAAATCTCTTGATTTTTAAGTATTGGCAGCTAGTTCACGTAGGCCAATGCTATGCAGGCCAGACAAGGTAATCTGGACGCCCATTCTGCCTGCAGGCTGTGAGTATGCTACTTCTGGTAGAAGGAACAGAGTTTCAGTGAGGACAGGAAAACCCATATCCGACCTAAGCACTGGATCCTTCCCAGTGTGTTAGAGGTCACTAGTGCCTAGTACAGAGCCTGACACATAGATGCTCAGTGAGTGTACAGGCTTTGAATGGAGAGAAACTCTTTGCGTTGTACTTATTGGGACCATGGGCTGTGAGCTACTTATTTCCCACCCAGCCTCATTTTTCTCCTCTGTGAGATATGACTGGAGCCCTCTGATGCTGTATCAACTCTGGTGACTGTAAATTTTGAAAGCCTTTGTCCATGGGGCCTCCCTAATCCTCTCCCAGATGTTCACTCTCCTTGTGTTTTACTCCCATGGCACTATAGGCTGCCCCTTCTGAAACTTAGCATTTCTCTTCAGAATTTTAGTTTTACTTATCCTCCTAACCACCAGCTGAGAGTACTCATAGGGCAAGGGCCGTGTCTCACTCACTTTGGGGTCCACAGACTAGGTGGGGATTCAGTATTCTCCACAGTGTGGATGAGCTAGTGTTTTATCTTCAACAACCTTATAAGCGAGTTGCTATCATAGAATTGACAATAGTTATTGATACATACAAGTTAAGGAGGCAGACTCCTGGAAAATGGTGGATTAATGACTTCTGAAAATTTTCTCATCCATAAAAGCAATGAGAAAACTGGCATAAATTGTCAAAATAAACTTTTACAGAACTCTGGAAATTAACCAGAGACTTACAGTAGTCTGGGAAGTGTTTATTCAAGAAAAAAATGGCTTATTCTCAGTAAGAGCAGCAAGTATTCACTTGCTCTGTTCCCATAACAACCTTCCAGCTTTGTGTTAGCCTTGAATACCAACAGTTCACAATCACAGTGAAACCAGGAGCTGCAGTCACTGGAAGGGTAAGAATGGGATTAGAGATTCTTCAAAGCCTTATTCCCAGAGAATTGTCATTGTTTGACCTGTCTGGTGTTTCCTGGAAGAGCTCACGTGTAAGCTGTCTTTATTTTACCTTGCTTGGAGTTCACCCAATGTGAAAAACCTTTATCTTGGGGCATTTGTCAAGACAACTAAAGAGAATTGATTAACTTTTTTTTTTTTTTTTTTTTTTTTTTTTTGCGGTACGCAGGCCTCTCACTGTTGTGGCCCCTCCTGTTGCAGAGTACAGGCTCCGGATGCGCAGGCTCAGCGGCCATGGCTCACGGGCCCAGCCGCTCCGCGGCATGTGGGATCTTCCCAGACCGGGGCACGAACCCGTGTCTCCTGGACTCTCAACCACTGTGCCACCAGGGAAGCCCTGATTAACTTTTTAATTAGTCTTTAATCAGAGTTGATGAATGATAGTTAAGGAAACAATAGGCCAACCAAAGAGTTTAAAAGGAAAACTGGGAATGTGATGTCCTTAGGGGTTTTGGAAAGCTCCAACACATTCCTAGGAATCTAGAAGGCCAAGTGCTTGTGCAGGGCCGTGTGCTAACTCAGGGAAGATATAAAAGGGCTCTAAACTTTTACCTCTGGTTAACCTTGAGGTTCTGTGGAAGCAGGAAGTGAAGACTAAGGCAGAGAAGTCAACTGCCTGGCTGAGTGTTGAACACAAGCCCCAACCTGCACATAGAGCGTTTGGCAATGACTAGGAAATTTAGTGGTTCCAGAAATTTAGGAAATCTCTGTCCTCTCATTACTGCACATTAATTTAACTGAGCAGAGACATAAGTGGCCCTACATAACAAAGAATACAGACTTTCAGAGTTACTTCAGAAACTTTTCAGAGTTACTTCACTAAACAAACAAAAAATAATAACAGCAATAATAAACCAGGGATGGGGTGGAATCAGATTTCCAGAGTTCTACATTATGTTATTTAAAATGTTCAGTTTTCAACAGAAGTTATAAGTCATGCAAAGAAATAAAGTGTGGCTAATATGCAGGAAACAAAGCAAACAATAGAGACTGTCCCCAAGGAAGCCCAGGCATCCAACCTACTAGACAAAGACTTTAAATCAACTATTTCAGTATGCGCAAAGAACTAGAGGAAACCACCTGAAAAGAACTAAAGGGAAGTATGAGAATAGTGTCTCATTTAATAGAGAATATTAATAAAGAGAAATTATAAAAAATAACTAAACAAATTATGGAGTAGGAGAGTACACTATCAAATTAAAAATTCAAGAGCAGATTTGAGCAGGCAGAAGAAAGAATCAGTAAACTGGAATATAGGTCAGTTGAGATGATCCAGTCTGAGGAGCGAAGTGAAGCTAAAGATGAAGAAAAGTGAATCGTGCCTAAGAGACCCGTGGGACACCATCAAGCATGCAAGCAACAAGTTCCAGATGAGAGGAGAAAGAAAGTAGAAAGTATTTAAAGATATGGCTGAAAACTTCCCAAATTTGATGAAAAATGTTAATTTACACATCCAGAAGCTCAGTGAGCTGCAAGTAGGATAAAGTCAAAAGAGTTCCATTTCGAGACACATTATAATCCAACTTGAAAGCCAAAGACAGAATCTTGAAAGCATCAAGAGAGAAGCAACTCATCATGTACAGGACAACCCCAACGAGATTAACTGTTGATTTCTCATAAAAAACCATGGAGCCCAAAAAGGAGTGGGCTGATGTACTGAAGGTGTGGGAAGAAAAAGATTGTCATCAAGAATTCTATATCTAGCAAAATGAAGGAGAAAATTAAGACATTCCCAGATTAACAAAAGCTCTGAGAATTTGTTGCTAGTAGACTTGCCCTACAAAAAATACTGAAGAGTCTTTCAGATTGATATGAAAGGACATTAGACAGGAACTTGAACCCACGTGAAGAAGTAGCACCAGTAAAGTAACCATATGGGTGTATATAAAAGGCAACGTAAATGAATTGTTTGTAACTCCTTTTTTCCTACGTGATTTAAGGGACAACTGCATAAAACAATAATTGTGACTCTCCATTGGGTACATAATGTAAGATGTAATTTGTATGACAATAACAGCATGAATGAGAGGGGCATAAAATGGAGCTAAACAGGAGCTAAATTTTTTGATACTATTAAGTTGATATTAATCAAAACTAGATTGTCATAAATTAAGATTTTATCCGGTAATCCCCAAGGCAACCACTAAGAACTAAAAGAATATACAGTTGAAGAAATGACAAGGAAATAGGACACAAGAAAATACTTAATACAAAAGAAGGCAGTACCAGAGGAATAGAAGGAAAAATGCATAGAAATAAGCAAAATGACATATGTAAATCCTATCTTATCAGTTGTATTAAATATATATGGATTAAACACACCAATGAAAAGGCAGAGATTGGCAGAAGGGATTAAAAATATCCAAGTATATGCTCTCTACAATAGATACACTTTAGATTCAAAGATACAGGTTGAAAATAATAGAATGGAAACATATACCATGCAAACAGCAACCAAAAGAGAGCTAGAATGACTATGCTAATATCAGACAAAATAGACTTTAAGACAAAAAGTGTTACTAGGGACAAAGAAGGATATTTTATAATAATAAACAGATCAATCCATCAAGAAGATCTAAAAAATTATAAACGTATATGGACCTAATAACAAAGCAACAAAATGCATGAAGGGCTGACAAAATTGAAGGGAGAAATAGACAGTTCAACAATAGTTGGAGGCTTCAAAAAATTGCAGACTCTTGAGTTCCAGTTGCATGACCAAGGCTGCATGACCCTGGGTTAGTTGTTTAACCTCTCTCTCATATCTAAAATGGAGATGAGGACCTACTTCATAGGGTTGTTATATAGATTGACTGGAAACACAAAAAGCACCTATTCCTGACATGTGGTGAGCACTCGTTCAGTGTCCTATCATTATCCCCATTTAACGGTGGAGGAAACTGAGGCCTACATAGGTAAAGTGAGTTGTCCAAGCTAGTAGATGGTGAAGCTGGGAATCAAAGCTAGGCCTATTGATGCCAAAACACCTTCTAATGACTCCTGTTCTACCTGGGACTGTGGGTCTTTGTTTCAGGCAGCTGTGTCTGAGACGCTGGTCCTCCTGTAAAGCCTCCCAGATGACCCTGGGCACACAGACATGGAAACAGTACTATCTCTGCCGATCCGAGCTGGAGTTCCAAATGGAATCTGGGTGGCCAGAGAAGGACTTTATCTGCAAAGCCATTTCTGGGCACAAAGGTACGGGGTGGGGAAGATGGTAACTCTGTGCATTCCCACTCTTTCCCTGGTCAGATCTCCAGGGATTTGGTTTTTCAGCCAATTAGTTGGAAAATGCCACATAATGAGGACATACCCTGCTATGTTCTATACCTCTGTTATCATTTGATCCTAACAGAGATCATTACATCTATTTCAGAGTAGAAAGAAACAGAAACTAAGAGATAAGGATGTTGTAACTGTTGTTCACAGTAACATGGCTGGTGGGTGGTAGGCAGTCCTGGGCATGATACCCAAATTGTAAGTCTGAAGTCCCAGCTCTTTTTGTCCACCGCTGTCCCCAGAATCAGCACCTGTCATGCTCCTGAGAGAGAAGAGGAATGACTTGCCTGCCTCCCCTTCACCAAGTTGAATGTTCACATCCCAGGTATCCATGTTTGTGCTGAAGGCAAGTCTGTGTTCTCTTTCAGGAGAGACAGATGAGCTGGCCTACATCTCAACCAAAGAGTACTGGTTTGATGGGCGGGAGAAGTCCGTGGTGTGCACCATGTCATCAGATGGCACCGTGTGTGCCTGGGATCTGCAAGAGGTGAGCTGTCCAGGAGGGGGCCAGGATGAGAAGTGACCAGATGCTGCTATGTCCTCAGTCTTAGTGAGGCCCTTTGCCTTTATTCTTTTTAACCATCACAGCCAACTTGTGAGGTGAGGAGTGGGAGCCCCATTGTACAGATGAGAAATCTGAGCTGCAGGAGGCTCAGTCGCTGTGCCAGGTCACACTTCAGACTTGAGTCTGACTGATCGCAAATGCCCTTGGCTTTCTGCTGTCCTGCCTCAGGGAGATGGGCATTTTTGCAGTGCCTGATGGAGGCTGTTTATGCAAGGGGATGACAGCTGCCATGCCCAGTTCTGTGATGTCCACATTGGAGCCAATGCCAGCCTCTGGGTGGTTTTGCCCAGATAATGCAGCTTTTACTCACCCCACTTGCAAACTTAAGTGTTAAAAACCTCGATAACATGGTTGGTACTAATTGTTAAAAGCTTTCCTATCCATTTTCATATTCTCCGATTGCTCTTTTTTGTTGTTTAAAGGATACAGTTATTTGCATCATATGTCTTTCCTCCATGGTCAGTTTTTCATTTGTTTATCATGTTTTTTCTTCTCTTCCACATGCTTTATTTTCCTCATATACATTGTGATGTTTGACAGTCTAATTTCGAGTGCAGGTCTCTGGTGACTGATGGGTGCAGGCGGCTGGTTTCTGTTTCATTGCAGTTGTGTTGCCCTGAAAGAGACCCATCTTAGGCTGTGGACATGAGACCACACAGGCCTAGATGAGGGGCTCTCGGGCAGGAAGAAGACCTGAAGGCTGGGAGGTTCCAGAGTTGCCAAAACAAAAAGGTCTTGACTTGAACATAAAGAGCTTTGGTGCTGGGGTGGCAGACCTTTTCTGTAAAGGGCCAGAGAGCAAAGATTTCAGGCTTTGCAGACCACGTGGTCCTGTTGCAACTACTTAACTATGTGGCTGAAATGCAGAAGCAGCTGTATACAACAAAAGGGAGTGGCTGTGTTCCAATAAAACTGTACTTATGGACACTCACATGTGAGTTTCTTGTTTTTTTCATGTGTCATGAAATATTCTTTGTTTTTTTTTTTTAACGAAAATACAGAAATGGTCAGTGGGCTGGGTTTGGCTGCAGGCCGTGGTTTGTTGAACTCTAGTGTGGTCCGTTGGTCACAGTGTGGGTCTGTTAGACAGGGCTAGACCCCTCTGCACCCATTCTGCCTGGCTTCCCAACCTTAATCCTCTTTGTGAACACATCTCCAATCTTATTTTATTTTTAAAAAGCTCAGTCATTTTGTTGGAGTCATGCAGTATGTAGCCTGCTTCTGCACTCTGTTCCCCTGGTTGCTACTTTCTATTCTGAAATGGGAAGGGGAGTTTCACTGCTTCTTTACCCACTTCCATACTACTAGCCACGGGTGAATAACGTATATTCTCCGAGGCCTAGTTGACATGAGCCAGTCACCCGTGCTGAGTCCCTACTAGTAAGTCTTGTTAGCTGTTTAAGCAACAGAAATCAACTGTTGATTTGCTGATGTGAGGGGGGAGAAAGAAAAGAATGGAAGAATACTGGGATATCATGATTGGAAAAAGATCATGCTAACATGATGACACCTGATAGAAAAAGAACTGTAATAACTCCAAATTGGAAACAAACCCCATGTGGCAACTCTGAGAAACTCAGAAACAGCAATTAGAGGATTGGTTCTCTGATGCCCTGTCCTAATGTGCTGTGGGCCTGCTGGACCCGGGCTCTTTACCTCGCTGTTCTAGCTTTCAGAATCCTGGGAGAGACCATGTATTTGGGAATCAGCCCATCTCGGACCAGTCATTTTCCTCTGTGCTAATGGCTGTGACAGGGCATGGGCCTTTGCCAGGCCTAGCCCGCGATGGCACTGCTGGGCACACCACTGGGAAGGGCATGTTCTGAGCAGGGCAGTTGTAGATATGCAACAAACTGTTTACAACTACAAGGCTGAATCAGCTTATCTGTAAACCTGGGTTCCTTGGGGGCCAAGTGAGATGCTCCACGTGGAAGTTCTCTTTATGCAGCCCTGCACAGCCCAGGTCCTGAGTACAGCCCAGGTCCCCAGCACAGCCTGGGTCCCAAGTACAGCCCAGATCCCGGGCAGGGTGGGTAGTGTTGGGTCCTGCCTCCCTGCCCAGCCTTCTTCAGTTGAGCCATAGGTAACCACTGGGAGTGCTTCAGGCATCCTGTGCACAGTGCACATGAAGGACTCCACCCTCAGTCCCCCTGCAATGGCACCAACCCCAGGCAGTCTCAACACCCATGCTCAGCCACTGCTCTCCTCCAGGACACACCTGTCTCTTCTGTGATAGAACATTGCTTCTGTGTTGTGTTCCCTACCATGCTGTGCAGCCTGTGAGGATGGGGATCACATCCTTTACACCTGCACATCCCCAGTGTGCACTGGGTGATGGTCGAATGGATGAAAATAATAAGCGTTTAGGAAATAAATGGGCCCTATGTTGAGTTGTTACATTAATTTTGTTGTTGCCTAGGGCACAGAGCTCTGTCGAGCCCTCTACAGCCTGCAGCTCTGGTGAATTTGGTGACTTACCCTCGGCTGCAACTTGTTGTCACCGTGGACGAGCGGTCACTGATCAAAGCATGGAAAGCAGAGAACTTTCCATAAGCAAGCCTCCTGCCTGCCTACAGGCAGGCCTACATACTCGTCTTCATTGGAGGCCTGTGACTTTCCAGAAGGCCCCCTCCTGCTGGTGAGTGACCCAGCTCTCAGGAACCTCTGGTGTTTCCCAGGGTCTGTGGACCTGGCACCAGACCACTGTGCCAGGTGGCACTTCAAGCCAGGCCCTCCACATGGCAGACCGAGTGACCACGTAATTCTGCTCGGTCCCCCAAGCTCCTCCTTGCCTGCCACGTGGAGGGCAGACTCCTCATCCCCCTTCGGCTCTAGTGTGCCACAGCCTGTTCCCTGGCCCCATCTCTGCAGCCTCTCACCCTCTCAGAGGTCCAGCCCTGTGGGCTGCCTGTGTTTTCTTGTCCACGGGCCCCTGCTTTCCTGTCTCCTGGTCCTACTCATAGTCTTTCTTCCCCTTGCAGTTCCTTCTCACTACTGCATTCTCACCCTTCTTTCCCCCTTTTCAAGTCTCCACGAGGGCCCATCTGAAAGGAACACTGAGGCATGTTCGACAGAATGCAAGCATTTGCTTCAGAGGATGAAGGCCTTCTGTTGCCAGGACATTTGTTTTAGAGGTGATTCCTGGGCATTGGGAGGGAGCATTTGGCCAGAGAGAAATGGCAAAAGTGGGTGTTAGCTGGCAGATTGAGGAAGGGGCTCTCACCTGGGGGCAGTGTCCTCCTCCTGGAGGGAAGGTCTTTGAAAGAGCGGGCAAACCGGCATCCCAAATATCAAGATGAGCAGACATCCAGGAACAGTTTCACATGTAAGCAGAACTAATTCTGTAAAAGAACTAAACTCGTAAACAAAAAGGTAAAACCTGATGACACAGATTTCACATAAACAACTCTAGTTGTTTAAAGAAGACTTTGGAATAAGTGTAATTAACATCTCCAGAGCAATGTGAGAATATATTGTATAGATGAAGAGGAAGCCACTAAGGTTGTCTCCTGGGAATGGTAGAGCACATGACTCACACATACTTGTCAGTGAAGGACAATTAGAAAAATTAGGAAATATATCAAGTCAGAGAGCTAAAAAGAGCAAACGGTTTCTAGGCCAAGATTCAGAAGATGGCAGAAATCAAAGTGCTGAAGCCTAACAGTGGGGCTGCTTTTGCCCTGGAGATGTTTACTACAAAGCTAAGGGGCTGAGCAGAGCTTTAATAGCCAAGTAGACAAAAGTTGGACTGCAGGGCCACCAAGGAATGGAGGGAGCCCTCTGAATCCTCTTACACTGGGTGGGTTATGAAGTTGCAACCTAAGAGTGAGGGTGGTCTGAAAGTAAACAGTCCCTGCACTGGCTGCAGCTGCCCAGTTACTGGGTGGGAGTAAATGAAAATCCTTTCTGGAGAAGGTTAACAACTCCCAAGGCCTCTCTTTTCAAATACAGTGTTCAGTACTCACTTAGAGATAAGTAGGCACATGAGGTAAGATGGTATGAACTACCCAAAGCAATTTACAGATTCAGTGCAATCCCTATCAAACTACCACTGGCATTTTTCACAGAACTAGAGCAAAAAAAAATTTTAATTATATGGAAACACAAAAGACCCCAAATAGCCAAAGCAATCTTGAGAAAGAAAAATGGAGCTGGAGGAATCAGACTCCCTGACTTCAGACTATACTACAAAGCTACAGTAAACAAGACAGTATGTATCCTGCTACTTTACAAAATTCATTGATTAGAAGTTTTCTGGTAGCATCTTTGGGATTCTCTATGTATAGTATCATGTCATCTGCAAACAGTGACAGCTTTACTTCTTCTTTTCTGATTTGGAGTCCTTTTATTTCTTTTTCTTTTCTGATTGCTGTGGCTAAAACTTCCAAAACAATGTTGAATAATAGTGGTGAGAGTGGGCAACCTTGTCTTGTTAATGATCTTCGTGGAAATGGTTTCAGTTTTTCACCATTGAGGATGATGTTGGCTGTGGGTTTGTCATATATGGCCTTTATTATGATGAGGAAATTTCCCTCTATGCCTACCTTCTGCAGGGTTTTTATCACAAATGGGTGTTGAAATTTTTTTGGGGGGGCGTGTTGAATTTTGTCGAAAGCTTTCTCTGCATCTATTGAGATAATCATATGGTTTTTCCTCTTCAATTTGTTAATATGGTGTATCACGTTGATTGGTTTGCATATATTGAAGAATCCTTGCATTCCTGGAATAAACCCCACTTGATCATGGTGTATGATCCTTTTAATGTGCTGTTGGATTCTGTTTGCTAGTATTTTGTTGAGGATTTTTGCATCTATGTTCATCAGTGATATTGGCCTGTAGTTTTCTTTCTTTGTGACATCTTTGTCTGGTTTTAGTATCAGGGTGATGGTGGCCTCTTAGAATTAGTTTGGGAGTGTTCCTCCCTCTGCTATATTTTGGAAGAGTTTGAGAAGGATAGGTGTTAGCTCTTCTCTAAATGTTTGATAGAATTCGCCTGTGAAGCCATCTGGTCCTGGGCTTTTGTTTGTTGGAAGATTGTCCCTGGATCACGGGACCCTGGCAGCGGCAGGCTGCACAGGCTCCCGGGAGGGGAGGTGTGGATAGTGACCTGTGCTGGCACACAGGCTTCTTGGTGGCGGCAGCAGCAGCCTTAAAGTCTCCTGCCTGTCTCTGGGGTCCGCTCTGTTACCGCGGCTCACGCCCGTCTCTGGAGCTCCTTTAAGCAGTGCTCTTAATCCCCTCTCCTCGCGCACCAGGAAACAAAGAGGGAAGAAAAAGTCTCTTGCCTCTTCGGCAGGTGCAGACTTTTTCCCGGACTCCGTCCCGGCTAGCCGTGGTGCACTAACCCCTTCAGGCTGTGTTCACGCCGCCAACCCCAGTCCTCTTCCTGCGATCCGACCGAAGCCCTAGCCTCAGCTCCCAGCCTCCGCCTGCACCGGTGGGTGAGCAGACAAGTGTCTTGGGCTGGTGAGTGCTGGTCGGCACCGATCCTCTGTGCGGGAATCTCTCCGCTTTGCCCTCCACACCCCTGTTGCTGTGCTCTCCTCCGCGACTCCGAAGCTTCCCCCCTCTGCCACCCACAGTCTCCGCCCATGAAGGGGCTTCCTAGTGTGCGGAAACCTTTCCTCCTTCACAGCTCCCTCCCACTGGTGCAGGTCTCGTCCCTATTCTTTTGTGTCTGTTTTTTCTTTTTTCTTTTGCCCTACACAGGTACGTGGGGAGTTTCTTGCCTTTTGGGAGGTCTGAGGTCTTCTGCCAGCGTTCAGTAGGTGTTCTATAGGAGCAGTTCCACGTGTAGATGTATTTCCGATGTATCTGTGAGGAGGAAGGTGATCTCCGCGTCTTACTCTTCCGCCATCTTCCTCAACTCTAAAGGGTAGTCTTTCCAACAAATGGTGCTGTCGAAAATGGATATCTGCATAGAAGAGAATGACATTTGATCCTTACCTTACACCATATATAGAATTGACTCAAAATGGATCAAAGACATAAATATAAGACCTAAAACAACAAAACTCTTAGAAGAAAACACAAGACAAAAGCTACATGATATTTGATTTGGTAATGACTTCTTAAAAAACAATGAGTACTGACAATGATGTGGTGAATTTGGTACCCTTGTGCACTGTCAGTGGGAATTTAAAATGGTACAGCTACAATGGAAAAAAGTATGGAGGTTCCTCAATAAATTGAAAGTAGAATTACCGTATTACCTAGAAATTCCACTTCTGGGTATATACCAAAAACAAAGTAGGGTCTTGAAGAGATATTTGTACACTCACATTCCTATCAGCATTATTCATATTATTTAAAACATGGATGTAACTCAAGTGCCCATCAAATGATGAATGGATAAGCAAGATGTGGTATATACTTACAGTGGAATATTTCGTTGTTTTATTCTAAAAACTTCCTTTTTAGGAAGGAAATTCTGCAATATGCTACAACATAGTCAAACCTTGAATACATTATGTTAAGTGAAATAAACCAGGAACAAAAAGACAAAAACTGTATGAGTCCACTGATATGAGGCATTTACGGTAGTCAAAATCAAAAAGACAGAACATATAATGGTGGTTGCCAGAGGCTGGGGGAATGGAGAAGTTGAGTTGTTTAATAGGTATACAGTTTCAGATTTACAATGAAAAGAGTTATGAGGATGGATGGTGGAGATGGCTGCACAACAATGTGAATGTATTTAGTACCACTGAACTGAATGCTTACAAATTATTAATATGGTAAACTTGATGTTAGATATATTTTAACTCAATAAAAAAGAAAGGTTAAAAAAAAGAAAGAAAAAAAAGAGACATCACTGAAAGCTAACATGAAACAAAGCTGTGTCTGGGTTTGCTGGCATCACAGAAACCCATCTGGGTACTTGGCAAGTTTGAGAATAGGATGTGGGCACCTGTAGGAAAGTTCAATGTGTGGTTGACAAATGCTTCCCTGCCACTTGGAAGGGCACCTCACATTGGGTATAATGAATTAGATGGTGCCCCCACTGAACAGGTCCATGTTCTAATCCCTGGAACCTGTTAGTGTGACATTATTTTGGAAAAGGGTCTTTGCATATGTAATTATATCAAAAACTTATTTGCAATCATTCTAGATTATCCAAGTGGGCCCGAAATCTAATGACAAGTATCCTTATAATAAGAGGAGAAGACACAGACAGAAAGGAGGAGAAAGACCATGTGAAAATGGAGGCAGAGATTGGAGTGAGCAGCCACAAGCCAAGGAATGCCAACAGCTATTCGCTGAAGTTGGAAATTGCAAGGAAAGGAATCTTTTCTAGAGTCTCCGGAGAGATCGCGGCCCTGCAAACACCTTGATTTTGGACTTCTGGCCTCCAAAGCTGTGAGAAAATAAATCTCTGCTCTTTTAAGCCAAAAAAGAAAGAAAGAATGGCTGATAAGTTCCCAATCTGAGGAGAGAAGATTTGGACATACAAGTTCATGAAGCTAATAGGTCAACACCAAATATCAACCCAAAACGATCTTCTCAAAGACACACTATTAAAAAACTGTGTAAAATCAAAGACAAAGAGAGAATTTTTAAAACTGTCAAGAGAAAAACAAACCCTCACATAATAAAGGAACCCCCAGTAAGGCTATCAGTGGATATTCAGTGGAAACCTTGCAAGCGAGGAGAGAGTGGGATGAAAAATTCAAAGTGCGGAAAGAGAAACACTGCCAAAGAAGGTTACCCAGCGAAGCTATCTTTCAGAAATGAAGAAGAGATGTTTGTTCTCAAACAAAAGCTGAGGGAGCTATTCTACACTAGACCTGCCTCACAAAAAATGCTGATAGGATTTCTTCAAGCTGAAAGGAAATGACGGTAATTACTAACATGAGAACATATGAAAATATAAAACATTCTGGTAAAGGTATGTATATAGACAAATTCACAACACTGTAATACTGTAATATAGTGTTGTAGTAATCACTTTAGTATAAAAGTTAAAGGATAAAATTATTACAAATGACAATAATAATAATTTGTAAAAATATACAATATACAGAGAGGTAAATTTTGACATCAAAAACATAAAATGTGGGGTGGGGGAGTAAAAGGGTAGCATTTTTGTATGCAATTGAAGTTAAGTTGTCATCAACTTAAAATAAACTGTTACATCTGTGTTTTATGTAAGGTTCATGGTAACCACATAGCAAAAACCTACAATAGATACATAACAGTTAAAGAGAAAAGAATCAAAGCTTACATTACAGAAAATCATCAATTCACAAAGAAAGTAAGAGAGGAAGAAAGAACAATGGAACTACAAAAGAGGCAGAAAAATATTAATAAGATGGCATTAGTAGGTCCTTACCCATCAGCAGTTATTTTAAATATAAATGGATTAAATTCTTCAGTCAAAAGGCAGAGGAGCTGGATTTTTTTAAAAAAAAGATCCAACTAAATGCTCCCTACAGAAAACTCACTTCAGATTCAAAGACACATACAGACTGAAAGTGAAGGGAAAAAAATATTTCCTGAAAATGCAAACAACATGAGACCATGGATAGCTATACTTATATCAGACAAACTTTATTTAATTTTTTAACATTTTTATTGCAGTATAATTGCTTTATAATGGTGTGGTAGTTTCTGCTGTATAACAAAGTGAATTAGCTATACATATACATACACCCCATATCTCCTCCCTCTTGCATCTCCCTCCCACCCTCCCTATCTCACCCCTCTAGATGGACGCAAAGCACCGAGCTGATCTCTCTGTGCTATGTTCCTGCTTCCCACTAGCTATCTATTTTACATTTGGTAGTGTATATATGTCCATGCCACTCTCTCACTTCTTCCCAGCTGACCGTTCCCCCTCCCCGTGTCCTCAAGCCCATTCTCTATGTCTGCATCTTTGACAAAGAGACTTTAACTCAAACACTGTAACAAGAGACAAAGAAGATCATTACATAATGATAAAGGGGTTGATTCACCAATAGAACATAACAATCGTAAATTCATATGCACCCAACATTGGAGCACCCAAATATATTAACAGTGAAGAAGGCAGAAATAGACAACAATACAATAATAGTAGAAGACTTTACTATCCCACTTTTAACAATGAACAGACCATATAGACAGAAAATCAATAAGGAAACACTGGACTCAAACTATACTTTAGGCCAAATGGACCTAACAGACATATGCAGAATATTCCATCCAAGAGCAGTGGAATACATATTCTTCTCCAGTGCACATGGAACATTCTCCAGGATAGATCATATGCTAGCTCACAAAACAATTCTCAGCAAGTTTAAGAAGACTGAATTGATACCGAACAACTTTTCAGACCATGATGGTATGAAACTAGAAATCAATTAACAGGAGAAAAACGGAAAAACTCAGAAATATGTGGAAATTAAACAGCACACTCTTCAACAACCAGTGGGTCAAAGAACAAATCAAAACAGAAATAAAATATCTTAAAACAAATGAAAATGGAAACACAACACACTAAAACTTATGGGAATCAGCAAAAGCTGTTCTAACAGAAGTTTGTAACAATATATGACTACGTTAAGAAAAAATAAATATCTCAAATAAACAACCTAACTTCACACATCAAAAAGTTTAAAGAAAAGAATAAACTACATCCAAAGTTAGCAGAGGAAAGGAAACAACAAAAATCAGAGCAGGGCTTCCCTGGTGGCGCAGTGGTTGAGAGTCCACCTGCCGATGCAGGGGACACGGGTTCGTGCCCAGGTGCGGGAGGATCCCACATGCCGTGGAGTGGCTGGGCCTGTGAGCCATGGCCGCTGAGCCTGTGTGTCCAGAGCCTGTGCTCCGCAGCGGGAGAGGCCACAACGGTGAGCCTGCATACCACAAAAAAAAAAAAAAAAAAAAAATCAGAGCAGAATCAAATGAAATAGAGACCAGAAAAATAGAAAAAAATTGAACAGCACATTAAAAGGATCATACAGCATGATCAAGTGGAATTTATCCCTGTGCTGCAAGGATGGTTCAACATATGCAAATCAATAAATGTGATACACCACACTAATAAAATGAAAAATAAAAATATAATCATCGCAATAGATGGGGAAAGCATTTGATGAAACAAAATATCCTTTCATGATAAAAAAAAAAAAACTCTTCACAAATTGAGTATAGAATACAGTTCATATTCAACAATCCTACAGCTAAAATCACACTCAAGAGTGAAAGGTTGAAAGCTTTTCCTCTAAGATCAGAAACAAGAAAACAAGACAAGGGTACCCAGAGTGGCACCACACATATTCAACATGATACCAGAAGTCCCAACCAGAGAAGTTAGGCAAAAATAAGAAATAAAAGGCATGCAAATCAGAAAGAAAGGAGTAAAACTGTTTGCAGATTTATGATCTCATAGATAGAAAATCCTGAAGACTCCATCAAAAACTGTTAGCACTAATTTTTAAAATTCAGTAAAGTTCCAGGATACAAAAATCAACATCCAGATATCAATTTCATTTCTATACACTAGCAGCCAAATATCTGAAAAAGAAATAAAGAAAACAATCTTATTTATAATAGCATCCAAAATAATTAAATACTTATGAACAAATTTAACCAAGGAGGCAAAAGATCTGTACACTGCAAACTATAAGACCGTGATGAAAGAATTTGACAAAGACACAAATAAATGGAAAGATACCCCATGTTCATGGATCAGAAGAATTAACAATGTTAAAATATCCACATTACCCAAGGCCATCTAGAGATTCAATGTCATTCCTATCAAAATTCCAATGGCATTTTTCACAGAAATAGAAAAAACAATCCTAAAATTCAAATGGAACCACAAAGACTACAAAAAACCAAAGCAATCTTGACAAAGAATAAACAAAGTTGGAGTTACCACACTTCCTGTTTTTAAATCTTATTACAAAGTTATAGTAATTAAAAGAGTATGGCATAAAAACAGATATATAAAACAATGGAACAGAGTAGACAGCCCAGAAATAAACCCACACATATACAGTCAATTATTATTTGACAAGGGAGCTAAGCATACTCACTGGGGAAAGGATAGCCTCTTCAAATAATGGTGTTAGGAAAACTGGATATCGCGTGTAGAAGCTGAAGCTGGACTTTTAACTTACACCACTCACAAAAATTAACTTAAAATAGATTAAAGACATAAACATAGACCTGAAACTGTAAAGCTCCTAGAAGAGAACATAGGGTAGAAGCTCCTTGACATTTGTCTTAGTGATTTTTTGGATATAACATCAAAAGCACAAACAACAAAAGCAAAAATTTAAAAATGGGACTACATCAAACTAAAAACCTTCTGTACAGCAAAGAAACAATTCACAAAATGAAAAGGCAACATATGGAATGAGAATAATATTTGTAAACAAACTAATAAGGGGTTAATATCCAAAATACATAAGAAATTCATTTAACTCAACAGCAAAAAACCAAGCAATTCAATTAAAAAATGGACAGAAGATCTAAATAGACAGTTTTCCAAAGAACACATATAAATGACCAACAGGTGTATGAAAAGATGCTCAACATCAATAATCATTAATGAAACACAAATCAAAACCACAATAAGACATCACTTCAAACCTATTAGAATGGCTATCATAAAAACAGACAAAAGATAAAAGTGGAGGAAATGGAATGCCTGTACACTGTTGGTGGGAATGTAAATTGGTACAGCCATTATGTAAAACAGTATGCTCAAAAAATTAAAAAGAGAACTACCATATGATCCAGGAATCCTACTTCTGGGTATATAGCCAAAGGAAATGGAATAAAATTACTATCTCAAATAAATATCTGCACTCCCATATTCAATGAAGCATTATTCACAATAGCCAAGATATGGAAACAACCTTAGTGTCCATCAACAGAATAATGGTTAAAGAAGATGTGACAAATATATCTATATATATAGATATACACACAATGGAATATTATTTAGCCAAGAAAAAGAATGAAATCTTGCCTTTTGAGCAACATGGATTGACCATGAGGGCATTATGCTAAGTGAAATAAATCAGAAAGACAAATACTGTGTGCTATCACTTATACATGGAATGTAACAAAGCTGAAACTCACAGAAACAGAGTAGGATGGTAGTTGCCAAGGTCTAGGAATTGGGGGAAATGGGGAGATGTTGATCAAATGGTGGAAACTTCCAGTTATAAGATGAATAAGTTTTGGGCATCTAACGTACAGCATGGTGACTACAGTTAACTATACTGTATTATATACTTCAACGTTGCTAAGAGAGTAGATCTTAAATGGCTTAACCACACACACACAAAGGTAACTGTGTGAAGGAATGGAAAAGTTAACTAACCCTACTGTGGTAATCATTTTGCAATTATGTATGTGTAGCAAATCATCACATTGTATACCTTAAACTCACTCAATGTTATATGTTAATTATTTCTCAATGAAGATGGAAAACAAAACAAAACTGCAGTCCACCATTGTTGGCTTAGTTGATCAGACTGGCATCCCAACCCAGTCTATTGGAGGAAGCCTCTCCTCACTCACTTTTAGGAGAAGCCTCTGCCTTGTATGTTAACTAGTTATTCTAGTCACTCCTAGGGTCACCAGCCTAAAAAGCAGGTATGTTGATCTCAGACAAAAAGAGACTGATGAGATGAATCTGTCCTGGCTAAGGTGCCAACTAGTGAATTATAGCCCTTTCAGACCTATACTATGCACCTTTAAGCTACAGAAGGAGCTGAGAAGGACCTTAAGGACTACTCCTTCAAGATCCTATAACAAGTTCAGTTGGAATACAGCATATGGTAGACACAGCACAAAGTGGCAGCAGCCAAACTGCAAACGCACCAAGAACTAACAGTACCTTCTTAGGCAGAACTTGCTGTGTGGTAAAATCAGTTAGAAAGCCAAGAACAGCCCAGAGGTAGCCCCTCCATTGAACACTTGAGTCCTTCTGCTCGCTGTGCCAACTGTTCTAAAATTATGTCCAGGATTTAATTTATGGAGGTGACCAAGTGATGATACAGAGAGGCCAATGCCTCTGAAACTCATTAGTTACATTTCCTGAAAGAAGGGGACATGCAACACCACACAGGGCTCGTGGGGAAGTACCAGGTTTGGTCAGGAGGCAGAAGCAGGAACAAGGAGAAAGCCTATGCCAGAGGGTTTATTGGAATTTTGACAGAAAATGTAAAGGAGGGCAGAGTAAGCAATTTAGGATTGCTTAGTTTGAATAATTCTGGTGGGCTTTAGGCTATAGGTGTGGTCTCTAGTTGCCTGGTACCTGACCCTGGGACCTTTTAGGTCAGGGGAAGTATTGGCTTAGTGTGTAAGTTAGATAAATGGGGTAATTGGGGCTCTAGACTCCAGACTGGTTGATGTGCCTATGAAAGACAAGCTCCCAGAGAGCCCTTTGCTAGCCCAGTGTGGGGCAGTCTCTCCCTGGCCAGACAGCTTTTAAGATGTCAAAACATCACAAAACACAGAAAATGAAAACTTGATTAATACACTGCTGCTGCTCTACATGGCCGTTTGTCCACCAGGCTCACTCATCTCAAGACCCATATGCCAGGACCACACAAATGCTGAAGGAGTGTGAACCTGCCTAGGTACAGACACCCTGAACCCATCTGCACGAAGAGGGGCCAGAAATCACCAACATTTATGGATATTCTTTGGCCCTAGAGAATGGACCAACTCTAAAAATAGAGTTACCATGGGATCCTGCAATCCCACTCCTGGGCATATATCCAGAGAAAAGTCTAATTTGAAAAGATACATGCACTCCAATGTTCATCGTAGCACTATTAACAATACCAAGACATGGACACAACGTAAGTGTCCATCAGCAGATGAATGGATAAAGAAGATGTGCTATTTATATGCAGTGGAATGTTACTCAGTCGTAAAAAGAGAATGAAATAATGCCATTTGCAGCAACATGGATGGACCAAGAGATTATCACACTAAGTGAAGTAAGTCAAACAGAGAACGATAAATATCATTTGATGTCACTTATTATTTTAAAAAAAGATACAAATGAACTTATTTATGAAACAGAAATAGATCCACAGACATAGAAAACAAACTTATGGAACCAAAAGGGAAAAGAGGGGAGGGATAAATTAGGAGTTCAGAATTAACATATACACACTACCATATATATAACAGATAATCAACAAGGACCTACCGTATAGCACGGGGAACTATACTCAATATTTTATAACAACCTGTAAGGGAAAAGAATCTGAAAAGAATCACTTTACACCTGAAATTAACAAAACATTGTAAATCAACTATACTTCAATAAAAAAAAATATAATGCTTCCTTTGGAATTTTCCCGAAGGTCAATGACCAGTGGGTATCTTTACTGTGCATCAGCAGGAGGCTATCTTAACCCATGAACGGATAATTTTGCTATCGATGAACAGAAAATTTAGTCCATACATAAAAAATTTTTAAAAAGAGACAATTTATTTTTTAAATATTTATTTATTTGTTTGTTTGTTTGGCTGTGCCAGGTCTTAGTTGCTGAGTGCAGGATCTTCGTTGCGGCATGCAGGATCTTTAGTTGTGGCATGTGGGAATCTTTTAGTTTCAGCATGTGGGATCTAGTTCCCTGACCAGGGATCGAACCTGGGCCCCCTGTATTGGGAGCGTACAGTCTTAACCACTGGACCACCAGGGAAGTCCCGAGACAATTTCTTTAAGAAATTGACAATTAGTCCTTATTGTTTTGAGTGCAATTTGAATCCATCCTCACTTCTAAATTCCACTGCCACTTTCTTATTGTGAGTCACTTCACCAACCAGAACAATTACTGCGATCCCCAATTCCACTCTTTCAGTCCTGCAGTAGTGCCTCTGCTCAGCTTCTAAAACTGCCATTTTCCCGTTTAAAACCTTGCCTGGGAAAGTGTCCAGCTACAGATTGTAATGGTGACCACCTGAATCTGAATCTCTTCAACCTTCCAAACCAGAAGATCAACAATGACAAGTAAAACAACACAAATAAAGAACACTAATAAAATTACTATTGGTCATGCTTTAGATATACTAGGGTACAGAGAATACCATGGACTTCTAATTATTTACAAGTAGAGAAATGAAAAACAAATTTCAACAGGCTCTCATTGAGACAGGCCTGGGACCTGGGACCTTTTGCTGCAGTGCTGCAATGCTTGCACCTGGACAAACCTCTCCTCAAGCAAAACAATACAAAGAAACTGTAAGGGACTAAAAATAACTGCATGCATGTGCAGTTGGGACAAATTATGGACAAAAGATACAAAAAGAACAAAAAACCTCCCTACTGTCACTTCTGAAGACCTGGGAGCAAAAAACCAGGGTGTCCGGAGCAGAAGCAGGGTACTGAGCACGCCCCCCTGCACTCAACACCACCAGAGGGGTGGACAAAACACTTAAGCCACCCCTCTGGCCTGACCCGTGGACACCCCCTACGCTCACTTCCCCTCCACCAAGGGAGCAAGTGAGCAAGGGAACCTGTAACTTGTTCTGGCTCCCCACTGCTGCAGCAGGGGCCCCAATAAAGCCTTGCCTGAATTTCTTGTCTGGCCTCTAGTCAATTTCTATTTATTGAGGAAGGCCAAGAACCCTGGTCGGTATCATCATGGCTGGTAAAAGTCTACAAGCATGAAGAATGAGGGAAGGCGAACTTAAGAGATTCTGTGAAAAAGAAGAGTGGAACAGAAGAAGCAGATAAAGATAGACAAAATCATTCCAGAAAGTGAAATTACAACAGTACATGTCAAAATGCTAAACACAAGTTGAAGAATTGTCAATTCCTGGCATCAGCTATAAGAATTGGGCTTGAAAGTAAGCAGAACTGTAGGTATTAGCCTTTGGGATGCATTGCTTCTGGGGGGAGAATCTGCCAAGTGGAGAAGTGGTGGCAGTGAAAAGAAAGAAGGAAGAAAAAGGAAGAAGTAAAAGTTAAGGATCCTACAGAAACCAAACATGTCACACCACCTCTCCTCTCTTTCTGCCACCATCCCAACCGTTACCAACATAATCAAAAATTTTAAATGCATTTTAAAATACTGGTAGAAGAGGGCACTCTAACGCCAGGAAAATTATCAACAAAAGGCCTAGGACTGAAAAAAAATTAACTCAATTCAACATAAAGTACTACAAAAAGTAAATAGAAAATTCAAATTAAAATATTTCCTGTGATAGATATGCTTTCCAAAAATTAATAAGGGAGCAGAATAATACTTTAACAAACTTCTAAATTGAATTAAATATTCATAAACAAGCAATTAGTTTTAAAACAATAAGTTTTTTAACATTGAATGCATGCATTGAATCAGCAATTTTAAAAACTAATGACAAAAAAGGACAAAACACACAAAAAATTCAATGAAAGTCAATCAAGTTCAGAAAAGGAATTGAAGAAAAAGACAAAGTCCCCCAGGGAAGGAAGAACAAATTAGACGGTGCCCAAGAGAGTACAGATTGGAATAAAATTTTAATAAGGGACTTTGAGGAAAGGCAGGAAGACAACCAAGACAGTACATCTGAGATTTTTTTAAAAGAGTAAAAACGTTTAAGGAGAAAGTGGATGAAATGCCAGGTAGGCAAGAAAAAAAAAAATCTGATCTTTATATAATTAGAGTTACTAGAAAAGAAAAAGAAACACAACAGAAATAAATACTGATATTTAAATCTGTAAGGCAAGAAAACTATCTGCAAATAAAAGATAACTTAAATTTACATGTTGAGAGGGCCTACCTTGTACCTGGGAAAATGATTCAAAAATAAATCACTTTGAGAAATATGTTAGTAAAACGACTCTAAGGAAAAAAATCATCAGGTCCTCTAAACAAAATAATCAAATTACCTATAATGAGAAGAATATTAGTCTAGCACCAGCCTCTCAGGAGCAACATACAATTCCAAGCAACAGTGGAACAGCATTTGCAAAATATTCCATAGAACAAAAGTTACCCAAGGTTTTTATATTCAGCCAAGCTGCCTTTAACGTATCAAGTCTATAAGTAAACAGTTTTGACTGTGCAAGAACCCAGGGACTATTGTGCAGGTGAGTCATTCATGAGGAAACTACTATAGGATGAGCTCATGTAAACAGCACACACTGAGGAAACCTTGGTAAATGATTGCTGGTGATTATTTAATATATTTAATTGTAAATCAAATACTAACACAAGAGTGGGGTAATGGGTGAGAGAATAGTGTTTAATTGTTGCATGTTCTGACTATGTGGAAAGAATTACATTAAAAATGGGAGGAGGGGCTTCCCTGGTGGTGCAGTGGTTGAGAGTCCACCTGCCAATGCAGGGAACACGGGTTCGTGCCCCGGTCTGGGAAGATCCCACATGCCGCGGAGCGGCTGGGCCCGTGAGCCATGGCCGCTGAGCCTGCGCGTCCGGAGCCTGTGCTCCGCAATGGGAGAGGCCACAACAGTGAGAGGCCCGCGTACCGCAAAAAAAAAAAAAAAAAACCTAGGTTGATGGATAAAGACGTGAAAGGAAGGGACTGTCATGTTCAACCTCGGTGCCGTGAATCAAAACAACAGTTTATAAACTGCCTAAAGAGGCACACGCCAATTGTGTTGCCACTGTGGGAGGTGGAAGGAACTTCCGGTTCTTGCCTACCTGCCAGAGCCCTCGTGGAATGTCCCCCCAGCGCATGCCACCCCGACCCACGTGCCCTCTGCCCCTCCCCCACCGCAGAACGGTTCAGCCCGCATTTTCCTGTTTACTTTCAAACGTGTCCCTCGTTGACTTGGATCCCGAGCGTTTGCTGAAGCAGGTCGCTCTCTGGCTCCTGGTCTTGACTTTTCTCATTGAGGCTACCAGGCAGCGGTAGTCCGTGCCCAAGCCTGCAGGATGGCTTCAATAGGAGGTAAGCCTATAGGCTGGGGGTGTGTTCTCAGAGACCCTGCCATCCTCACATCCTTCGGGTTCACACGTTACACTTAACTGTGGGCACATAGTTGGACTGAAGTAGAGGGAGAAGAGAGCACTGGACGCACGAGGACATTTCACCTGGGGAGACTGGGGAGCCTGAAGAAACCTGAGACTGCCCTGGGGAGGAGGGGTCTTTGGAGGTGGATCAGGAGGAATTGCCCTGGCTATGGAGAAAGGATGGCAGCAGACAGTCTGATTCTTTCTAGAATGGAGACAAGCCACTTTGAAACGTGTGTGTAAGGATGTGTGTGATGTCCTGGTGGTGACACAGGGAGGGTCATGAGGAAAGCCTAGACCTGTATTGTGTTCCTGAGGTACCTGAAGCTTGCCTCACCATATCTTTCAAAGGGATTTAAACAGGAGCATACTGTATCTCAGGGGGCCGTGGGGAGAGATGGTCTTGGTGAGAAAACTATTCAATGGGGCTGTGTGTGGCCACACCTGCAGTGAAGTGTCCTCTCCGAGAGCTAGGCAGGTTACTCTAACTGCCACAGCCCACACCTCGTCCACTCCTCCCAGCCCAGAGCTCACTTGTCAGTTCAGGTAACTGTTGCCTTGGATTCAACAGGGGATGGGCAACCGTGTAACTTCAGCCAAGAGAGGGCTCAGGGTCCTGAGTTGCTCTGAATTGTTCTTCCTTTTGTGGAATTGCAGTACTTCAGACCTACTTCATCTTGTCCAGTATCTCATGGTGGACCCTCAGGCTGCCTTGAGCGGAAGAGTTTGTTCATATTTCATGTCACTCCTTCATGGACAGGGAACAGATGTGGAGTGGGGTTGGTTCGGGTGGAATGTCTATGAAGGCTGCTTCCTCTTTTAAAGGGGGAAGGAGTGTAGCCCAGGGTCAGGAAGACGATCTTCTGTGTTATTATTAAACGTCCTATGACACCTGTTCTGGTTAATTAGGTGCACCGTGGTGTGTACCTTGTTCTCCTGAACAGGGATGTGTTCAAGACAACTTGATCACCATGGCATCTGGCTTATGCCTGCATCTCGGATTGTCTCTCCGTTATTGGGAGCTGGAAGGGGAAGGACCACAGGCAGTCTATACTCCCACGACCAATGTAACATGACAATTCCCTGGCCCTTGTTTAATCCTCTGCAGCCATCACTGGCTGTGAAATGACAGCATCTAAGGGACACGCGCCTACTTCTCAGACCACCCCAACCCCCTAGGAACAGAACTCCTGAGTGATGACAGTGACTCTGGGCACTGGGGAGGGGGTGGCAGGACCTGGCCCATGTTACGTATCTGCTGTGGGTTGTTCTGAGATGCAGGTGCTTTCTGGGCCAGTGTTCTGGGTTTGTATCAGGATTCCATTAGAGATATTTTCCAGCATTTTGTTTTGTTTTGTGAGGCTAGGAAAGAAAGAGGGGATTTATACTGAGCATCAGGAAAAGGAGGACTGAGGAGGAGGTGGGGCCCTAATATTTTACACAGTGCCTGTCCACAAAGGGCCTTTGGGTGCCTAGAACTTACCTTGCAGAAGGTCCCTACCTGCTAGTACCCCGGCTGAGGGGCATTTCTCACAGAGCGGGTGTCCACACAGCTCCAGGTCTTGGGAGACAGCCTGTGAGGCTTAGGTACCAGGGTGTGCCTTAGGGAGGCTCTCCAAGTGAGTGCTTGCTGAGGCGATTTCTTCTAGGCAGGCAGGGGTCAGGGACCTTAGTGGATGAGCGTGGGGTCACCAGTGGAATAATTCTCAACTGGAGGTCAGGGCATGAAAATCACTTGAAGACATTTGCACGCTGCAGTTTTCCCTTGTCCAAGTGTCTCTCATCTGTGGAGGTTTACACTCTGATGCCACAGAAAGCCTCAGTCCCACTTGCCCATTCTCCTCCTCCATTCACTCCTTTCCTTTGCCTCAACAGCATCTGCAGTGCTGGGAACGGATGTCACCATGAACCCCGGTGCCTCCTTGTCTACTTTCATGACAGTGTCCTTTCCTCCACCCATTCCTGGCCCCCAGCACCAGCCACCCTGGGAGCAGCACCTGCCACCTCTCATCACCCCAGCATTCCCTCCTGGCAGCAGCCTGCTGCTGCCAGCTTTCCCCAGGATGCCTTTGATGGCTAATGGTGGCTGTGGCCCCAGGGCTCCTGGGACATGCAACCTCACTGTCCAAGTCAGGTCACAAGGGAGGCCAGTGCAGGCCCTCCAGACTCAGACCTTTATCGTTCCTCAGGGCCCCCTCAACTGGAGCGCTCCAGGGGCCCTCAGCAGGAGTGCAGCATGTCCTGCACCCATATTCTTAGCAACCCCTGCGATGGAGACCATTGTGACTGCTCCATCTGTTGGAGTTACTCAGGCTGGCAAGGGAGGCTGGACCCCAGGCTTTCCTCCTCAAGCTCCACCACCAGCTGCCCAGATGGCCCCTAACATTCGCCCAGTGAACTCTGGGCCATGGCCACATGGCACTTCCAGAGAGGGCAGCCTGGACACCAACCAGCCCTACGCCTCGCAGGATGACTGCTCTAACCACCAGAGCGTGTACAGTAACTTCCAACGTTGGCAGCGCCTCAAGCCACTGGCCCGGAGACACCTTCCCCAGAGTCCTGATGCAGAAGCTCTTTCCTGCTTTCTCATGTGAGTGAACGCTCAGGGGGTCGTGAGCTTATCGGAGCTTTTAGATAAAGAGGAACTGGGGATGGACTCACAGGTTAGGTTTCTAGGGATCCTGGAAGCAAGGTGTGAGGGCGATGTCCATGCCATGAGAAGGCACATTGTCGGTCATACGGGCAAGCCTGCCAGTGCATGACATCATGACTGAAATGTGCCTTATCTCAACTGACCCCCCCACCCTGTGAGTCTAGCCAGCTTGCTCTTCCATGATTCTCATGGTAATATGGCCTGAAGACTTGCAGTCAGAGAGGGTCGTGGTGTAAGTTGAGGAGCCAAGGAGTGGATGCCGCACTCTCCTGTGCTGCCGTCTCCTTTCATACAGCACTTGAGTGTACATGGCCGGGGGAGGTCACTTCGGAGGAGGAGGAGGAGCACGGGGCCCAGGAGAGCGCTCAATGCACGCCTCGACTTCGTTGTTGTGGAGAATTCCAGTAGGAACAGGGTGATGGTAGAGCTCTCCTAAGGGCGTGGGCTCTCTCCCGCTAGAGTTGTGAGCCTGGCAGTCATTTCCATCCTAAACCTCTGGTCCCTCGTAAAAAGGGGACAATCCCACCTCACTCAGAGGACCGTGCAGAAGACTCCTTGGGCTAATCTATGAAGTGTCAGCAGATTGCCTGGCACATGCCACGCCTCATTGATGATAGTGATTTTTATTATGAGAAGGCAGCCTTGAAGAGGAAAAGAGCTCCCCAAGGCACAGTGTCCCAGCTGTAGCCTGGGAGTGGATGGTCACCCTTGAGTGAGTGTGAGGCGGTGACAGCAGTAGCCGGGAAGGCTTGTCTCTGCCCTCCCAGACACCTGCCTCTCACCCTCCTGTTGCTCAGTCATGCTGTGTTGAGTGATGTGTGGTCCACATTGGCGGGTGGGGTCAGGCAGGTGGGGGCTGGGCTGGGCACGGAGACTGACCCCGAGTGCTTACAGCCCAGTGCTTCGATCCCTGGCCCGCCTGAAGCCCACCATGAAGCTGGAGGAGGGACTGTGCAGGGCCGTGCAGGAATGGCAGCGCAAAAGCCACATTGACCGGAAGATCTACTATAAGACGGCGGAAAAGTGAGTCAGCGTCCTGGGCCCAGGGGCTGCGTGGAGGGTGAGGTGAGTGGGTGACGGCAGGGTCTGGCCGTGGGGGTGCTCATCAGAGAGGACAAAGGAGAAGGGCTGTCGCTCAGAACAGGGGCCCCGCAGCCCAGAGGCCCTACAGTCCTCCAGAAACCCCTCCCTCACCTTGAGAGTTTGGGTCTTCTGTCCTTCCTCCACCAGGAGCTCTGCCCACCCCTGATTTTGACCTACCCTTGCCCTGACATGAAGGTCTCAGGACGGGGCAGGGTGAAGCTGTGAGTCCAGTAGGGGTCCAACTCCGGACATATGGGCTGGGCCGGGGAAAGAGCTCCACCCGCCAGCCTGCTGCTTCCTTAGTGGTGGGTGGCTGGCGGCCACTGACATAGATTTGGGACACCCTCTCCTCATGAAAAGTGGCCTGAGTGGGTACCCTGGCATCCCTGAAGAGGCTGGGGAAGCCGGCTGTCGTCAGCCCAAGGGTCTCTGGCCCTTCCAGTGTTTCCTCCACGGTAATCCCCTTGGTTTAAGAAACAAAACCAAACAAACAAGTGCCTCTCAGAGGAAAGGAAGGCCTCTCCTCTAAGCTCAGCATCCACATCGTCCAGCCTCTCCTGAGCCCTGTCTCCAGGTCTATGTTCCAGGACTCTCAGTCCCAACCCAGGGTCCTCTATTCGGGCAAGGACCCCTGTGGGGAACACATGCCTGTTCCAGCCTCTGGCTGTCAACCCTTCATGTGGTTCTGGATGGGGACGTGGGGGATGAGGAGGGTGCCCCCTGGGTCAGCCATGTCTCCCGTTGACCTGGTTCAATGCAGCGACCTGGGTCTATGCTGTTGAATGCTCTCCAGTGCTGGTGAGGCAGGAATGGTCCCAGATCTTGTATCAGTTCCAGGAGCAGCTCTCTGCTGTGGACAGCACCTCACAGGGCCTTGACAGCCCCAAGGCATATCCTCTCCCAGTCCCTCATTCTTGGCTGCCTTTGTTGGGCTCCAGAACCCAGGCCATTTTCTCAGGGTGGCCTGTGCCTCCATCACCCCCGAGGTTCATGGAATTTGAGGCAGAGGAGGAGATGCCAATTCAGCAGTTGCAGTGGATGCAGTGCGCGCAGGGCCTGCCTCCTCCAGCCCCACCGAAGCTGGATCCTCCGGGGCCCCCAGCCCCGAAAGTGGGGCTTCAGCCAGCCACCCAGGTTCCCACTGGAGTTGAAGGCAAAGGTAACAGGGGCCTAGGGTTGGCCACTGTCCCCATGTGGATCCTTTCCCTTCAAGACAGGCGCATTGGTCTTTCAACCATAACAGCCACCGAGGCAGGGGGTGGGGGGCTGTGGTCTCAGCTGCCCTTTGTCACTGCGGGGTATTGACTCGGTCAGTTTTGTAACTCCTCTCACACCTCCCTGTCAAAGGACACCACACAAAGTCTGCCTAAGAAGTGGGCTTGATGGGGACACCCCTGGAAAACTGGAGGTTCCCCACCTCCTTACATGTGACTCTCTTAGGTGCCCCCTTACCTCCCCCTCCAACTGTGCATGAGGCTTCAGGTGGTCCTGACCCCCCCACAACCACATCAATGTCCCCCAACAGTGCCCTCACCAGCGTGCGCTCGGTGGTCAGGAGGTGGACCGGGGGTCCCTCACCTTCCTTCCCTTCCTCCTGCTCTCCCTCAGCCTGTGCTCCCAGGATGTCCGGCCCCAGGGCCCAGCCCTCCCACCCGACGCCACACAGGTCCCAGCGACCCCCGGAGCCCAAGGCACCCGAGGAGATTCCCCTTGAGGCTGTGAGGGAGTATATGGACATCATGGAGGCGCTGGTGGGGCCCGTCCACTCAGCCACAGGCGACTCAGATGCAGAATGGGGAGAGGACGGACATGAGCTGCAGCAGGAAGAGGACGGCACCTACTCGGACCCGGGCTTCTTGAGCTACATTGACAAGCTGTGTTCCCAGGAGGACTTTGTCACCAAAGTAGGCTAGGCCTGGAGCCTGGGGTCTGCAAGATGCCAGGGCATGGAACACTCAGCACCCAAGATCTGGGCTCTGCCCAGGCCGTTGGGACTTAAGCTCAGCTCCTTGTTCCTGAGCCTGGTGTTAGGGGAGGTTTACGCAGATGTTTGTGTGTATATGTTTGTGTCTGTCTGTGTGTATGCCTTTGTGTCTGTGTCTGTGCCTCTGTATATGTGCTCTTTTGTGTGTGACTGTGTATGTGCATGTTTGCGTGTGTGTGTGTGTGTGTGTGTGTGCTGACCATCCCCGCCTTGTGGAGGAGAGTGGGTTGGGTCTCTGCTTTTCACTTTCCCTCCTGGCCTTCTTGTCTCACAGGCCACTCCTGGCCAAGGATGCTCACAGCCTCTTCTTTCTGTCCTAGGTGGAGGCAGTCATTCACCCTGGATTCCTGGCAGATTTGCTTTCCCCAGACCCACAGCTGGATCTCTTGGCCCTAGAGAAGGAGCTGGAGCAGGAGGAAGGGCTCACCCCCAAAGAAGTGAGTCAGGGGAGGGAGAGGGACACTCAGGGAGCCAGGGGACCCCACGGGAGGGGGACCCAGGTGATCCAGGGGACAGGGGAACCCAGATGACCCAGGGGAGCCAGAGGAGGGATGGATCCCTGGTAGAACAGGGGACACAAGGGGCACCCAGGAAGACCAGGGCACGGAGGGACCCCAGTGAACAGGGGAGAGGTAGGGCCCCAGAACAGGAGGGCCACATAGCGCTGTCCATCCCTCCCCTGCCTGGGACGCCTGGCATGGGGAAGGGCCCGTTCTGGGGTGGGTGCAGTGCAGGGTGAAAGGAAGGAGAGGACGGGGAGCTGGGAGGGGAGGGAAAGACACAAAGCTGGGAATAATGTGCAGGAGGATGGCAGGACTGCCACAGCGTCTGTATTTGGATTCGAGTCCTGGGGTCGCCCGTCCCCTCCTCCCCCCCAGGGCCATTGTCCCACTGCCCAGTGCTCCTCCTCTCACACGTGTGTGTGGAGCCGGCACTGTCCTCCTCCCTCCTACCAGCTGGTGCAGAAACGACTCCTCGCCTTGAAAGAGGACGAGGGTGTGCGGGCAGCCCCGAGTCACAGTGCACCCGGAATGGGCTCAAGTCCTTCTGAGTCTGACGCCGGCCAAGGTGCCCAGAGGCACGACCAAGACCCCCATCTAGCGGTCAGTGTTGAAGCCTGCCCACCAGAGACTGATTCTGAGGCTCTTCATAGGCTCATCCAAACAGACACTGACCTGTGCAGGCCCAAAGTCTTTGTTCCCTCTCGAGGACGTCAGGAGGTCTCTCCATTCCGGGCCGGACGGCCCTCCCGTCCCCAGGGTCAAAGGCACACTGGCCCTCTACAGGGACCCAGGGATGCATCTGTTCTCAGAGAGGCCTCTCCTGTTCGGGAGGCCCGAGGGCCCAGGGACGGGTCCAGTGAGGACGAGGAGGAGCTCTCCAGCCTGGCCTTCCTCTCTGGCTCTCTGCAGAGCCTGCTGCCTTTCTGGCTGTCCCAGAGTCCTGTGCGTGCCTCAGGCCTGGCCTCCCCTGGAGGTTGGGGGGCCCACAGTGCTCCCCAGGCCCCCTCCCCTCAGAGAAGAGGCCTCAGCCCAGCTCCACCAGCCGCTCTCAAGTCGAGGAAGTGGGATCTGTGTGGACGCCCAGCCGCTGCTGAGAAGCTGCCCATCCCCGGGGCTGGCCTCGGCGTCTCTGGGAGGCCAGCCTTGGCTCTGGGGCTGGCTCGCCCCTCACAGCCCAGAAAGAGAAAGTGTGACCCGTTAGTCACAGAGAAGCGTGGGTGGAGGAAGAAGAAGCCCTGCAGCCAGTAGGGAACAGCTGGGCCGGCCCTCCAGGGCGAGGCCCCAAGGCAGCCCCCAGGGGAGCCTAGGGCTCCTCCTCCTCCCAGTGCTGATCCTGGATGATGTGGGGGGAAGGGAGGGAGGGCAGGACCACCAGGGTGGGGAGGGGGAGCGGGATTGTGGGGGGTTAGGGAGGTGGGGGAGGTGGGTGTGGCCAGGGGTGGGTGGGAGGCGGACCTTTGGCGTGATGTATGTAAATTGTGAACAAAGATCGTTTTCGTGGGAAATGCTCTCAGGCCACTGTCATCTTGTTGGTGTTGAGCTGCTCCACAGAGAGCGATCCTGAGAGGAAGGAAGGATGAGGGAGGTCACAGGAGCTCTGGATCTACGGGTGGCCACACCTTTCCTCCACATAGACACGGACTCCTCAGGCTGCCCCTGGGAACTCACAGCTCTCACTTTCCCCAGGGACCCCCTCATCATGCCCTTCTCTAACGCCTGCTTGGCTAGGGGCCTTCTGGGGCATCTGTACCATCTTCTGCATCCCTGAACCTTTTGGGATGGCAGAGCTGCTTTTGCGCCTTTCAGCTCTCTGGACACTCACCAGTTTCTAGGATGGAGCCTGGAGACAGCCCTTGTCATTATGGAGCTTCTCTCTGCTTCCCTGAAGTGGCCAGGCGACAGCGCTGGGATGACCCTCCGCTCATCCAGGGTTTCCTGTGTGGGTGGCCTGACCAGAGAGGAAAAGTCTTGGCCATGGGGACAGGACTGTCTTCCTCTTCATAGTGGGAGCATCCTCTAGTCCCACTGGGATTATTGCAATGTGGAGAGTGGTGGAGGCACCTACCTCTTAATCCCACTGAGGATGGAGCAAGGGGAATGGGTGCAGGGAAATTCATGGGGCACCCGCAAAAGGTGTGTATAAGGGAAATGAGAGTTGGGCCCCATTGTGGAACTTGTGGGATTTCTGTGCAGCAGCATCTCGTTCAACTGAGGGAGGAGGACCCATCTGGCTGTGGCTGTGGGGACTGGCCTTAGGGGCCTACGGGTCTGCAAAGACACCCCAGAACTACTGTCTCTTCCCTTTCCACCCATGGCTGGACATGTGTGTGTATTGGTATCAACACTGGTTTGTATTCCCATATAAAACAGTTCCTCCTAACAAACTATGACCGCGTTTCACAAGAACAGCTTGCTCACAGGGGCGGCAGGGGTGGGGGGGAGGTGTCTGTGGCCCCAGATCTGGGTGGGAGCTGGGATCCATGCTGAGGAGTGTGGAGGCCTCAGTCACCGTCCTGTGGGTGCCGGCAGAGACTTCGAATCATCAGAGCAGAGGAAATGACCCGCTCATAAGGGTGAGACGAGCAAACAATGAGGGGCAGGGCGCAGACCCCTGCTGTCTCCCCGAACTGCCCCCCTTGCGGCCCGCTTAGCCCCCGTCATGGCCTGTGCTGGCCCACCTCTGAAGCCCCTTCCTCCTAACGCACTCAGATGCTCTGATCCTTTGTGAACCCGCCCTGGGCCTCACCCCCCCTTCCCTGCTGGCCAAAGCCTCTTCTCCTGCTTCTGAGTTCTGATTCCTTCCCCAGGACCCAGGCGGCGGTTGGGACAACAGAAACTCCCTAATTCTCCCTCCTCCTCTCTGAGATCTTGACAGTCACCTTTGTATGTTTCTATGATTTTAACTACTGTAGATACTTCATGTGAGTGGCTATGATATGTCCTTTTATGAGTGGCTTATTTCACTTAGCATAATGTCTTAGAGGTTTATCCATGTTGTAACATGAGACATGGTTTCCTTTTATTTCAAGGAAGGAAATATTGCATTGTATTTATAGACCCCATTATCTGTTCATCTGTTGATGGACATTTGGGTTTCTTTACATCTTGGGTATTTTGGATAATGTTACGATGAATGTGGGTGTGCAAATATCTGTTTGAGATCCTGCTTTGAATTCTTTTGGATACAAACCCAGAAGTGGGATCACATGGTAGTTATATTTTTAATTTTTTGAGGAACCTTCATATTGTTTTCCATAACGATTGTCCCATTTTACACTCTCACCAACAATGAGAAAGATAGCCACCATCAAGAACTTGGTATATATCCATCTTATAAAAATGTTTATGCTTTCAGCACAGCTGTAGATAATCAAAATTATGTATAATAATAATATTTTTGGTTATATATGTGTCATGTAAATCATATTGCCTTTGGCTTCTTCTTTCAACATTCTTTAAGAAAAATTGATATATTGGATGTTCTTTAATTATTTATAATTTTGCATTGTATGCATACATTAAAAATAATTTATCAGTTCCCTTGTTGGTAAACTTTTATAAATTATAATGTGACAGGGTAATCAGTTCCAGAGGAAATGTTTTTTCTTTCAAAACTTTGAATATTTATTCCATCGAATATGGCTTTTGTTACTGTTTTTTGAAATTATGCCATCAGTACACCGTTTCATGGTGGGTGATCAGTTTCCTTGCTAATTGTTTTTTTTAAGATTGTCTTTTGTCTTTTGTGTTCTCCAGTTTCTTGATGTGTGATTAGTTTCAGGTTAAAAAAAATTTATCCTCCATGTGATCTATTTTGCTTCATTAACGAATAATACACATTCTTCATCTCATCCAGAACATAATATTATCTTTTTCAAATGATACTTCTACTCATTCTCTCCTGTCTCTACTTCTAGAACCCTGGATATATGTATATTAGACCATCTTATATATATTCTCTATGTCTTCAACAGCTTGGACGACTATAACAAAATGCCATAGACCTGGTGGCTTGAAAAACAGATGGTAATTTCTTAACAGTTCTGAAGGTTGGAAGGCCAAGATCAAGGTGCCATATTCAGTTCCTGGTGAGAGCTCTCTTCCTACTTTTCAGATAGTTGTCTTCTTACTGTGTCCTCACACGGCAGAGAGAAAGAGGGATCTCTCTTGTGTCTTTTCTTCTAATGGGCACTAAACCCATTATGAAAGCTCCATTCCCATGACCTAATTACCTCCCAAAGGCCCTATCCCCAAATACATTGAAGGTTAGGGCTTCAACATAAGAATTGGTGGGGGGGATATACGTCCATAGCATTCTGCCCCTGGTACCCAAAATTCGTTTCCTTATTGTATGCAAAATACATTAATTCTATCCCAACAGCCTCAAAAGCCTTAACTCATTCCAACATCAACTGTAAAATTTAAAGTCCGAAGTCTGAGCTAAACACCATCTAAATCACATATGGGGGAGACTGGAGGCAAAATTCCTCTGTAGTTGTAAATCTGTGACCCAGACAAGTTAAGTGTTTCCAAATACGATGGTGGGACAGGTATATAATAGACATCTCTACACGAAAAGGAAGAAATGGGAAAGAAGGAAGGGGTGACAGTTTCCGAGCAAGTCCAAAGCCTAGCAAGGCCAACCCCATTAGATCTTAAGGTACGAGAATAATCCTCTTTGGTTTGAGGCTTTGCCCTCCAGGCCCGCTGGGGTGGCAACATCAGCCCCACAGCTCAGTGGGGCAGCCCCACGCCTTCAGCTTGGTGGGGTGCCACCCACACTGCAGCTCTCTGTAGGGCCTCCACCTACTCCATGACTCTCTGTGAGGGGGACAATCTCACACTTTGAAACTGAGGCCCCCTGGACCTGTGGTGGGATTGACAGACCCGATGACCTCGGAATCACCTTTGGGGTCCTTCTTCCCTTTTCTTCAAGAGGAGTACACATGCACAGCAGAATTGCTCTAGTCTCCCATTCTGTAGAATCCATGAATTCTGACAGCCTTCCCTCATTCTGCCTGGCTTTCTCTGTCCCCTTTAGTTCAAACTGGCAGTGTCCCTGCTGGTTTAATCCTTCTCTATTCCTGGCCTCTGCTGAGATGACTAATTAAATTAAGAGCACAACTGCTACACTCTTCGAGTTTTCTTCAGAACAAGCTTTCTCACTTTCAGATATGGATAGGCTGAGAAGTTTCCAAATCTCTAAGTTCTGATTTCTTTTTGCTTAACAATTTGGTCTTCAACTTCTCTCTCTCCTGATGTGTTTTACTGTGTGCGGTGATGAGGAACCAAGCTACTTCTTCCAAACTTTGTTCACAGATCTCCTCAGATGAATATTCAGTTTCATCACTCACAAGGTCTACCTTCCAAAAAACACTAGAACACAGTTCAGTCGAGTTCTTTGCCACTTTATAATACGAATTGCCTCGCCTCCAATTTCTAATAACGTGTTCCTCATTTCGGTTTGAGACCTCACCAGAATAGCCTTTAACGTCCATATTTTTATCTGTTCATGATTATTTCTGTATTCTCTACAAAGATGGAGATTTTCTCTGCAGTGTGCCTCTTTTCTTTCTGAGCCATCGCCAGAATCGCTTTTAATAGGTAAGGGCTGAAAGGCCTTTATGGTGATCTCAGCTTTTATTTAGAATGCACTTCAAATCTCTTTCAGCCTTTACCTACTATCCAATTCCAAGGCCACTTCCACATATTTAGGCATTTGCTACTTCTTGGTACCAAAATATGTCTTAGCTCAAGAGACTATAACAAACTACCACAGACTGGGTGGCTTAAACAAGAGACGTTTATTTATCACAGTTCTGGAGGCTGCAAAGTCCACAGTCAAGCCACCAGCAGACTCTAGGTCCATAAATTTCTCATTCATAATTTCTGACCGTTTCTTTTCTGTGCTACATTTTAGCTAATTTTTCACATCTATCATCCATGTCATCCACTTCCTCTTTATCAGTATCTGATCTAACTTTTCCCCATTCACTTTGATACACAGATGTGTGATGTTTGTATATTGAATTTCATCATATACTATAAAATATTCAATTTCAGTGGTCAAGGTTTACTAACATAAATCATTTTTACTGTTGGAGACAGAACATTCTTAATACAAGTATATGATAGTGAATACAAGCCCAACTAGTACAGTTTGGTGCCACTCCTTGATTTGGGTTAAGGCGCCAGCACTTCTGTCACCTTTGCTTTTGCACCATCAGTACCTATGTCAACACAATTGTTCCAGAGTAAATCTTGAGATTAAAAAAGTTTCACCAACAGTTTGAACATTACAGCATCATGTTGTTTGTGATCAAGCATGAAGATCGTACTAGTGCTAGTACTAGAAAAATTCAAGGAAAACAGCAAACCCAGTCATTTTTTGTTTCCTTTCCCATTTGAAAAGCTGCAAGCAACATTTTTTTGCCCTTTAAAGGGCTCATATGTCTCTGTTTAAAATATTCCATTCCTCTCTCTCTTTTTAAAAATTCATTAATTTATTTATTTGTTTTTAGGTGCGTTGGGTCTTCGTTGCTGTGCGCAGGCTTTCTCTAGTTGCAGTGAGCAGGCTTCTCATTGCTGTGGCTTCTCTTGCTGTGGAGCACGGGCTCTAGGCATGCGGGCAGCTGTAGTCGCGGCACACTGGCTCAATAGTCGTAGTTCGTGGGCTCTAGAGCACAGGCTCAGTAATTGTGGAGCACGGGCTTAGTTGCTCGGCGGCATGTGGGATCTTCCCAGACGAGGGATCAAACCCATGTCCCCTGCATTGGCAGGAGGATTCCCAACCACTGCGCCACCAGGGAAGTCCCAATTCCTCTCTCTTTAAACGTAAAGTGATTGGACTTAAAACGGTGCTTAAAGTTTACTGGTACTATAATCCTTGTTCAAAATTGCTCTGTGACATAAGCCACAATGCAGTGAATTGTTGACACCTCCAAATCCCAGGGAGGTCCCTGATGTACTTGATGGCCTGTGTGCTCTCTGTGCTCCTGGTGATGTGTGGGGGCTTTCAGGTGAGTACAGTGGGTAGACTCATGGACTCTTAGTCTTGGCTGGGGGAGACAGCACTGTCGGGTTTATTTTTCCACATTTGCCTCCTTCTGTGTTGCCTTTCTCCCAGTTGCATTTAGCCTGATTAGAGGGAAGGAGGAGATGTCGGTAGCTGGGCAGGTGGCTCTCCAGGAACAAATGTCAGGGACGGTTGTGTGGGCACGATCCCTAGGCCCTGTCCTGGCAATCTTGCTGTGCACTGAGCAGTCCAGATGAATCGGGTCCTCGACCAGAAGTCCATGGAACTTTTGGCAATCTGCGCAAAATTTGAGATCTGAGGATGGGCTCAGAAATTTCAGCAAGGATTTGGCGGTATCTTACCCTCGGGCTGTTTAAGAGCTCCTGGTTTTGAATGACATGAGGCACCAGAGAGCCTTTGATCACATTCTATACAGCTGTCCTGTGTCTGGCCCTCCAGCAGCAAACCTCCTCTGCTGTGACCTCAGGGCAGGCCCCATCCCTCCCCCCACCCAACCCCGAGGCTCCTGCCCTGTGAAACATGAGGGTGTAACGTAGGCTGATTGTCAGTGCTTAGCTCCTGGCTTGCCTGACTCAGAGTATGGAGCATCTGTTCACCTTGTGCTGGTACCCTTCCCAGAATCAATGGGCTCACAGCCCGGACATTTATGCTGAGTCTGGGGGCAGCTGTGCCCTGAGAAGCCATGTCTTGTCACTTGGCCCAGGGAGCACCTCCTCAACGGACCACACTTTTCATATGGGCCTCCTGCTCTCATGCCCTCTTGTTTGGTTCTGAGGCAGGTGGTTGTGATGGTCAGTACTGTGGGGTCTTGTGACCTCAGAGCAGACACTGGAGGCTGACTGACCCCACAGAGGTGGACAAGGATGTGGCCTCAGGCGATGGGTCCCTTCTTGGGTTTCTGCCTCTCCTCCCTGACACCTGACCCTTACTCTCAAAAGCTCACCTTTCTGTTGTAGTTGCCTCACCAGGGGGCAGTGACGGGCTTTGCCCTGCTGACCTATACCCTCGGGGTAGGTGGCCACAGCCTGGCTTGTCACACACTGGCGAAATCCTACACTGGGGAAGTCAGGATTGTGCCTTGCTGGGCTTGGAACCCAGGTAGAAAGGTAGATGGTGTGGGTCTGAGGGACTGATGCCCCAGCCCCAGGACAGATGACTTCTCCTGGGAGAGGTTGCCCATGGCCCCCTTCGGCCCCTCACCCCTGCAGAGGTGCTGACAGACGACCCCTGCAGGCCACAGCCTCTGTGCATAGGATCGGCCCAGTATCACATGAGAAGCCGGGCCCAGGAGCCTCGCTCTCTCTGAGAGCAGCTGGTCATCCCACGCTGAGGGACGTCTTCTCGGACAGAGGGCACATAGCTGACCTGCAAATGACATATGGACTCTTCCCTGGGCTTTACCCCTGAATTTACCTCCGTTCTTGTCTCCTGTCTCACGGCCCCTGCCTCTTCCCCCAGACACCGGAGATCTCCAGGCTTGGGTGGAGTATGGCATGTTGTCAAGCTCAGTGGTGTCCACCTCACCAGCCCACTGGAATCAAGCCCCAGGAAGCCTCTGAGAGAGCAAGACCAAGGACTTTAAGAAGACTAGGGTTAATGTTAAGGAGCATAGATTGTAAGATGAGGAATTTCACTAGTGTTTTTCAATCCGTAAGAAGAATGAAATAGAAATTGCAGAATTGAAACTTGCACTGACATCAAGAAGTAATAGTTTACAGGCCTCAAGAAATAATAGTTTAACAAGTGACACATTCACAGAATCAGAGAAAGGACCACCATCCACAGGGTGTGCAAAGGAGGTGCCTAATCCCAGGAGCAGCAGCGAGGCAGGTGCTGGACTACCTTTTGTATGTAATATTCATCAAAGGGAACCTTGGCCAGTGATACCAGGGAAAGGCTATCACGGTGAAGGTGCAGTCATCTCCAACACCCTCACTTGAAATCAAAGTATTGGCTGAAGAAACAGACTTGACAGAGACTTTGGCCACCTGGCCTGGGTTCTCCCTACAAAATGTCATGTTTCTCCAAGAACAGGGCACAATTTTCTGAAAGGAAAATTGAAAGGAGTCACAATTTTCCAAATCCCAGACTGCATATCTTAATGGTACAGCTATTACAAATTTGCACCTTTGTTTGAAGGGAATTGTTAAGTGGTGGGTAGGGAGTGATGTGTTCCAGGGAGGATTTGGGCCCTCTGGCTTGCAGGTGACCCTCTTATCAGACAGGGCAATTCTGCCAATAATTCATCACTGCCTTCATTCCTCAGGTGGTAGGGATACAAAGGGATTAAAAGGGGTTCGGGCAGAGGACAGCCCTCACTGACAGCACAGAGCCATCACCTACTGTCTCCTCAACTCTGCCCATATAGCCACCGAGGGTGCCATCTTCTTTCTTTCACAGCAGCTGTTGATAGCACACCGTCATCCAAGGGGTTCTTGAGCACCAACTTTGCACTACTCAGCAGCATAATGGAGAAATCAAGGAGGGTCCGTGGAAATACCTAAGGGTCTTGTTCTAGGGCAAACGAGCTTATTTTGCACTATGTGCTTCTTAGTTAATTGGGGTTCGAATGTCCTTCCTTTTATGAAACGATGTTGATAATGTTTGAAAAATGAAAGGCTGGCAACCCCACGAGAAACTATGCTTTTATCTGAGTGGGGTTGGGGAGCAAGAGGGAGTCATGAAAATTATGGTTGTTGAAGTAGTGAGAGGGCAGGGCTAACTTGTTCAAGACTGCCTCCCGGCAGGGGGAAGGCCGGCCTTCCTCAAGACTTCATGGACACATAAAGCACCAGAGCCCAAAGTTTGGGTCCCTCTCCTGGACCCTGGATCCCTACTGGATCCCTGTGTGCTGGCCCAGAAAAGAGTGTGCAGTGGGGACCCACAAACTCCCCACTATTCCTGTGTCTGTGACCTTCCCCTGATAAACAGGGCTCCAGCAGCCAGGGTTACATATTTTTTGGGAATTCACTTATGGTTACAAGTGCAAAAGACTGAGAACTACTATGTAAAATTAATATTTCAAAACTTCACTTCAGTGGCATTTGAAGGACCTCTGTAAAGTAACTAAACAAACATAATTGCATTTTATTCCACTGTGTCCAAAGTCTAAGCTTTAAATTGTACAAAAATGAGCGTGAGAAGTGGACACAGCCTGCAGTCATAGGAAGAACAAAGATGTTCAAGTTCTCTCAAGAGAGATCAAGGGTTGAATTCCTGTTCTTACTACTTTCTATCTATGTCATCTCTGAAAAGCTAATTAACCCTACTAGGCTTCAGTTTATCTTTAAAAAGCAATTAAACCAGGATAATACTGAGCACTAAGTTGGTTTCAGTTAATGGGGAAACTGGCTAAGCTGGAGATGAAATTTGGTCCATCAGTTGTGTGGATGAGATTGGGATCCCTTGGTTAGAGGTCTGAGAACATCCAGGAGGAGCAGAGAATCACCTAACTCCAGCAATATGGTGTATGAAGGCGAGGACCCCAGGGCCCAGCCAGCCTGAGGTTGCTGTGGTTGGGAGAAAAATAGGAGCTTAGGACCACTGGAGTGGCTACTACTCCAGCTGAACTGCCTGAGCACCCCTGATCCTGTGGAGAGTCACTGACAGCCAGGGGCCTGATCAACCTTGCCTGAGACCCCATAGCCGAGTTTGCCACCAAGGGAGGGAATATTTATCTTCCCCCGTCCAGAGACTGCTGGGCTTTTAAGTGCTGATGCTGGTGGACACAGAGCTAGGTGTGGTGGTACCTCAGTGGTAGAGCTCCAGCCAGAGGGCTGGCCAGAGGCAGGGAGTGAGGCAATACCTAGACAAGTGTGGATGCTGGGAAGACACTTTCTTGAGGTCTCCCAAGATCATCTTGGGAAGGGAGTTCCTGTGCAGGGTCTTGGCTCCAGCCATTGGCATCCCAGTGTTCATGTGCTTGTGAGTCCATTTGTGCTCACCTGCCAGTGAGGGTTCAGGATATTTGGGCAATGCCAGGTTTGGAAAGAACTTGCACTGAACCCTTTGAATGGCACCTAGTCCATATTGGATATGTGCTAAATGGGAAATTTACCACATTATCATGGGTTCTGCAGGCTGGGGTGGGTGCATTGCGAGGCCTCCTGGGATCCCGTTGGCTGCACAAGGACTCTGTGTCGGGCCCATTGGTAGCAAGGATGACTAGAGCTTTGCTTGAAGGCTTATTGCCAGGCCACTAAGTATTGAGTCAGTGAAGCAGAAAGGAGACACCAGGCTCCAACTGCTGGAGGTGTGTGGACATCTTGGGCCACGCTAGCCTGGGCCCCTACACAGAAGACAGCAGTGACATGTGGGTTTGGGGGCTAGGTGGGCAGTGCATTGGGCCCCTTCAGACTGTGGAGAGCGGGAGCATGGGGATGGGTGAGGAGGGTGCTGGAAGTCGACTCTAAGAGTAGGGGTCTGAGGGCTGCCAGCTTGGACCTCAGCTCACAGCCTGGCATCGGGCCTCCTCTCTCTGTTTCCCACTCACTCTGCTAGACCCGCCACATTCAAAAGCCCTCTATGCTGCAGGCTCGAAACCCCTTCCTCATGGCCTGGGTCACGTACTCCAGTCCAAGTCAATTGTCCTGCACTCTGGGAACTTCCCTCTACCTCCGTGGGGAGTTGGCCCTTGTTCCTCCAAATCCCACGAGGGACGGTTCTTTACTCTGGGAAAGATCCTTACTCCCCTGTATATAGACCCCTGGGAAAATGTCTTACTTCCTATTAAAGGCTGAATTGTACCCCCCAAAATTCGTATGTTGAAGTCCTAACCCCAGTACATCAGAATGTGACAATTTTTTTATTTGGTTGCACCATGCGGCATATGGGATCTTAGTTCCCCAACCAAGGATGGAACCCATGCCCAATGCAATAGAAACGTGGAGTCTTAAACCCTGGATCTCCATTGAAGTCCCCAGAATGTGACTTTATTTGGAGTAGATCTTTTAAAGAGATAATGGAGTTAACATGACGTCGTTAGGGTGAGCCCTAATCCAGTATGACTGGTGCCCTTATAGGAAGGGAAAATTTGGACACAGAAACACACAGAGGGAAAACAATGTGAGGACACAGGGAGAAGATGGCCATCTATCCGCCAAGGAGAGAGACCTTAGACTTCTGGGCTCCAGAACTGTGAGCTGATAAATTCCTGTTGCTTAAGCCACATTGCCTGTGGTATTTTTTATGGCAGCTGGAGCTGACATATCCTTTCTCTGAAGGCCCGTGCACCCCCATGGCAGGAGTGGTGTCTGCAAGTGAAGACACCTTTCTCTCTCCCCAGCTGGACTTCTTCCGTGTCCTCTGACTATCCCTGCCTTCCTCCTGGGGTAGTCTCCCTGCCGGGTCCTGTTTCCTTATTCACGGAGTCAGACAGCAGACCTCAAGGGAAAGGGTGAGTGCTGAGGATCACGGGGGACAATAGGGCCCCAAGACAGGAGCAAGATGACTCTTTCACTAGTTTTTATTTGTTTTTTTCATGCTTGGTTTGTGGGCTGACAGCAGTTGGACAGGAAAGCGAAGAAGGCAGCGGTGAAAAGTGATGGGGCTCGGGGAGGGGAGGGGCAGGAGGTTCCAGCGAGGAGACTGGGCCCTGAGGCAGAGAGCAAGAGCGGAGGGGCTTGACGCATCACTGCAGGGCTTTCCATACGGCACCAAGCATGAACAACAGCAGGGGCCAGCTCTGTGGAGGCACAAAGGCTTTGCCAGGCCCAGGTGAGCCCGCAGCCTGCAGAGTCTGGCATGGAGACAGGGTCTGAGGAGGAGCGGACGTGGGCTCAGGGAGAGGTGTGAGTCTCTGGATCTCGACGATCCGGTCGGTGAAGTAGGTGACGTTGGTGAAGATACTGGGGTAGACGGGATGAAGGCAGTCAAAGCCCCAGCTGGACAGCCCCATCAGAACCCAGGCACTGGCGAAGTCACAGACGAGGGGCCCCCCGGAATCGCCCTTGGAAAGAGATGGGAGTTCATGTGGGTGACTGAGCCGGGTCTGAGAAGACCAGGTAGCAGGGTGGGGCTTATGAGTCTCTGCCATCCAGGCTCACTCAGGTGCACCTCTGTAAAAGCCCCAACACGAGCGTCCCACTGCAGAGCAGCCCTATTAAGCCATGCAGGAAGGCAGTGGAATCATGCTTTAGGAAGTTCCTGATTGACCCTCAGGACAATCATGGATCTAAACCTACCAACATATGGACCCCTGTGCCCAGCGAGGTCCTGATGGTCCAGGAGAGGGCAATATCCAAGGCCAAGAAGGGACAACTGCACCATAGGGCCCAAGAGAGCTGCTCTGTGAGTAAAGCCTGGCCAGCTAAAGCTGCGTCTGTCCCCAGTTCTTGCAAAACCCTGAACTGCAGCAGCACATGCCCACGTGGGCCCTCCTCCTTTTTCTTTCATTTAGTTAGGCCTTTAATTTTTCTCTCAACTTTTTGGTTGAGCATCTTCAGGAAATGCCCATACCCTGGCATGGTGGAGGCAGCTTGTTTTGCTCGGGGAGAAGATCGGTGGTCCCCAGAAAGCTGCTGGAGTCCTAAAATGCTGTCAGGGCAGGACAATCTGGTTGGAAATCCCCAACTCATCAGCCAAAGCGAAGGTCCCATCCTTGGGGGTGGGGGTGGAGGAGCAGGGGCCATAGCCATGCTTGGTGTCCCTCCACTCACCTGTCCAACATGCACACCAAGCATCCAGGGCAGCCTCCGCCTTTGGGCACAGCGGTGAAATGACAAGCCTCCTCTTTGGTGGTGCTTTTGTAAATAAGCCAAATAGCCTGCCCTTGTCAGCTGTGACATGTGGAAACAAGCCATGGAAGGGACAGGAAGGGAAATACACTTCATAGGGTGGAGGCACAAAGCTTTTCTGTGCTGAGACTACAGGCAAGAAACAGCCTAACTTTCTGATGCAGAAGAGGGAGCAGGAAGTGCAGACGAGGAGAGGCGGGTGGAGCCAGGTGGGGACAGGAAGAGCAGTGATGTGTGTGGAGCCAGGGGGATAGATGGGACATGGGGTCATAGGGCCTTACGGTGGGGGGTTAGATTAGACCCCCATGGAGAGCTGTCCAGGTTATGTCTAGAACCTGGATCACTCTGGTGCTGTGTGGAGAATGAACCAGTTGGGAGGTAGCTACAGGAGAGAAGGTGAGAGATGACTGATGGGGAGGGCCAGGGCGGTAAGAAACAGTCAGATTTGGGGCACTATGTTGAAGGAGGCAACAGGACCTTTCCAATCTGAGCCTTTCTCGCCAACCAGGGAGGAACTGCAGAGGGGAAGAAGCAGGCTGAGCACGGAGCCCTGGGGTCTCCGGCATTTAGAGGTGGGAGGGGAGGGGACCAGGTGTAGAGCAGAGTAGTTGGCTAGTCTTGGTGCCCAGGAAATGGGAGTGAGAGTTTCTGAAGTGCTGAGTGAGAGGAGGACTCAGGTCCACCGGTGGCTCTGGCGAGACAGGCTCCTGGGGATGTGGACCATGTGGCTCTGGTCGAACACTGGCGACACTCCTGGGTAGAGTGGGTTAGATTCAGTGCTGCTGTGGGTCTTTTGGGGAAGGAAGGCAGACTAATTGGGCACTAGCAGGAGGGAGATGGCTGTTGCACGTTTACACGTGAGCCAGGAAAGGGGGAGACAGAAGACATGGAGCAGGAAAGCCTTTGGGCACCCAGAGCTCTAGGATAGACTGGCTGGGATGGGACATGAAGCTCAGGAGAGATGGAAGATACTGGGGTGGGGGAAAGTAGGGCTGGCAAGATGAATGGGCTCTAGTCTGATTGATTGCTTTGGCATTCTCTGTGAAATAAGAAGATCTCCAGCTGAGAGGGAGGGGTGGAGGAAGCGGCGGCTTGAAGGAGAGAGAAGGGTACATGCTGTAGCTGGCCAAAAATAACCCTCAAAGATGCCCATCCTCATCACTGGACCCTTCGGCTATGTTACCTTACGTGGCAAAAGGGACTCTGCAGCTGTGACGGAGTTGAGCATCTTGAAATAGGAAGACTATCCTGGATTATCTGGGTGGACCCAATGTAATCACAAAGGTCCTCATGCGGAAAGAGGGAGGCAGGAGGTCAGAGTCAGAGGAGGAGATGTGATGACAGAAGCAGAGGTAGGAGCGATGTGCTTTGGAGACAGAGGAAGGGGCCATGAGCCAAGGAATGCTGGCGGCCTGGAAAAAGCTAGCAAAAGCAAGAAAACATTCTCCCCTAGAGTCTCCAGAAGGAACCAGCCTGGCCAACACCTTGACGTTATACTTTTGACCTCCAGAAATGTAAGAGAATAAAGTTCTGTTTTTTTAGCCACCCACTTTGAGGTGATTTGTCACCGCAGACCCAAGAAAGTCATACACGGGGTCTTCTTGGAGATTGGGAATGTGCCATCATCACCTCAGCTCTTCCCCTCTGTGCTCCCTAGCCGGGGTGCCTTTGGCCCTCCCCACAGTGTACCCACCCCAAGCTGTTCAAGGCCAGGGGAAGGCCTGGTCCCTGTCCACTCCAGGCCTCAGGGATTCATGCAGATGAGCCATGTGGTTGTCTACATAATGATGGAATCTGGGCCAGTCCGGGGGAGATGAGAAGGGCTCCAATAGCCTCCTGGCCCCTGGGGAGCTCTCAGAAGGCAGAGGAAGCCCCAACACTAAAGTATCCCATGCAAAGTGAGATGCACTTTGCACTACTGAAGACACACTGCAAACCATGTCTGTGTGTGTGTATGTGAGTGTGTGTGTGTGTGTGTGTGTGTGTTGGGCAGGGCCAGAGCAATGAATTCTACCTTGGGTGAGAGGACAGGTCTAAGACAGGCCCAGAACAGGTACAATCCAGATAGAGGGAGGCAGACCAGGCCAGGAGATTGATAGCCAGCAGTTGTTAAGCACCTACGGAATGCCAGGCACAGTACTGAATTTTGTATAAGGACGTTATTAAGTGGAGGCCGTTGGCAACCCCATTTCATTATCTTAGGTCACTTAGGTCACTTAAGGTCACTAAGGTCACTAAGGGTTATCTTAGGTCACTATCTTAGTAAATGACAGATTGAAGACTGGAACAAGGTCTGTCCTGCCCCATAGTCTGAGCACTGAGTGCTCCTATGGTCTGTCTCTCCACAGACCTATTTCTGGGTGCCCTGTGCAGGGGGAGGGCACTCCAGGGAGAGAAGAGACCCCCGGTTGGAGGATGGGGACCAGAGCAGGCATGTGGCAGAAGATGAATCTAGATGGAACTTCTCAGACAGGCTGTGGCGACTGAAAGGCTAAGGGAGGCAGGAGGGGCCATGTGCTGGGGCTCCTGGGTGTCCAGCTCAATGGTGTCCTCAGCCTGGGGAGAAATGAGAGAGGGTGGGGTCAAGGGGCACTATGGATGTCATCAGGCAAGCAGACAAAGGGCTCCAGCCGTGAACTCCATGGGCATGACCTCTGCAGGCTGGAAGGGGGGTCTACCGTGACAGCCAGATGGGGACTCGGGGGACTGAGCCCTTTATTTCACCTGCAGGTGCAACTGACTCTGTGAGAATGGGGCCAGACCAGACAGCCATCGGTTTTTGACTGGGAACCAAGAAACCTGGGTCTACCTCCTACCAGGTGGGCACGTGGCCAAGTTTCTTCCCTCTGGCTCAGCAGCTCCACTGGACCGCTGTGAAAACAGCTGTCCGTGAGGCCTTCCCAAGGACCAGGCGCATCCCATCCCTCCTGTGTGCATTTCCTGGGATGCCAAAGCATATTACCACAAACTGGGTAACTATAAAAACAACAGAAATTTCTCTTCTTACAGTTCTGGAAGCCAGAAGTCTGAAATCAAGTGTCTCTCTGTCTATCTCTCAGCCCACTCTAAATTCAGAATGGTCTCATCCCGAGATTCTTAGCTCATCACATCTGCAAAGACCTTTTTCCAAATCAGGTCACTTTCTGAGATTCCAAATAGTGACAAATTTAGGGGACACTATCCAACCCACTACACCATCCTTCCAACAGTCCCATGAAGGAGGCCTCGGAATCCTACACTGTGAATGAGGACATGGGCTCGGAAGGTGAAAAGACCTTCAGGGCAGAGCAGTGTCTCTAACTCCAGAACCCTAATACTCTCCCCTCCACTCCACAATGCCATCTATGTAAGAGATCCGCACACGATGCCAGCTTGGGAGGCTGGGCCCTAAGGCGGATATGGTGGAGGTCAGGTAAGGCTTGGAGTCAGAATACGGGGGACCAGGTTGTGCTGTCTTATTTTAGGGTAGCTACTTTCCCTCTCTGGGCCTGTTTGCCCCCCTCTAAAACTGGGCATTACAGAGAGAGGAAAGAAATATTTACAATTCAAATATCCAACAGTGGACTCATACCTGGAATATGTAAGAATACACAAAGAGCCCCTAAAGGAAAAGAAGACAACCCAACAGAAAAGTGAGACGGGGGAAAATTTTGAAGGGAAACTTTAGAGAAGATATCCAATGACAATAAGCATATGAAAGTATATTTAACTTGTCATCAGGGACTTGCAAACCACCATAAGCTATCAAAATGAGAAAAGATGGAAAGTGCTAAGTTTTGGCAAGGATATAAACTCTCACCCAGGACTTCCCTGGGGATCCAGTGGTAAAAAACCTGCCTTCCAATGCAGGGGACACGGGTTCAATCCCTGGTTGAGGAACTAAGATCCCAAATGCCGCGGGGCAACTAAGCCAGCGTGCTGCAACTAATGAGCTCGTGCGCCTCAAGAGAACCCTCATGCCACAACTACAGAGCCCATGCACTCCGGAGCGCCATGCACAACAGCTAGAGAGAGAAAACCCACACACGACAACTAGAGGGAAGCCTGAGAACCACAACCAGAGAGAAACCAGAGCAGACAGCACACCATAACAAAAGATCCCACATGCCTCAGCAAAGATCCCTTGTGGTGCAACTAAGACACAACACAGGGGCCTCCCTGGTGGCGCAGTGGTTGAGAGTCCGCCTGCCGATGCAGGGGATACGGGTTCGTGCCCCGGTCTGGGAGGATCCCATATGCCGCGGAGCGGCTGGGCCCGTGAGCCATGGCTGCTGGGCCTGCGCATCCGGAGCCTGTGCTCCGCAGCGGGAGAGGCCACAACAGTGAGAGGCCCGCATACCACAAAAAAAAAAAAAAAAAGACACAACACACATGTACCAAGATGTTCATTGCAGCTCTATTTACAATAGCCAGGACATGGAAGCAACCTAAGTGTCCATCAACAGATGAATGGATAAAGAAGATGTGGCACATATATACAATGGAATACTATTCAGCCATAAAAAGAAACGAAATTGAGTTATTTGTAGTGAGGTGGATGGACCTAGAGTCTGTCATACAGAGAGAGAGAAAAACAAATACCGTATGCTAACACATTTATAAGGAATCTAAGAAAAAAAAAAAAAGGTCATGAAGAACCTAGGGGCAAGACTGGAATAAAGACACAGACCTACTAGAGAATGGACTTGAGGATATGGGGAGGGGGAAGGGTAAGCTGTGACAAAGTGAGAGAGTGGCATGGACATATATCCACTACCAAACGTAAAATAGATAGCTAGTGGGAAGCAGCCCACATAGCACAGGGAGATCAGCTCAGTGCTTTGTGACCACCTAGAGGGGTGGGATAGGGATGGTGGGAGGGAGGGAGATGCAAGAGGGGAGAGATATGGGGACATATGTATATGTATAACTGATTCACTTTGTTATAAAGCAGAAACTAACACACCATTGTAAAGCAATTATACTCCAATAAAGTTGTAAATAAATAAATAAAGTGAAGAACAAAATGCATTAGGTTATAAAACATATTCTTATTAGATTCTTATATTTATTTCTGTTAGTAGTTTTAAATATAAGCCATTTATTGAAGTCTCATGATATTTCTAGCCATGACCATTTTCCAGGAAGTGTTTCTATAAAATACACGTGATTTTATTCTCATACTAAAAATGTGGATACTGAGGGCTTCCCTGGTGGTGCAGTGGTTAAGAATCCACTTGCCAATGCAGGGGGCACGGGTTCGAGCCCTGATCTGGGAAGATCTCACATGCTGCGGAGCAGCTAAGCCTGCGAGCCACAAGTACTGAAGCCTGCGCCTAGAGCCAGTGCTTTGCAACAAGAGAAGCCGCCGCAGTGAGAAGCCTGTGCGCCGCAAGAAAGAGTAGCTCCCGCTTGCCGCAGCTAGAGAAAGCCCACGATCCCAATGCGACCAAAAATAAAATAAATAAAAATAAATAAATTAAAAATAAATGTGGATACTGAGATTTAGAGAGCTCTGGTGAAGAGCAGAGCTCCAACGCCTTCCTTGTCTCCTCTCCTGAGGGGCTCAGTACCATCTCCTTCCCTAGGTCCACAGAGCCTCAAGTCTACTGAAACTGATCTGGTCCTCTCTCCTCAATGTCAACCTGCCTGTTTTCTTTTCCTTTTATTTTTTTTTACAACTTTATTGGAGTATAATTGCTTCACAATGGTGTATTAGTTTCTGCTTTATAACAAAGTGAATCAGTTATACATCTACATCTGTTCCCATATCCCTTCCCTCTTGTGCCTCCCTCCCTCCCACCCTCCCTATCCCACCCCTCTAGGTGGTCACAAAGCACCGAGCTGATCTCCCTGTGCTATGCAGCTGCTTCCCACTAGCCATCTACCTTACGTTTGGTAGTGTATATATGCCTGTTTTCTTTATTTCTTCTTTGCTCTAATACACTATCCAGATCGTGGCTTGGAGGATTTGCATGCAGGGTTATTTACCATACACAATTAGGAAACCCCTCCGCGTGTGTTCTTCGGTCTCTGGCCATGGCGTTGGCAGTAGTCTGGCCTCACTGTCACTTATCACTGAGCCTCTGTGTGGAGTCCTGGTGGCTGAGGCACTGTCACTCATGACAGCACAGCCTTTCTCCTTCGATACTTTCATAATCTGAAAATTAAATGCACATCTTTCCCTGGTAGATTAGAAATAGAATTTTCTTCTCTACTGTTTGTTTTCAGGCTAGGTTTTAAAGCCTCAAGTCACTGTGTGAACTTTATCTTGTCTCTGCCAGCTGTCTGCATCAGCATCATGGGGTGACTTAGGTTGCCAGACCTTTCTCATGCTATCCACCCATCAAATGGCTTCAACCCAGGGTCCCAGGAGTGTGCTGGTTTCCTGAGGAATAAACTCCTATCTTCCAATAGAACGCTTACTTCCAGCTACTCGCTGGCACATACAGAGTCCTACAGAGTTTGTAAACCTAGCTTTTCTTTTTACTACTTGGAGATGAATCCTGTAATGCCCTCATTCTTCCAGAACGATAGTTCTCCACATGAGAATTAAACAATTGCTTCTTTAAGCCACATTGAGCCACATCTGGCAGGAAATGTTGTACTGAAGATTGGAAGATCTAGCTGGTGGATGGATTTGACATCGCTGAGTCTTTTGTAATAGTCTCTGCTTCATTTTGCTGAGAAATGAAAGTTTGCATTAGGTGGTCTGGAGTTGTGAAACACAAATGTGGACCTATGGAAAAAATTCTCAAAGCTCTTTTTATTTTCCTTAAAGTGACAGTATTGCCTTATGTTTAAATCCATTGAGTAGAATAATATTTATTACTTATTTAAAAGCCGACATATTTTCAGCTTTATAATATCAGGCATGCCTATGGAAAGAAGCCTTTCATCAGAGATGGGAAATAGTGAGTATTTAGAATGACAATTGTCATTTTAGCAGTTTAACTGGGCTTTTTTTTTTTTTTTTTTTGGTTAAAGGGCCAGATAGTAAATATTTAGGCTCTGTGGGCCTGCAACTACTGAACGCTGCCACTGTAGAGTGAAAGCAACCTTGACTGTACTTAATGAATGGGTGTGGCAGTGTTTCAATGAAACATTGTTTAGACAGGAACAAAGCAGATTTGGCCCTCATGCCAGTTTGTTGACCCTTACCCTAGAAAAAACTCTGTGTTTCACATTCTTTTTTTATATCCCCATGACCCTCCTTTTTAAAATCATCTGTCATCTGTACGGTGGTGCAGTGCAATGTTAAGTTGCCAGATTTGTATTTGTTGATTGTAAGTATGTCTCCCAAACTACATATTTATATGAAGTTCAAATTTATCTGGGCATGGTGTATTTTACCTGGCAACCCTGTCCCAGTGACCTTTTCCCCACATATTCCACCTTAATTTGGAGCTTGATGTCCTTCCCTAGATCAAAATCTTCTTTGGAAAATGTCTGAAGTTCTTAAAGATCAGCTGAGGGGGAATTTAGGGCCACACTGCCTTTCCTACAATTGCCTTTGTTGCATGTTAGGAACAATAATGAAGGAAAAGGAACAAAGTTTTTGTCTCAGGCTAAATACACACGCAACTGTACTTGTGCAAGAGAGGTTTGGTGGAGCCATAATTTCCTTTCCATTCCCTGAACATCTGCCCTGGTCACAGGTTACCTATTGTTTCTAGGTAAGTGAATCCTGATGGAGTCAACATGGAGGACGATATTCAGAGAAGAGGGGTCATAAAGGGACACCTATAGATTGTTTTAAATTTTAATGTTTGGTGGCATTATGATATGATACAGAAGAGAACCTACCTAGTACAGAGTAAATGCTTCAGTGCATACATGTTCATTATCATCCCCTAGTCCTTTAACATCCCAATTATTTCAATTCATTCAATATAAAAAATGCAAAGAAAAATTCTGCCCATATACTCTGTACTTGCTTAATAAATAAGCATCATTAAAGTTAAAATTTAGAAGAATAAGACTATACAAGTCACAAGATCAAGGTATTATTTCAGTCATTCTAAATGATGTTAGTATTTGAGTTCAAATTACATTGCACGCTGGCTCTGAAAGGGGCAGAATTGTTTTCCAGAAAACATTGGCAAAGATCTGCTAGACTGTGAGAAGTTGGTTATCATGTACTCTGGGCTGTGAGAGAACACTGTGTCTTTTCCCATAAACACGGAGGGAAGGTGAACGGGCTCTGGGGACTTCTGATGGGGAAGATAATGAAAGGTGCCTTCATACCTCAGCTGTTCAGCACCATTAACTTTCCCTGTAATTGAAACACACAAAAGGGGGTGGTAAGTGAGAGGCATCCCTCTCGTCTATTACCCGGCAGGTACAATTACTTAAGCCTCCAAATAAAGGAGTGACTTTAGATTCCTTTTAGATCATTCTTTACAAAAAAATCAACCAAAGCTTTTTGTTTTTTAACTCTAATGTTATAATCATTTCTTTCTTTTGATTTGTACCTGTGGATTAAACCATACCCAGCTTAATAAGGTGGGCATTTGTTATTTAATTAATGTAACTAATAAAGTCCACCATGTAGAAAAGGTTACAACAAAAAAAAGAGGTCTTAGGAGACCAATTTACGATTCAAAGTGGTTTTAGACTGACAGGCAAAAATAAGATTTCATTTTCCACATGGAAATGAAAAATACAAATGCAAAATTTTAATCTAGTTCAAGCTGAGGAATAACATCATATTGTAATTACAATACAAGGAAAATGAACCTAATCCTATAAATGTGTGTATGGACATGAAGGAAGCTAGTTATCATCCGTTATGTCAATGACATAACAATAGAGCAATGGAAGTGTGTGTGTGTGTGTGTGTGTGTGTGTAGGGAGTTGTTATTAACACTTCTCTATGCGAATTATACATGTACATATAAGAATGTATTTCTGTGATAAGACAAGAACATCTGGAAAAGCATTTTAAAAAGTAGTTATCTTTGCAAAAGAAAAAAAGCAAGTCATCCAGCTCATGTCACATACTCACAGTATCATCCAGTGGCATTTATATCAAAACTTGCTATTATAAGTTGGATTCTATTTGCTTTTGAATCTACTTGAATTATGCAGCCATTATTTGAACTAAGTTACAAAAATGTTAAATGTTTCTATTATCTAAATCAAGATGAAGCAGAAAGAAAGATATTTCAAAGTTTCTGATACAATTTTAAGTGAAAATGGCAAGAAAGTGAAGCTGCCAGATGGCAAATATTTAATTTCTGCTCACTTGTCTTCCATCACAACTACCCTGTGCTAGGCAGAGACTGAGGTCTAAATGGTCCTCAGTCTTCACCCTCCTGGATTCACCCTCTTTGCCACACAGCTTTTCAGCTCCTTTTACTGAAGAGGCAGAATCTGTTCTCCTGACCCTTGATCCCGAGTTAGGTTATGAGATTTACTTTGGTCAGTGGAATGCCAGCTGATGTGACACATGAAGATCAGAACAGACTTGTATTTTTCTGCTTCTTCTCTTAGTTCTGTGCCACCACTGTGAGAGGTGCCTGGGTTTGTTTGCTGCGCAATGATACACAAGTCCAGTCATCTCAGATGGGGCCATTCTCCATCAGCAGACAACAGCCTCCCCAAGGCAGGTGAGCAGGAGACCAGAACACCTGCTGAGCCAAGAGTGTGGTCTTGAGACCCCTGAGCTCAGTAAAGTGGTGTCTGCCACTGAAGTTTCTGGTTGATTCACAGCATTATTATGGCAGTAAATAACGGATATTGTGCTTATGTTTTTTAATTCCCATTTTTCAGTTACATTTCTATTTGGAAGAGTGTGGTAAAGTAGATGTCAATGGATTCAATGTTTTTCTAGAGTTTCTGTATTCCTTTTTAAAAACAGCTTTGAGATATAATTCACCTACTGTACAATTCACCTACTTAAAGTGTCCAGTTCAGTTTTTTTTGGTATATTCACAGAGTTGTGTATTCATCTCCACAATCTATTTTATCAATTTTATTGATAAAAAAATTTTTGGAAATTTTATCAATTTCCAAAACAAGAAATCTTTCTTTTTCTAGCCTACAAGTCTCCCATCTCCCACAGCCCCAAGCAAACACTCATCTATTTTCTGTCTCTATAGGTTTGTCCTTTTTGACATTTCATATCAATGGGCTCATATAATATATGGTTCCTTATGACTGATTAATTTCACTCAGAGTATTTTCAAGATTCCTCTACATTGGAGGACTTCATTCATCAGTACTTCAGCCTAAAAAAATATCACTGGAATTACGGAATAAACTTAATCCTTAAGGGTGTATTTTTTTAATTACCTAGCACTATTAAAAGTTCTCAGTTTTGTTTTCAATTTAAAAAGACTTTTAATGATCATCATTAAAATGCTTATGGTTGAATTTAGATTCAATTCTTTGCAATAAAATCAAATTGGTTATAACACAATAAAGGCCGTATATGAGAAGCCCATAGCTGATGTCATACTCTGTGCTTTTCCTCTAAGATCAGGAATAAGAGAAAGATGCCCACTCTCGCCACTTTTATTCAACATAGTATTAGAAGTCCTAGTCAGAGTAATTAGGCAAAAAAAAGAAAGAAATCAGCAGCATCCAGCTGGAAAGGGAGAAGTAAAATTGTCAATATTTGCAGATGACATGATATTATATATAGAAAACTCTAAAGACTCCACAAAAAAAAAAAAAACTGTTAGAACTTATAAACAACTTTAGTAATGTTGCAGAATACAAAGTCAATATACAAAAATTGGTTGCATTTCTATACGTTAGTAATAAAACAATACCACTTACAATTGCATCAAAAGAATAAAATACCTATGAATAAATTTAACCATGGAAGTGAAAGACCTGTACACTGAAAACTATAAGACACTGATGAAAGTAACTGAAGAAGACACAAATAAATGGAAAGATATTCTGTGGCTCATAGATTAGAAGAATTAATATTGTTAAACTGTCCATACTACCAGAAGCAACCTACAGATTCAATTCAATCCCTATCAAAATTCCAATGGCATTTTACACAGAAACAGAGCAAAAAAAAAATCCTAAAATGTGTAAGGAACCACAAAAGACCCTGAATAACCAAAACAATCTTAAGAGAGAACAAAGCTGGAAGCATCATGCTTCGTGATTTTCAGTTATATTACAAAACTATGGTATGGTATTGGTATAAAAACAGGCACATTGATGAATGGAGCAGAATAGAGAGCTCAGAAATAAACGCACACATATACAGTCACTTAATTTATCACAAAGGAACCAAGAATATACAATGGGGAAAGGACAGTCTCTTCAACAAATGGTGTTGGCAAAACTGGACAGCCACACGCAAAAGAATAAAACTAGACTACTACCTTACACCATAAAAAATTAACACAAAATGGAATAAAGACTTGAACTTAAGACCTGAAATCATAAAACTCCTAGAAGAAAACATACACGGTAAGCTCCTGGACCTTGGTCGTGGCCATGATTTTTTGGATATGACACCAAAAGCAAAGGCAATAAAAGTAAAAATAAACAAGTGAGACTCCATCAAACTAAAAAGCTTTTGTACAGTAAAGGAAACCATCAACAAAATGAAAAGGCAACCAATTGAATGGGAGAAATATTTGCAAATCATGTGTCTGATAATGGGCTAATATCTAATATATGTAAAGATCTCGCACAACTCAATAGCAAACAAACAATCTAATTAAAAATGGGCAAAGGATCTGAATAGACATTTTTCCAAAGAACACATACAGTTGACCAACAGGTATAGGAAAAGATGCTCAACATCGCTAATCATCAGGGAAATGCAAATCGAAACCACAATGAGATATCACTTCACACATGTTTGCATGTTTATCATCAAAAGATAAGAAATAACAAGTGTTGGCAAGGATGTGGAGAGAAGGAGACACTTGTGCACTCTTGGTGGGAATGTAAATTCGTGCAGACCATATGGAAAATAGCATGGAGTTTCCTCAAAAGATCAAAACTGGGACTACCATATGATTCAGCAATTTCACTTCTGTGTATTTATACAAAGAAAATGAAAATGCTAACTCCAAAAGATATATGCACCCCCATGTTTATTACAGAATTATTTACAATAGTTAAGACATGCGAACAACTTTAGTGTTCATTGATGGGTGAATGGATAAAAAAATGTGATACACACACTGGAATACTATTGGGCCATTTTAAAAAAAGGAAATTTGCCATTTGTGACAACATGGAGGGACTTCGAGAGCATTACGCTAAGTGAAATAAGTTAGAGAAAGATAACCTATGATCTCACTTATATGAGTAATCTTAAAAAGAATAAAAAGGAGCTCATAAATACAGAGAACAGATAGTTGGTTGCCAGACTGGGGGGGTGGGGATGGGGGTGGGACGTAGGTGACATAAGTGAAAGGGGTTCAAAAGGTACAAATTTCCAGTTATAAAATAAGTAAGCCACAGGGATGTAATGTATAGCATGGTGAATATAGTTATTAATACTGTATTGCATATTTACAGGTTGCTGCAAGTAAATCTTAAAAGTTCTCATCACAAGAAAAAAGAAAAAAATCAGTGACTGTGTATGGTGATTGATAGTAACCAGACTTACTGTGATGTTCATTTTGCAATACACACAAATGTCAAATCATTGAATTGTACACCTGAAACTAATATAGTGTTCCATGTCAATTATACCTCAATAGAAAAATTCTTATGTCAAGATCAGATGTCGATTTTAATTTTAAATTAGAAAAGGACTTTTAAGGATACACTCAACTCTGCCTCCCTCTTCCTACCCCAAAGAAGTAAAGAAAAATTGTTACCTTTTATGCCTTTCATAAAATTAGAAATTTTGTTTAAAGGGTATAACATATCTCAATTTAAAAAGTTAAAAAAAAAAGAATTTTTTTTCCTGGACACTCATGTAGTTAGTTGACTGTGAATTTATCCTTCTTTGTGATATGATAGAAGGAAGTTCTAGAATCTCCCTTTTCTCTATATGTATGCACCTCAGCTGCTGCCATCAGTGGACATGTGTGCAAGATGATATTGGAGACTGTGGTGCTTGAATTGGGTGGAATGCTGGACAGCTGACTCTGCACTTCATTTTAATGTTAAGCCTCTCTGATTCTACTTGTGCCAGAATGTCAGGAAAAATGTGTTGTTTATGTGCAATCCTGTGAAATGTTTATTAAGCACTTTTGGAAATACCATGCAGTATTGCTTTTATACTTCAGGTTCTTAGTTGTGGTTTGTTCTATCTTAGATACCAGTGTTAGTCCCCCAAAGCCCTACTGGGTTGAAATGGGCTGAATTGGAAAGAAATATTATAAGCAGATAAGGTAGGGGGTCTATGGAGAAAGAAAACCAGGCATGGCTTTCTGGACATAACAGAACACCTATTAATTTGGTCCAAGCCATTTTGTGATCTAAGCCTGGCCAGAGTGCTTGCCCTTGAACAGGTCTCAGTAATTAAGGATCTTAAGGGAAAACAAGAATGCTGACTGTTATCAGGCAAGAGGAGTAGTAATAGTAATAATGTATCGGTTGTAAAGACTTCCAGTTCTGTTTCCATGGTAAAGATTAGCCTGAAGCACTCAACCACCAGGTCAAATGGAACCTAAGGGATGATGGCGTTGACCTTTTCTGATCCTCCGGATTTCAATCAGCTAAAGCCTGGGCTCTGCCTACCTCCCAAGCCCTTTCATGAATATACATGTACCCTTAGCTTAAAACTTCCCCAGTTTTGCTGTTTGGGGAGACACTGCTTTGGGAAAGATCCCTGGTGTTCTACTTACTTGCTGCAAGTAACAAATCCTTCCTTCTCTCACTCTTTGTCTTGGTTGTGTCTTTTGGCTTGACACCCACCAAGAGGTGAACCTAGTTTTTCGGGCAAGAGGCTGACTATTCTCTAACTGAGCTGTATGTAATTAGATGCATAATCCTTTGGTTGTTAAAACCAGGGCCTCCAAGGGCTAGTTATAGGGAACACAGCTCATCAGAGATAACCTGCCAAGACGCTGTGCAGTGTGTGTTTTATATCACACATGTGACATTTCTTCTCGCTGGAGTCTGTCTCTCCATAATTGTTCTTCAGGATTTGTTGCCTGGGGGCTTATGGGAAAAATGACTCCTAATAGAAATACTATTATATCTTATTCACAGTATTCTTTCAGAGGATTTAATGATAAATCTGTTCCCATTACAAGAGTAAAGTTAAATGTATTCCCAGATTTAGATAAAACATGCAGAAATAATTTACAGGGAGAAAACTGCTGAATAAAGAAGAAAAATGAATGGAGTCATGTTTTGATCTATAGAGAGCATTGAGAAAGGACTTCATTCGGGTGGGGTGAGTTGATCCTTCTTCTTCTCAGGGTGGGGAATCCTGAGTACAGAGACTGCTCCCAGGTGAGCAGGAAAACAGAAGACTTTGGTCAGGAAATGCCAAGGGTGTAATTTCACTTAGAATATACTTTCCTAGGCAGCCTGTCTGCATTTACACATATGAGGGTCCACACACTTCTGAACATCGGAAGTTGATTTCTTGTCTTTTATTTGTGACTCGTGCTGATTTCAAGTTCTCTTTTGTGCTTGGTGTGAACTCTGCAGACACATACATACATGCACGTGCGTGATTTGTGGGGTTTGAATCATCACTTATAGAAATGTGCAAGATTATATCCACACATTTTCTTCATCTTTCCTTTTTTTGATTTTTTAAAATTTAATTTAATTTTATATTGGAGTATAGCTGATTTACAATATTGTGTTAGTTTCAGTTGTACAGCAAAGTGACTCAGTTATACATATACATATATCCATTCTTTTACAGATTCTTTTCCCATATAGATTATGACAGAATGTCAGTAGGTCCTTGTTGATTATCTATTATCTTTCTTATATAAAAGAGCAAAGGGCTGTGGAAACAGGTCACAGAATGCAGCGGACTGCCCCTGCCCTGCAGGGATTTAGCTTGGAGGCCTTGGTGGTCCCGTTAGGCATCCTTTCTCCTCTGAGCCCGGAGCTCTAGCATCAGCCTACCTGATCCAGTGCCCTGTGGATGAGCATGGTGTTAAGTACTTGACATTCATTTTCTCCTGTAACCCTTGGATCAGTTCTCTGCTGGTAAGACTTCTATTATCTTATGAAACAGACAACGAAACTGAGGATCACAGATGCTGAGCAGCTGCCAGGGGTCTCACTGGTGGGTACCAACTCCCAGGGCAGCTCTGGGGCTGGTACGTGGAATGCTCAGTAGTTTCCAGCCCTTTGTGGGGGTTTCACACTTGTAATTTCATAATGGCTCTATGACTGGCTATCATCACCATTCTACAAACAAGAAAAGTGAAGCACAAAGCCACCAAGTCTCCAGCGAAAGAAGGCAGCTGGAAAGGGGTAAAACCAGGAGTCGCATCAGCTGTCTGCTAGCAAGTCCCTGCTTTGGGCCCTGCTTTGCATGGTTTCTTCAAGCCTCCTCACCTGGGGCTGCCCTTGTCTTGGAAGATCATGTAATAGCCCCAGTGCTGTCCAGTGGTCAATGCTGTGCACTGCACAAGGACATCTGCCTGCAAATCTCAGTTCCTTGTGTGCTGTTTCATCTCTGACTTGTGAAAATCCATCCTGAATGTCTGCTCAAGTAATTTACCAGCATTGTCCTTTTTGGTTTTAATTGACATCAATTACTGAGGCGCCTTCTAACCCATTTTAAATAGATTTCCTATGAACAACTGAATAGAGTTTTCACAGGTGACAACTTTTCTGTTTCAGAAACCTGAGGGCCGGTGAGAAGGGGTTTCAGAGCTCAGCTGACCTGGCTTCCAAGTCTGGCTTGCTTTGTGACACATCCATTAAACTCTCTGAGGTTAGTCTGTCTATCCATTAAATGGGCATAGTAACATTTACATCAAAGGAATGCTGTGACCATTTATTTAGTTTACACACACACAGACTGTCTGTTGTATAGGCTTTAAAAAATATTAGACACTTAATGTAAATCATTAATTTATTTTTGCTTTAAAAATGAGAAATAAAATATTCAGGTTCTGGGACATGTATTAGGCACTGGGAAAATGTCTGACTAATAAATGAAGGTAACTCTACCGCTTGTGGCTTTTTTCAAGGTTCTAAATGCACCCTCCGAGCAAGCTTTGCTCAGTGTTTCCCAGGACTGCTGATTGATGGGGTGGGTGGGAAGAGTTCCTGATTCCCAGGGGCCCTGAGTAGGAGTGGAGAAAGCTGGAAAATTAGGATCAGAATCTACATATTTGGGTCAAATTCTACTGGTAAATTCTGTGGCCTTGCCAAGCTATTTACATTTTCGATTCCTGTTTTTGTTTTTTACCCAGGTTGCAGAATAGAAATAATAAAAACACCTTTTCTGCTTTGTTCTCAGGCATATAATGCCCTGCTCAAGGTTAAAGTTACTTTCATATTCTGATCACTTTGGATGGTGCAAGAATGCCTGGACCCTGTTCCTAAGTCTCAGCACATTTGTCATGAGTCTGGTCACAGTTTTAGGAGAGTATTGATCCTAGTGATGCCATGCTCATACCTCCTTCATTTACATCTGTTGGCAGCCTCTTTAGGAAGTAGAGGAGGCCACGTGACTTACCTCAAGGTCATGGATCTTGGAATCCTTCCTCCATGGGCCATGAGGCCTCTATCTGTATACTCTGAAACAATTTATCTATCTATTTATCTATCTATCTATCCATTTATTTATCTATCTATCCATTTATTTATTTATTGAAGATGCCTTTTATATTCCATCATTTTTCAATATGAATGTTTGGGTGATTGTATTAAAGAATTTGAATGGAAAGGACTACACATACAGTATGTAGAAGTTGATTCAAAACTCTTCATTCTTCAATTAAATGTATTCAATTTACCTGCTTAACATAAGGTCACTTCCATGATGATATTTGGAGCAAGATTCCTTCTCCCAGGATGCCAGTTTTTAGTTTTATATATCTGCTGACCACAGTTCTCAAATCTCCAAGTAGGAATATACATAATAAAATTCTGACATTATAGTAGAAGTCGGGTCGGTGTTTTAATTAATTATTTTTTAATTTTAATTTTTTCCAGCTTTATTGAGATGTATTTTGACACATAACACTGTATATATAACCGTATATATTTCGAAATGATTACCATAATAAGGTTCTTTAGATTTTTATTTTATTTTATTAAATGAGTTGAGAAAACAAAAGCAGTCTTTTTTACAACAGTTCTCAGTACATGTAAATATTTTCTTCAAACCGGATTAGTTACTTGTCCTAACTTCTTTTCAACCAAAAAAAAATATACATTTTTCCTAGCATCAGTGTTAATGTTCCAGCATCGTCAGCGTGGTGAAGCTCGGTCTCAGACTGAAGTCCACTGAACCGCTCAGCTGTTCAGAGTGGGAAACCTGCAGGTGAAGGAGCTAGAACCGAGGATTCGGATTCGGAGCGAGCGCAGGTTGAAGACCTTCACCGACTTGACTCGCACTTCCTCCCGCCACCGCCAGGAGCGCCCGGGACGCGTGGAGCTCGCAGCGCGGCGGGAACGGGTGGGGGTGGGGGTGTGGCTGCAGGCTGGGGCTCCCGCCCCGCCGGCTGCGCGGGTTCGCCGAGCCGGGAGGAGGGAGCGCTGGCTACCCCGAGCGGGAGGGAGCTTGCAGACCCCGGCTCAGAGCAGCTGTCTGGACACCGTGGGTTTTGGGGTGGGGAGCACCGGCGACTGTGAACATGGACCCCGCCACGGGAGCCTGTCTCAGGATGCTCTTTCTTTTGTCTGCCCAGCCCTGGAGTACATTAGCAGCAGGGAATACTTGTGAGTACAGCAAATCTTTTAAAACTTATACTGACAACCTAGAATTCGTGTTTTTTTAAAAAAAATTTTGTCGGTGTGCTGTTGTTTTGAATATTTATTGAGAAAGCTCAAGTTCTAGTAAAACCTAAAATTAGCATGAGAATATTGAGGCGGAGAGAGACCAGAGCGAGAATAGCAGGAGGTGAGGAGAGAAGAGCATGCCAATATGTCATTTATTTCTTTTTACTATGAATACATTTTGCAGGATTTATGTCAGAAAGGAAATCGCTGGCCGACCTGGCCGTGTCCTGCATTAGCGTAGATGTTTGCAGTTGGCGCCCTGCGGAATCGGGTACCAAGAACTCGGGCGCTGCATTGGCGGGCAGGCTCCGCAGCAGAGCCCAGGCGGCAAACCTGGAGAGTCCCCAGAATTACGAGAAGGATAGACCCCTCAGAAGTAGAAGGCTTTTGCTTAAAGGAAAAACATAACCTGCCATTCAGGTTCATTTGCAAGTGCACATGCTTGTATATTGTGATGTGCTGTGTTTCTGATTTTGTTGGTTCAGTGAAGATGTATTAACCTCTCAGTTCTGGGCTGGCAATGTGAGTCTGATCTAAAGATGCTAGCCAGATTGATTCAGCGGACCTCAAGGCATTTTAATCTGGAAATCAGAAAAAGTTTTCGAAGTGTTATTCAGATTGAAATCTCCATCATAGGGCTTTTCTTTCCTTGAGGGATTTTAAGAAAGTCCCCTTAGTCCTACATCCACACCCCATCCCCCTCAAGAATTTTTTAAAAATCAGGTTGTAGGGAGTAAGGCAAGCTATTATGCATTTCAAGAAAGTGCAAGTAGGCATGTTAGAAACCGACCTTGCTGCTGGGTATCCAGTTTTATCTGGGGGTGAGGTGGGCTGGGGAACTCTGTCCTTACCAGGAAGTTTGTGCTAAAGTGAAAAGCATTTTGTACAAATAGTTACCCTTCCAGCATTCATCCATATATGCCCCGAGGCTGTGATAAGTTTGTGTTGTCATCATGTAGTATCAGCTCATTTAATGCCATGTTATATGAGCCACTCCTGAAAATGAGCCTTAGTCTCCTTTAAGAAAATACTGTCGCGTGTTTCAGACAGAATTTTAATTTAGCTGTGGGCACAATTTCCATGAATTAATTAAAATGGGGGCATTTACATGAAATCCTTAGGTCCTGCAGTAAAGCATTTATCATTTTGCTAAGAAATTAAAAATGACTAGTACTAAATGATTTGCTAGTATAAAAGAATTATAGAATAATTTAACATAGTACACTGAGGTGCAATTAAAAAGTCACCAGAGGTCATTCTTACTTAAAAGAAATATGGCTTCAAAAATCCTTCCCTTAGAAGAAGAGTGCTGTGCTGCCTTTCTTGTCTCCTTAGTTGTGATTACAGGATATTGCAAGATCAGTTATTTTGATATTTCTTTATTTTTTGTTTGTATTTTATTCCCTGAAATCCACAGAGGTATCATGTTCTTCATACTGAGCATCTTTTTTAAGAGTCACATGCTCTGAGGTGCTCCGTGTCTGAATATCCAGGCAGATATCCTTTTCTGAATTGGATATATCTCTAAGCTCAGTTCGTCTGGGTCTCCGGCTGACTCTTCAATTGTCAATGCTAGTTTTCACTTTTCAGCCTCTGTTTTATTTAGATGTGTTTAGTACTCTTACTAAAAGTTAAGTAAGTTAAAAGTACCTATGTAAATTTGCATGGCTAAGAACATTTTAGATACTATTGTTAGAGTCCTTGATCACCACAAAGATGGCTATTATAGTTGTCCAAGTGTCAAGTATATATTTAAATGTCTTTGCAGACTTACAGATTCATAGAGGCTACACAAACTGTGTTTGATAATTGCTTGCTAATCTCATTTGACAGTATCCTTTGTAGCAGTAGAAGTAATGGTGAATGAATCTTATTATAGTCTAGATTAGCTAATTTGACCAATTGGGTTTTTCCTTAACTCTCGAATATTTGGGAGGTGTTTGTATGTGTAGATGTATATACAAGCAAGGTATTTCAAACCCATATTTGAAATTTGTTACTACATAAATCAAGGTAGAGGGTTCTTTTAGTCCTGTCCCATCATTTGAGAAATTCTAAAGAGGACTTTGCCAGCAGGATGGGATTTAGGCTACCAACAAGAAATCACGAACATCAGCATTTGCTCAAGTGTTTTGATCGCTAACCTTTTACTCCTAAGAAGTGTTTTAAGAACTCAAGTAATCTTTTCAGACAAGACTTTAAAACTAACAAAAATGAAATATTCTTGAGCCCTGATAAAATAATGAAAACTGTATGTAAGTTTTTAAAAAGTTAAAGATCTTCTCCCCAAGAGGATACAGTGACATTTTTCCTCTATTTACAACTGGTTCTCAGTAGTAAATTAGTCAGACGGGGGGTCAACCTGGGTGAGGTTCTGGCATAAGACATACTCTCATACAGAACTTGGTTGAAACATTTGACATCTCAGAAATTATCCATGTTTTGACATGAATCTTTATAATTAATGGGAAATTTTAAGTCCGGAGGAGTCTACACAGGGCGAGAGTAATGTTTCTAAATAGCTGAAAACATGGGCTTTTTTTTTTTTTTTCTCTTATTCTCTGTCTTTTTGAAGATAAAACAAGTTGAATGGACAGCATCCTCTAAAATATGGCCTAGGACCTGATATTTAAAAATTGTGCACCTCTACTTGGTCTGCCTTCTAGAACTCTTCGTATTTAGTCAAGATGAAAGTGTTATTCTAATGGGGTTATCCTCTTAAATGGAACGCAAGAGGAAAGTTAGAATATAGATTCCAAGTTAGAGTGCTGTTTTCCAGAAGTTGTTGTGCAGACAGTGGTTGGTTTGCTCACTTCCTACCATGAGCCACAAGTGGAAGAGGGCAATAGCTCTCTGTTTTAGGATTATCCCTGTGAATCTACTATTTGTTTATGAACTTTCAGATCTTTTTTGGGGGGAGGAAGAAGAGATATAATCTGAATAAGAAAATGTCAATATTTTGATTGCATATTTAGTGTTGTAAATCTGTCTCCTGGATCGCATGTCACTTTGAGGAGTAATGTTCACTCTTTCCCGATTAAGGAGCAACACAATTGGAATTTACAGCTGAATTATTTTCCCCATATAAGTGAAGTACAAGCTACAGCTAGTAGCTGCTGTCCCCCCAACACTACTCCCCAGTGAATAGAAAAAGGACTGAAGTCTCTGAAAAGGACTGAAGCCAGTGTTCGACATTTCAGCCGCTGTTGATGGTGATTATTTGATGTAAATGATGACATTTATAGATGCAGGGGTTCAATTTAGTGAGTGTTACACACTCATCCGCACCTTGTTAAATCTCAGTACTTGTAATTTTCTCTAGAAGTCTCCTTTTGTTTCCTTCCCCTGTCAAAGGTGCCCTTCTTGTTGTGAGAATAAAAGATGTATTTCTGGCCCACTGCAGGTGGGGCACACAACTTGAATCACTGTTCTAGGAGTGGTAATCACGATTTGTTTTTATCCAACAATGTCTCTTCCCTGTTACGTCCTGAATATATATGAGAGGTCTCTGCCCTTGGTTGGGAGAGCAGATCAAGCCCATTTTGTTGGCCAACATGAGAGACAAACATGTGATCTTCATGTAATACCTAGTGCTTGATCTAGGCAAATATATTAGCACCTGAATTTGAAGATTTGTATCAGATTTGAATCCTTTCTTCACTGGAGTAATGGCCCCTTATGTGCTAAAGTGTTACTGTATCATCTTTAATGAAAGTTTATTAATATGATCCTCTAATAGATATTATCACACAATATTATTCTTTTAAAATAAAAATAACATACATAGGGCTTCCCTGGTGGCGCAGTGGTTGAGAGTCCGCCTGCCGATGCAGGGGACACGGGTTCGTGCCCCAATCCGGGAGGATCCCACATGCCGCGGAGCGGCTGGGCCCGTGAGCCATGGCCACTGAGCCTGTGCGTCCGGAGCCTGTGCTCTGCAATGGGAGAGGCCACAGCAGGGAGAGGCCCGCGTACCACACACACAAAAAAAAAATAATAATAATAATAACATACATAGTATAATAGTGAGACACTTGTTGTATAAATTATCCTAACCCAATAACATGATTAACCTTAAGAATTTGGTATAAAAATATCTGCATTGCAGAATGGAGGAACTGAACATAATGCTACAACTGCTAAGAAGTATAAAATCGTGAGAATTGATTTAGGTGACTGTCTAATAGTGTTTTTATCATATGTCTCTTCTCAAGGATATTGTTTGTCAGAACTCTTGTCATTTCAATGGGCAGAGATTCTTTGTAATTATTTGCTAAGTGTCATCAACATATTATATTGCTATGTGAGCACAGTCAATCTCAAGTAATGCCATGTGTGCTAAGACAATACAGTCCATAAAGAAGTTTTCACCTTGAGTAATATGGACTAAAATCCTGCTACTGTTTTAATTGGTGCAGGCTTCTTTTTTCCTCAGTAGTGTGCCAGTGGTTTTCTAGAGTGAGTCGAATCCTCCAAGTTAATCAGGATTATCCCTGTGAATCTACTGTTTCTTTATGAATTTTCAGATCTTTGGGGAGGAAGAAGAGATACAATCTGAATAAGAAAATGTCAGTATTTTGGTTGATATTTAGATTGAATTATTTATGTCTGCCTATATCTGAAAGGCATTAGACCATATGTAATATGTTCCTTGGTTTAGGGAGGGAGCCTATCAGAGGATGTGCCCCTGGAGCAGGTGAATGGGGAATCCATTCGTGATTCAGTGAAACATGTTGGGGAGAATGAGCATAGAATATAGAGAGAAGTATTTAGTAAGCACTGGAGCTTGGACTTTTTGGAAAGAGTCTTCAACAAACTGGTAAACGGACCGTGTTTTTAAAAAAATCATATTTGAATAAACTTCCCAGAAACACTGAGGTCAGAATATTTTTGAAAATTTAGGGAAAACAACAACACTTTTTTCTCCAAAAAACTTACAAAGTCCATGTGACTATCAACACAGAGTGACAGGCAAGGCTAGAGCTGTGAGGTTCCTGAAGCTTATGCAACTGGGGGAGACTCTTTAAGCAAACAAACAAACAAAATGACCCTAAAGACACATTATCAGTGACCCTCCCACGCCTGAAAGCCTGTTCTGGGGAGAAGACTGGAGCTCAAGAATGTCTGCTCCTTTGAGCTGATTTGGAAAAAAAAAACCCCAAATCATTCAAAAGTACTAAATAAAGGACACATTCACTAATGAAAATCTCAATTAACTGAACAAATCTGAATTTTTCCCTTTAAATCAAAATCAGAATTTGAATATACAAGTATACTTATAAAAGTATAAAAGAGTTCAAACAATTTGGAATGAATAGATCCAGGGTTTACCTGCAATTCTAATTCTAATCCTGAAAAACCAATATGAAATTAACCTCTGGATCTTCTCCCCACTTACTTTTCAGAGCCTTTAAAGGCTTGGCTTCAACATACAAAGTTCTTCAGAGCAACTTCCAAAGTGTTCCCACTCCTATCTGCCTACCTGGGGCCCGCTGCGGTGCTGATTGCTTTAGGCTCTGTTGTATCGTATTGAATAACTTTTAAAAACTGAATTATTTATGTCTACCTATTTCTGAGAGGCAGTAAACCGTATGTAATAACGTTCCTTCAAAATATCATACTTGTTTTTTCCAGTTTGAGTTCTATGGCATAAGGTTAAAATCTGTGTGCTAATACACAACTTGTAAATACTGTAAAAACTAACACAACATTGTAAATCAACTATACTCCAATGTAAAATAAAAAGTTAAAAAAGGAGAGGGTATGATAGAGTGACCTGTTGACATTATTGCAGGAACATTGTTTAATAGGCCCACATGATTGTTTAATTACCTAGAAGAATGCACCCATGTCTGATTTGGTCATTTACTATTTGATTGGAGTTTAGATGCTGAAATTGATGATTTCTTTTTTTTTTTTTTCAGGGACATATGGTAACTACAAAGGACATTGATCAGTTTTTACGTAACCTAGCAATCTCGTTCTAACGGTTCTTCCATAAATGCCTGTAAATTCCCAGTTTCTCAAAATGCTCTTTTACTGGATTAGTCATTAATGAGTTTATGATTCTTTGGCATGCATTTGTTCTATATTTGTACGTGTTGTGTTTTTAACTTTTTGAAAATAATGCTTTGACATAGAGATTGCACATGTCTGGTAGGTGTACACATAACCTTGTGTGATAATACATGTGCTTAGTTTGAGTGTTGCTTTACAATAAATTTCCTTTCTGGTTCATTAGAAGCTATACTTTTCAATAATAATATAGGGAGTCTGGCTAGCAATAAAAAATAAAATTATTCTCCTTAGTTTCCAGGTAGTGGGTATTTTCAATGTACTGATTTGAAATAGAATTGAAACATAAAGTACTTGAAATTTTGAGTAAAGTTAGAAACTATATAATTTTTATTTAAATATATGCCCATTTAATGGTCCAGTTTTAAAAAAAACCTCCCTCCAAGGCTGTTAATCACAAATGAAAAAATGATATATTTTATCTAGGCTATGGCTTTTATTAAATTTTTCCTCGGTAGTACATTAGGAAAAGATACTCATGGAGGATGTGCTGGTTATAGCTACTCATGGAGAGAAACTTAAAAATATTTGTTTTTTTAACTGGCAAATATGGTACTTTTGGATGTGTCATTTTAGGGATATGGTAAATGGTGCATCAGATATTTACATTTATGTGTTCCTAAGTTGTATCAGCTGTGGTTCCATTTCTGGCCTTAGTGGCTGTCACCTGTGGAGAAGGAATTTTTATGCCATGTGTTCACTGGACCACTGTGGGAGGAAGGGGCTGGTGAACCTTGTTTGGAATCCGTGGCAGTTTTGATAACCTCAGAAGCCACTTAACGCTGTAGTGTAGACCTAGGGTCCCCACATGTTCGTTTCAGTAGCATCTCATTACTTGGGGTGTTCAAGACCCAAAAGAGGGTTTCTCTGGAGCTTAGGAGCAAGCAGTGACATTGCTGCTTGGATGAATGCAGGAGCAACCTGCTGCCTTGAGACATAAGACCAGGTGCCACCTGCAGTTCTCAAGGTTGTAATTAGTTTTTATTTTAACGTTTATAAATCCTCAGGCAACCAAAGAGCTTGATAAAGTTAAGCTAAATACACTCTTTCTCGGAGTGGTGAATTGGTGGGAGAAGTGGCAGAATGAACGCTGTGTGTGTATGCATGTTTGTGTGTCTTAAGGGAGGCTGGTTGGGTAGAGAGACCTGCTGAAGGAATTAAAAACCACTGTCAATAGTTGTAAGAGAGGCACAGATTGGATTAGGTGACAATCCAGTTATGTGGGATTGAGCTATTTCTTACTTGTTACCATGCAGAATGGATATTCTCCACTTTGGATTTCTGAGCATGTGAGCCATCAGAAAATACAAAGACATCTGCCCTGATCCAGTTGAACCCCAGTTGAAGCTATTGCCTTCACGTGTCGGAGGTGTTTTGTGTTCTAGGATATTGGTATGCAGCCACCTTTAGAACCAGCAGCACTCAACCTGCCTCTGAGGCCTTCCCAGGTCCTGGTTCCTGTTAATATAGTTCTAAGGAATGGCTGGTAGGATTTTGATTTAAAGGTGAGTAGATATAATAAAGGGAATCTGATTAGCATTAGCAAATAATTCAGTAATTTGATTCAGGTCAAGGAAAGTAATTTTAATATAAACTATTATGGAAGAAAATATTTTAAGAACTGTTAACTATTTTAATGTCTCAGATTTGGCTGATGTAAGAAAAATAATATGTTCCTATAGACATCTGTTCAAATGTTTGGAGATTACCAAAATTAAGGATTTGTCATGTAGCTTTACATTTGCTTTGTCTTTGATGATTAGAAACGAGAATAAGGACATTGCTATATACTAAAAGTATAATAATACAACATAAAAAGAAAAAAATAGCTGTGTAATGTCATCAAGCTGGCTATCTGCTGTGTGTCTGTGATTCTTAGGCTTCTCTGCAACGTTGTGTTAATTCATGGAAGTTTTCTTTTTTTAATTAATTAATTAATTTATTTATTTTTGGCTGTGTTGGGTCTTCATTGCGGCACTGAGGCTACGGGCTTCTTCTAGTTGCGGCCAGCGGGGGTTACTCTTTGTTGTGGTGCGCGGGCTTCTCATTGAGGTGCCTTCTCTTGTTTCGGAGCAGGGGCTCTAGGCGCAAGGGCTTCAGTAGTTGTGGTGCGTGGGCTTAGTTGCTTCGTGGCATGTGGGATCTTCTGGGACCAGGCATCGAACCCATGTCCCCTGCATTGGCAGGCGGACTCTTAACCACTACTCCACCAGGGAAGTCCCGATTCATGGAAGTTCTGATAAGAAAACCTGTGAGCCTTGACATTTCAGAGCACATCCTTTTCTGTGGTGTGAACCATGCCGTCATTGCGAGGAGTTAAAAAAACTGGGGGACTGAAAGAGGATATGTTGAATAGAGTTTAGTTAAGGTATGTATAAGAGGGTTTAAGGGAGCAAACGTCAAATTACTCTTTGCTTTCTTAAAGTGACAAGGAACATTTCTGAAAAATACTTTTTCTGGCATAGAACACAGTAGAATTGACAGATCTCAAGTCAATTACCTATTAGAGGTAAGTCAAATGATCTATTTTGAGCTACGGTACAAGGTTAACAAACATAATATTGATTTCCAGATTATAAGAATAAATTTTGGATCATATTTATTTACCATTCTTTTGTCATGATGAACTACTGATTTATTTTAAGAAACCTGAAAACCTGATCTTTGGGAGATTTGCATCGCTATGGACTGATTTCACTTGTTCTTCTTCTAAGTGATAGGATTCATTTGTTGGAAGATAGGCTGCATGTTTGCCTAGGAAAAGTTCCTTTTCCTCATGAATATTGCTGCAAGGTGAAACAGTGGGAAGATACATCCTGCAGGCTATTGCGCATTTGAGCATGAAAAAGACATATGTTTGTTGTTTTTTTTTTTGCGGTACACGGGCCTCTCACTGCTGTGGCCTCTCCCGTTGTGGAGCACAGGCTCCGGACGCGCAGGCTCAGCGGCCATGGCTCACAGGCCCAGCCGCCCCGCGGCATGTGGGATCTTCCCTGACCAGGGCATGAACCCGCGTCCCCTGCATCGGCCGGCGGACTCTCAACCACTGCACCACCAGGGAAGCCCCATATGTTGTATCTTAATCACGATCCCAGTTCCCTAGGGATGAGAATGGGTTACCCACCCTCCCAAGGCCTCCCTCCCAACCCCCAGCATCAACATGCCCAGAGCCTCCATGAGCATCTTCCTCCATTTTCTTAGATGGAGGTGATGCCAAATGACTTCCTGGGATGACTTAACGTGGATTTGGACAGCCAAAGAGGTGTTCTTCCTCCTTCACTACTTCCTGTGGGATCCATCCCCCTGAGGTCTTCCACTGTTATTCCATTTCCCAGGTGTAAGAGGGACTGAAGTGGGAGGATGGCAGTGAGAATGAAAAAGTGACACTGCACACAAAGAACACTTTCAGGACTTAATGGATGTTTGATTATATGTGGAGTAATAAGAAACGGGAGTGTGAAAGACTGGGGTGTTGGCAAGTGACTTAAACAAAACTGGGAATTGTTGGTTCACATCATTTCATTTCAGGCAAGGTTAGATCCAGATGAGCCTGTGCCATTGGGATCAGCCTCTCTTCATCTTTCAGCTCTGTCTTCCCAGTGTCAGCTTGATGCTCAGGCAGGAATCTGCTTGGTAGCTCCATGTCCAAGGTCAACCTTCCTAGTCGCAGTGATAGAGAGAATGCTTTGCTCTATCTGGACTTTGGTCCTTATTACCCTGAAGCACTAAGCATGTATTTATTTGTTTATTCCCTCAACTCAAGCTCCAAGAAAGCAGAGACTTCCTCTTTCTTTTTTGTTGTTATTCCTACTTCCTAATCCCCAGAGCACAGGGATGGTCCTGGAAGACAGTGTGTTCTCAATACATATTTGTTGGATAAGTAAAAAGGTGAATGATTCTCTTTCCCAAAACATCCAGCAAGATCCCCAGATCTGACTTTCACTGTTTTGTGTGTGTTGTGACTGCTCTTATCCAGCTACTGTGACAGGAAAGGGTGGCCCTCATGACCAGTGGTGGAGCCAGGAAGTGATTGCAACTTGATCCTTGACCAGGTGCTTTGACCGCATCACTTTGACAAGAAAGCAAAATGCACGATCCATTTAGGTAATTAGTTTAACATCTATTATGAAAAGCACTAGCTTTCAGTCTCTTATTGGCTTCATAGAACAGATGCTTGGTTACATGTCTCCCTCCTTAATCAGATTTTAAACTTCCTGAAAACAGAATCACGCTTCTTTGTTCCTACAGTGCTTTGCTGATGGTACTCAGTAAGTACCAAATAAATGGAGAAATTAATATATTGTAAATATGCTACCTTGAAAGTATATAGAATATCTGCAGAATCCTCCTGTGTATTTTATCATCATTTTTTAGGTGGCCTAATAAAAATGAATTTTTATGTGACTATCCCTGAGCTCTCTACTAGCCAAGTGATTTGTTCATGGAAGGATCCATTGGCTGATTTTGAGTGTTTTGTTTTCTTCTAGTAGGAAAATTCCTGGCATAATTTCTGACCCAAGGCTTTGATAAAAAGCATGGTGCCTATTCTAAGAGTTGCTGGGAAGCCCTGAGGGAGAGCTTGAAAAGGTCAGGTGTCAGGGGAACTACCGAAGACCAACAAGCAGCAAAGAGGAGGCCTTCTGGCAGGTATTATTAGGCAAGATGACTGTATCTAGAGAGATCTTGATCAAGTCTGATCTCAGCAAGCCTCCATATTCAGGAGGAGCCTGAAACAGAGGTGCCTGGGGGCAGTGTGTAATTGGCATTCTCCACAAGCCTGGTTCATAGTGTCTACCTGATACTTGAAGCAGCATCTAATCCAGGTGGGAAAGGCTCACTGCACATCAGGGCAGAGGGCTTGCAGGTGCACAGGTGGCCATTGCACTTCAGTGTAGGTGTCCAGTTGTCTCCTTGACACCCATGAGGCTAAATTCATTTGGGTCACAGCTGCCTCTGGGAGTGAGAACCATAGACTCTGTGTCCAGTAAACTCAACATCAAGTGAAAGCTCCCATTGTGCTTGCAGACTTGACCCCCTGATCTAGGGTGAGGGATTTCTGAGTCTGTTTATGGCTGGCCATTATTGTCAACAAAACCTGTTATTATCTTTGAGAAGTTTTATGACTAGCTAGCTCAAGGCATGACATAATGCACATGCTATCACTTAAAGACTCTCTATTTTCAAACAAAGATTGTTTGTATTTTCAGAATTACATAGAAGGGCACAGTGGAGGTATATAAATGAAGATGAGTCCAGCAGCACTCCTTCAAACAGCATGAAACTATAAAATTCAACAAGATGTACTAACATAATGAGTCACACTCTCAGACAGGCAGTGGAGTGGTTATGAAAGGAATGTTTGGATTAGGTTTCTGCTTCCACTGATTAATGCCAGCTGTGTGACCCTGGGTAATTTGCTTATCCTTTCTGTGTCTCAGTTTCCTTGTCTTCAGAAATATAAGTAATAATTATAACCCATCTCATAGACATGTTATGAAGATTAAATTAATTAATATATATAAATAATGCCTGGAACATAGTAAGTCCTCATTGAACTTTAGCCATTACTATTGCTCCTGTTAATCTCAAGTGTAAAAACAGAAATGTGACTTTGGTCCATGACTTTGGGTAGAATAATCAGATAAGCAATTTTAGGGAAAGGCATTTATACTGGGTAGTTCCATTATTCAAAGTATTATCACTAATACTGCAAGATTAAGACAATATTACAAAAGAAGAATATTTAAAAATAAGTTTATGTCATAGAATTAGAAATTCTAACAGTACATTGATATGTTTCAGCTTTCTGTAATATTATATATCTCTAAACAATAAAGCTTTTCAGATTAAGCTATTTGGATTAAATTGTCACTAGCAACTTTAACTTCTTTCAGTTTTATATATATATATATATTTTTTTAACATTTTTATTGGAGTATAATTGCTTTACAGTGGTGTGTTAGTTTCTGCTTTATAACAAAGTGAATCAGTTATACATATACATATGTTCCCATATCTCTTCCCTCTTGTGTCTCCCTCCCGCCCACCCTCCCTATCCCACCCCTCTAGGTGGTCACAAACCACCTAGCTGATCTCCCTGTGCTATGCGGCTGCTTCCCACTAGCTATCTGTTTTATGTTTGGTAGTGTATATATGTCCATGCCTCTCTCGGACTTTGTCACAGCTTACCCTTCCCCCTCCCCATATCCTCAAGTCCATGCTCTAGTAGGTCTGTGTCTTTATTCCCGTCTTACCCCTAGGTACTTCATGACCTTTTTTTTTTCTTAGATTCCATATATATGTGTTAGCATACGGTATTTGTTTTTCTCTTTTTGACTTACTTCACTCTGTATGACAGACTCTAGGTCCATCCACCTCACTACAAATAACTCAATTTTGTTTCTTTTTATGACTGAGTAATATTCCATTGTATATATGTGCCACATCTTCTTTATCCATTCATCTGTTGATGGACACTTAGGTTGCTTCCATGTCCTGGCTATTGTAAATAGAGCTGCAATGAACATTTTGGTACATGACTCTTTTTGAATTATGGTTTTCTCAGGGTATATGCCCAGTAGTGGGATTGCTGGGTCGTATGGTAGTTCTATTTGTAGTTTTTTAAGGAACCTCCATACTGTTCTCCATAGTGGCTGTATCAATTTACATTCCCACCAGCAGTGCAAGAGTGTTCCCTTTTCTCCTCACCCTCTCCAGCATTTATTGTTTGTAGAGTTTTTGATGATGGCCATTCTGACCGGTGTGAGATGATATCTCATTGTAGTTTTGATTGGCATTTCTCTAATGATTAATGACGTTGAGCATTATTTCATGTGTTTGTTGGCAATCTGTATATCTTCTTTGGAGAAATGTCTATTTAGGTCTTCTGCCCATTTTTGGATTGGGCTGTTTGTTTTTTTATTATTGAGCTGCATGAGCTGCTTATAAATTTTGGAGATTAATCCTTTGTCAGTTCCTTCATTTGCAAATATTTTCTCCCATTCTGAGGGTTGTCTTTTGGACTTGTTTATGTTTTCCTTTGTTGTGCAAAAGCTTTTAAGTTTCATTAGGTCTCATTTGTTTATTTTTGTTTTTATTTCCATTTCTCTAGGAGGTGGGTCAAAAGGGATCTTGCTGTGATTTATGTCATAGGGTGTTCTGCCTATGTTTTCCTCTAAGAGTTTGATAGTGTCTGGCCTTACATTTAGGTCTTTAATCCATTTTGAGTTTATTTTTGTATATGGTGTTAAGGAGAGTTCTAATTTCATACTTTTACATGTACCTGTCCAGTTTTCCCAGCACCACTTATTGAAGAGGCTGTCTTTTCTCCACTGTATATTCTTGCCTCCTTTATCAAAGATAAGGTGACCATATGAAGGAAACGATAGCAAAGATCAATAAAACTAAAAGCTGGTTCTTTGAGAAGATAAACAAAATTGATAAACCATTAGCCAGACTTGTATCTTTCCATCTATTGTAACATCTTTAATTTCTTTCATCAGTCTTATAGTTTTCTGCATACAGGTCTTTTGTCTCCTTAGGTAGGTTTATTGCTAGGTATTTTATTCTTTTTTTTGCAATGGTAAATGAGGGTGTTTCCTTAATTTCTCTTTCAGATTTTTCATCTTAGTGTATAGGAATGCAAGAGATTTCTGTGCATTAATTTTGTATTGTGCTACTTTACCAAATTCATTGATTAGCTCTAGTAGTTTTCTGGTAGCATCTTTAGGATTCTCTATGTATAGTATCATGTTACGTGCAAACAGTGACAGCTTTACTTCTTCTTTTCCGATTTGGATTCGTTTTATTTCTTTTTCTTCTCTGATTGCTGTGACTATAACTTCCAAATCTATGTTGAATAATAGTGGTGAGAGTGGGCACCCTTGTCTTGTTCCTGATCTTAGAGGGAATAGTTTCAGTTTTTCATCATTGAGAAAGATTTGGGTGTGGGTTTGTCATATATGGCCTTTATTATGTTGAGGTAGGTTCGCTCTATGCCTACTTTCTGGAGGGTTTTTTTCATAAATGGGTGTTGAATTTTGTTGAAAGCTTTTTCTGCATCTGTTGAGACGATCATATGGTTTTTATCCTTCAGTTTGTAAATATGGTGTAGCACACTGTTTGATTTGCGTATATTGAAGAATCCTTTCATTCCTGGGATAAACCCCACTTGGTCGTGATTTATGATCCTTTTAATGTGCTGTTGGATTCTGTTTGCTAGTATTTTGTCGAGGATTTTTGCATCTATGTTCATCGGTGATATTGGCCTGTAGTTTTCTTTCTTTGTGACATCTTTGGTTTTGGTATCAGGATGATGGTGGCCTCGTAGAATGAGTTTGGGAGTGTTCCTCCCTCTGCTATATTTTGTAAGAGTTTGAGAAGGATAGGTATTAGCTCTTCTGTAAATGTTTGATAGAATTCGCCTGTGACACCATCTGGTCCTGGGCTTTTGTTTGTTGGAAGATTTTTAATCACAGTTTCAATTTCTGTGCTTGTGTTTGTTTTGTTTATATTTTCTATTTCTTCCCGGTTCAGTCTTGGAAGGTTGTCTGTTTCTAAGAATTTGTCCATTTCTTCCAGGTTGTCCATTTTATTGGCATAGAGTTGCTTGTAGTAATCTCTCATGATCTTTTGTATTTCTGCAGTGTCAGCTGTTACTTCTCCTTTTTCATTTCTAATTCTATTGATTTGAGTCTTCTCCCTTTTTTTCTTGATGAATCTGGCTAATGGTTTATCAATTTTGCTTATCTTCTCAAAGAACCAGCTTTTAGTTTTATTCATCTTTGCTATTGTTTCCTTCATTTCTTTTTCATTTATTTCTGATCTGATCTTTATGATTTCTTTCCTTCTGCTAACTTTGTGGTTCTTTTGTTCTTCTCTCTGTAATTGCTTTAGGTGTAAGGTTACGTTTTTATTTAGATGTTTCTTGTTTCTTGAGGTAACATTGTATTGCTATAAACTTCCCTCTAGGACTACTTTTGCTGCATCCCATAGGTTTTGGGTGATCGTGTTTTCATTGTCATTTGTTTCTAGGTATTTTTTGATTTCCTCTTTGATTTCTTCAGTGATCTCTTGGTTATTAAGTAGTGTATTGTTTAGCCTCCATGTGTTTGTATTTTTTACAGATTTTTTCCTGTAATTAATATCTAATCTCATAGCATTGTGGTCGGAAACGATACTTGATATGATTTCAATTTTCTGTAAATTTACCAAGGCTTGATTTGTGACCCAAGATACGATTTATCCTGGAGAATGTTCCATGAGCACTTGAGAAGAAAGTGTATTGTGTTGTTTTTGGATGGAATGTCCTATAAATATCAATTAAGGCCATCTTGTTTAGTGTATCACTTAAAGCTTGTGTTTCCTTATTTATTTTCATTTTGGATGGTCTGTCCATTGGTGAAAGTGGGGTGTTAAAGTCCCCTACTATGATTGTGTTACTGTTGATTTCCCCTTTTATGGCTGTTAGCATTTGCCTTATGTATTGAGGTGCTGCTATGTTGGGTGCATAAATATTTACAGTTTTTATATCTTCTTCTTGGATTGATCCCTTGATCATTATGTAGTGTCCTTCTTTGTCTCTTGTAATAGTCTTTGTTTTCAGGTCCAAATAGTTATTTTATCTTTATATATGTATCTAATGAGATACCTGAGAATGCACTGCTTTATTCAATAGTAATCTAATTTTTTATTTACTTGTTAAATATGTGTGTGCATGCGCATGCGCATGCGCACATGCACACACACACACACACACACACACACTTCTTAAAATGATTAGGTTTTCTACTCTTGTAAACGGCAGTGGCCTGTATTTTTGAATAAACATGAACAATTAAACATAATGATTGTTTTATGGAAACTATTTGGGCAGAGACCCAAGTTTTCAGTGAACTGTTGCTATTAATAATTAAATAATTTTTAGGTAAACATTACATTAAACAGCAATGCTATATTATAATAGTGTACCTCAGTGGATTAAACCTGAAAATATTTACCAGGAATTAATTGTATTAAAACTTTAGGTATCATTTGAATCCAAATTCCAAAATATAAAATTTTCCTTTTTCCCGTGTATATTTTGTGTATATTCTTGGAACTCTGCAAAGTAGTTACTGTCTTGTTTTTTTTCCCCTCTGGCAAAATGAGAAAAGCAGTATTTTATGGGGGGATCATTAACAGGTACTTGTGCTTTGAATGGATTGATTGTACTTGCTGCCTTTAGCTATGAACATCTTTTTGACAACTGTCCCCTGTTGAATCTCTTGGAGAAAAGAAGGAAGAGAGGAAAGGAGGAAGACAAGGAAGAAGGAGGGGGGGGAGGAGGAGAGGTGGATGGACAAAAGGAAAGTATTTCCAAGTTGCAAGACAGCATGTGAATGGAGTTTTATCAGTAGTCAGACAAGCTTTTTGAAACTCCCAGTTGATTATTTAAAGCACCAAATACACATTTCTTTGCAATGATGTGTATTTTGTTTTCTCATTCTACTATAAAGCAATGAATCTTTAGCTTTGGATTATGTTAGTTATTTTCTTTTAAATTTTTTCCAATGAAAATGCCCAAATTACCAAACATAGTGTAAAAAATTCTTGTGTAACTTAAATCTTGTCCTAAAATTTTAACAATTGTTATAGTATTTATGGATCAAATATTATAGCATAGGTGTTATTTTTTTGTTAAATTTTGTAAGTTTATAAAGTCACATGGACTTTTAGAAGAAGCACTCCTGTAAATATAAAGGAACACCTAACCCTTTCATGTTCACCACAGGTTTTTAAAAAATTTGTGCAGAGTTTTTAACTCTTCTACAATCATATAATACAGAGAGAAAGACATAACTTTGCCTCCAATATTCAGTGGAGAAAATTGAGAAACTGAAGGATAAAAAAATATCTCTAAAGTTTCAAAATAAATTATTAACTCAAAAAATATTTATTAGGTCCTTGCTCCATGAAGCAACTTATATAGCAGCAACATTTATAGAAGGAAATTATGTGATTTTGGCAATTACAGTATTTTGGTAATTCATGTGAACAATGTATGAACAGAAAAATATAAAATTGCACACTTTTTTATTGAATAAATTTGACTTGTAACATTGCATATGTTTAAGGTATACAATACGTTACTTTGATACATTTATATATTGTTAATGTGATTGCTGAAGTAATATCACATTATATAATTATAATACACATGATCACATTATATAATTATAGTACAGTATTACTGTCTATTTATTATACTGTTCGTTAGATCTTCATGGCTTATTTACCAATTCTTACAAGTTTGTACCCTGAAAGACCATCCCTCTTGTCCCTGTCCCCATCCCCGAGTAACCATCATTTTATTCTGTTTTTCACAGGTTTAACTTTTAGATTTCACGTGTAAGTGACATCATATAGTATTTGTCTTTCTCTTTCTGACTTACTCTCTTAGCATAATGTTGTAGCAAATGGGAGGATCTCTTCCTTTCTCATGGCTGAATAACATTCCACGGTGTATGTATACCACATATTTTTTTACCCATTCGTCCACTGATGGTCTTTTGGGTTGTTTCCATATCTTGGCTATTGTGAGTAATGCCGTGATAAACATGGGAGTGCATATATCTTGTCAAAATCCTATTTTCATTTTCTTTGGATGTATACCCAGAAGTGGAATTCCTGGAGTATATGATAGATCTACTTTTAATTTTTTGAGGAACTTCCATCTTGCTTTCTATAGTTCTTAGACTAATTTACATTCCCACCAATAGTGTGTAAGGGTTCCTTTTTCGCCACATCCTCACCAGCATCTGTTGGCCCTTGTCTTCTTGATGATAGCCATTCTAACAGGTGTGAGGTAATGTTTCACTGTGATTTTGATTTGCAGTCCCCTTATGATTAGTGATGTTGAGCATCTTTTCATGTGTCTCTTGGCATTTTGATGTCCTTTTTGGAGAAATGACTACTCCTTCTTCCCATCTTTTAACCAGATTGTTTGTTTTTTGTTATTGAGTTGACTGAGTTCCTTATATATTTTGGATATTTATCACTTATTCGATAAATGGTTTGCAAAAATTTTCTCCCATTCTGTAGGGTGTCTTTTCATTTTGTTAATTAATTTATTCTTTTGATGTGCAGAAGCTCTTGAGTTTGATGTAGTCCCATGTTTTGATTATTTTCTTTTATTGTTTGTTATTTTGGCATCATGCCCACCAAATTATTGCCAAGACCAATATCAATAAACTTCTCGCCTAACATTTTCTTTTAGGATTTTTATGGCATCAGGTCTTATGTTTAAGTCTTTGACCCATTTTGAGTTAAATATTGTGAGTGGTGTGAGATAGGGATCTACTTTCATTGTTCTGTATGTTTCTCCAATTTTTCCAGCACCATTTGTTGAAGAGGCTATTCTTTCTCCACCAGGTATTCTTGGCTTCCTTGTTGAATACTAGTTGACCGTATATGCCAGGGTTTAATTCTGGGCTCTCTATTCTGGTCCGTTGGTCAATATGTCTTTTTTTTCCCCCAAGTACAATACTGTTTTTCTACTATGGCTTTGTGGTATAGCTTGAAATCCAGAAGTGTGGTATCTCTGGCTTTGCTCTTTTCTCTCAAGATTGCTTTGGCTGTTTGAGGTCTTTTGTGGTTCCACACACATCTTAGGATTGTTTCTTCTATTTCTGTGAAGAATGCCTTTGGTATTTTGGTGAGGACTATGTTTAATTTGTTGATGGCTTTAGAACTATTGATATTTTAACAATATTAACTCTTTGGATGCTTGAACATTTGTTTGTGTCTTCAATTTCTTTGATTTTGTTTGTGTCTTTCCATTTGTTTGTGTCCTGGATTTCTTTCAGCAGTTTTGCAGTTCTAATTGTACAGATCTTTCACTTCCTTGGTTAAATTTATTCCTAAGTATTTTATTGTTTTTGATGCTATTGTGAAAGGGATGGTTTTCCTTATTTCTTTCTCAGGTGCTTTATCATTAGTGTAGAGGAATGAAATTGAGTTCTGTATGTTGACATTGTATCCTGCCAATTTACTGAAATTGTTGATTAATTTCAATAGTTTTTTGGCTGATTCTTTGGGATTTTCTATATGTTCAATCGTATCATCAGCAAATAATGACAGTTTTACTTCTTCATTTCTGATTTGGATATATTTTATTTATTTGTCTTGCATAATTGCTCTAGCTAGGACTTCCAGTACTATATTGAATAAGAGTAGTGAGACTGGACATCCTTGCCTTGTTCCTGGTCTCAGAGGAAACACTTTCCATTTCTTTCCATCAGGTATAACGTTACCCTTGTGTTTGTTATACATGGCCTTTATGTTGAAGTATGTTCCTTCTATACCCAGTCTGTTAAGGGTTTTTTGTCTTTTTTTGGCGGTACGCGGGCCTCTCACTATTTTGGCCTCTACCTTTGCAGAGCCCAGGCTCCGCGGCCATGGCTCACGGGCCTAGCCGCTCCGCGGCATGTGGGATCTTCCTGGACCAGGGCACGAACCCGTGTTCCCTGCATTAGCAGGCGGACTCTCAACCACTGCGCCACCAGGGAAGCCCTGTTAAGGGTTTTTATTATGAAAGGATGTTGTTTTATGTCAAATGTTTTTTCTTTCTCTATTGAAAAGATCATGTGATTTTTATTTTTTATTTTATTGACGTGATGTGTTGGATTTATTGATTTGCATATGTTGACCCATCCTTTCATCCTAGGAATAAATTCCACTTGGTCATCATATATAATTCTGTTCATGTGTTCTTGAATTTGGTTTGCTAATATTTTGTTGAGAATTTTTGCTCCTATGTTCATCAGGGATATTGGTCTATAGTTTTCTTTTCTTGTGGTATCCTTATCTGGCTTTGGTATCAAGGTAATGCTGGCCTCATAGAACAAGTTTGGAAGTGTTTTCTCCCCCTCAATATTTTGGAAGAGTTTGAGGAGGATTGGTATTACTTCTTTAAATGTTTGATAGAATTATCCAGGGGAGTTATCTGGTCCTAGAGTTTTCTGTGTTGGGAATTTTTAAATTACTGATACAGTGTCTTTACTCATTATTGGTCTGTTCCTACTTTCTATTTCTTCCTGATTCAGTCATGGTAGGTTGTGTGTTTCTAGAAATGTATCCATTTCTTTTAGGTTGTATAATCCATTGGCATATAATTGTTCATAGCAGTGTCTTATGATTCTATGTATTTCTGTAGTATCAGTTGTAATGTCTTCTCTTTTCATTTCTAATTTTATTTATTTGACTCTTCTTTTTTTTCCTTAGTCTAACTAAAGGTTTGTCAATGTTGTTTACCTTTTTGAAGAAACATTTTGTAGTTTCCTTGATCCTTTCTATTGTTTTTCTGGTTTCTATTTCATTTATTTGCATTCTGATACTTACTATTTCCTTAGTTCTGCTAACTTTGGGCTTAATTTTTTCTTCTTTTTCTAGTTCCTTGAGATATAAAGTTAGGTTGTTTACTTGAGATTTTTCTAACATCTTAATGTGTTTATTGCTATAAACTTTCCACTCAGATCTGCTTTTGCTGCATGCCATGATATTTGATATGTTATGTTTTCATTTTCATTTGTTTTGAGATATTTTTTATTTCCTTTTTGATTTCTTCTTTGACACAATGGTTGTTTAGGTGTGTGTTTACTTTCCACATGTTTGTAGATCTTCTCATCTCCCTCTTGTTGTGGACTTCTAGTTTCATACCAATTATGGTCACAGAAGATAGCTGATATGATTTCAGTCTTCTTAAGTTTACTAAGATTTGTTTTGTGACCTATCATATGATCCAGCCTGAATGTTCTATGTGCACTTGAGAAGAATGTGTGTTCTGCTACTGTTGGGTGGAATATTCTATATGTGTCTATTAAATCTATTTGTTCTAAGGTGTGGTTCAAGTCCAATGTTTCGTTGTTGATTTTCTGTCAAGACAATCTATCCATTGCTGATAGTGGGGTATTGAAGTTCCTACAATTACTGCATTGTTGTCTATTAGTTCCTTAATATCTATTATTACATACTTATATATTTCAGTGATCAGGTTTTGGGAATGTACATATTTATTATTGTTATATCTTCTTGATGTAGTGACCCCTTTACTGACCTTCTTTGTCTCTTCTTACCTTTTTTGGCTTGAAGTGTGTTTTGTCTGATACAAGGATGGCTATATCCACCTTCTTTTCATTTCTATTTGCTTGGAATATCATCTTCCATCCTTTCACTTTGAGCCTATGTGCCTTTAGAGCTGAAATGAGTCTTCTGTAGAGAGTATAGAGCTGGACCTTGTTTTTTCAGCCATCCACCCACTATGTGCCTTTTGATTGGTGAGTTCAATCTGTTTACATTTAGGGGTGATTACTGATATGTAAGAATTTACTAGTGCCATTTTATCTTTTGCCTTCTGCTTATTTTGTTTCTCTGTTGTTCCTTTTTTCTTCCCTTTCTGTCTGCCTTTATAAGTTGGTGGTTTTCCATGGTGATTTGCTCACTCTCCCCTTTTTTATGTTTATGTTTCTGCTCTCGATTTTTGCTTGTTGTTACCACGAAGTTTACATAAAACATCTTACAGGTAAAATAGCCTCTTTCCTGCTGATGCCAGTTTATCTTCATTCACCTGTAAAGGTTTCATCTGCTTACTTACTCTTCCCCTTTTATGTTTTTAATGTTAGAAATTATCTCTATGCTGTGATTTCATTACCAAGTTGTAGCATCTATAGCCATTTTTTTTTTTTCCTCTCACTGTTGTGGCCTCTCCCGTTGCGGAGCACAGGCTCCGGACGCGCAGGCTCAGCAGCCATGGCTCACGGGCCCAGCCACTCCGCGGCATGTGGGATCTTCCCGGACCGGGGCACGAACCTGCGTCCCTGCATCGGCAGGCGGACTCTGAACCACTGCGCCACCAGGGAAGCCCTATAGCCATTTTTAACGCTCTTTTCCTTTAACCATTATATTATAGTTAAGAATTTAATATACTGTTCTGAAAAAGATTTACAGTATTCTAATTATGAGTATTTATCATCTTAATCAGAGTTTTATGTACTTCTGTCTTTTTGTTTCAGCTTGAAGAGCTCCTTTCAACATTTCTCATAAGGCAGGTCTAGTGGTGGTAAACTCCCTCAGCTTTAGTTTGTCTGGGAAAGGCTTTAATTCTCCTTTATATCTGAAGGATAACTGCCACATAGAGTATTCTTAGATGGAAATTTTCATCTTTCAATATTTTGAATATGTCATTCCACTATCTGTCTCCTGACCTGAAAAGTTTCTGCTGAGAAATCTACTGTAGCGTAATGGGGGGTACCGTTGTAGGTTGCTGTCTTTTTTTTTTTTCCCCCCGGCTGCCTTTAAAATTGCTTCTTTATAATTGAATCTTGACAGCTTCATTAAAATGTGTTTTAGAGGTCTTTTTTGATGAGATAACAAGATATTCTGTTAGCTTTGTAGATCTGTATGTTCATCGCATCCCCAGGTTTGGGAATTTCTCAGCTATTATTTCTTTAAATAAACTCTGTCTCCTTCCCACTCTCTTCTCCTTCTGGGATGCCCATTATTCTTACATTTACCTTTCCAATAGAATCAGATATTTCTCATAGGCTTCACTTTTTAAAAATCTTAGTTCTCTCTCTTCTTCCACCTGAATTATTTCTATATTTCTATCCTTGAGCTTGCTAATTCTCTCTTCTACCCGATATGCTCTATTTCAAGTGCATTGTAATGCATTCTTTATCTCATTTATTGAGTTCTTCAGCTCCAGAAATCTGTCTGATTCTTTCTTAGAATTTTAATCTCTTTGATAAAGTATTCCTTCTGCTTGTTATTTTCATTCCTAATATCACTGCATTGCCTTTATGAGTTTTCTATTGAATTTCTTCATAACAGCTATTTAAAACTCTTTATCAGTTAGATCACAATATTCCATACCTTTGGGTTTAGTTGCTGGAAAACTGTCTTTTTTTTTTTTTTTGCGATACTGTATTACCATGATTCCCTAAATAAAAAATGGAATACCATTTTTATTTAGGTAAGACTTTGTTTACTTTGATCCTAAGAACGCAACAGGTTGGTAGTTAGGAGCCTTCCTTTACAGAAGGTGGCACTATGGCACAAGTGTTTGGTTTCTCTTACCAACATTAACTAGCGGCTTCTAAGATTGGGAACCCACACAGTTAAAACAAAACAAAACAAAAACAACAACAAAGAAACAACGCATGGTGGCAGAATGTGGGCGTGGGGGGGAGGTGTGTGTACTTAGCACTTGGGGCTTTGTGGGTGTCCATGGCCTGGTAGAGGTAAACTCAAGTTGGGATGGGGCGGAGTCCCAGGGGTCCTTGGGTGGTCGGTCGGTCCCCTTGCCTCCAGGGACAGACAGCAGGAGACATTTTACTTCAGTTCTCTTTGTCTGTCTACTTACCTTTCCTTTCCCCCTGCCCATTCCCTGCAGTCTCTCCTCAGAGAGAGAAACTGGTCCCGCCAGCTGTAACACACGTGGCTGGGCAGACTTCCAGTCACTGCCTTCATCCTCCACCTCCTCTGCCAGAAAGGTTGTGCTGGCTCGCTGCCAGAACAGCAGCCGCCTTCTATGCTGTCACAGCGTCCTGCCACCAGCTCTGCAGCCACTTCCCTCAATCTCTGCTACCTACTCCATGGTCCAATCCACCCACTTTGGATGCACAGGTGGATGGATCTCTTGGATGTTGGTGTATGCTGTGGATAGGTGCTTTTTTTTTTTCTGGTTATGGACGTCCTAATAGTTGTAAATCAAAGGAGAGAGAGAAAAAAAAGAACGATTCACACTATCATGATACTGACATCACCCCAAAACTGCATATTTCATTGCTCTGTGACTATTTCAACAATTCGAGTAAGTTGTGTGGAATATTAGACTTTGCCCCGTAAATGGATATTTCAGATTTATATACAAGCAAGGAAGTGTTCCAGTTAATGAGCTATGGATAGTGAAAATCTTTTTAAACTAAATATTTAAAGTAATATCAATACTAATATGAGTCAACAGCTGAGTTTCCCAAGTGCATCTTTCTGGGCACTAGTGTGATAGGGCCTCAGATATTTGAAAGTATGTCTTTTACACTGCCCAACTCTCCAATTCTGGTTTAATAACCACAGAACATAATACAGATACCAGGGCTGCAATTTAGTGCACACTCCCGGTGGCCACGTTGAGGGTCTCTCCTGGCACAGCTGAGGTTTTCATCCACTGCAGAGATCTCTCAGCTCCTGTCCCGAGTGTTGTACATTTCCTTCTCTGAAGAACAGAATGTGTCTTCCTTAAGTACACAAATAAATCCTCTCACTAAATCAGAATTTCAGGGGCAGCGATGGGGAATTGCCCTTTGAGTATCAGTGTCTGAAAAACTGCTGTATCTATTTCTCCCCTGAATTGCATTGCACAAAATTATACAATCTTGATAAATCTAGAGATGTTACTTCTAACACAGACATGTTCTAATCTTTCCATTTGTGAATTATTTTTGAAAAATATCTGAGTGTGTTGGATTGCTGAATTTTACTGACATGCCCTGTTTAAGCAGGAATGCGAATGCCTTCTGAAATGAATACTTCACTGGCAGTCCCTTCCTATTAGTGAGAACCCCGCTTCTCTATCTATATTTTCCTGGGTCCCACTATCACATACCTACCCCACACCCAGCCTGGAAATTAAGACCGCATGAGTTTTCTGTTAGGATGAACTTGGCTCAATGTTTTAAGCTCAATATATCTCAGGGTTGAAATATAACTTAGATATGGAGATTTAAGAAAGTTGCTCTCGGACTTGTGATCAATTTAATTCAGCAAACATTTATCAAATGCTTACCATGGGCCAGGCACTGTGATAGAAGCTGAAGAAATAAAGATAAATAGTGGTTCTTTAAAAAAAAAAAACCAGTGCTGTTCCTATATGAGAAGCAGTATGATTCATTAAACTGGCACAAGTTATAATTTTAGAAACACTCCCATCACTGGGAATCTGTTCCATTTGCTGAATATAATTTTCCAGCAGTCACGAGGGAATAATAATTGGGCTAATTAAAACTGACCTTTAAAACAGGTCTAAATCCTTGTCTGCTTAGCGTGCTGAAGCAGGACAATCCATGAAAAACTACAACCATTCTCCCTCCAGATATTTGATTCCTCTGAAGGCTGGTAGAGTCACACACCCTTGCACAATTTTAAAACCATGAAGGGATAGAACTAAGTTTTATAAATGGGCTCCTGGATGTATAACTGGGGAAAAAAACCCTGAAAGTTTCTCTTCTTTCTCAGTAAGTTATTTAAATCATAGCATTTATTTTTAAGTGAATATTCAGGGTAGTTGATAAAGAGAAAGCCCCCCTGCCCTTTTTTAAAAATAAACTATATTTTTTGAGCAGTTTTAGGTTTACGTAAAATTGAGCAGAAAGTACAGAGATTTCCCATATACCCCCTTCCCTCACACATGCTTAACCTCCTCTATTACCAGCATCCTTCTCCAGAGTGGTGTTGATACTTTTTTTATTTTACAGTCAATGAACCTGTGCTGACACATGATAGTCACCCCAAGTCCATAGTTTATGGTTCACTCTTGGTGTTGTACATTCTGTGGGTTTGGACAAATGTATAATGACATGTATTATATTATTATATTATTATACCGAATAGTTTCACTGCTCTTAAAATCCCTTGTGTTCCTCTTATTCATTCCTCTCGCCCATCTAAACACTGGCAACCACTGATCATTTTACTGGCTCCACACTTCTGTTTTTTCTAGAGTATCATAGAGCTAGAATCATATGGTATGTATCCTTTGAAGACTGGCTTCTTTCACTTAATAATATGCATTTAAGTTTCTTCTGTGTCTTTTCATGGCTTGATGGATCATTTCTTTTTATTACTAATATTCCACTATATGGATGTACCACAGTTTATTTATCCATTCCTACTAAAGGATGTCTTGGTTGCTTCCAAGCGTTGGAGTTTAATGACTAAAGCTGCTATAAACATTTTTGTGCATGTTTTTGTGTAGACATAAGTTTTCAATCCCTTTGGGTAAATACCAAGGAACAGATTTTGGATTGCATGTAGGAATATGTTTAGTTTTGTAGGAACCGGCCAGTCTTCAAAAAGGCGGCACCATTTTGCATTCCCACCAGCAATGAAAGTTCCTGTTGCTCTGCATCCTCGCCAACACTTGGTGTCATTAGTGTTCCAGATTTTGACCATTTTCATAGGAGTGTAGTGGTATCTCATTGTTGTTTTAATGTGCATTTCTCTGAAGACATATGATGTGGAGCATCTTTTCATATGCTTCTTTCTCATCTGTATATCTTCTTCGGTGAAGTGTCTGTTAAAGTCAGCTTTGGACCATTTTTTAATTGGAGTTGTTTGTTTTCTAATTGGTAAGTTTGAGTTCTTTGCATATTTTGGATAAAAGTCATTTGTTCGATGTGTATTTTACAAATATTTTCTCCCATCTTATGACTTGTGTTTTCATTCTCTTGACTGTCTTTTGCAGGGCAGAAATTTTTAGTTTTAATAAAGTCCATCTTATCAGTTCTTTTCTTCATGGATCGTGGCTTTGTATCTACAAAGTCTTTGCAGAACACAGGTTCATCTAGATTTTCTCCTGTGTTATCTTCAAGGAGTTTTATAGGTTTGTGCTTTACAGTTAGATATGTGAACCATTTTGAATTAATTTTTGTGAAGGGTGAAAAGTCTGTGTCTAGATTCATGTTTTTGCTTATGGAAGTCCATTTGTTCCATTACCACTTATTGAAAAGACTATCTTTGCTCTATTGTATTGCCTTCGCTACTTTGTCAAAGGTCAATTGATTAAATTTGTGTAGGTCTACTTCAGGGCTCTCTGTTCTGTTTCACTGATCTATTTGTCAGTTCTTTTGCCAATACACTGTCTTAATTACTGTACCTCTATGGTAAGTCTTGAAATCAGGTAGTGTCATTCCTACCACTCTGTTCTTCTTCAATATTGTTTTGTTTATTCTGGGTCTTTTGCTTCACCACATAAACTTTAGAATCAGTTTGTTGATATCCACAAAATAACTTGCTTGAATTTTGATTGAGATTGCCTTGAATCTATAGATCAAATTGGGAAAAGCTGAAATCTTGACAAGATTGAGTATTGTCCATGAACACGGAGTATCTCTCCTTTTATTTAGTTCTTCCTCGATTAATTCCTCAGAGTTTTGTAGTTTTCCTCATATAGATCTCATGCATATTTTGTTAGATTTATACCTAAGTATTTTATATTTTTTAGGTGCTAATGTAAATAGCATAGTGTTTCAGAGTCCTAATTCCACTTGATCATTGCTGGTATATAGAAAAACAATTGACTTTTGTATTTTAACCTTGTATCCTGTGACCTTGCTATAACCACTTATTAGTTCCAGGAGTTTTTGCATAGATGATCTTGTCATCCATAACAAAGACATTTCTTTCCTAATCTGTATCCCTTCTATTTCCTTTTCTTGTCTAATTGCATTAACTAACACTTCTAGTAGGATGTGGAAAAGGAGTGGTGAGAGGGAAAATCTTTGCCTAGTCTTGATCTTAGTGGGGAAAGTTTCAAGTTTCTCGCCATTAAGTGTGGTGTTAGCTGTAAGTTTTTGGTAGATATTCTTTATCAATTTGAGAAAGTTCAACTCTATTCCTAGTTTACCAAGAGTTTTTACCATGGATGGGTGTTGGATTTTGTCAGATGCTTTTCTTCATCTATTGATAGCACCATGTGATTTTTCTTTGTTAGCTTGTGGATGTGATGGATTACATAAACTGAATTTTGAATGTTGAACCAACCCTGAATACCTGGGACAAATTCCACTTGTTTCAGCATGTAATTCTTCTTCTATTTTTTAAAAAATCTATTTGTTAAAAGTTTTATTTTATTTTACTTTATTTTTTTTTTTGGCCACACCATGTGGCTTGTGGGATCCTAGTTCCCTCACCAGGGATTGAACCCGGGCCCCCTGCAGTGGAAGCATGGAGTCCTAACCACTGGACTTCCAGGGAATTCCCTGTAATTCTTATACATTGTTGGATTTGATTGCTAATATTTTGTTGAGGATTTTGCATCTGTGTTCATGAGAAATATTGGTCTGTAGGTTTCTTTTCTTGTAATATCTGTGATTGGTTTTGGTATTATGGTAATATTAGCCTCATAGAATAAGTTAAAAAGTATTCCTCTGCTTCTATCTTCTAAAAGGGATTATGGAGACATGGCATGATTTCTTCCTTAAATGTTTGGCAGAATTCACCAGGGAAGCCCTCTGGACTTTGTGCTTTCTGTTTTGGAAGGTTATTATTATATTATTAAAAGAATTATTTGAATTATTGTTTCAAATTTTTTAATAGGTATTTGTCTTCCTCTGTCTGACTTATTTCACTTAGTATGATAATCTCCAGGTCCATCCATGTTGCTGCAAATGGCATTATTTCATTCTTTTTAATGGCTGAGTAATATCCCATTGTATATATGTACCACATCTTCTTTACCCATTCATTTGTCCTCAACAAAATACTAGCAATCCAAATCCAACAATACATTAAAAGGATCATACACTATCATCAAGTGGGATTTATCCTAGGGATGCAAGGATTTTTCAGTATCTGCAAATCAATGGCTGTGATACACCACATCAACAAGTTAAAGAATAAAAACCATATGATCATCTCAATAGATGCAGAAAAAGCTTTTGACAAAATTCAACACCTATTTATGATTAAAGACTCTCCAGAAAGGGGCATAGAGGGAACATATTTCAAAATAATATAGGCCATATACAACTAACCTACAGCTAACATCATACTCAACAGTGAAAATCTAAAAGCATGTCCTCTAAGATCAGGAGCAAGACAAGGATGTCCACTCTCACCACTTTTATTCAACATAGTTTTGGAAGTCCTAGCTATGGCAAACAGAGAAGAAAAAGAAAAGAAATCTGAATTGGAAAAGAAAGAAGTAAAACTGTCACTGTTTGCAGATGATACGATATTAGACATAGAAGATCGTAAAGATGCTACCAGAAAACTACTAGAGCTCATCAGTGAATTCAGTAAAGTGGCATTTTCTTTGCTGAGGAATTTTTAGTCTAGTTTAGACCATAGTGCATATTGGAAAGATGCCATTTATATACAGTTCTGTATAAACTGGATTTGAAAGTTCTGAAGAAACTAAGAGCATGCATCACCAGTGAGCTGTAGTAATCCAAAGAGGTTTGTCTGGGACTGTTTTTTATTTATGGAGGGGGTAGATTTAAGTAGTTTTAGGAGGAGGTCAAGGGTCTGGAAAACACTCAGATAGTGTCACGTAGATTGAGAGGATTAAGGCAACTATGTTTTCCCCAGCTATGGGAAGTTCCAAATTTCTAGGATTTTACCTGGAGAAAAAAAAAATATATATATATATATAATTTTTAAAAACAAGCTGAAATATTGTTTAATAATTTCAGTATAAAGCTGTTCTGTTGGCAGGACAAACAATAGGCTATTGATTAAAATGATGTTACAGTAGGTACAACTACTGAGACAATGTTTGATCATTTAATACATAAGAACTTATTATAGAAGCATGCACACAAGGATGTTCCGAGCACTCTGATCTGAATCATACATAAATCATGAACAATTATGGTGTGTTTGTATTTTCTATAAGACACATTACAATGGATCATCAGTTTCCCTTTAGAGTTCCTAAGCTTTTCTGAGCTTCTGAGTACATTTGAGCTTCTGAGCACATTTGAACTTTTGAAGGGATAAGTGCATTTCAAAACTGAGATTATTTCATAGAATAATTTCTTATTAATATGAGTGTTATTATGAAGAGAAATAAACTTGCTGTAGCCTATTCTGTAATATTATGTCTATTTTCATTTGTTAATTCTTATAAGGTTATTACTTGTACTCACCTCATTTTCCCCCTACGTGGTTGTACTTTTCAGTTGTTGTACTTTTCAGTTGTTTTGCCATCTCGTTTGTTAAAAACAATTATTTATGAATAATTGTTGTAGCTTTGAAGCATTTCAGAATTCATCTTTTTTTTTGGATAGAAATAGTATCTATCAGACTTTTGATAAGAATAATATTCAGTGGAAATCAAATATTTTTTAATGATTCCAGAAAAAGAAAATTAAATTGTGTCTTAACAATTTTGGCTCCAGGAATCGTAGTATAAAATATAGACATTTCAGATTGAAAACAATGGTTAAGGAGATTTTTGGGTGGCATCTGAGACTTCACCTTACTTGAATGTAATTTAGTTAAAAACACAGTGAATGTACAGAAAACACTGTCCAAACACAGAGCCGCTCTTTTCCAAGTACCTTATTGGACATGGTCACGTTTTTTGATCACATGCATTCGCAAATTTGACTGGTGGAAGTGAGTTGGAACAACCAATTAGGGTTGTAAAGAAAATGATCACTTTTAAAATTGTTTCTCAAAGGCAAAGATGACTTCATAAGAGCAAGTACATCTTACTCTTTTTTTTTTAAAGACTAAGATTCATATGCCTTCTTTTGAGGAAAGAATAAAAAATGAGAATATGGCTTGGAACGTTGAATGCTGCCTTCTATATCTCTCTATAGGGAAAACGTCCTTATAGAATATTTTGAAGAAGCTTATGTGATGACTTGTCTTACCATACTGAAAATAATAAAAGCAAACACTTTTAATCCTTATAGAAACCCTATGAGTTGTGTGATTCCCCTTTGTCCAGTTGTGTGATTCAGTTGTGTGACATCCTCATTGTACAGATGAGGCAACTGAGGCTTAGGGAGGGCCAGTGACTTCCCAAGAGTAGGCAGCTTGGTAAATGCCATGCCCACACCCTGTCTGGCTCCAGAATATACACTTGGTCCCCACTGTTTCCAACCTAGAAAGGAGAGACCCCAATATGTTGAGATGAGAAAGATGTGAGCAGAGGGGACTGAGTGGGGAGCGTCTGGGGAGACTCAGAAAGGAAGCCGTGCTGGGGGGGTGGGGGAGGCTGGGAAAGGAGCAGGCTTCCCAAGCTAAACAGTTGATGGAGATCATCTTCACTTACCCTCAACCAGCTCGTGACTTTGAGCAGGTTATTTAGATCCCTGGGACCCCTTTACCTAAAGGGGGAATGACACAGGCCTGGTCTGCTCAAAAGGCTGTCACCCCTGAGAAATTGTGCTAACATTCGAGTTAGCACAGCTGACTGTGGATTGTGGATGATCCCAATCTTCTGGAATTTTCTGAATGGCTAATAATGCCCCAGTAATGTCTCAACAGCTTTGTACTTGCAGTGCACACACCACGGGTGCTTCTTGGCTCTTCCTTGGGCCACGGACCCTTCGGGCACTTTGCTGAAGCCTGACCCCTTCTCACAGCAATGCTTGTAAATGCATAAAATGTATACATAGGGTTAAAAGTAAATAGTTATATTGAAATGCTGATATCAATGTACTAGAAATTGTAACATAATGTCTACTTAGTTATTAGTGCATTAAAAAACAAGATCTAGTGGTGACTTTAATAAATACTGTTATTTTGAAGTAAAGGGGACCATAAACAATATTTCTAGATATCTGTGACAATGATTGCTATTAAAATATCTGTAACTTATGTTGGTAACAAATGCACGGGCACTGGTGAATATAGTCTGGTTTGTCTACATTTTTGACTGAAGAATATGCTAAATTTTAGTTAGAGGTTAGTGAAAATAAAGACGTAATTTGTTCTATTCATCTCAACGGACCCCCTATATCGTATTTGTACCACATGTTAAGAACCCCTGAGCTCTGTGGTTCACTGCTTCAAGTTCTGTGAAAAACCCTCCTGAGCTTTGATTGAACTTCTAATGAATCTTTAGATCAAGCTAGGGAAAACCAGTACCTTAAAAGTAGTCTTCCTATTTGCAATCATTGTAGTCTGAATTTATGTAGTTTTTCTTTAATGTCTTTCAATACAATTTTTATAATAATCTCCATAAATGTCCTGCAAATTCTGTAAGATTCATTCTTAGATACTTTATATGTTTTGTTAATATTTGCTATTCTATTTAATTTAATTTCTAACTATGGATAAGTTTAGAAATACTATCAGCTTTTGTATAATGAATTGTTAAGCTAGCCAGTGACTTTCAGAATTTCTACCTCCATAATCATATCATCTGGAAACGATAACAGTTGCTTTATTTTTTCCAATTTTTTGCTCTTAATTTTCTCTTACGTACTGATAGGACTTTCAGTGCAATGTTCAATAGAAACAGTGGTGCCTGTGAAAGTGTTCTTTCTGATTTTCAAGGAAATACTTTTAATATTTTCCCATTTAGGAGTGATGTGCTGGAACCAATTTTTAGCAGCTAGCAAGAGCCAATCATTAACTTTTCATGAATTTTGCATGAAAATACAATCATTATTAAAAATTAAATTATATAAATTAAATTATATAAATGTAATTAATTAAATCATATTAAAACAAAAGTAATACATTCTGAAATACATTCTGAAAACTCACCACTTCCTACTTTATTTTATGTCATCTTGCTGTTATCAGTGCTCTTGAGGTTATTTACATACCTTGTGTCTGCGTGGTGAAAATACTATATAATGATGTGATATGTGCATTCTTTTTCCAACTTCATGGTCATGACATCACGTTGATAGCTTTGAATTGGCCATGGTACTAGTATTTACACCATGGAAAGTGGCAAATGCTACCAATCAGGGTTTTTAATTTTCCTTAAGAGCCTGTTGTTAAACATTTACTAACACACCTCTGATCAAGACTGATGTTTGCCACAGGCTCTAGCATTTTCCTAGCCTGTTAACTAAAAAGAAAGGAAATTAAGGAAGAAAAGAAGGGAGGGTGGCAGGGAAATAGGAAGGAAAGGAAAGTAAAAGGGAAGGAAGAAGAGAGGAGAGAAGACAGGAAAGCTTTAATCAGTGTATTAACCCGAACGTGGTGTTTCCCCCCAGATAGCTGTGATGCTCCTCTGGCGTCTGCCTTGCCCCGGGCTTCCTTCAGCAGCTCCTCAGAGCTGTCCAGCAGCCACGGCCCTGGCTTTGCAAGTCTTAATCGCAGAGATGGTGAGTCTGCAACTGTCTTCTTGTCAATCTACCCTGATTCTTTCACAGACAGAATTATTTTCATTTTTAGTTCATATTCCTTCTTATAGCTCAAAAATTAATTATACTGAGTTTAATGAAATTGAAGAAAGCAGCAGGTTCATCATATCAGCTAGTATTCATCGGCTAGCTTTCTTCTTGCTTATCATCCATTTTTTGGTTTGTTTTGATATCTTCCTTCCCTATTTATTGCCAGCATATTATCATCAATAAGATTTATGAGAAGGGAATTATCGGAGTTTAGATTATTTCCAGGGTTATCATCCCTTTTTAGTTTTAGGACTGGCGATAGAAGGGTGACCAGTCAAGGGTGCTGGTCATGAGTAACTAAAACAGCACATGAAGGAGCCAGTGCTGCAGCCACTGGGGAAAACTGAACAGGCCCCTGCATGATGTTTGCGAGATGTGAAGCTGCCAAAGGATGTCATGGGAAAATGACTCCATCCCAGGACTGGGCCTGGGAGGAGACCAGGTGAAGGCTGCTACTGAAAATAAAGATTCCCTTCCTATTAGCGGGAAGGGAGTTAATGACTTACTTTTTGGAAAGGTCCATTTTTGCTACTTGAATGTTGTCGAGTGAATTAGCTCTTCTATTGCACAAATAATAATTCAGTGGATTAAATAAGTGAATACATACACTTCAAATTCAAATGCTTTGCTACTTTTTTTGATTAACTTTTATTGGAGTATGGTTGCTTTACAGTGTTGTGTTAGCCTCCACTGCACAGCAAAATGAATCAGCCATACACATAACCGATATCCCCTCCCTTTTGGACTTCCCTCCCACTTAGGTTACCACAGTGCATTAGGTAGAGTTCCCTGTGCTATACAGTATGTTCCCATCAGTTGTCTATTTTATACATAGTATCAATAACGTATATATGTCAATCCCAGTCTCCTAATTCCTCCCACCCCACCCCTTTCCCCCTTGCTATCCATACATTTGTTCTCTATGGCTGTGTTTCTATTTCTGCTTTTGTTTTGCCACTGTTTTAAGGGATAGATTTTTTAAATGAAAGATTAATTCAGAAAGTAAAAGTTAAAATTAACTGTGTCCCATGTAAATGCACTGCTGTAAATTCTGGAGATACTAGTAACGAATTGAGTGTTTTCCTCCCTTTCTCTGACATTTCTAAGATCAGAGTTTAAGTCTAGCTTGAACTTTACTGTGTCCTTAAGGATCAAATTCAGGAACCTAGTAAGTGATCAAATAGATTGGCAGGGAAGAGTAAGAACACAGGTGAAGAAATTCAATGAGCTCAGGATGGGAAGGCCTGTCCATTAATTGTCCACCTTCATGGTCTTTTCCCAGGAAAAAGCATGTTGTGGCCAGATATGTACGCCTCAAAGCATCATTCATAATCATTTTTAGCACCCCAGTAAAAATATATTCTCATTGAAACCAGATTTCAATGAGATCAGTTATCAAATTACCCATTTTCGGTCTGATGGTTATTCTAATATCAGCTTAACATCTAAACTTTCCAGTGGTTTCCCTAAAATTGTAAAAACTAAATAAGCCATATTTAATTAGTTTAAAGAGGCCCAAGGGGCTTGTGTGTTGTGTTTCTAATTTGCATGTGTAGAGTATCTTTATGATTCAGGCCTCCAGTGCTATCAGTATGGTGGCACTGGGAAGTTTATAAACGTTAGAAGGGAAAATCCTGAAGCTTAAGATGAACTTATTTCCATTATATTTAATTAAAAAAATAATAACTCAGAGTATTATAAGCCATCCTTATAAAATGGTAAGTACAAAGCTTACCTTTTATATTTAAACTACTCTCTTTGCAAATTTAATTATTTTAAGAGTGGCAATCAAGTGATGAGGTTTTATTTTTAATGGTTGTTGCTACTCTGATTGCATGTAGTGTACATTTCACTAAATATTCCTAGATATCACCACCTGATTTCAGACCCATTTCTAAAGCATGCTTTAGACAGCACAATTTATCAATATTCCTTCTGAAGGATTATCTATATGTGTTTTCTGTTAAAAGCTAGCATCCCAGAGTCTTTATTGACATTTCCTTTGCCTTGGTAAATGCTGGAGAACATATTAGTTCACTTTAGTTTAGATTATTATGTAAAATGTGGATAGTATGAAATGTGGATGAATATAATGAGGGCGATGATTCTTCATATATAGTAGTTTTAGCTTTTTTGAATATTTTGTGTATAATCTAGTGAGGAAAATCATTTTAGACTCCCTGATTGTATGGTTAAAATTTCCTTGGTCTGTGTTGTGGTATTTGGAAGTTTTAAAGAAGGTGGTCTGTCTTACACCCCTAGTTTCTTATTTTGCCCATAAGTCATTGCGCTTCTAGAATGTTCATTAAGAATTAGAAATGTCTCAAATATCAGAGCATCCACCAAGAACTTTATGCATAGCAGCTGATCAATTCATCTACCTGATACGTAAAGGTAGTAAGAGAATAGTCTATACATAATTTTTGATTGTATATGTGTGCATATATATAAATTTGACCCACTGTATAAACCCCCAAAGCCAAATAATTCCAACTTTAAGGCATTTTATGATTTTAAAGTACTTCACTGATTCAACACATAGCAAATGTTAATTAATTGACTAGAACTTATTGCACATTTCATGTTTTCTCTTACGTATTTTTTACTTATGCAATTTATTTATGTATTTATTTTGTTTTCTATTAATTTATGAAAAGTAGTAAAATATTTCTTAGAAAAGACTTTGCAATAAATAGAAGAAAGAAGTCTGTGAAGGATATTGAGAGGGATATGAGCAGAGAAGTTAGGAGAGATCCAGGTGTTTCTAGGGGCAGGTGGGCCAAAGCAGAGAGATGCAGACCAGGAGCTTTGAAAACCATGATTCCTGAGCATGTTACCACCTGTTTGCCAGTGTTTTCTGTGAACTCCCTAATGGAAGTGTTGGTTATTGTAGAGATAGTAATGGGCTAGTATCATCACTCAACATTGGACTAAGTGCTCCTGGAGTTTACTTTTGAAATCTCTAGTCTGGTTCCTCTAGCATTCCCATTTTGAAGTCTGGGATTGGGTTCCAGGTAATACATTTAACAAAGTATCCACTCTGAGGTCATACACCTTACCTTTTTATACAAAGAAACACAAATTGCTGGAAATGCCTGAATGTATAATTTTTCAGAACTGATGGATTTTTTTTAAGGAGTAAAACACAGACACGTACATTTATTCATATACCTATGCAAGAAAATTGATGCCATTAGATAAAAATGTAAAGTTCTTGAAGCTTTACAGTCAAATTGGGTTTGACTATTCATATTAGCTGAATTTGTTTCCATCAATATTAAATTGATATTTCCTAGAATTACAAGTGACCTAATATTTCTCATATAAAATCAAGATTGCTGAAATCTGTGTATTCTAAATAAGAACATGCTATAATACTGACTTCATTTTTTTCTTCTCAAAAATCTCCTAAAGAAACTTTATCCAGTTTATCCAAGTTTATTCAAAACAAAAGTTAAAAAACCAAAAGTAAAAAAACTACCTTAGAGTAAACCATGCTGGACTTTCATTCTAGATCTTGCATGTGAAAATAGCCTTTTGTTTTTACAATTATTGTTACTCTAGGTGACCCTTCATGAAACTGGCTTTAGCATTTCAGATGCTGCTTTCCAACTCTGGATAACATGTTCTCTTTAGCCACGTGACGTGTTCTCTTTAGTTACCTCAGGCATGGTGGTGAGATGCGTGGTCTGGCCAGAGCTGATTGAGATTGATTAGGAGGAAGTGTACACACATTTTGTTCTCCTTTTTTGTTCCCCCAAAGTGCTTGCATAAACAATCATCCCCAGAAAGAGGGACCACTCCATTCATGGCCCAGATTCTGAAAATCACTCCCTCTAATGCGGCAAGCCAGTCATCACTGACAGCACAAATGAGACTGCTTCAAATTTAACTTGATCAAAAATGACATTTCAGATTACTGTATTGTGTATTGCAGACAGAAAGTAGATGGAGACAAGCTGATCTGACTGGATGTTTTCTTTTCTCTTTGTAATTCTGCACCTTTCCCATACCGAGACATTGATCATATTTCCTCACAACAGACTTATGTGTTGGTGGAGCCAGGAAAGATTTTGTCTAATGCTCCCAATACAATTAAAGTCTGAGCATATTAGAAACAATTCTCAGCATTAAGATATTTACTTCTCACTTGAGGAAGTACATTTACTAGTACAAGTTAATACTCCAGGTTTTAGCAGGAAATAAATACACATGATTAGATTAGGAGAAAATGCTTAGGCCTGGGTATCAGACACTAAATAGTTTCTTATAACCTGGAACGTCTGCTTATCTGGACTCTGCAATATCCCAAATAAGCTATGATGTAAAATTCACTGTTTTTTACAAAGAAATGTTAGAAAATGGAAAGAGTGAATAATAATTTAAAATATTTAAACATATATCAACTCCTGATATAAATCAGAATATTATTGAATACATCAAAAATGTTTGATGCAAATCTTATAATAATAAACTTGTCCCTCATATTTTTTCATACAATCGTAGTTCTCCAGTATTTCTATCTTTTATTCACAGGCTAGGTGCCTGGTAGAACTGGTCAGTATTCCCAAATACTAGTCTGAGCAATTCAGATTGCAATAAAAGGGCTTGCAAACCAGATTTTTATAAAGGCATATGAATGTACTGGGGAATTTTTGCCTCTGGGTGTCAGATTTTTCATTCTGTTTATCTGTGCTTCCTAAAAGTTTTTAGACCTATTAGGGCCAAGACACATTCTTTTTCCGATTTTTCTTAACAAATGATCCTGCAGACGCAACTGTGGGTATTGAGTGCAGTGGACAGGCCAAATGTAATAGCATCCATGTAAAATACACCCATGTACTAAAGCACAGAGCACTGTCTTGGCAACCATGCAACTTTATTAAATCAAAGCATGATGGTAGCATGTGAGAGGAGAAGCCCCCAAATCCCAGGGTTCGTGCAGACCCTGCCGCACAGTTGTCACACAGAACTCATCTGCTCAGATTCTCCCATGGCCCTTTTCAAGGTCTGGAGTCTCCAGGTTACCTCCATAGAACCTAAGATGCTAGATGAGACAAACCAGAACAAACCAAACGTGTTTTTCAGCATCGTCAACAAGCTTCAGGGAGGCAATGTTGTCATTTCTCTCTACCAAGTAGCCCAAATTATAGCACTACCCCCAGAATAAGGCAATCCTCAGTCTCTTTTGGATTCAGTAGACTCTTTTGAATGTGTGAGCATCTTCCAGGGATGCTCAGATTTCTTTGTTCCTGCTTCTTTCCAAGACAGTGTTTGGGTTACAGAAGGGCTCATGCCCTCATGGAGCTGGATGGTGGGGCTTCTCATGTTGGGGCTCAGGTCCTTGCTATCTGCTGAAGGGAGTTTGTCTGCTTTTAACGCTGAGGATTACTTGGCACCAGCTCCTGAAGCCTGCGACGGATTTACCTCTTGGTAAGACCGTGTTCCCAGGGAACAGGTCATTGTCCCTTCCGGGATCTTTGCGATGTCGCTTCTTGCCTCCCTGAAGCCTGACCGTGAGTCTCATTTGGTTTCCAGCCTGAGCAGCCTTGGTTACAGGTTTAATTTGCCTTTGCCAAGTTGACCTTCTGTTCAGATCCAGTCAGACTCTCATCTCACTTCTGTGCCCCCTTTTGATGGCCTGTGGGCAGTCTGGTTCACCATGCCAAGGGGGAAAAGATCGTCAAATGGTTTTGTCCTGGCAGTTTAGTCCAGAAGTAACATTATCACTTCCACTGAGAGCTTGTTGGCCAGAGCTGGTCACATAGCCCCACCCAACCACCAGGGGGCATGGAAATCGCAATCCTCCAAGTGCCTGGAAGGTAGAAGAAGGGAAATAGCTGGCAACCGTTAGTAATGACTACACAGCCCCCTACAAGGTGATCTCCCAGAATTCCAAATGGAAGCCAAGACAAAGCCTTTCCACAGCTTGCTTATTCCTCTCACTTTTCTGATCCCCCTGGGACTTTGCTCCTGAGCAAGGTGTCTGAATCACCCTCCCACCACCTTTTACCCTTCCTCCGTTTCCTCTCTTTCCCACGATCCTCTGGGTTCCCATCTCTTCTTCCTGCCAAAGAGGGAGACATCACACGTCCTCTTTCCTATTTTCTGAGTTGATCTTTGCCCTCCCTGGCTTCTCTAGGGCTTCATGGGATAATGATCACGGGCTAACAGGATTTACCGGAGAGGAATGAAAAACACAACCGTTTATCCTTGCAAAATCATGTCTGTGTTTATAATCTACACAGTAAGTATCTCATGGTGGCCACAGTTTTGCCATAGTATTTTTCCAAGCGTAAGTACTGCCTATGACGTACTTGGCAACTTCCCAAAAGATATGTGGAAGCCCTTCTAAGCACTATCCAAATTCAAAAATAGTGGTCTAGCAAATTCTACTCTGTTCTTTTCCAAAGTGATTCACTTTTATATCATGTATAATATACAAAAATGTTCATGAAAGTTATTTATTTAACAGTATGTTTCCTTGACATACACCATGATGTCTTTGTTTACTCCACTTTTTTTTTTTTTTTTTTGCGGTACGCGGGCCTCTCACTGCTGTGGCCTCTCCCATTGCAGAGCACAGGCTCCGGACGCGCAGGCTCAGTGGCCATGGCTCACGGGCCCAGCTGCTCCGCGGCATGTGGGATCTTCCCGGACCGGGGCACGAACCCGTGTCCCCTGCATTGGCAGGCAGACTCCCAACCACTGCACCACCAGGGAAGCCCTGTTTACTCCACTTTTAGTAAATATTATTGGCATCCCTATGAAGATACATTTTGTCCCATCACATACTGCTTTACTCATCCAATGCAACTGCATTACCTCTTGTAGGGATATTCCCTTTTTTTTGTTTGGAGTCACTGATGAAAGACGTACCAAGTGAGGTGACCTTCAATCCTGCCAAAGGGGTGAGGTTCAATTAGCAACCTTTTATGAGGCATCTGGGATCACTAATGATACATGGATCCTATGTTAAATCAAAGCACACAGGAGTCTTGAACTTCTGGTTTAACGTGTGGCACACAGACTGGTCCAGTCTGTCACAGCCAGTGACAAAGGCTAATGGAATATCTCCGTGGACCCTGTGGCCAGCTACTCCCACCTTTGCTCTGAACATTAATGAGGATCTTCCGGACTAGGGGCTGCCTGGAAGGTGGCATTTCAGGGGTTCCCTGTTCTCTCTGTCCTGTGATCCTTGCAGTAGACTCTTCCCTTGTTGCTCTGTTTCCTCCAAGGAAATCCAGCAGAGCAGGCTTTTCTCTGACACAAAATAATGCCATACTTTGCTGGGGATGAATGCCTACCCCCCCAAAAAAATGCACCTTTGTCAGTAGTATTTACATTTTGTGATGCTTAGACCTCATCCTTTTTGCATTCTCATATTACTACTCTATTTTGTATAGCAGCTCATCTGTACATATCTCTTTTTATCCAAGGCTTTCACAGTGTGCTTACAAATTGTAATGAATTCAGCTACATAACATCCCTAAAGAAAATGTAAGTTTTACCATCAATGGACTTTTCTTCCAAAGGCTTCTCTGGCTAAGTGAGCAGTCAAGTATGGATAGATAATCTAGTACTCATGGTTTTATTTCTGAGCATCTCAGCCTTGCATTTCCTGACATGATCCTACACTGAATTTAGTTAAAAAGAAAAAGGAGCCATTGTTTTAACAAGAGTAACGGCGTGTCCCTGGGAAGTGGAGGGGGCCTTTGAGCAGAGTGCCTGGTCTCCTGCCCTTCTGGGCATCCTGGATTCCTCGCTGTGCTCTACATAACAGAGGGAGATGCAGCTATTCTGAGTGGCCTCAAGGATGATCTGGAATCATATCTGTTCTGAATAACTCAGGGGGCCTCTGAAAGATGCACAATGATGCTTTTATTGAATTAGACCAGACCTTGGAGCTGCATCTCTCATAAACATGAAGATTTCATGGGAGATGCACAAATAAACTTGCTCATACATTTTACTTAGTCATGAATGAGGTATTTAGTACATGTTCGGATGATTTATAGGCTTGCTGGGCAATTCTTATTTTATTTCTAAGGTGAGAAATTAGCAAAATCATCTTATAGTCTTGTCAATACAGAACTTCAAACAAATAAGAACTGCAAAGCCTGAGATCAACTCAGATCCGAAGGCCTCTCTACTGTGTGTTTCTTTAAAACTTGGTCAGGAGTGTCTATGAGAGAAGCAAAACAAAACACACAGTAGCAATGGATTTTTGTTTATTTTATGCAGAAAGAGCTGCAACCATGAATGTTAAATGCCAAGGGCATTGACAGTTGTCCCTCGGGACACTGCACACAGAACTTAAAGGAGTCACATGTGAACAGTCACACTGTGCTTTTTTTCTTTAATATTACTGGCATTTGAATTTGAATCTACAAGTATACACTTATTTTTTATTTAATTTTTAATTGCCTGTTTACAAAACCATTATAGGGTATGTCTGCATTTAGTACAGGAATCTGTTTTACAATTAGGCAGCTGTGTGTAATTTTTTTCATTATGGATGTAGTTTTTGGAAAACTACCTGTTCTCTCCTGCTCAGGCTGCTAGCAGACTGCAGGAAGCACAGCAGAAAGGGAATCAGAGGTTACCTAGACAGGTCCAGAGGGAGGATTTCTGCATTTTTTACATCCTGATAGCCAGAAATGGTATATGTAGATAGTTGGAATTGCTCCTTAAGAAATCAGAGCTGAAGCAAATGCTTAAATTTCCCTCAGCAATGTAGGCAGGGTTGTGACAAAAACATCAATATATAAATCCCAGAGATCTCTGAGTGGGATGGTCAGGGAGCATCCCCAGGGCCTGCCGCCCTATGGCCCCTTTTTCCTGGGAACATCGGTCACTCCTGCTTATCTCACCCTCTCCCCACTCACCCAGCCCCGCCTGGAATCTGGAATGAGTTTTCTGTGAGTTAAGATGCATTTAAGTGAGGAAAGAAATACACAGAGCTTGATGAGCTCCCATTTGAGACAATGTAATGAAGATCTTGGAGGGAAACTTCCCTTGGTTACCATTTCAATTTAGCTATTTACTTGCTTGACATTTAGATGCCCTGGAGATAGGTGAGTCTGTTCACTTCAAATTATCCCACTTGACTTTGCTCCCTTAGGTATCTTTCTGCTCTGGACCTTGTTCCAACTTGAAGAAGGCATGAGCTATTCTCCTTTTCACCTCTGGGTAATTTCCCCCTCTGCACAAAGCTGACACTCATTATGACAGTGCATGCCCCGTGGCCACCAGGAGTAGGGGTCATTTTCATCTTGATCAGTGACCAGAATAATTAGGGCCCTAGCTGAGAGTTTCCTGTTCAGCCTTTCCTCTCCCCAGAGACACAAATCACTGCCTGTGTCTGAGCCAACCAAAGGTGGGGGAAACAATCACACAGGGATAACTAGAGACAGAAACCTTCCAATATATCTGCCAGTATATCAATATAAAAGACAATCTGGCTATTGATAAGCAAACAATACTGAATAACTGACAAATCACAGGGATATGTTCTTAGAAGGGGTAGAGAATGAAAAGGGAGCTAAGCTTTAATAAAATACCCTCACCCGAACCTAAAATGATTGTTTTTTGCTTGTCTGCAAAGCAAAGATTGTAACACCTGTCCCACTTGCCTGGTGCATGGAGGAGTTGTGAAGTAGCACTTAGAGCATCTGGGAGGGTCCTGAACACATCACATGCTTGTGACAAGTTTTGGCTTTCCTCATTTTCTCTCCTTTATCTAGTATAAAGTGGCAGGTAACGGGCCATTCAGTAATGACAAGACTGCAATGCCCCACACTCTGGATGTCACCCCTCTTTCACCATGACTGTCTCCCGTCTTGTGATCATGTATGGGAGAGAAAGTATTGTGCTAGATGCTCTAACACAGCTTCTTGAGTTCTCATTGCAGCCCTAAAGCATACCTATCACACTTTGCTGGGAGGGATGTTTTGTGTTCAGTGTCCTAAGCTGTGGAACCTTGTTCTGTGCAAGTCAGACCCTCTGGACATGTTTTCCTTTGTATAAGTTGTGACACTTTATTCAACTAAGGGGCTGAGGCAGGAGACAGGAGGGTGACAATGGAAAAAGACAGTCTGTGGTGTGGTCAGGGGAAGAGCTGGGTGGGAGGGCAAGTGCCCTTCTTGTGGGTTCAGCACTGGTGACTCCAAAACAGTAATTGCAAATTCCTGGGCTCTGTTTTCAGGGGGTGCTCGTTCCCAGGGGGAATTTACTGAAGATTTGCAACATTTAGTAACGCAGGCTGATCAGTTTCAGAACTGCTGCTCTGCGGCTGCCAGCTGGTGGGGTGGCTGTGTTCAAGCGTACCCACTTTAATGTTGTTTCAGTGTATTTTGTTTTGTTTTCCATTACAGAACAGTGATCTCCCTTACCGCTCAGTAAAACTGTTCAGTGTTCCTTAACAGTCCTCAGGTTATATTTGTGCATTTCCCACTTTTTCCAGTCATTAGAAAAAAGGGCATCTACCCCAGTGGACTGCGTGCATGGGCGAATGCACAGTAACTCACATCATCACCCTACAGGGGTCTGGGGTGGCTGTGTTATCCAGCTGAAATGAATTCCTTTGCAGCACAGGGAATTCTGCAGTTTCATTACTTTATCAGAGTACCTACTTAATCAGATAGCTTAATTTGCATACCAGTAGCACCTTCTGACCACCGGTAAGGAATATGACATGTTCAAGGTTGATTACCTGCAGATGTTGAAGAGTGGTTGACAGAGATGTGGCTGCATCTATGGGAGAGGCTGGTCCCAGGGCAACAGGCTGGAAGCATGCTGATGCTTTTTACTCTGTTGCATTTCTGTACATGTGGTACCCGTGTTAATGATACTTCCTGCTTCAAGAGAGATTAAAGATGACAGAGAAAGATTGTGAAACGCAAAAAGAAAAAGTATCTTCAGTACATTCTTTACAACTTTGATACTAAGAATACAGGACATTTAGCAGTTTCTCAGAGATTTAAACAGATTCATATAAAACTTCAAATGGAGAACCTTTAAGTTAAAATGATCAGCTAAATGCCAACACCTAATTTCTGACTTCTTTGGGCAATTATTATAAAATTACAGGCAGTTGCAGAGTCATGTTCCTTGGGACTATTAGTTAACCCTCAGCTAGAACCCAGAAGGACTTAGAATTCATCAAACATTAGGTGGAACCTTTGCACAAATCAGTAGAAGTAGGCGGGAGGTGTTGGGTGGTGATCAACCTTGTTATTAAAGACAAAGAAAGACTGAAAATTGTCACAGGTTGGAAGACACTAAGGAGACAAGGTGACTAAATGTAATGTGGGATCCTGGAACAGAAAAAGGGAGTGAGTGGAAAAACTGGAGACATCAAAATAAAGTTTGTCGTTTTGGGACCGTTGTACCAGCATTAATAGCTTAGGTTTGATCAAAATACCATGGTGATGTCAGATATTAACATTAGGACACATTGAGTAAAAAGTAGACAGGAATTCCCTATCCCATCTTTGCAACTCGTTTGTAAATCTGAAATTATTTCAAAATAAAAAGTTTAAAAATGCATTACAGAACCACCAGAGTTGTGGCGTGTTTAAGATGTGGATCAAAGGAAAAGACATTGTGCTTGTGGTTGAGAGGCAATTTTGGAATTTTGGAATAAAGATGGCAGGAAATGAGGAAATCTTAGAAAGAATTTGAGTGTTAAAGAATTTGTATGCTTTACATTTTGCTAAGGGTTATACATGTCATGCAGGTAACAGAGGACAATAGTGAAGCAACACATGTGCCCACTTGCTAGTGTCACCTCCACACCCTGATGTAAGTGCTCCACCTCCATTTTCCTTTGAGCTGTCTTGTAACCCTGTCACACACCGCCTGACGTGTACTTGGTGGTAACAGCTTTTGTAAACAGGACAGGGATGTTAGTAAGAGCCCCTAATCAAAAGATAATAAATGTTGTCTAAAGTGTCAGACCTTATTATGACAGCCTCAAATTAGATGTCAGGACAATGGGGAATAATTTGTGTGTGTGTGTGTGTGTGTGTGTGGTATGCGGGCCTCTCACTGTTGTGGCCTCTCTCGCTGCGGAGCACAGGCTCCAGACCTGCAGACTCAGCGGCCATGGCTCACGGGCCCAGCCGCTCCACGGCATGTGGGATCTTCCCAGACCGGGGCACGAACCCGTATCCCCTGCATCGGCAGGCGGACTCTCAACCCCTGCGCCACCAGGGAAGCCCGGGGAATAATGTTTTTAAAGCTAGTATTTTGTGTTAGGGACTATTTACATGACACTGTGTTTTCTAGACACGGATAATCAGCAAAATATCAGTTCCAGAATGCATTTCAAACCTATTTCCCAATTTTTATATTGCATAATCATTTAGATTCAGCAAATTTAATATGACATCTACATCCAAATTCAAAACTCATGTTTCTGTTAAACTAGAAGAACAAAATATATCAATACTACATTCACAGGTATCCCTTATTCTTCGGTTTCTCACAGGCACTGGAGAAAACAAAGCACAGTAATTTCCACTCTGCAGCTATTGTCTTGAATACCTGAGAAACTCCTCCTCATTCACTTCCTCTGGGTTCTCTCTCACCCTCCTCGCTGCCTTTCTAGAACTCTCCCTCCCTGCACAGAAATCACTTTCACCTCCACCCCTCCCATATTACTTTTCAAATTGTTCTGTGAAATGTCTGCTTCTCCTATGAGTCTGGAAGCACCTTGAGTGTAGGGCTATGCCATAGCCATCTTTGTTATCCCAACATTCAACATTATACTTCCTCATGCTGGGAATCCAGAATTAAGGTATTCTAGCTTTATTTTCCTTTATGTCCAACAAAGGGCAAGTCATGCATTGAAGCCAATAAAGACACTAGTTCCAAGCACTGATGTAATGGCATGGTGTTTAGTTGTCCACCTATTACATTAAGCAATTTCACTTAGCGGGACACCCCAATACCAGAGAGTCAGGGGTTATGAACTAAGAAACAAAACAATTAATATAGGCTTCATCCATTTACATTTAACCTGTGTTTTTATTTTGTGTTTGTGTGTGTGTGTGTGAGTGTGTTTGTATAATTATGAAGCATTATATAATGCAGAATTTGAAACTATGATTTTCATAAATCTTATTTATGATCCCATTCTTACAGGTTAATATAGATTTCAAAGATTTCTCTGTCTTTACCGGTTTTCTTATTTTTATTCCCACAAAAAGGAGCTGGTGGCTGGTCTCCCCTTGTGTCAAATAAATACCAGTGGCTGCAGATTGACCTTGGAGAAAGAATGGAGGTCACAGCTGTGGCCACCCAGGGAGGATACGGGAGCTCCGACTGGGTGACCAGCTACCTCCTCATGTTCAGCGATGGCGGAAGGAACTGGAAGCAATACCGACGAGAGGAGAGCATCTGGGTATGTGCTTTACTGAAAAGCAGTCTGTCGGAGTATGAATTATACCAGTTACTGCATGTTGCTCCCCATCTGTCAGATCAAGTATAGAAACAGAGCCTCCTCAGTTACCTGAAAATGTTTCCACTGAATGTAAGCCACATGTGACATTCCAGAATACACCAGAATACACCGTCCATGGCTAACTTATGAAATAAGTAAAAGTAAAACAATTTTATAATGTAGCAAAATACTGAAAATGTCTTCCCATTATTCCTTTAAATGGTGTGAAGTCTAAGGAATAAATAAGTCACGTACAACTGATTTTATTTTTGTTTTATAACAAACACAATAGTTTATATTGCCTCAGCATTTTTTTTTTTTTTTTTTTTTTTTTTTTGCGGTACGCGGGCATCTCACTGTTGTGGCCTCTCCCGTTGCGGAGCACAGGCTCCGGACGTGCAGGCTCAGCAACCATGGCTCACGGGCCCAGCTGCTCCGTGGCATGTGGGATCTTCCCGGACCCGTGTCCCCTGCATCGGCAGGTGGACTCTCAACCACTGTGCCACCAGGGAAGCCCATGCCTCAGCATTTTTAAATAAAGCAAATTCATTTTCTCTATGCCCTCTGATAAAATGAAATTTCTGAAAGACCCTGAACATGTAAAAATAGATGTAATGGAGAGTCTCTCTGTGGAGGACTTGTATGAGAGATGTGTTGAGTTCCTGCTCCAACAGGAACTTGGGCACCATGTGGCCCCTTGTAATTTATGGACAATAGATCCCTAGGATTCTTTGGAAGCATAACTATTTTACATCAGTGACATAGTTTCTACTTTTGATTACATATCCATGCTTCTTTGAGAAGAATTAAATTTTGTTTGCTTAACTTTTTGAATATTAAAATATATGTAATTTATTATATATTTAGCATTTCATATCTTTAAATCACAGTGTACTCTGAATGAGAAGCTCTAAAAGTAGAGTGTTGTAAAGGTCTGCAGCAGGTTTGCAATTGGCTGATGGGGTGTGGCCTGAAGAAGATTCATCAGGTGGAGAAGAAATTACTTTTTTCTTATTATTAAAAATATAATTTAGATGGTTGCCAAGAGCCGGGGGAAGGGAGGAATGGACTCTAAGTGCTTTAATGGAGACAAAATTTCAGTCTGAGAAGATGAAAAAGTTCTTGAGATGGAGGGTGGTGATGTTTGCACAGCAATGTGAACGTTAATGCCCAGAACTGTACACTTAAAAGTGACTAAAATGCTAAAGTTTTTGTTATGTATATCTTACCACAATAAAAAATACCCAGTGTATTTTCCATTTAATTTAGGCTAAGAATGTTGTATAACTTAAAAAAAATTTTTTCTTAATTCAGGGTAAGAAGAAAATTGTCAGCTAAAAAGCCATTAGGTCTTAGCACATAGCTTATCTATAAAACAGGCAACAAAATGATAATATTCGTTGGGTAACAAACTGCCCTCATTTGAATTTCCTTAGAACTCTGTAACTTATTATTATTATAACTTAATAGATTGTGGTCTACTTAATTTCTTATCCCTGGAGCTTTTATTAGTCAGTCAATAAATGTTGATGCAAATTGAATCAAGAAAAACTAGTTAGTTGTCTCATACTAGATAAAAGAACAAAGTGGGAGGGGATATGTGAGTGTTTTTCGGGCTGGCTGACCTAAGGTTTCCAAACAAGTAGTTGCCATGTGTATGATCAGAAGCAGATATTAATGTTTTGCTCCTTCTAAGAACACCAAGTCCAAAGCAGCGTTAAGGTCAATATTGCTTAAGTAACTTAAAGCTTAATGAAACATCTTCTTACATAGAGAACATTTGTTCAAAATTAAATATTATTTTTCAAAATTAGTTAACTAATAGTTAATGCCTACTTATCCTTCATTGTATTAATTAAGGTTCATATTTTTGCCCTGCTCCAATCCCATCTGATTGAGCAACTCTAAAAATTCTTGTTTTTAGTTAAGCAGGTTGGAGAGGAATCATATGTACGCATCGCCATCTGCTGATTTCTTTAAAGGTCAGGCACCCTTGGGGAAGTAGGGTCAAGAATATAGTGGCATTATTAATCCTAGATCATGCAGGTGAGGAAAGAAGTGGACCCCTCAATCCTATCCATCCTGTCACACGGTAAACATGGGTAAAGTGGCCTGCCTTACACTCCTGCTGAGCTTGCACCCCTCCCTGTGTCCCCAGCACTTCATGGTGCCTGGGGCCGAGCACGTTGGTAAATGTTTGCTGAATTAAAACGAATGAGTGGGGGCTTCCCTGGTGGCGCAGTGGTTGAGAGTCCGCCTGCCGATGCAGGGGACGCAGGTTCGTGCCCCGGTCTGGGAGGATCCCACATGCCGCGGAGCGGCTGGGCCCGTGAGCCATGGCCGCTGAGCCTGCGCGTCCGGAGCCTGTGCTCCGCAACGGGAGAGGCAACAGCGGTGAGAGGCCCCAGCGGTGAGAGGCCCGCGTACAGCAAAAAAAAAAAAAAAAAAAAAAAAAAAACGAATGAGTGGAATCTACGTTCTGGTAGGATGCCTTCCTTAGCTCCCTGCTCTGTGCTTCTCTGTAGCCCTTGGTCTCAGCTTAGGGATCCTTGAAGCTCCAGTGCAGGTGTTTGCTCCTCTCACATTTTGAGCTCCTTTAGGAAAAGGGCTCATCCTCACATCTTCCGCGTGCACCACCATGGGTTCAGTGAATTCATCTCCTAATCTGGGCCCGACTATACACACTGGCATTGACAGCAGTAAATCACACTAGTTGATGATTCTGACATTATACTCACGGTTTCTTTAAAAAGATTGGGCTGGTTTGGCTGCTTTCCAGACCTCTCACAAGATGTCAGCTGCTCTTAAACATCAACCGTACACCTTACCAGAGGTTCTACTCCTTCTTCAGGCGGTTGTTTTAGATATGAATTGCTGGTGTTAACTTGAGAATGAAGTTAAGATTTTAAAAAATTTCCTTGAGGTATTATACTCTTCATTAGTGAAAGTAATATGCTTATTCATGGTGTCATTTACTTAATTTCCTATCACTGCTTTAAATAATTTTCATGGGGCCTCCCTGGTGGCACAGTGGTTGAGAGTCCGCCTGCCGATGCAGGGGACACGGGTTCGTGCCCCGGTCCGGGAAGATCCCACATGCCGCGGAGCGGCTGGGCCCGTGAGCCATGGCCGCTGAGCCTGCGCATCCGGAGCCTGTGCTCCGCAACGGGAGAGGCCACAACAGTGAGAGGCCCACGTACCGCAAAAAAAAAAAAAAAAAAAAAAAAATTTCATGGATTTAGTGACCTAATACAAGACAGAGTTTTTATGTCATAGTTCTGTAGGTCTAAAGTACAGTAGACCTGGCTGGGTTCTCTGCTTAGGGCATTTTTCCTGGAGGCTCTGGGGAAGACTTGTCCTTCAAGGTATCTGGAGATTCCCAAAACCTTCCCCAGGTTCCATGATTTGCTGGGAGGATTCACAGGACCAGTGTGTAGTCATACAGCTATGATTTAGCACAGTGAAAGGACACAGAGCAAAATGAGCAAAGGAAGAGGGTGCATGGGGTGAAGTCTATAGGAAATCAGGCCCAAGTTTCTACAGTCCTCTCCCAGGGAAGTCATATGGGACTAGCTTAATCCCCCAGCAGTGAGTTATAGCAACCCACATGGAATATTACCAACTAGGGGAGCTCATGTACTGGGGGCTGGTCATGTAGGCACCCTCTGCCTTGCATGTAACAAAATTCCAGACTTCCAGAAGGAACACTGGTATTTTATTTATTTATTTATTTTTGCGGTACGCGGTCCTCTCACTGTTGTGGCCTCTCCTGTGGCAGAGCACAGGCTCTGGACGCGCAGGTGCAAGCTCAGTGGCCATGGCTCACGGGCCCAGCCACTCCGTGGCACGTGGGATCTTCCCGGACCGGGGCACAAACCCACGTCCCCTGCATCGGCAGGCGGACTCTCAACCACTGCGCCACCAGGGAAGCCCAGAAGGCAGGTATTGAGTATGAACCACACTGTTTGAACAAACATTAGGCACAGTAAGCCACCTTTATCATTAGAGTCTTGGGAATGGGCCAGCCTTACAAGCAGGCCTTTCAGAGGGCAGCAGTCAGGACTGCCCTCCTGATGCTTCTGCATACACACGCACTCGCTTCCTTGTGGGTGTAGGACTGAGACACTGATCTCCTGTAGGCTGTCAGCTGGGGGCTGGTCTTTGCTCCTAGAGGTTTCCCACATCCCTTATGCTTTCTGTGTGGCCTGTTCTTGCAGCAGTGGGTCAAGTCCCTTTCATCTTTTTTTTTTTTTTTTTTTTTTGCGGTACGTGGGCCTCTCACTGCTGTGGCCTCTCCCGTTGCGGAGCACAGGCTCCGGACGCGCAGGCTCAGCGGCCATGTCTCACAGGCCCAGCCGCTCCGCGGCATGTGGGATCTTCCCGGACCAGGGCACGAACCCTTGTCCCCTGCATTGGCAGGTGGACTCTCAACAACTGAGCCACCAGGGAAGCCCCCCTTTCATATTTAAATCACTCTTTGTTCTTGTTCTCCTTCTGCCACATCTCTGATTTCCTCTTCTTCTAGTTGGAGAAAGTCCTCTACTTTAAGGGGGCTCATGTGGTTAGACTGGATCGACTTGGGTAATCCAAGACAGTCTTCCTAACCATAATGCCATCTGCAGAGTCCCTTTTGCCATGCAAAGTAACATATTCACAGTTCCTTTCTTTAGGGCCTGGACATCTTTGAGGCCTTTCTGCCCACCCCACTGTATTTATACATCTCTGATTTTTTTTTCTTTCTGTATTTGGTATCCTTTCCTAGCAAACACATTTCTCATTGGATCTGAAGATGTTTTCCAGAGTCATATGAAGTCACGTTGCAGGGGTATCTGAGCACCTGCTCTCAGTTGGTGTGTCACAGGTGTCCCCCCTGAGAGCCTGCTGCCCCGCCATCACTAGTGTAGCTCTCACCCACAGCAGGGTCCCCAGCTTGTGGCCTCGCTGATGTAACCTTGACCCCCAGCAAGGAAGACCGTGTATTGGCTTTCTTCTCAGGAAGCCTCCTACTTTTATAAGAAAGTCCAAATCAAGCACTCCTTCTCTGGCCTTAAAAGTTTTGTGGATATTCTCCCTGTCGTAATTTTTTAAAATGACTTTTCTTGTTCTTCTGGGTCGATCTGCTGTCTGTGCTAACTTTGTCCACTAATACATGTTAACTCTTTCCAAATTCCGAAAACTCTGAGAAAAAGGTCTATCCTAATGCCTTACCGAAAATGAACATGAGATGATAATAAGACAAAAGGTCTTTACTTATGTTACTTTGGGCAAGTTGTCCATATGCTTTGCCACATGTTTGTCATGGAATATTAATTAATATGTGAAATGCAATGTATACCTCTCTAAATTCTCAAAATTATAAAATTGAGACATGGCTGGCCACAAAGTCTTTGACTAAAGGATTTGAGGACTGCAGGTCCAGTTACTGAAGGTTAATTATCCAAATTGATTTTCTTAAAAAAAAGAAATTATGTTCTTCACTGGTGTTATGTTCCACTTTAATATTTTTTCTTAGTGAGTGACTGCTTCCATGGCTGAACTGGATTTCTATGTGAAAATAACCAAATAAATTAAACAAATACTCAGATCTGTGAAATACGTTCCAAAAGGGTTTTATTTAAATGGAAATATAGGAATGTGTCTTACATGACAGAAAAGGCATCACCATCTCTCACCAAGGGATGCACTATATCTCAGGACATACAAACTCTTTTGATGTGCAGAGTAAATGTCCTCACTTGAAATGTAGTGGAAGAAGTATCACTGTTCGAGCAAGTTTAGAAGGGGTGCATTTCCTATACGATGTGAACAGTCATGGTTTATATCAGTCATTTAGTAAACCAGGTGGCTTGACCAAGCTTGATGCTAAACATCCATAGGACTTAGAAGATGAGTTTGCAACTTCAGCCCAACTAAATCAGAAAATAGCCAGAGTCTTAGGACACTGAGGATCATAGAACAGCATTGAAGTGAGCAATGCAACAGATCAGTGATCACTGACAAAGTTCACTAATGTTTATTTTCTACTGTTTCCCTGAGAATATGTGAGCAAACACTTACATCAATCTACTGTGACTCTTAGATTCATTATAAGAATTTTGTGGGGCAGCGCTTGTGAACCAGCATTCTTACCTGCAAGCTAATGTGAGCTCTGAGCTCCCTGGGGGCCTCTGGACCAGGCTGGGGAGAGGTGTGGGCTCCAACCACTGTCCTGCTCTGAGTCTGGGTCTGTGAGCCTCCCTGGTGGGCAGGAGAGGTCCGTGAGTGGGCAGTCTAGAGCGCTGGCAGTATTCTAGAGGGGTGTTGGGGCAGCTCCATCACTACCCTCCTGGGCACCTATTGTCTTCTTGGGACCCTATAGCAAGCCTTGTCCTTCCCAGGCCACCTGCCTGCCCTGACTCTGTGTCTTCTCCCTCCCCGTTCCAGTTGTTTGGGAACAATGGGCTGACTCTATGAGAGCCAGGCCAATACTCACCTCTCCTCTCGGGAGACCATGGCTAATGGCGTCCACTGCAATGGTGACCTCTGTTGAGGCTCATCTGGCCCAGGGACCACTGGGTCCCTGTTGACCATGGGGACCTTTCCTCCTGCAATTCCTGGGTGTTTTTTCTTCTGTTTTATCAATACTTTGTCTTCATTCTCATCTCCTTACTATTTCTCCCTCTTCTCCTCTATCCTTCTATTCTTTCCTTGTCTATTTTTTTCACCTATCATTAAATATTTTTCTCCTTATTTCTCTCTTCTCTCTCCATTTTCCCCTGTATCCCTCTTCTATCTGTATTGTTACAAATTCTAGAAAATCAGCTTGAATCAGTCTAGGTAATTTGGGAATCCGACCACACAGAGAAGGGAGGACTCAGCTGGGTCTCTGGCATGTGTGTAACTAAGAGGCAGCCCTGCCCTGTGCCTTCTGTGGATTAGCTCTGGCATTCGTTTTCCTATATTGGTTCAAAAATCTGAGGACATGCTCGGATTTACTTGGCTCTGGCTGAGGGGAATCTCAGATCTCACCACCTGTGAAGAGCTGATCTGATCAGGACGGCTCCCAGCCCACCCTACACTTAGCACCGAAGCCCCTGGATTGGTGGGTGGGGCCATGTAAAGACTTTATGTCCACCCTAATGGGGGCACTTAGAAGGGAGGGATGCTGAGAGGGCCATATTATCAAATTTCCTGTTCCTTGTCTCTCTCTCTCTCTCTTTCACTCTCCCTCCATGACCTTTTGCTTTCTTTTCTATTTCTCTGCTTTCCTCTTCTTATACATCTATCTTTCTACTCCTCGCCTTCCCTTTTTCTCTGTGAATTAAAGGACCTAGATTGCCATGAGTCCTGCTACTCAACATGTAACCTACGGACCAGCAGCATCACCTGGGATCTTGATACAAATATGGAATCTCAGCCCCCACCCCAACCTATTGAATAGAATCTGCATTTTAACAAGATGAGCAGGTGATTCCAGTCCAAGCTAGACTGTGAGAAACACTGGCTGGGATGAACCAAGTCCCATCTTTGGCGGGAATTGTTTTGCCCCTTAACTATCCTCCAGCTGCCTGGATCAGAGGGGACTGTGCCCCCTGCTCAAGGATGCAGCTTATCCCACACACGTGTTAGCCTGAACAGGTGATGCTTTCTGTAACAGAACCTCAGGAACCTTGCTCCGGTGCCCTTTGACTGCAGGACACCCTCTTTCTCCCTGATAGTCACCAACCTAGGGGGATGGAGCCCAGGTATTTTCTCATTGTTATCAGTGAATAGCAATCAAGTTGTTAAAGTTAGTCTTATCTTTGAGAACTATAATATTTCCTGAATCTCTATACTCTGCATTCTTTAGGAGTTTATTCTTCATATTAAAAACTCATCAGAACTCTAATTCAGAAGTTATATCCTTTATGAATTTAAGATGGAAATTGTTATTCAAAATGCATTGAATGAAACCTAGAATTTAAGTGGATTTTTCTTCCTATGCAGGCCCTTTGTGTGAAAAAGGCATTCTTCTAAGAAAGGACCGGCAAAATATATTTGAGAAAAATAAGAAAAGAAATTACTTGAAATAAACATAAGTTCTAGTATAAATAATTCTATTTAATAGATTTCTTTCACCTTGAAAAAATAGGTAGCAGTATGTCCTTAAATGAATATAAGATAGACATAGCAAATCGTTTGAAACTTTGTTCTTCTTTAGATCATTTCCAACCTAGAACACCAAGTAGACTAATTAATGAGGCTAATTAATATTGTATTGAAAGATTCACAACGATCTCACAGTGTTCTAAGAGAGCAACAAAGGTGACCCCAAATTTGCAGGGCAGAAAAAAGACAGGGAAATACTGGGGTTGGGATGGGGACCGTTTGTTATACCTGCACCACTTCATTTATTTAAGAGAAAGAGCCGATGCACATATGGCAAAATATTTACCTTGTTAAAATAAATCTAGATTATCAGTACATGTATATCTGTTTTGGGGGGATGTTTGAAATATTGCATAATCAAATTAATAAAGAATATTGGATTCAGGTTTAAAAGAATTATGTTTACTTGGTATAAATAGAAAGATCATATGACTGTGTAGTTTCAAAATAAAGAGGGATAAGAACCGTGTCAAATCATAATAAGAAAAACTGGACTCAGAGATAAGGAGGGTTTGTATGTAAGGAAGCAGACACTCTGCTAAGTGTGACGCTCTCTTGGTATAAGGAGCGAAAATTCTCTTGACAGAGATTCCTGCTAATTCAGTCATTTAAATATAGGTTGGTTTATTTCAGGTCTAGGTTAATATATTTATTGCTAATGAGTTGATGACTCAACAGAACCAAGCCCCACATCAGGTAGGACGTTGCAAAGAAGGGTCTGCAGAGTGTGCCTTGGCTGTCTGGGGCTTGTGCCAGCTCCAGGCTTGCCGATTTCAAGTTTGGCTCTGAGACTGGGTGGTTTTGGTCAGAGTAGGAGCAGCATTTCAATGATTCTGTATCGGTCTCTTCCATGTACTTGGCCTTGTCAGGTACACAGCCCTCTCCTTCCTAACCATTCACCTCATTACGTCAAGCGCATCAATCCCCGAGGCAGTGACTTTGTACCATGGACAGTCTTGTTGATTACACTTACCATTGTAGACCACAGTTGAATTTTCTGTACATGTCTCCCCCTCCTGGGCTCTGAGAGCCATTAGGTCAGGGATTAATCTCCTCAGAGGGCCAGGCCTATTACAGATTCTCAATAAGGAGTTGTTAGATTGAGTTAAGGAAAAGTTGCTGTTCTCAAACAGACCTCAACCCAGGTGGTTAGTTAAGTTAAAACTTAGGGGCTTCCCTGGTAGCGCAGTGGTTGAGAATCCACCTGCCGATGCAGGGGACACAGGTTCGTGCCTCGGTCCGGGAGGATCCCACATGCCACAGAGTGGCTGGGCCCGTGAGCCATGGCCGCTGAGCCTGTGCGTCTGGAGCCTGTGCTCCGCAATGGGAGAGGCCACAACAGTGAGAGGCCTGTGTACTGCAAAAAAAAAAAAAAAACTTAGCCAACTGTGTGATGCTGCTTGTGTGATGGGAGGCTTTCAGTGCCAAGCCTAAGTGTAACAAGAGGCTTAACACTTTTCCCCACAAAGTTGTACAAGGAAGATGCCCTACTGAACCCAAGAGAGAGGTGGTTCCATTTGCCCTTCATTGCAGGTCTCAGTGACAATAGAGATAAAAGCTGGATTTGGTCTGTCGAAAACTCTCAGAGCAGCTGAAAAGGTTGAGGCAGAGAAGTGAATGAGACATCTGAGCTGCTACCACAAAGTAATGGATGGGTCCCTGGAAACCCAGGATCCAGTAACATCTGCCTCTTGCCAGGGCCAGCTGCATTCGGTGGGTGTGGAGCCTCCTTCCATCCATTTGTCGATTACAGTCCTTCCCAACCTGAAAACCTTCACTCAAATCCCCTTTACTCTGTACTAAAATTGTGTAGACACTCCCTTCTTTTTCTACTCCTAGTATTTCTCATTTTTATTTCTCAAGTATTACGTTTCTTTTGCCATATTTATTCACCTCATGCTTATTTCACCTCAATTCTGGCATCAGGGACTAGAGCGTGTTTATCCCGATATCCTCTGTACCTACTTTATTGCTTTGCAAAAGTAACGATTTTGCTCATTTGAATTGCCACGTGTTATCAGGTTGGGAGGGAGGGATGTGGTGGTGAGTCGAATTTTAAATATGCAGCAGAATAAATAGCAACTCTTGAGACATCTTACAAATTACAGTTTTACTTTTCACAGAATGAAGTAGTTGCAGAAGTGGTGTTATTAGAGATATATGGAAATTAGGATATATTTTATGAAAAAGGTAAATCTTAAACAGTAATATGAACAGAGCATGGCAGAGTTGTGAGGGAAATAGCTTTATGAGTAGAATTTTTTGTTCATTTGGGAGGTGGCAAAAATATTGTTTTTAATCAAGAAACGTAAATGATGGAAAAAGTGAATTTTTACAAAAAAAGGTGCTCCGGCAGCAGACGCATTGAAAGGAAGTGTTGCTGAGCCAAGTTTTAGGAAGGTGGAAGGCAGGACAGCTCAGGAAGCATCTCACCAGGATTTCATGGAAATTCTTCCTTGTGACTGCAGTTTTGGCAGCTTAGCTTTATAGGATGTTGTACTAATCGTGGGTCTCATAGGGAACGACAGTCAAAGTCTACAAATTCTACAATTTTCCCACATAATGTAAATGTACAGAATGCACAGATATGGTATGTACTTCAGGCTATTCATGGGTGATTTCCTGAGTCTGTTGTTTTGACATAAAAGACTCAAGTGGTTTGGTACCAAACTAATTGGGATCTTGAGAAAATGGCCCACAGCAGAGGTGGAGTGTTTAGAGCACTGCTGTGTTCATAGACCTTGATAACTCCTATGGTTTCTGTACTCTGCAGTCCTATGCCACTTAACAGTTAGATCAATTTTCTGCCTTTGATGCAGACCACATTTTATAAATTTGTATAGACAAAAGTAATGATGAAATTTTAAAATTTTGCAAAAGAGGAAAACAGGCTTTGAGTACTTTTTTAATATTAATATCGCAGTCTCAAAACTCTGAGATGTTGAGAATTTCTGATCAACACACCTCAAACTTTTTCAGAGTAGTTAAGATTAGGGCAGCAGTTGAGAAGCTGGATGCTGTTCAAGCATGTTTAAGGGTCTCAGACAGAGAGAAATATTGGTTTAGACCAGGGGCCAGCCAACTTTCTCTATAAAGGGACAGATAATAAATATTTTTGGTTTTGTAGGCTATGCAGTCTCTGTTGTAACTGCTCAACTCTGCTGTTGTGTGAAAGTAGCCAGAAGCAATATGTAAATGAATGAGTGTGGCAGTGTTCCAATAAAACTTTATTTAAAAAGCCACACAGCCAGCTGGTTCTGGGTTTAGGTTGCTTACCCCTGGTCTAGTCTACTTTGTATCAATTTAAGGTACAATGTATGGATCCAGTATGAAGAAATAAAAATTACAACATCAGTGTGACACAATGTAACCTCTCACACTTGAACTGCACAAAACCTTTGCTAATACTCTTGCTTAGGACAGTCCTTTTCAAATTGTGTCCTAGAAAAACTTTCTTTTCATTTTAAATGTATGCATGTAATTTGATGTCTTTCAGAATAAGATATAAATAGTACACATCTGATCTATGATATTATTACATAGCATTTAGAATAAAACTAAGGTTAAAAAGAATCAATTTAGGGCTTCCCTGGTGGCGCAGTGGTTGAGAGTCTGCCTGCCGATGCAGGGGACACGGGTTCGTGCCCCGGTCCAGGAAGATCCCACATGCCGCAGAGCGGCTGGGCCCGTGAGCCATGGCCGCTGAGCCTGCGCGTCCGGAGCCTGTGCTCCACGGCGGGAGAGGCCACAGCAGTGAGAGGCCCGCGTACAACAAAAAAAATAAATAAATAAAAATAAAAAAAAGAATGAATTTAAAGAAAAATATTAAACCAATAAGAAGTGTTATACTGAGTACTTAGTGAGTGCCTGACACTGCTTCATGTGCTTTATACATATTTATTAAACACATCCTCACAACAGCCCTCTTATGCTCAGTTTACAGAAAAGGACACTGAGGCATGAAAAGTTCAAGTTCACTATCCTCAAATCACAGAACTAGTTAGTGATGTAACAAGGATTTGAACCCCAGCTGTCTGGCTGCAGGGCCCACACTCAAACCACCTTACCACAGTACAGAGGATTCATGTTGGAGATGAATAAAGTGATGATACAGGATGGGGATCCTCTTCCTTAGGGCATGGGAAGCAAGCACTCTCAGACAGTGCTGGTAGGAGCATAAAATGGCATTAGATGGGTATATGCCCAAAGTATATACCCAAAGAGGGATCTTGAAGAGATGTTTGTACACCCGTGTTTATCACAGCGTTATGCACGTCCTTGGAGGACAATTTCTATAAACTTAAGTGTTCAAAAGCACCCACTATTTAGAGCGCTGAAGATGACAGCGCAAAAGGAGCAGTGCTTTTAAGTCCTGTCAGTGTATCGTCTACACCAAGTAAAAATTCCACTTCTAGGAGTTAGTCCCACAGGAACACTCAGAGGTGCACAGAAAATGCCTGTGAGAAGACTAAGTGCATTGTTCACAGTCAAGGTCCAGTTTTCTGTCAATAGGTGAACACAAATAAATTATGATACTCCATTTTATGGAATAATATAATATTATGTGGAATTCATTCCTTTGAAAACAATGAGGTTATTTAATTAATTGATCTATTTATTTGAGGTAACATTGGTTTAAAACATTATTTAAGTTTCATGTGTACAAGGTTATCAAATACATTTATTCATAATAAGAGATTTAAGAAACATTTTTTTTTTACAGCTAGGAAAAGGGATGTATTTATTGTGCTTCCATTAGAAATTTCCAAGATGAACATATACGTATATGTGCATGTAAATATATATAGACTATTTCTGGAAGCATACAAGATAAATTAGTAATAACATTTCTCATTCTGGGTAAAGATATGCCATGAGTATGCAATGAATGGTATTTTTAAATGACATGCGTATATTGCTGTTCAATTCAATACCAGGTTTTGAAAGGATTAGAGGAAAAAAACAAAGGAAATACAAAATAGCTTTTTAATTGTGGTAAAAAAGAATAACATTAAATTTACCATCCTTACCATTTTTAAGTGTACGGTTCAGTGGTGTTAAGTATATTCACATTGTTGTGGAATAGATCTCTAGATCTTTCTCATCTTGTAAAACAAGCTTAAACCCACTAAACACAAATTTCCCTCCCCATCCCCTCAGCCCTTGGCAACCATCTCTCTACTATCTATTTCATTGATTTTGACTACCTTAGATACTTCATATTTGTGGAATCATACAGTATTTGTCCTTTTGTGATGGTTTATTTCAAGTAGCATAATGTCCTTGAGTATCCATATTATAGCACATGACAGAATTTCCTTCTTTTTAGGGCTGCATAATACTCTATTGTATGTATATACCAGATTTGGTTTTTCAGTTGCTATGGTCTGAATGTTTGTATCCCACCAGAATTCATATGTTGAAATCCTAACCCTTTAAGGTGATAGAATTAGTAGGTAGGGGGTTTTGGGAAGCGACTAAGTCTTCCACTAAGAAAGGGCTTAGTGGCTCATAAAGAGGCTCCAGAGAGATCCCTACCTGATTCCAACCTGAGAGAATGCAACAAAAGTCTGAGACCCAGAAGAGGGCTCTCACCCAAACTTACTGGCACCCTGATCTCAGACTGTCAGCCTCTAGAACTGTGAGCAATACATTTCTATTGTTTATAAACCACCCAGTCTGTGGTATTTTGTTATATCAACTTGAATGGACTAAGAGATCTATTCATCCATCTATGGACAATTGGGTTGTTTGTACCTGTTGGCTATTGTGAATAATGCTGTGATAAACATGGGTGTACAAATATCCCTTCAAGATCCAGATTTCAGTTGTTTTGGACATATACCTGGCAGAGGAATTGCTGGAGCTTATGCTAATTCTATTTTTACTTTTTTTTGAGGAAGCTTCATATTGTTTTTTATAGTGGCTGCACCATTTTGCATTTCCACAAGGGTTCCAATTTCTCTGCATCCTCCCCTAAAGAGTGTTTTTATTTGGTTCTCTTACCCACTGAAATACCCTCAAGATATGTGGGGAGATGCAATCCACATGGACCCTGAGTGCCTGTGTGCTCTTTCTGGATAGGCTAAGAGTGAAGGCTCTAGCTGCATTTTATCCAGGCCATTCTCAGGGTGTGCTAGAGAAACAGCAGTCCTGAGAGATGAGAGGCCAACCTCCCCCAGACAAGGAGCGGGTCTGCATCTTCTCATTACAAGATCAGTGAATCCCCCAAGCATGGTGCTTGATCCTCTAAAGCAGCCCACTGCCTGCAGCATCATCCATCCTGGACCCTTTGCATTACCTGTAGCACATAGGGAGGTTCATGGGAAACTGAGGCAGTATTCACTAAGCCATGTCTCTACCACGTGAACAGCTTCCAAAATGGTGCCATTTCCCAGATGTCTTTCTGGATGACCATGAACTATACAGTGCTCAGTCTCTCTGTGCTGGTGTTTGGAATGCTTTCAGTTATCGTCTTTTCTCTTTCATGGTGCTTTTGTGCTGATCTTGTTTCCCAAATTATATACTCGACATAAATTATGTCAAATATAAGATCTGTGTACTAACTGTTAGAGGTCAAACCATTTATATGGCCTTTTTATTAAACATAAAAAATATGCTCTTTACTTACTTGAGATTTTCAGCTCAAATTGGGCTTTAGACTTGAGTTTCCCTCATGTAAGTAGATTCTAAGTCATTTGCACGGTGAATATATTCCTAATACAGGCTTTTAGATGATATAGATAAGAATAAGTACTATTTCAACTTAAGGAAAACCTTTTTGGGTGACTTTCTTCTTTTTTAAAAATTAATTTTATTGAAACATAGTTGATTTACAATGTTGTGTTAATTTCTGCCATGCAGCAAAGTGATTCAGTTATGTATATATACACATTCTTTTTCATATTCTTTTCCATTATGTTTTATCACAGGATATTGAATATAGTTCCCTGTGCTATACAGTAGGACCTTGTTGTTTATCCATTCTATATATAACAGTTTACATCTGCTAATACCAAACTCCCAATCCACCTCTCCCGCACCCCTCCTCACTCTTGGCAACTGCAAGTCTGTTCTCTATGTCTGTGAGTCTGTTTCTGTTTCCTAGATAAATTCATTTGCGTTGTATTTTAGATTCCACATATAGGTGATAGCATCTGATATTTCTTTTCCTCCATCTGACTTACTTCACTTAATATGATAATCTCTAGGTCCATCTGTGTTGCTGCAAATGGCATTATTTCATGCTTTTTTATGTCTGAGTAGTATTCCATTGCATATGTGTACCAAATCTTCTTTATCCATTCATCTGTCGATAGACATTTAGGTTGTTTCCATGTCTTGACTATTGTAAATAGTGCTGTAATGAACATTGGGGTACATGTATCTTTTCTAATTACAGTTTTCTCTTGATATATGCCCAGGAGGAGGATTGCAGGATCATATGGCAACTCTATTTTTAGTTTTCTCAGGAACCTCCATACTGTTTTCCATAGTGACTGTACCAGTTTACATTCCCACCAACAGTGTAGGAGGGTTCCCTTTTGTCTATACCCTCTCCAGAATTTGTTATTTGTAGACTTTTTAATGCTGGCTATTCTGACTGTTGTGAGGTGGTACCTCATTGTGGTTTTGATTTGCATTTCTCTGATGATTAGCAGTGCCGAACATCTTTTCATGTGCATGTTGGCCATTTGTTTGTCTTCTTTGGAGAAATATCTATTTAGGTTTTCTGCCCATTTTTCAATTGGGTTTTGTTGTTGTTGTCATTATTGAGTTGTATGAGCTGTTTGTATATTTTGGAAATCAAGCCCTTGTTGGTTGCATCATTTACAAATATTTTCTCCCAGTCCGTATGTTGTCTTTTCATTTTGTTTATAGTTTCCTTTACTGTACAAAAGCTTGTACATTTGATTAAGTCCCATTTGTTTATTTTTGCTTTTATTTCTATTGCCTTGGGACACTGACCTAAGAAAACATAGGTACTATTTACGTCAGAGTATGTTTTGCCTATGTTCTCTTCTAAGAGTTTTATGGTGAGGTGACTTTCTTCTGGCATATAATAGGATAAGCTGTCTCTGAGATTATATTACAGAGGTTTGGATGCATGGACAGGAGTGCATCTGTCTGCCATGCACCCTAAATGCCTACAGGGTGAGCTCCAGACCTGAAGCACATGACTCATCTTCCAGTCATTTTCCCAATTACCCTGTGGTATGCTTGAAACCCTCTGCTTATTTTATTGGCATAATCCACCTTTCACTTTGTCCTTGAGGAGGGATCAGTTAAGAGATAAGGAAGAGCAGTTTTGAAGAAGAGTCAAAGGTCAGGGCATTTTTCTAGAAGGAGCTGTGAGTAAGAACGAAGAAGGGCAGGTGGTGGAAATACCAGAACTTAGCCTCACACTACACCTATGGCCAAGGGAGAGAAGTTCAAAATAAATAATGTTTGATGTGCATCAGACAAATGAAGTTTATTTGGATTTGAACTCCTGTCTTCTCTTCTGTGTTGTTTAATGTTCTTAATCATTCAACCTGAATGGCTTATCTTCCTCTCAGAGCTTTGAACATTTTAATGATTCACTATCCTTCCTTTTTAGAAGAGAGAGAAGAGAAAAATTACTTGAGCAGTGGAAAGAGACCCCTGGGGAGCTCTTGTGTATGCTGCAGCAAACGCTTTATTAGCTAAAGTTCCCACTGATGGAAAATTCAGACATAGGAAAAGCTCCTACATATTGGAAGAAAATTTGAGAGTTACCAAAAAATATCGTCAGAATGGAATGCAAAATTAATGTGGCAACACTTTTTTCATCCATATATCCCCAAGTAATAATAAGTGAAATGGTCAGTGAATTATATCGCCAATAGGTTTTCTATCCTTAGATTAAATAAATAATAAATACAGGAATCACTTATTAAAGGAACCTGACTGTGATATCTAGGGTCTTTGGAAAACCCTCCCCTGTCAAACAGTACAGGGCACCTTTAAACTGAAAGGAATTAAATCTATCCCTGTATTAGTTTCCTAGGGCTGTTGTAACAAAGTACTGGAAAATGAGAGGATTAAAACAACAGAAATTTATTCTCTCATAATTCTGGAGGCTGAAAGTCCAAAATCAATGTCTTGGCAGGACACGGGCAGGGCAAGGGTCTCAGGAGAATCTCTTCCAGGTCATTCTCTTAGTTTATGATGTTGTCAGTAATTCTTGGAGTTCTTTGGCTTGTAGATCATCCTTCCAATCACTGCCTCCAGCGTCATGGGGTGTTCTCCTCTGTGTCTTTATTTCATCTTCCCTCTGTGCATGTCTCTTCTCTTCTTGTAAGGACCCAGCTCATATTGGATTAGGGTCCACTGTCATGACCTCATCTTAACTTGGTGACTTCTGCAAAGACCAGATTTCCAAATAAGTTCACATTCACAGGTTCTGGAGTAAGAACTCCAATATATCTCACCGTGAACAGGACAGTGGCCTGGAAGGACAGAGGTGACTATAGTCAAACGATGCGTATCGTAAAGGAAAAGAGGCACTTTCTCATTTTGTTTGTTGTGCCCACTTTTTGTAAGGGAAGAAGAAGATTAATCTGGAATTGACCAGAAATTGATAAGAAATGCTTCTGGACCCCATGGCAAATGGAATGTGAGAAAATGAGCAAACAGTACTCCTGAGGACTACAAGGAGTGACATCTAGAAAGGGAGGCTGGAGTTTGTGTCAAGGTGAAGGACCGTGGTTGGTATCTAACATTTACTGAGTGTTTATTGTGAGCCAGGCATGGTTATAAGCATTTCAGGTGCATCATATCATTTAATCTTTCTCCATGAGTGTCTTCATTTTACAGACGAAGAAACTGAGGCTCAGAGTTACACAATGGTCAATTTCTGTGTTACTCTGGAATATTCTAACGTATGATTGAAGTAGCCCTTTATTTTCCTGTTTATTATTATTATTAATTACCTGCAGTGAGATAGATTCCCAGAGCACACAGAAGACAGAGAGGATGAGAGGGAGGAAGACTTTACAATGCAATCGTGTTCTTGGTGGGGCAGAGGCGAGTCTGGGTCCCCTTAGGGCTGGGTTTAGGAGGTGAGGGTGTGCCCAAGGGCAGTGGTCAGAAAAGACCTGGAGAACTGCTGACGTCAGGATCCTGAATGGACATCTATGTGATGTGGTTTTGCTGTTGTCCCAGCCCAGGCTGTGGCTCTGTTCTTAGGGGTCTGCCATCTTTGCTCAAGCTTCCACATAGAAACAAAGATGCTGGATTGTTTGGTGCCTCTGTGAATTCTGTCTTCCTACTGGGAGTGAGATGTAGAATAGACACAGATGTTCCTTCGAGGTTTGGAAGCCAGCGATGAGGAGTTCAGCGTTGGACCAAACGCATTCCCTGCTTCATAAAGGGGTGTGGACTTGCTCAGCTCAGGACCTGGGGCGTCTTGGTTCAGGGAAATGAGAGACGGAGCAGTTCTAGGCCAGCCTTTGCTTGTCTGCACTCTTATCTGGACACAACCTCTCTGAGCATCCGTTTTTCCTGAGTCTCTGTCCTTTACTGGTCCTTTCCTCAGTCATAGGAAGCCCTCAAGATGCATCAAGATGTAGATAATTCCCTAAATCAATCTGAACCCAATGCCTTGTCCTCAAGAACTACCTTAGGCCAAGAATCAACCAGGAAAGGAGAGGAAGGATGACAGGAGGATGCAGGGGAGAGGTGCCCAGGTTAGTGTCCTAGCTCGGCTGTCACCTGCAGAACAGAAGCAAGTGGCCTTGATTGTTCACACCTCACTTTACCTGCCTCCAGGTTGGAGCCTGAAGAGCTTGACTGGATTCAGTTCTCTCTATTAAAAAGTTGTTAGGTCATTTTCAAATTTCATTTTAATTTATTTTCTCACTTACACTTGGGTTTTGCTTTCTACTTTTTTCTCCTGATTTTGGCTTTATTACTTTCAAGGGATACTTTTCTTTCAATCACCGTTTTCTTCTTATTAATGCCAGTTTACGTTGTTTGCTAAGGGCTGTTTTTTTTTTACCTTCACTCCTGTTTTGTCTATTTGACAGCCCCCTGAGATGATCTGTTTACTGCACTGTGTTCCCCAAGAAACAGTGGGGAGGCTGCCTGACAGACAGTCTCCTGGGAGACTTTCTGCTACCCATTTTCAGTGGGAAGCAGTTTCAGTCAGAACTGGCTCATCATAGCTGGGTAATATAAGCATCCAAATCACAGAGGGTGGGAGGATGTCGACTCTCCGTGTTTATCTTGATTGAATCATGGGTGTGTAACTTTCCCGTTGTTTTCAGCTCTTGATTTGTATTAATGATTCAGAGTTCATTACCTTAAGGTAAAAAAGTGTCCCTGCTGGCAAGAGCTAGATAAGATTGTGGGCAATTTGAGACTCTTACTGTGTGAAGTTGGTGATGACTATATTCCCTGGTAAGAACTGAGAAATTCTGTCATGTCCTGCCACTGGGTGACACCAAACAAGGTACCGTTGCAATGAGCTTTGTGTCACTGACATGAAATTGAGGATGGGCGTGGTGGCAGCCACCCAGAGTGCCCAGGAAATCTGCAGCCGTGGCTGGGATGCGTAGAGTTTCCCATTACCACAGGGAGTTCATAGGCAGGAAACTTTCTGTTTCTCGTTGTATCAGTCTGGGTCTCATTGCTAACATTCACCTAAATGAAAATGCACTTTTACTTTGTTTACAATTTTATTGAGGTAAAATACACATAACATATAATTTATCCTTTTAAGTATTTTAAGTGGCATTAAGTACATTCACATTGTTGTGTCACTATCACCCCACTATTCATCTTCAGAATTTTTTTGAGAGGTAAAACAACTAATATTTATTGAATGTGTATATTTTTTATACAATTTTTAAAGGTTACACTCCATTTACAGTTATGACAAAATATTGGCTATATTCTTCGTGTCGTACAATACATCCTTGTAGCCTCTCTTACACCCAATAGCTTGTACCTCCCACTCCCCACCCTTTTTTTGCCCCCCTACCCCCTGTAACCACTAGTTTGTTCTCTATATCTGTGAGTCTGCTTCTTTTTTTGTTATATTCACTAGTTTATTACAGGTTTTAGATTCCACATGTAAGTAATATCATACAGTGTTTGTCTTTCTCTGTCTGACTTATTTCATTCAGCACAATGCTCTCCAAGTCCATCCAACAGAACTTCTTTCATCATCCCAAACTGAAACTTGCTACCCTTTAAAAACTAACTCCCCATTTCTTTTCTTTCTCCAGGCACTGGCAATCCCTATTTTACTGGCTTTATAAATTTGAATAGATACCTCATAGAAGTGGAATCATATAATTTTTGTTCTTTTGTAACTAGCTTATTTCACTTAACGTAATGTTTTCAAGGGTCATCCATATTGTGGCATGTGTCAGAATTTCCTTCATTTTAAGGCTGAATAATATTCCACTGTATGTATATCCCAGATTTTTTTAATCCATTCATCTGTTGGTAGATATCTGGATTGTTTCCACCTTTTGGCTATGGTGGATAATGTTGTTGTGAACATGAGTGTACAGATATCTCCTTGAGACCCTTCCTTCAAATTTTTTGGATATATACCCAGAAGTGAAATTGCTGGCTCATATGGTAATTCTATTTTTAATTTTTTGAAGAACTGCCATAACGGTCTTGCAAGTGGCTGCACTGTTTTACATTCCTACCAGCGGTGCATGAAGTTTCCTAATATCCTTGCCGACACATCTTATTTTCCATTAAAAAAATATATAGCCAAGCTAAAGGGAGTGAAGTAGTATCTTACTCTGGTTTTGATTTGTATTTCCCTAAGAAACATCTTTTTCTGTGCTTATTGGGCATTTGTGTATCTTCTTTAGATAAATGTTTATTGCAGTACTTTGTGCATTTTAAAATCAGATTGATTTTTTTGTTGTTGAGATGTACAAAGTTCTTTATATATTCTAGATATGAACCCCTTATCATATATATGATTTGCAAATATTTTCTGTTGTTCCATTGGTTGCCTTTTCCACTCTGTTGATAATGTTCTTTGATGTATCCAAGTTTTAAATTCTGTTGTTATGGGTTTTTTTGTTTGTTTGTTTTTTGGGGTTTTTTTTTTGGTGGTACGTGGGTCTTTCACTGTTGTGGCCTCTCCCGTTGCGGAGCACTGGCTCTGGATGTGCAGGCTCAGTGGCCATGGCTCACGGGCCCAGCCGCTCCACGGCCTGTGGGATCTTCTCATACCGGGGCACGAACCCATGTCCCCTGTATCGGCAGGCGGACTCTCAAGCACTGTGCCACCAGGGAAGCCCCATAGAAAGAAAGACACTTCTTAAGATTGAAAAGTCTTTGGGATTCACAGTAAATCAATATTTCAATGCCATGGTGGCCCCTTAGACACTGTGGGAAAGACTAGAAGGGATATTTTGAAAGACACTGACCATTTCTAGTATATTTCAAATTGTACCTCATAGTTTGCCCAGTGATTATAAATTTGATGCTGTTCATCATATAGTCCTTCTGTATAGTGCAGAGAGCGGGGGCTACTCTTCATTGCGGTGCGCAGGCTTCTCATTGCGGTGGCTTCTTATGTTGCAGAGCTCGCGGGCTCTAGAGCACAGGCTCAGTAGTTGTGGTGCACAGGCTTAGTTGCTCTGCAGCACGTGGGATCTTCGCGGACCAGGGCTCAAACCCGTGTCCCCTACATTGGCAGGTGGACTCTTAACCACTGCACCACCAGGGAAGTCCCTATAGTTCGTCTTCTATAGACCTTTATTCATCTGCACTAGCCTGTAGTAGTCAGGTGTTAAGTTTAAAGCATTAATTCTGCTATCTTGCTTTTTTAGCATTTTTGTGAATGAGATAAATCTTTGCTTTTATTTATTTGTAAAGAGTATATTATATTACATTATATATTTGCATTTCTGAAATTTTTATAGCTAAGACATGATAAAAACATGGGAAGATCTGCTAAACTAAAATGGGGAATTTTCTTCTAAAACTTCGGTCTAATGTCTGTGAAATAATCTAGAAGAGAAGTAATAACAAGCAATTTTCTTTATAAACCAGGGAACATCAGTGAACTCTTCCTTGCATTTCAACCAGTCAGACTGATTGAATTCATATTTAGGTGAGAGTGATTACGTTGTCGAGACAGTTAAGTGAGGTGATCTAAGCCAAGTGCTTGGCTCAGGGCGTCATTTATGGGAAGAACTCCACAAACATACAACATCATTATCATTATTATTTCATGCATAATTTGATAATATATTTGCTCCTGTCTTGGATTCTTCTCTCTTGGATACTTTTGCTAGCACAAAAATTTTTTTCAATTATTGTAAATTTCACTAAATTTTGGAAACGGATGATCTTTTGTTGCCTCATGGTAAAATACCACTGGATTTTGATTTGAAATGGTTCATAGAAAAACTCCTCTCTCGGGCTTCCCTGGTGGCTCAGTGGTTGAGAGTCCGCCTGCCGATGCAGGGGACACGGGTTCGTGCCCCGGTCCGGGAAGATCCCACATGCCACAGAGCGGCTGGGCCCATGAGCCATGGCCTCTGAGCCTGTGCGTCCGGAGCCTGTGCTCCGCAACGGGAGAGGCCACGACAGTGAGAGGCCCGTGTACCGCAAAATAACCCAAAAAACAAAAAACTCCTCTCTCATACAGTTAAGAAGTGATTAGTTAGCAGTGTGCAAAACATTCAGGTAGAAATAGTGCCTCCAGGAATCTCTATTTCAGAATTCCCCAGGTAGGGGTAAACTCCCCACTCCCTCATATAAACCGACATGTTCATGTTATTTTAGCGTGGTTTGTCATCCCGTTGGTTTGGAAGGAAACTAGGATGGTAGAAAGAAATGTGCAGAAGGATGCTGTCCACCTTAAGTAGAACCTGTTTTTAAAAGGTTACCCTGGTGGCACAGTGGTTGAGAGTCTGCCTGCCGATGCAGGGGACGGGTTCGTGCCCCGGTCCGGGAGGATCCCACATGCCGCGGAGCGGCTGGGCCCGTGAGCCACGGCCGCTGAGCCTGCACGTCTGGAGCCTGTGCTCCACAACAGGAGAGGCCACAACAGTGAGAGGCCCGCGTACCACAAAAAAAAAAAAAAAAAAAAAAAAGTGACCCTGTAATACTAGCCCATTAAAAGCTCCCTTAGAAACCTCTGACATCCCCAGGGTCAAACGTGCATCATTCAGTAGCTGTTTCATTATCTCAGTCCAGTGGGTGTCATCCTAGGCACAAGCGCCACCATCACCTATATTTTTGTTCTTCACTCTGCCCAGATCAGAAGCTGCAAGTTGTTAGGGAACCAGAAGTGCAGCCCCACTAGAAATGGATAAAAAAAGCCCAAAATGTTTGTTTAGATGATATTATCTATCAGAGCTAGAGAGACATGAAGCCAATCATGAGAGAAGAGTCTCTGCTGTATATTAATGTGAACTTCTCTGGAACAACATGCTCTCTTTAGCTTTTCCACATGTCTAATCACTAGGGGCTTGTCTAGCTACATGAAAAAAAAAACAAAACCAAAAGCCCCACAACTGCCTAGAAGCTTATCAATATCAGAAAGGTACATCATTTTAAGTCCATTCAGTATAACACCATGCAGCTGTTAAAAAAGAAGGAGCAACACTCAGATGTTCTGACATGGAAAGATCTATAGGACTTGAGTGGTTTAACTGGGAACAGGAGGTTGGAGAATAATTTGCAAAATATGATTCCATTTCTGTTAAAATGCATGAAGACAACTCACGAGTGTTTGCACAGATTAAAAATATGTATGACTATGATGGTAAAGGACTAGAAACACATCCACTGATGGTGACCCCTTGGAAGAGGGTGGGCAGGTGGGTAAGAGATGATTTACATGTTTTACTCTGTACACTTAGTCTTGGAATATTTAATAAGAATGCATTGATGTCTATAAAGTAAATAATAATAAGAGCAGATACTTAGCACTTACTATGTGCCTGGCACTGTTCCTCACAGCATGTTTCTGAAGTGAGTACTATAATCATTTTACAGATGGGAAAACCGGGACACAAATGGGCTGAGAAAATTGTCCAAGAACCCCCATTTAGTGATTGACAGTGAGGTAAACAAATTTATTAAATAGCATAAAGAGTGTTGGATAACATGTGCTCTAAGATTTCTCTTCTTTTTTTTAAACGTTTGTTGTTGTTGTTGTTGTATTTTATTTTTGGCTGCGTTGGGTCTTTGTTGCCGTGCACGGGCCTTCTTTAGTTGCACCCAGCAGGGACTACTCCTCATTGCAGTGCACGGGCTTCTCATTGCAGTGGCTTCTCTTGTTGTGGAGCATGGGCTCTAAGCATGCGGGCTTCAGTAGTTGTGACACACGAGCTCAGTAGCTGTGGCCCACGGGCTTAGTTGCTCTGTGGCATGTGGGATCTTCCCAGACCAGGGCTTGAACCCGTGTCCCCTGCCTTGACAGGTGGATTCTTAACCACTGCACCACCAGGGAAGCCCTCTAAGATCTCTTGAATGATCATGTCTCAAAGGGCTAAGAGTCTGGGCTATGGATTCAGATGTCCCTGGTAATAATCCAGCTCTGAAACTGGCTAGTTGTTCACCTGGGGCAGGTAACTGAGTCATTCTGAGCCAGTTTCCTTATCTGTACAAGGTAGAGTAGGCACTGCCTCACGACATTACAAGTGAGGACATATAGGGAGGAATGCCTAGAGACCCAGTTGGAACCTCAGAGTTGGAATGGAGACTATTTTAAGCTCAAAACATTTGGGAAGCAACAGATGCAGAAAGAGCTTTCCTTATTTGACTAGAAGCAGACATTTCTGAGAAATGAGCCTTCTATGATTCCCTCTTCAAGATAGGTCTACTCCCAGGAGAGAAATCAAGAGTAAACCTACCACAAATCCCCTCTCTGGGGAGATTTGCATAGAAGAAGGAAAGACCCCTTGAACGTGCAGACACAAAATCATCACAAAATTACTTATCTTTCAGTTATTCTTCTGAAAACTCACTTGTCTTCCCTAAAGAAACCTTTTTGGTCTTTCCACAGAAGTCCTTTCTTCCACTTCCCTTTTCTCTGCTAAGTGAGATATATAAACCTCTGACTTTAAACATTTAGGGAGATAGTTACTTCTCTTGTTAGCTCCCATATATATGAATAAACTTCTTCTGTTAAACTGTCTTTTGTCATTTTAATTTGCAGGCCCCTAATTACTAAACCTAATAGGGCAGAAGAAAAGTCTGCTTCCTGACACTAGCAATTGGTTGCTGACTAATACCATCATTGCTTGTGACTCTGAAATCACAAGATCATAGATTAATCTGCAGATCTAACGAGTCCAACATGTACTCTGAGGTTAAAAATAAGAAAATAAGATCATCAAAGCATACTGAAGTATGGATATAAACATTTCAAAATGATAAAGATCTGGCTGTTCACATAGCATCGTATAGGTTTCTTCAATTCTGTCAAATTTTATGTAGGTGGAAATTTTACTGCAGAAACAAACTCAAAGACTGAAATTACATAAATAGAATATAGTGTAGCAAAATATAGAGCTGAGCAAATGTGACATATAGTTAATGAGATGCATGCTTTTTATTATGTCACATTTTAAGTAAAAATGAATGGTCATCAGTTCACAATAGTGACTTCAGTTGATCCTGCTTCTAAATGGTTAAAGCAAAAATAAGCTCCTGATCTGCTCTTCAGAAGATTAACTATGGCCATGGTAGATCTTTTTCTCTTTCCCTTTTGGAAGAGAAAAGGGGAGGGTGTCTCCAGGTGACAGGGACTGGAGTCTTGTGGACCCAGCACACTTCCCTGTTGGGAAGAGGAATGAGGAAGTATTTGCTTACGTTTCCCCCAGTGCCTGGAACCTAAGCTGCAGCTTCCCTAGAACATTGTTAATGATGAGAAGGATCTCATGGCAGAGAGATGGTGGCTGCTGTGCCTAAACCAGGAACCTGATGCCTTCCCTGTCTTAGATTGTGGAGTTTCCTACCAGAAAATCTGAAAAGAAAGGATTTATGGGAAGCAGTAAATGCAGAAGTAAAAGACAATTTTAATAAACCATAAAAATGGTTAAGTTGGTGCTGGGGGAAAGAGTGGCTTCTGTGTTCTTTAAGCTTTTCTGTACTATTTGAATTTTCTAGCCAAGTGTGCCTATGTCTATTATTTATTTTTTACGTCACCAGGGATTTTCTGACTAGTGAGTCCACAGACTACATTTTTTTTCATTGTTATTTTCTATCAAAACACAATGCAATACATACTATTTTTAAAAAGGAAACAAAGAAGAATTTCTAATCATGCATCAATAAAAAACAAAAGAGCACAAACATACGTATACATTTTAACATATTGAGCAGATCAATATGTTAAAATATATAAATGTTGGCATAGTGACCTGAAATAAATAGATTATTTAGTCATAGACCTTTTCATATGCATTCTATAGTAAGTCTTCCGAGAGATGAACTTTAATCTTACCATCCAGAACTTTGGAGTATCTGAGATTTTGCCCTATTTGCAACAAGTTAACCTGCCGTTTTCATGGATGCAGGTAGAAGACAGAAGACTTATGGGTCAGAAACAGAGGACTCTATTACTTACTTGGTTACTCATAAACCACTGCAGGCAGTAGGGGCATCAGAATATTTGCCTTGGTTCTCCTTGACCCTGAGTCACACAGGGACTGTGTGGTTAGACCCAGATGGATGCCTGCACACACACTGGGTTATAATACAAAAGTTCAGGGAATCAGAATCTTTTGGGAGGTAAGCTTGCTTGCCCTTACCTCTGGAAGAAGACATTATCTTACAAGGCTGCTTTCTATATAAACATCCTTGGAAAGGTAGCTGAGAATAAAGGGTTGTCGGTGCTTCTGTTTGTAAGATGTGCAGAAATGTGAGAAACCCATGGAGAACTGTCTGACCTCTGCTCTTACTAACACACAGCCTTTTACTTTTCTTATGAAATGGCAATTATATGTTGCAAAGGACTTATTTCACATTTACTTAAACTTAGTTTTCAAATATATATTTTTTTGTCCTATTCTAACATTAACTTCTCTTGTGTAAGAGTTAATTTTGAAATTACAGTGTGAACCATATGACCCTAATCATTTTGGTTTAACAGTATTGCTAACTCAAATTTAAAATGCTGAGAAAAAAAGCATCTCTATTTTGTCACTAAAACTACCAAGACAGCTTTAAATACACAATTACTTTAAAAACAGCTGTTTGATCTTGACATATTTTTTTTAAAGAGCTTTTCAATGTGGACCATTTTTAAAGTCTTTATTGAACTTGTTACAATATTGCTTCTGTTTTATGTTTTGCTTTTCTCGCCCTGAGGCATGTGGGATCTTAGCTCCCTGACCAGGGATCGAACCTGCACCCTCTTCATTGGAAGGCAAAGTCTTAATCACTGGACCACCAGGGAAGTCCCGATCTTGACATATTTTTAAACATATTTGGCTAAATCCTATTTAAGTTAACACTTCCTCTGAAATCAGAATTGTGACAAACACTGTAAGAGAGCTACTATTTTTTGCATAAATGAGAGAAAAATCTTGTGGTAGTGAGTATGTTTCCCTTATAAACACAGTGTAGGATAAATCTAAATATTCTGATTTGAGAAGAAAATTTTTAATGGAGGAGTTTTTCATTCCACTGTTGAAGGATTGTCTACTTCTCCCTAATATTAAAATGGACAGTTAGCTTCTTGAAAGGTTAAAAATCCATACGGAATGTCTCAGAAGGGTTAAGTTGTTCAGTGGCAAAATGGAATTTTTGTTCAAGATGTCTACCATTAGCGTGAAATTTATTTTCCAGTCTTATTGAGATGTAATTGACACATGACATTGTGTAAGTTTAAAGTGTACAGCATAGTGATCTGATATATGTATATATTGTGAAATGATTACCACAATAAGTTTAGTTAACAAGCATCACTTCACATTATTACACATTCTTTTTCTTGTGATGAGAAGTGTGAAGTTTGATGCTTACCTGGTTCTCTTCTTTTGGACTTTGGCAAATCTAAGAATTAATCCTACCACACATAGCCTATACTAGTCTACCAAAATCTAACAGTTAGTAAAGACATTAACACATTTATTTATTTGTATGTTTTATTGAGCGCAAGATAATAATCTCATTCTCAGAAGCAGTGAAATCACCAAAAGAGCCAAATCTTGAGGTAGCCTTGTAGAGTTGCCCTGTTACTAGATAAAGTAACAGGAATATATAAGTATGTTGTATATGTTGTATATGTTGTATATATAAGTATGTTGTGTCATGCGTCTTCCTGTGACCTGTGATTGTTACTTGAAAGTGTGGAAATGCAGAACAGATCTCCTGTTGGTATGAAAGGCCCATCTGTGACAGGTGGGAAGGAGGATGCTAGGTTAAGAGCTTGTTCTGTGCAAGTTCTCATGGAGGTGACTTGTGTCCTATAGGGAATGTCTCCAGGCTGCATTCTGCTCTGGGTTCTTTGCCTCTGGCAGTTCTCCGTGATCACTCCTGTATTGGGGTCCCCCACGCCACTCCCAGGCTCCATGATTCACTGGAAAGGCTCATAGGAATCAGCATAGGGTTATATTCACAGCTGTGATTTATTACAGCAGAAGGACACAAAGTATAGTCAACAAAGGAAAAGGCAAGTGGGCCAAAGTCTGGAGGAAACCAGAGGCAAGCTCCCTCGGGTCCTCTGCCAGTGGAACCACACAGGACACGCTTAAGCCCTTCAGCCATGAGGACAACATGTGTGAAATGTTGCCAACCAGGGAAGCTTAGCCTCAGCCTAGGAGTCCAGGCTTTGATGGGGGATGGTCATGTAGGCACCCTCTCCCTGGCACATATCAAAATCCCAGATTCCAGAAGGAACGCAAGTGTTCAGCATCAACCACGTTGTTTGCATAAACATCTTAGGCAGCAGTGAGCCACTCTTATCAATTCTGGGAGTGGTGAAAGCCCTCCCAAAATCCAGGTTCCTAGACACCAGCAAGCCTTTCTCAGGATGGTGACTCAGGCCTGCGATGTTATCACTGTTATCTCTTTGGGTTCTGATTTCTTTTCTTCCTTTCTTTCAGTCCTTCTTACCTTGGAGCTTTCCTTCAGTCTTATATTCTATTATTTTAATAAGAAGATCTGGTTTAACATCCTTAGTTTCTTACATGAAAATACCAGCATGGTCCTGTGCTAAGGTGGACAGAACACACCAAGTCCTTCTGAAGCTCTGGAGGCTCTCTGCTCCTGAGGAGGGCACGACCAAGGCCCTTCATTCATTAACTAAGAAACGGTCATTCCCTTGTAAGGCGCTTAATCTGTCACACTTCAAAAATAAGTGATGCCACATTTCAAAAATAAGGACTCAGGTAATTTCCCTGAGTCCTTAAGAGTGATGACTCATAGAGGACACCTCTGAACTGGCCCTCTCTATAGGAAAAAACAAAGAGCCTGCACTCGAAAGAATGGAAAGGCCTAGAAATGACCAATTGGCCCTGAAAATTGAGTCAACTAACAAGTGTCTGTTAGGCACGGACGGTGTGGAATGTGGTTAAGGATGGTCTGAGTTAGCTAGGAGGCACCATCATGGTCCTTCTCAGCCACATACTCTTCTGGGAATTCAACTGGCAGACACAATTAAACTTGAAAAACTCCTGAATTTCAACAATGCCCCTGAGTGCCTTCTGCTTGCCAGAACTAGACTGGTCAGTGATGGTCTGAGGAGAAATTTAAACTACTTTGGAAATAAGGCAGACTTGGAGAGCGGTAGCAAACATGGCACCCACCTAGCATACAAACCTTGTGAGACCCTGAGGGTCATGAGTATAATGGATTGTGGCTCTTTGGAGCCATAAGGGACTCACTGATCCAAGTCACTCAGCAAGGCCACCATAGGCCAATCCAGAAGCTAAGAGTATTATTTTCCTCGGGCTGCAGTAACAAAATGCCACATTCAGATGGTTAAACAACAGAAACTTATTTTCTCACAGTTCTGGTGGCTAGAAGTCCCAGATCGAGGTGTTGGCAGGGTTGGTTTCTTCTGAGGCCTCTCTCCCTGGCTGACAAATGACTGTCTTTCTTGCTGTGTCCTCACATGGTCTTTCCTCTGTGCCTTCCCTGGTGCCTCTCTGTGTCCAGATTTCCTCTTCTAGTAAGGACACCAGTCAGATTGGATTAGGACCCACCCTCATGGCCTCCTTTTACCTTAATCACCTCTTTAAAGACACTTTCTTCAAATACAGTCACATTCTGAGGTACTGGGGGTTAGGGCTTCAACACAACACAGTAGGTTAAAGGAATTCCCTACCATTTGAAGTAGTTTAATGTTGAACTAAACACATATTGGTATCACTTTAAGTCAATGGAACTGCTTAATGAGAGATCTTCCTAAATTTTGTACAAATCACCCAATTTGCATATTACTATTTTCAACATATACAGAAGGCCACTGGGTTAGTGCTATTCTCCCAGTATTCCTAAAACAGTCTAGACTCACAGTTAAATACTTTAATTCCTTTAATTTCATTAATTTATTTAATTCCTTGAAGCTGCTAATAGAATATGCCCACTACCCAACACTCATTTGAGACATTCCTTATAACACTAACCATACTTCATTTTCTTCTTTTGTGTTATCTTGAAGTTTAGAAGCCAATTCATTTGTCAGAACTAAATTTGTGCCATGTATCAAATAACATACTTTTATTTGCAGTGTTCTAGTATTGTTTTCAAAAGCCATATGTTGATTTTGAGACAGGCTGGGACCTGGGACCCTTTGCTGGGACCTGGGGCCCTTTGCTGCAGTGCTTGCACTTCGACACACCTCTCCTCCAGCAACAAAATACAAAGAAACTGTATGGGGCTAAAAATAACTACATGCATGCCCAGTTGGGGCAAATTCTGGACAAAAGACCAAAAAACCCAACTGCCACTTTCGAAGAGCCCAGAGCAAAAGCAGGGCACTGCATGTGTCCCCTGCACACAACACCACCTAAGGGGTGGGCAAACCACCTAAGCCACCCTTCTGGCCCGACCCCTGGACACACCCCTACCCTCACGCCATATAACAGGGGTCCCCAACCCCCAGGCCGCAGCCTGTTAGGAATCAGGCTGCACAGCAGGAGGTGAGTGGCAGAGGAGCAAGTAAAGCTTCACCTGCCGCCCCCGCATCGCTCACATTACCGCCTGAAACATACCCCCCGCCACCCACTGCCGGTCCATGGAAAAATGGTCTTCCATGAAACCGGTCCCTGGTGCCAAAAAGGTTTGGGACAAATAGAACTACCATATGACCCAGCAATGCCACTACTGGGCATATACCCTGAGAAAACCATAATTCAAAAAGAGACATGTACCAAGATGTTCACTGCAGCTCTATTTACAATAGCCAGGAAATGGAAACAACCTAAGTGTCCATCATCGGATGAATGGGTAAAGAAGATGTGGCACATATATACAATGGAATATTACTCAGCCATAAAAAGAAACGAAACTGAGCTATTTGTAATGAGGTGGATAGACCTAGAGTCTGTCGTACAGAGTGAAGTAAGTGAGAAAGAGAAAGACAAATACTGTATGCTGACACATATATATGGAATTTAAGAAAAAAAAAATGTCATGAAGAACATAGGGGTAAGAAAGGAATAAAGACACAGATCTACCAGTGAATGGACTTGAGGATATGGGGAGGGGGAAGGGTAAGCTGTGACAAAGTGAAAGAGCGGCATGGACATATATACACTACCAAACGTAAGGTAGATAGATAGTGGGAAGCAGCCGCATAGCACAGGGAGACCAGCTCGGTGCTTTGTGACCGCCTGGAGGGGTGGGATAGGGAGAGTGGGAGGGAGGGAGATGCAAGAGGGAAGAGATATGGGAACAGATGTATATGTATAACTGATTCACTTTGTTATAAAGCAGAAACTAACACACCATTGTAAAGCAATTATACTCCAATAAAAAAAAAGAAACTAAAAAAAAAAAAGGTTTGGGGACCACTGCCATATAAGGAACAAGCTCCGCCCCCCTTAGGGAGCAAGCAAGCAAAGGAACGTGTTATTTGTTGGCGCTCCACCCTGCTGCAGCAGGGGCCCCAATAAAGCCTTGCCTGAATTTCTTGCCTGGCCTTTGATCAATTTTTATTGTTTAAGGTCACCAAGAACCCTGGTCGGTAACAATTTCAAAATATGGTCTTGATGTCATTGGCAGTAATTTTTTTCTGACTTTTTCTCTGTTTTCAACATCTTTGCCAGCAAAAGGTGTGCTCCCAGATATCTTCTAAAATGTTTTCTTCCTGATCATTTAGAAAGATTGGGAAGGAAAGTATTCTTGAGCTGTACTTTTGCTGCACAGGAAGGGTGAGCTGTCTTCCATCCTAGATTAATAATATTTCAAGCAGGAGGGAAAAAAAAATAAGTAAAAGCCTATAACTTTAGCAATGTGTTTGAAAAATACTTGATTTCAATAATATTTCTATAATGCTTACGTTGCAGCTGTCTAAACAATACAGATAACAAAGGCATGTCAATGAAAAGCAACATTTAGGACCCAGTTTCACATATCTGCATTGGCCCTGGGTTTTGGATTATTTCAGGGCCAGGCACTGTGAGTTCCTGTGTAGTGTAGTTGTGTTCAGCCATGGGGCAGGTGGCTTGCTGTAGGAGAAGATGGTGGGACACACGGAGATGGTTGTCTCTTTCTGCTTTTGACTCTCGTGACTTGCTTCCACCAAGAGGCCATAAACCAAAACTGGAAATACTGATTAAGTGCATACTTTTTCCAACACATTGACCACAACTTGAGATTTTCATGGCAGAATATATTACATAAATGTCTGGAAAGCAAATATTTTAAGTGCACTTTAGGTAGATGTTTGCTTACTTTAATCAAGCAGAAGGAGAGATTATTCTTTTACCTTCTGGAACGTGTTGAGGTAAACGTATCTACACAAGGGAAAACTTTAGAGTTCACCTGGTACAAAGCACCCACATCTGGATAAACTGAGGTTGTTAACGAGTCCAAGTTCGTTCTGCTCACCACACACCAGGCCAATAAATCAGAGATGACGTATTGAGGGAACGAATACGACTGAGAAGATGTCACACTAAGGTCTCAAAATAACCATCTTACCGGGGTTTGGATGCCAGTTTCTTTTATAGCACAGAGAGGGGGAGGAGATGAGGAAGTAAAGTAAAAAGACCATAAGTTTTGCGTATATCCCCTGGAATGGCCAGCCTCGGGGAGGGGATCTGTTAATTTCTTCTTTCTTGCTAATTTCTTCTTTCTTGCAGCCATCCACAGGTGGACAGAGTCCAGGTGTTTCCCTGAACAAAGGCACTTTGGTTTAACATTCAGGCAGAGGGGCAGGGCTCCCCAAGGCAGGCCATTATGTATAGACAGTATCCTTTTAGTGAACAAAAGCAACGGGAAGCAAAGGTTAAAATAAAAGGAACAGATTCAACATGTAGTCAGATTTGGTTCTTCCCTGTAACAAGGTCTCAAAGAGTGAGTGACTCACTCCAGGTCACATATTTGGTATCACAAACCGTGTTACTGAATTTTTAGTTCACTCGAAAAAAACTAAAGTGAAAGGATACTTTCCTCAATTTTATTCATGTATAAATGTTGTAGTATTTTGCAGTTCAAGAAAATATTAAAAATAATTAACAAGACCATTTGCTTTAAAGCAATTTAGTACAACTTTTTCATTTAATTATAGGAAGTAATTTTAGTATACTTTTTCATGGTCTGTGAACCTCTGGAAATAACAGGAATGGAGTATTATTATTTTTAACAATAATACTTATTACTGTTCCCACATTACTCATGAAGAAGCTGATAGTTGGGAAGATAAAATTTTTTTGTCTAAGATCTTCATGGTCCAGCAATTAAAAAGGCCAGAATTAGAACTTGGGGATTTCTGTGTGCCCTTTTAATCCCAACAACATCCTACCCCTTGCCTCAGAGGTGGTAAAATACTCTTAACAGTGTGCTTGAATTATGAATCCCTGATTTCCTAGTGACAGAGAGTAGAGACAATCTTCATTTATTTTTAATGCATTGAGACCTATTGCTTTAAGCAGTGCCTCTCACATTTTGAAGTAAAGAATTGATGTAAAATTCTTTCTTAAGTCACAGATACTTCAAACTTAAACTGATAAATGCATTATAGGCATCTTGAAGGTCGTTCAATACAGCATTGTGATGACTCAACATTACACCAGAAACCATGGCCCTATATGAGCCTCATACCGATCCTTTCTCATGATTGTTTAGATGCCACTGATGTGATTGCTAAACAAGCTAAATGAGGACTTGGCAGCTTTTCAGAAGCATCATCAATTTCTAAATAAATTGTTTTGGAAATACATTTATAGCATGTGAGTGGACCACATGCCACAGACTCTAGTCACTTTTGCAAGTAGCTAAAAAACATGCTTGTAGAAACTGAAAACTTTATCAAACAATGTTTGTTCTTAATAGTGGATAAAATGTTCAATTGTGATGTCCTTAAGCTATTGACTACTGAGTCTACATCAAACTAAAGTGGTTCTGGTGATCAATAGTGGGAAGAGTCTTGTTGGTTTGTTTTTTTAATTCTGTAATAGCTAACAGAGGAATGCTATAAAGGAGATGGTTAGGTTATAAGCCTATAAAATTCCTTACACTAACTCATCAAAATTCCAGGATAGAGAGTCTTGTTCCTACTTTACACATGAAAATGCTGACTTCCCCAATGTCACAGAGGTAAGAAGATGGAGAAGGATTTTGTGGAAGCTGGTTGCCACAGGTTAACTCTGCATAGGACTGCCTAGTCCACTGTTGAAACTCTGAACCTAGAGTAGGGCTGCTGAGGAAGCACGGGTGGCTCTTCACTTCCATGGAGGACTTTTCTTCCTATTCCTATGAGCTTCATTTTTTCACTTGTTAGAACAAAGCAAGAGTGGGCCTTTGTTACCAACATTCTATGCTCAGCCTGTACATTTATGTCTGTTCTAGAAACACAAAAACAAAATTATATAATCTAAATAATAGGGCTTCCCTGGTGGCACAGTGGTTGAGAGCCCGCCTGCAGGTGCAGGGGACACGGGTTCGTGCCCCGGTCCGGGAAGATCCCACATGCCGCGGAGCGGCTGGGCCCGTGAGCCATGGCCGCTGGGCCTGCGCGTCCAGAGCCTGTGCTCCGCAATGGGAGAGGCCACAACAGTGAGAGGCCTGCGTACCACACACACACACACACACACACACAAAATAATAATAATAATAATAGATTATGCCACATTTTTAAAAGATAAACATTAGCTTAGTAAAAAATATGAGATTATTTCAGTAATAAGCCCCAAATGTCTGAGTGGCATGCTAGTAGAGATCCCTTCTACTCCAAACTCATTTCATTTAAATTTCTGTATCTTTTTTTTTTTTTTTTTTTTTTTTTTTTGCGGTAGGCGGGCCTCTCACTGCTGTGGCCTCTCCCCCTGCGGAGCACAGGCTCCGGAGCACAGGCTCAGTGGCCATGGCTCACGGGCCCAGCCGCTCCGCGGCATGTGGGATCCTCCCAGACCGGGGCACGAACCCGCGTCCCCTGCACCGGCAGGCGGACCCCCAACCACCGCGCCACCAGGGAAGCCCAAATTTCTGTATCTTTAAAGAAATATATCATTTATTTATATTCAAAGGAACTATTGATAGTTCTATATAGGACAAAAATAATGTAATTTCTTGAAATTAGAATTAATTAAGATAATCACATAGGTATACATATATGTATACATAGGTACATACATTTCAAATATTTGATTGTGATTAAAATCACATATAATGGATGTTTTGTGTGCAGATCTCAGAAGTTGTAAAGAGTGTGTTCTTAGTCTCCTCTATTCATATACTATTAACATCGATTATTCTCACCTGAAATATTTCTTGACGCATACTCTGTCTAAAAAAAAAAAAGAGTATACTGTCTTAAATTTCATTAAAACAAAAAGAGAAATTCCTTTTGCTGTAGGGCATTGTCATCACACCAAGCTGAAGTACAGTTTTCAGAGTTTGTATTCAGTAAACAAAATACTTCAGAAAGAAGTAATAATATATAAGGAAAATAAAACAATTTAAGTAGCATTCCTAGGAAATAATTTCATTATGCAGTTTATGCTGAGGTTTATAAGTTTTGTCAGCTACTAAAGTAAATATCAATTTTACTTCTTACCTTGAATTATAACCTTAGAATTGCAGCAAATATAGGAGGCAATGTTCCTCTCCTGACTGTTTATCTGGATGTCTTGGACATTGAACCTGAGATTAAAGGTAAAGACGGGATGCAGAGTCTGAAAGATGAGCTCTGTCTACCAAATGCACCAGTAATAACCAAAACACCAGCCACAGCCACAATCACAGCATCCACCACTCCTGGAGCATTTACCTCCAGGTGGGCAGTGGGTGGGTTACATTTAAGACATTATCTCACTTAATTAGTACTCAAATCTTTAAAATAGGTTTTACTGAACTGGTTTTGTAGATGAGGGAACTGTGACTTGCAGCAGATATTACCAGCTTAAGGTCACGCCCTAGGCAGCGGTGGAGCTGGGAAAATGCTGTTTATACCCACATCAGCCTGGGGTCCGGTGTAAAGACAGGGAGTGGACATTCTTGAGTTCTTCTTTGGAGCATAGAGGCAGTGAAAAGAGCTTACCTGATATTGGCACAACGATTGTTAACACTTGAAGGAAAAGATGATGTAGGTCAAAGATTTCACTTTCATTGAACAAGAGAAATGATTGAGTGCCTCCATGGTGGTGTTTCATTCATTAACCAAGAAGTTTGTTCTAACACGTGAAAAAATGAAGCTCGTAGGAACAGGAAGAAAAGTCCTCCATGGAAGTGAAGAGCCACCAGTGCTTCCTCAGCAGCCCTACTCTAGGTTCAGAGTTTCAACAGTGGACTAGGCAGTCCTATGCAGAGCTAACCTGTGGCAACCAGCTTCCACAAAATCATTCTCCATCTTGTTACCTCTGTGACTTTGGGGAAGTCAGCATTTTCATGTGTAAAGTAGGAACAGGACTCTCTATCCTGGAATTTTGATGAGTTAGTGTAAGGAATTTTATAGGCTTATAATCTAACCATTTTCTTTATAATGTCTGGGACATGCACTCTCATTACATTTGAGTTTTCTGGTTTTTTTTTAGTTCCATCTATTTATACCAAGGAAATCAACCGGGTGGTCATGATTCACAAACTTGATTACTGACTTTGTTTGGTCTGGTTGTTAAACCTGGCTCAGCATTTCACAAAGCTAAATAACTAGGCAAGCATCATTTTTGGTAGAACTAAAGAGTCTTGCTCCTGGGCTGCGTAATTATATCTGGCTGTTTGTATTAACTGCATGGCAGGTAGGTGGGTTTGTCCCTCTAGTGCAAGTGAGCATGAGAAAGTATCGACCCCTTTTGTTCCCTCATTTTATTACTATTAAATGGAGAGCTATTATGTGAACACCTTTGACTTGGATAATAAAAATTTGTGAAATCAAAGAGTGCAAAACTTGAAGGTGACCCATCACAAAATATACTACATTTTATGTTTTCACTGTGGGTTCCAAAAAATTGGTGAAATTTAGATAGTTTTTACATTTGACAGTAGATTTCAGAAGAGACCCATACCTGAGACCCCTTACTCTGTTTTCAGAGCTTAAACTGGTCAGGTCTTAGATGGGGCAATGTTTTCTGTTAAGATGTAGATGTACAACAACATCATGCATTCTTTGTTTTCCCTTCTTGCTGATATTTACATTAAAAAGAACACCTTGGGGCTCCCCTGGTGGCTCAGTGGTTGAGAGTCCGCCTGCCGATGCAGGGGACACGGGTTCCTGCCCCGGTCCAGGAAGATCCCACATGCCACGGAGCAGCTGGGCCCGTGAGCCATGGCCGCTGAGCCTGCGCATCCAGAGCCTGTGCTCCGCAACAGGAGAGGCCACAACAGTGAGAGGCCCGCGTACCGCAAAAAAAAAAAAAAAACACCATGAAAAAGAAGTCACACTCCTTATAACAAGTTCCTTTGCTCTCATGCTGACCCCTTCTAGCATGAAGCCAGATGACTGCGGCTAAGAAAGCACACCTCTGTCTTGTAGCAGGTGGCATTGATGTGTTTCTCCCAAGCACCCTCCTAAATGCTGATGACTTGGGGCAGCCTGACAACACACAATGAACACAGGGATTGAAATCTGAAGCCCCAGGATCTTGTCCTGGCCATGCTGGATAATAGCTGTCCTGCCTCCACAGAATCTTTTCATTTTCTCAGGCTTGAGTTTTGCATTTATAAGTTATGGGTTTTGAACTAGAACGCTGATCAGGTCCCCACCCAGCTCTCAAATTTTTGGATCTAGGATTCTTATCGCGAAACCTGCAGGTTACCATTGTGCTTGATTGTCCCGGATGTGAGGTTGTCTTGACCTTGTGAGTGTCTTGACTGCTTGGAGGCTAGGAAATGATTTAGGGGATGAGTAACCTTCTAAAAGCAAGCCTTCAAAAGTAGCAGGTTCATAGCTGCTTTAATTTTGCCATTGAAACTTAAACTACCCTGCAAATAAGGAAAATTTAGATGATGGTCGCTAAGCCAGGCATTGAAGAGAGGTTGTCACATCCCTCTTAAATGTTAGCAGAGTTTCTCAAAAGCAAGCATCCATTTGCATATTAACAAAATGAAGCATTGATCGCTCATTAGCATGTGCGGTGACAACAGGAAGACGATATTTTGCAGACACATTGACGCCTCTCTCCATTTTCTCCCAGGGTTTTCCAGGAAACACAAATGCAGACAGCGTGGTGCACTACAGACTCCAGCCTCCCTTCGAAGCCAGATTCCTGCGCTTCCTCCCCTTAACCTGGAATCCCAAGGGCAGGATTGGGATGAGGATTGAAGTGTATGGGTGTGCATACAGTAAGTGGTGTTTATTCTCTGATGGAAATCAATGACGGAGTGATGTGTTCTAAACACCAAATTGAAAACTGAACTTGACGTCTTCCACCTTTTAAATACCTGTGCATGTAGAACTGGGTTTAGGGAAAGTCTTGATAATATTATAGTTATTTTAAGGTTGAATTCAGAGGAGGACCTGAAATGAGCCTTAGAATCTTAGATTCGCAGAGCTTAGCAGAATATCTGTTTCATAGCAGGCAGTTCATAAAATGAACAAAGTTCAAAGCAAGAACAGTTACTTATTGTGATTGATGGTGCTGTCTTCTGACACTGGGATGACCCTCCTGTGGGAACACAGGTGAGTGCAGGTGTCCTCGTGTTCCCTGTTCACCATGATGACTCACTTTTCCCTCTACTTTACTTGCATCACTGTGGAACCTTCTTTTTTTTTTTTTTTTGCGGTACGTGGGCCTCTCACTGTTGCGGCCTCTCCCATTCCAGAGCACAGGCTCCGGACGTGCAGGCCCAGCGGCCATGGCTCACAGACCCAGCTGCTGCACGGCATGTGGGATCCCCCCGGACCGGGACACGAACCCGTGTCCCCTGCATCGGCAGGCGGACTCTCAACCACTGCTCCATCAGGGAAGTCCTGGAACCTTCTTTTGAACATCATTTATGTATTATGTCTTCCCTCTTTTCCCCACTAATGATAAAAGTAAAAAAGCTGGCAGCCAATGTGAGCATAAACATGAGCATAAAAGCATTCAGTGAAATATATAGGGGATCAACTCTACAGCTGCCATTTTGAAGGTCCAGAATATACTAGTATTTCTGAAATTAACACAAAATGAAAAAATTAATTTAAAAAACAATATTCTAGAAAACTGGATAATAACCCAAAGAATAAGTTGGATGGGAACATCTTGGGTTTTTGGTCACACCTCATTCTGTACCTCATCAGAGCATTAACTTTGCAGAAAAGTGTAACCATAAGATCTACCGTATACAGGATATTTAATGTGTCAGATCCTACCTCCTACAGACGTTTTCTCATTCATCTCCCACACCAACCAAATGAATTCAGTATAGTAGTAATCTCACTGCTTCAGAGAAAGAAGAAACTGAACCTTGAAGAAATTAAGAAGTTTGCTGGAGCTATTACATATTGAATCTAAGATTTAAAACTGTCTGTTTTCCTAATTTTGTTTTCATAACTACCATACTATTCAGACATTGATTTCTTTACTCCCTCACTTGTCATATATGAATTTATTTATTTGCAGAGAACTGTATTGGTTGTGGGGGACGCTTCTAAAATTATTCATTTCTTTGTCAGGATTTTATGAGAAGTCATGAAATTGTACAAAACAAATATAAAATGTTGTAACATGAACATGGGGCATGGGGAATAGAGTATTCAGTCAGTTGGGTGGGAAAGGGAACCTTTCCAGCAGTCGGTTTTCAAAGTAGAGGGCATGGGCAGTGAGACAGGAGGCAGGGATGGTGCTTGTAGGAAGAAACAGCATATATAAATTGTGGGAGGAGGAATTTAGTGTTCTCATGGTTCAGGGATGGGGGTGGACCTGAGTTGTTGAATAGCAATGGTATCATTTCCACTTTGGTAACCCAACAGACAATGGGTGGCTCTGGAGGTGAGTCTCACCAAGCCACCCATCCCATATTCAAGGGTCACCTTCAGCTTCTGTTTCATACCCCTTCCTAATGATCTGTTCCACTTTGGCTCTGCTTCCTAACCCCACCTCTGTTCTCTAGTATTTATGAGTCCATGGAACATTTAGCATAGATGGTGTTGCATTGCTATGAATCTATTTTCCCTCTTACCATTGATCATTAACTTTCATCCTTTTGTTTCTGGGATCTGTTGGTGTGCTCACTGCTGCAATGGCTAGGACACCTGATATTTAGAGTTTCTCTTTGATTCCGTGAAATTAGCATCTTCTTCTCCCATTACTCTGGAAACAACTTGAGGTTTACTGACTTCAAAGCAGAACATGCTCTTTGATGGGGATTTGACGTTAGCTTAACGTTCTTCCTGAGGAGATATTACTCTAGTTTCTTGGGTTAGAGGTCGGTACCAGGAAGATCAAAGCTGCGTGTCTGGTCCCCTGAAGGGCCCGTTGGCTGTGCAGCTGTCATGGAACCTGCGTGCATCCTAAATTCAGCAAACACGAGCTGTTGGGCATAAGGGACTCCTAGCATAAAGATGCAAACAGAAAATAATCACCACTATTTGTAAAACAACACAAAATACATTCCTCAATAGTAGTGGCTCTGTTTTGTCTTCATTCTTATTATTAATAATTATTCAAGTGTAGCACTTTGCATTTTTATTTTTGGCAGTAATTTAGTGTAATATGGTTTACAGCTCAAAGTGATAATTATTATCTTTTTTGATGTGTATTTCCACTGCTCTGTTGATAGTGAGAGAATGTCCAAAATGCTTATCTTGGCATTTAATGTCTCTTATATGCAACTTCTCTTTTCAGTTTCATCTGTTTACATTCCATTCACAATGATATTTACTATTCCTGTAAAAATTGCAGATTTTCATGGCTTCTTGGCTTGGCATATATATTTTCACTAACTGAAAAGCCCTTCCCCCATTTCTAGAGTAGAAATGGAGTGCATGGGGTCTTCTTAGAGTCCCTGCTGACCTGCATACCAAGGCTAGTGTCTGGCATGGGGTTCCTCACTTTCCCTTGCCCTGCCCCTCTCTAGCAGTCCCCTCCATCCAATGTCAACATTCCTTATGTACTTGTTCTAGGCTTTGGGTTCCACTCTAAAAGGGTTTCTCTTTGAGTTTTCATCCACTTTCTTAAGTTTTTAACAACATTTACATACTGTCTGACCAATTCCAAGTTGACATCCTTGACGCAGGTATCTGAAGCCCCACACATCTGGATAATCATCCCCAACTCCACCCTCATTTCTTTAACGAGGTTGTTAGTCATCTTTTGGGTCTCTTCTGTCCCTTCTTTTCTGCCATCTACTTTGTCTTCCCGTGTTCATGCTCCGTGTCATTCTCAAGTGTTCCTTGTCATATTGTGTTGTATTAGCCCCACTACTGTAATGTAATTTTATGTTTATCACTGTGTTTATTGTTTGAATAAGAGAGGGAAGGAAGGAAGACAGGAAAGGAGTAGGGAAGAAAGGAGAGAAAGCGTGCATAAATTATTAGAAACCTGGACTAGATAGGCACAGAATGATAAGCCCCATGGGGGTCTACCAGTCATCCATGTGGCACTGTAGTCCTGTGTCAAATCAGGCATTGAAAATCAAATTGGTTAAGAGGGAATAGAAGAAGGGAATAGAACATATGATTGCCTGTTTTAAAATCTTGTGTTTATTTAAAAGAATACATAAATCACAACAAGATCTTTTTTGACCCACATCCTAGAGTAATGAAAATAAAAACAAAAATAAGCAAATGGGGCCTAATTAAACTTAAAAGCTTTTGCACAGCAAATGAAACCATAAACAAGATGAAAAGACAACTCTCAGAATGGGAGAAAATATTTGCAAACGAAGTAACAAAGGATTAATCTCTAAAATATACAAACAGCTCAGGCAGCTCAATATCAAAAAAACAAACAACCTATTCCAAAAATGGGTGGAAGAACTCGACATTTCTCCAAGGAAAACTTATAGATGGCCAAGAGGCACATGAAAAGATGCTCAACATCACTAATTATTAGAGAAATGCAAATCAAAACTACAATAAGGTATCACTTCACACTGGTCAGAATGGCCATCACCAAAAAATCTACAAACAATAAATTCTGGAGACAGTGTGGAGAGAAGGGAACGCTCTTGTACTGTTGGTGGGAATGTAAATTGATACAGCCACTGTGCAGAACAGTATGGAGGTTCCTTAAAAAACTAAAAATAGAACTGCCATATGATCCAGCAATCCCACTACTGAGCATATACCCTGAGAAAACCATAATTCAAAAAGTCACATGTACCCCAGTGTTCATTGCAGCACTATTTACAATAGCCAGGACATGGAAACAACCTAAATGTCCACTGACAGATGAATGAATAAAGAAGATGTGGTACATATATACAATGGAATATTACTCAGTCATAAAAAGGAATGAAATTGGGTCATTTGTAGAGGTGTGGATGGACCTAGAGTCTGTCATACAGAGTGAAGTAAGTAAGAAAGAGAAAAACAAATATCGCATATTAACGCATATATGTGGAATCTAGAAAAGTGGTACAGATGAACCTGTTTGCAGAGCAAGAATAGACACACAGATGTAGAGAACAGATGTGTGGACACAGGGTGGGAAAGGGAGGGTGGGATGAACTGGGATATTAGGTTTGACATAAATACATTACCATGTGTAAAATAGATAGCTAGTGGAAGCCTTCTGTATAGCACAGGGAGCTCAGCTCAGTGCTCTGTGATGACCTGGATGGATGGGATTGGGGTAGGGAGGGAGGTCCAAGAGGGAGGGGATATATGTGTACATATAGCTGATTCCCTTCATTGTACAGCAGAAACTAACACAACTTTGTAAAGCAATTATACTCCAATAAAAAAAAAAGAATACATAGACTGTTGCAGTGAAAAAAATGTAGGTTTTATATAACAACATCAACATGTGTCAATATTTATAAACCTGTTGTTAACGTTCTATAAAAATAATGTGTATTTTGAAATATTTAGGGACAATATCAAGAGAAAAGTCTGCATATGGAACTTCCTTCTGTTCAGTACTGGTTCTGCTCTAAGTAGATTTCAGTTTAGAAAATGCATTAATAGGAACAGAAGAACATAGGATGAAAGGAGAAATAGTCACCATGACAAAGAAAAACTCTGGAAGCTAATAATGGTCTTTAGTCATATGAGAGAACGCTGATCTGTATCATCCATTCCAATTATGGCAACAGTAGAAAATACTCAAACTCAGTTAGAAAAAATGTCAGTTCAATTCAATACGTGTTTACAGAACTTTTACCCCATTCAAGGCCCTCCGCTGAATACAATGAGTAAGGCACAATTTCTGTCCTCCAGGTGCTAGGGAGCCAGTGCAGGTGAGGGGAAATGTCTATATTTCGTAGACCAGCTAAACTTGGGCATAGGTTTCTCATTCTCAATGTATGTTCAAGTATAAATAGAAGATAGATTTTTATCTAAGGGTAAAAATGATAAGTTTTGCTAAACTTTGATAATATAGCCTTATGGTTTTAGCTGATATTAAGTAGAAAAATATTAAAGTCAAAATAATATTAACCCTAAAATCATATGAAACAGAACAGCCTCTCATATTTTTGTATGTAATAGACATTTGTTTACTGCTATTTTAATTTATTTAATTTCAATTAAAGTTATTACACAATTACTCACTGATTTATTTTAATCACCTCCCAAATTATTGCATCTAAAGGAATACATCTAAGGCTTTTGCTGAAAGTAAATATTGAAAGACATACCAATACACATCTAATAAAGTGCAGCAGAACAAAGTGGGTTATAGCAACTAAATTAGTCTAAAGGAATAACTTCTAGGCATTTAAAATGTTATAATTTGTTACCAGAATTTTAATCCTGAAATGACCTGTGATGTTTGAAAAACCTCAGAGTTGGACAATAGGACCAATTATTAAGAAAAGGGAATCAATCTCTTATCAGGAACATTGTTCTTTCACAAGTACATAAAACTTAATGAGTTTCAAATTGCTTTCTTGACCTGATTCACCCCACCCCTTAACCTATTCTTCTAGTTTTCCTTGTCTTGGCTAATGATTCCATCATTCACAGGAACTTACACTAGACACATGGGAATCACCTTTGACACATGTGTCCCTACACATCTAAAGAATATCAAATTCTGAATATGCTATCTCCAAATTATACCCTAAGTCATTTCAAATCTCTCCAACTCAACTCACCCACATCATGCAACTCAAGACTTGCCAACAAACTCTTTTCTTTGAGTAAGTGGTTTACTTGGCTTGAAATGCTTCTTCCCAAGTTTTTCACCTGTCTGTCCACATCCCATCATTCAGGTCTCCACTTAAATATCTCTTCCTCAGAGATGTGTTCTCTGACCGCTGGTACAAATTTGGTTCCTCCAAATTCCTCTAAATTTGTTAAGTGTCTGGCTGGTCAGCCTGTCAGTGCTTTACCCCCAACAGCATTGAACTCTCAGGCTGGCTGCAATGTTGGCCTTCCCTTATTGCTTGTCACTGAGATAGCTGTTGTTGGCAGTGTCCCTTGTGAAGGAATTTTCCACGTGCTTGGCTCCACAGCCCTAGAAGCATAGTAGAAGTTCAGTGCCGAGGGGCTGGGGGTGGAGCAGCCTCTAGCTGAAAGAACACAGATTCCCACTGTCCTTATTGAGGTTCAGTAGATTTTCTTGAATATATGCTTCTAGATCTGTTGTATGTCTGTGGTCAGTTTCCATTGTCCTTCAGTTGTTAGCCTTAACATTATTTTTTCAAGTTTTATCATTGCTTTTGAGAGGTAGGATTTGCCAGGCTTCTCACTCAGCCATTTTAGAAGTCTCACCCTTTCAATTATTTTTAAAAGACATTTAAAATCTACATGATAATTTCCTTGTAAATTCTGGTATTCTTCATTCCTTTGTATTAATCCATATTTCCATGTATCCTTTTCCTTCTGCCTCAAAGACTTCCTTTAATATTGCTTGTAGTGTGGATCTGCTGGTGAGAAATTCTTTCAAATTTTGTATGTCTGAAAAAAGTTGTTATTTCACCTTCATTTTTGTAAATTATTTTCACTCAATATAGAATTCTAGGGTGACATTTTTTCATTTAGTACTTTCAAAATATTGCTCTGCTGTTTTTTCACTTGCTTTTCTTCTGGTGAGAAATTTATAGCCATCTGTGTCTATGTTTCTATGAGTGTGACATATCTGTTTTTCTCTAGCTGCTTTTAAGGTTTTGAGCAATTTGTTTCTGATGTTCCTTGGTTTTGTTTTATTCTGTTTCTTGTGTTTGGAGTTCATTAGTCTGTTTGGATCGGTGGTTGTATAGTTTTCATCAGATTTGGAAAGTTTCAGTCATTGTTTCTTCAAATATTTTTTCTAACCTCCCCTGTCTCTTCTTCTTAAAGGACTCAATTACCACATATATGAGTTAAAGCACATATTAGGTTGCTTGATTTTGTTTTGTCACACACCTCACTGATGTTTTATTTATTTTCTTAAATTATTATTTTTCCCTTTTATTTCCTTAGAATATTTCTATTGCTGTCTTCAAGTTCACTGATTTCTTCTTCTGCAGTGTTTAACCTGCCAGTAATCCCATACAGTGTATTTTTTCATCTCAGACTTTGAAGTTTTCAAATCTTAGTATCTTTTGTGTATCTATTTGACTTTATGAACATGTGGATGGCTGTTATAATAACTACCTTATTGTCTTTCTTTGCTAATAATAATCTGTGTCAATTCTGTGTAAGTTTCAATTGATTTTTTTTCCTCAATATAAGTCATACTTTCCAACTTTTTTGTATTCCTGGAAATTTTTGATTAAATGCCAGACATTTTGATTTTTAGCTTATTGGATATTTTTGTATTCTTATGTACTTGAGCTTTGTTCAGGAAACATTGACTTGAAGGGGATTTGATCCTTTTAGGTCTTGCTTTTCAAATTCGTTCACTCACACCAGAGCAGTGTTTAGTCTAGGGCTCACTACGGAGGTAAGACCCTTCTGAGTACTCTAACCAAGGACAGTGAACTATGAGGTTTCCAGTCTGGATGATATGAATGGGCACTATTCCCAACCGCATGTGCATATTAGCACTATTTCCCAATTAATCCTTTTAGATGGTTCTTTTCCCAGCGTTGATGAGTTTCCTTATTTGCATGCACTGATCAGTGCTTTGCTGAAAGCTCAAGAGGGGTGTGTTGCAGATCACCAGTGTTCTCTCTGTTCATCTCTTTCCTCTCCAACCTCTGCCTATGGACTTCAGGTGCTTTGTTCTTACCAGGCTCTTGACTCTCTCTCCTCTACTCAAGAAATCTGCTGGGCTTTGCCCCAGTTTCTCCTTCCTGCTCTGTGAGATGGAAACTCTCTAATGCAGTGCCCAAAGGAGTTGTAGGGCTTATCTTGTCTGTCTCTCTTCTCTGCAACATCACTCTCCTTTATTGCTTGAAGTCAAATATCTTGAAAAGTATTGTTTTATGTTATTTCCTTTTTTTCTTTTTTTTTTTTTTTGGTTGCTTCAAGTGAGAGAGTAAATCTGGCCCCTGTTACTCCATCTTGGTCAGAAACAGGGGTCAAAAATGCAGTTTTAACTGTTGTTGCACCTCCTTTTCTTTGCCCACTGCTCTAACAATAATCATGTAGCTAATGCCCATTGTGAACTTGCCATGTTTCAGGCACTGCTCTACACACTGTATAGATACTAAGTTGTTTAGTAATCATATTAGTGCTGTGTGGGAGAGACTTCTTTATCCTTTTACAGTTGAGGAAACTGAGGCACAGAGAGGTTAAGTAAGTTTTCCACTATAGAACCAGTATTCAAACCCTTATAGGACAATTCCACAGTCCTTTCTCTGAGCTACTACTCTGTGTTATGAAGGGCTGTTTGTGGGAACAGATCCAGAGGCTGTAAATATATCAGCACAAATTTAGTCTCACTACTGGTAAAATAGATTTCCTTCCCTAACTGGCAGGTATATGTGGGGTTTACATTAATAATATTGTTAGTGATGTGGTTATCAAAATATAGCCTCAGTTAATAAAACTAATGATTATAAATTAAAATCATGTAAAATTGGAAAAACACTTTCTACTTTCAACTAAGTATCCCATTTCCTCCTACTCTTTTTTAGAATGTAGGTTCTGTACTCTTACAATAGGGGAAACTATCGCTTCCTATTTCAGTGCATAATAAGTGACTTCTGTGTCAAGTACCCCAATTATTTAAATAGTTGAATTACATACAAGAACATTTTTCATGAGGGTTTCTTATAAAAGTTAAGTATGATGCTAAGTGGTAGTTTAATGCATTATTTTGGTGGTTTCACTCAAATAAATATGATGGATTATTTGTATTAATTATGGACATATAAAATTTTATTTGTTCTTACAACAGTCCAATAGCAAAAATCTCATGCTAGTGGATTGATAGAAACAAGGTCACCTTAGCATTCATTACCAGTGACCTCTGAGACTTGAAAGTTGGCTTCTCTAGGTCACTCCATGGTCAATGATATGAGGGTCAAGGAAGCCTCTACTTAGTGGAGATTAAACTCAAGGGGGGACACCTGGGGCTCGCCCTCATCCACACTTGGAGAGCTCACTGCTGATGACCTACTGAGCAAAATACTCTCTATCCCAAAATACGAGTATATTTTTTTAATTTACACTTTTTTTTTTGCGGTACCTGGGCCTCTCACTGTTGCGGCCTCTCCCGTTGTGGAGCACAGGCTCCGGACGCGCAGGCTCAGCGGCCATGGCTCATGGGCCCAGCCGCTCCGCAGCATGTGGGATCTTCCCGGACCGGGGCATGAACCCGTGTCCGCTGCATCGGCAGGCGGACTCTCAACCACTGCACCACCAGGGAAGCCCCTAATTTACACTTTTTAATCTATTGCTTCTACAAATCATGTTTGAGTAAATGGTGCTAATTTTTTTTAATTGTATTTACTGACTTGCCAACTTGTTTTCAAATATTCGGGTTACTTTATGAACATTTTTTAGTAAATGACATTTTATAAAATGGATTCTCTATGATGAGGCCTATAATTGACTTTCCAATCTAAACATTCCTGTTAGAAATCATCTTGTGATAATGCCTATTCTTATTTATTGTGTGGGTTTAACTGGAGGGCTTCTTGATCAACAGTGTAGCCCATTTTTTGAAGCATTGTTGGCTACTTTCCGATGACTATGGAGTAAGTTTTATGTGAAGGGTATTGTATGATGATATGATACCTAGATTACCTTGATATTTTGCATTCTTTTCAAACATTTTCACTAGAGAAGAGCCTTTCTTTCTCCTACTTCCCTCCTAGGCTGTAAGCTATTTCCTTGTCACTGTAGTTTCCTAGCAACCCACAATAAGACACTAGGATATCACAGGTGCAATATGTTTTTTCAAGACAATAGAAGTGAGAAAGTGAGGGAAGAACCATGAGCTCCAGGAAGGCTGGGCCATGTCTGGCCATGTTTTATCCCAGCATCCAGCAGAGTTTGTGATACTTAGAAGTATTGTGATACATCAATATCAACTGAAAATAAAACTGTACTTGTGGAATGGATGGAAATTGGGTTGAGGTTGGCGGAGAGGGACGATGGAAAGAAAATGGTCTTTTAATAACAAAACTATATTTTGCCAAAGCAAAATGCTCGCCAAGGTAGAATTTGAAGCTATGGAAGACTGTGTATTTAGAAACCAATCTTTAATATTATACAAAAAGTATATAGCCAGGATCTGAAGTATTGACCTATTCTTCACCTTATAAAATATATATTCAAGAATAGCCACAAAGTGTATTGAATTATGCAACACGAAGATCAAAAAAAATAATGAAATTTGTGATTTCCTATATAAAATAGGGTTTTCAATTTTTCAATCATAGAAAGATTGCAAAATGTCTGGTTGTGAGCTCATTCTTACTGCTTAACAATCAGAAACCAAGCACAGCAACCATCACTGGATGGTTCTGCAGATTGGGGGATGGCAAACTTCTTCTGTAAAGGACTGGCCAGCAAATATTTTAGGCTTTGCAGGGACATGTGCTCTCTGTCACCTACTCTTGGTTTTTAAGCTCGTTTTTCAACAAATCTTTAAAAATTAGCTCATGGGGGCCTCCCTGGTGGCGCAGTGGTTGAGAGTCCGCCTGCCGATGCAGGGGATACGGGTTCATGCCCCGGTCTGGGAGGATCCCATATGCCGCGGAGCGGCTGGGCCCGTGAGCCATGGCTGCTGAGCCTGCGCATCCGGAGCCTGTGCTCCGCAACGGGAGAGGCCACAACAGTGAGAGGCCCGCGTACCACAAAAAAAAAAAAAAAAAATTAGCTCATGGGACTGTACAATAACAGGCTGCAGAGGGATATGGGAAGCTTAACATTCCGGACTTCTAAAAGCAGTTCCTGAATTTTATCTATCTCTATTAAACCTCTTGAATTGAGCTTAAGTTTATTATCATTTAAGATTTTAGTTAAAATCTCAGAACTGTTACAAAGTACATTATTTTTAAGTGGTTTTGCTTTACTCAGTTGGCTACCTCTCTATATTATAATTTAGTCACTTGAGGCTTAAAAAATCTGTCAAAATACATGTTGAATCTGCCTCATAAGATATAATTTGATGACTCACATGTGGTTAATTGTTCTAGGTACAAGTGTTAGTGATCACATTAGAAGGAAAGTCAAAACATTAGGACAAAAGAGTTTTTTTAAGGCCATTCTTTTGTGTTTCTATCACCTAATAAATGTTTCACTACTCCATTTTGCTTGAGGGGAATATTCCAGGAAATATAATTTAGGTGCTTTAGAGCAGTGGTTCTCAAAATATAGTCACAGACAGGCAGTATCAACATCACTAGGGGACTTGTTAGAAATGCAAATTCTCAGGTCCCACCCCAAATCTGGTTAGACAGAGACTCTGAGATGGTGCCCAGCAATCTGTGTTTAACAAACACTCCGGGAGATTCTGATCCCAAGAAGATCAATATTACTATTACAAAGCAAAACAGCAACAGGGAAGATGAGGACAAAAATTATTCGATCAAAATAACCCGGCAGGGCTTCCCTGGTGGCGCAGTGGTTGGGAGTCCGCCTGCCAATGCAGGGGACACGGGTTCGAGCCCCGGTCTGGGAAGATCCCACATGCCACGGAGCAGCTGCGCCCGTGAGCCATGGCTGCTGAGCCTGCGCGTCCGGTGCCTGTGCTCCACAGCGGGAGAGGCCACAACGGTGAGAGGCCCGCGTACAGCAAAAAAATAAAAAACATAAAATAAAATAAAAATAACCCGGCAAAATCATTTACGGAAAAAAATTTATTAGCTAACTGCAATAATAAGCCTTAATTATTATCATTGCCTTTCAGTGACACATAAACTGTACTACAAAAATGTGAAAGCATTTAAATTCTTTATTATCAAGTTTTCATTAGTTTGTCATCTAATACTCTAAGGGAAATCATTTGAGTTTGACAGTTATGTTTTTATCAGGCATGTTTATTTAATTATGCAATGAAGAATAATTATTTGCTTACACAACTTATAGACAGAGTGCAGTGTTTATTTTACACTATGTATGTGAATCAAACTTCTGAATTTTCAAAAGGTAGCTGCATAAAATGGATGATTCTTCTAAGTTGTGAACATAAAGGGTTTTCTGGAAATATTTTAATCTCAATAAAATGCAGGTCCAAGTATACATTAGTCACAACTTTTTGTGAAATTAAATAAACAACATCCTATCATTGGCTTGAAAGACGTCAGCTTCATATTTTATTGCCTTTCTCTTAGACCTTTATTTATGACACAAATGTATTATTAATTAAAGGACAATTATGTCTTTTCTTTTTACTTGTGAAATAGAAAAATATGAGATTTTTCTGGGTAATAAAAATGACTTTGTGTGTATCTTGTTCTGTCTTCAGTTGGTTTCACTGTCTTTTTTATACTAATGATAAAATATAACTACTTAATATAAACTGAGTGCAAGTGACCTTGATAGTTGGAAAGATAGGACACTGTCAGAAAGTCAAGAGAACATGGCAGCAGTGTAGCAATGGCCTGCTGCAGCAGAACAATTTTCATAGTATGCTTAAGGTACAACACAAAATAGGTGTGCCCTTTTGTGCTGTCACTGGGCCAAAATGTTGGGAGAAAAGTACATCCTGTTAACTGAAGACATTTTAATATGAGTTTAGAGTAGTATTTAGTATGTCTGGTGTCTTTATGTGTGTCTTTTATGGACAGACAAAAGTATATCACAGTGACTGCTTATGTGGAAATTGTTAAAAGTCAAAGCTGCTTGTTCAGAAACAAGCCATTTACATTGAGTGACACTGGTATTTTACCTCTTACCAGTGTGTGAGAACTATTATAACTTTTCAGAAAAACAGAAATGTTGACTGATTGTTAAACGTGCAAGGAGACTTTATTCAAGAGAGATTGACTTCAGCTTTTTTCCTGATCTTTATTATTTACAGGATGAAAATAGGACAATAAAAGACAGGAGCAATTAGAATTATTCAATGAGAGATGATACATTTTGGGGACAATGTCAGAAAAGGTTAAGAGTGGAGTTTAGATATATCAACTACCAGTATCAAGAGAAAATTAACAGTAGAGTTTTTCCCCCTGCATTAAACAAACCAGAGATATGCTCTGTATGTGTATGTGTATGTTGACTTACACATTTCAATGCACTAATAAGAACATATTATACTTAGACCACTTTTTAATGTCTTCCACTGTAGGATCTGAGATGGTTCATTTTGATGGGAAAAGTTCCTTGCTGTACACATTTAATCAGAAATCCATGAATCCAACAAAAGAAGTTATTTCTTTGAAATTTAAAACCAGAGAGAACAATGGGATTCTACTCCACAGAGAAGGACCAAATGGTAAACATATCACCCTGGAGTTAGTTAAAGGAAAACTCATCTTATTCCTTAATTCAGGTAAAAAACTACAAGGTGGTGTTTTTGGAAATACTATTTAGATGAAAGTATCTTTTTATAATGAATTTTTTCACAGTTAAGTAGTTAATTTAAAACCAGAATACTTTTGGATGTGAGGGTGATCTGGCTGTGACATCTGTCACCCCATTGATAACCAGGGTTAATTCGGCTGATCTGGCTGTCTAGGCAGGTGTCCCCTTCCTCCCTCACTGCTCCATGTGCATCCCTCCCGAAGCTGTGGGCTTGGTTGAAGAGGACGACCTTCCCCGATAGAGAAGGACCGTTCTTCAGTCAAGGCTATACAAGTAGCTGTGCTCCCCTGCTAGAACCTCCAAACAAGCTCTCAGGGTCCATTTGTAGGAGAACATAGGGTAGTCAAGCTTCCAAGACTCCAGACACATCCAAATGAGGCACTGCATGTGGCAGTCTGCTTTTCTTTAAATTAAAAAAAAAAATCTTTTAAGAAAGAAAGCAGACCCCATAAATAATTACTCTAAAGACCAGAACTGTCCAGGCAATTGGAAACATGGTCACCTACAACTGAGCTATACTAAGAACAACATGTGTGTATCCTGAGTACGTCTTTACGTGAAAAGTTTTATAGCTTGATAATTGTATAAGATCAGTAGCAGATGCTCAATAAATAACCTGATAATATAAAGACAAGAGTGGCTTATCGTAAATTTTTGAAGTAGTCTTATGAATGAGGTCCTAGGAAGAAAATATTTTCAAGAAAAATGAAAATTCAGTGCATAATAATAATAAAACAAGTAAGATAGAATATGTTACTCAAGATCAAAAGAAGATTGTATTTAGGACTAAGATAAAAGCAGCTGACCAGTTCATGGGATAAAATGATGTCAGGAAAGGGTAACTGTTGTGAGAAGTGCCGAACTTCAAAATATTGTAGAGATCTTGGTATTGAGCTGGATGGAACAGTGCCTTTACCCTCCCTCTCTTTTCAGGCGATGCTAACCTGCCCTCCCCTGATGCCCTCATGCTGGGCAGCCTGCTGGATGACCAGCACTGGCATTCTGTCCTAATTGAGCTCCTCGATACAGATGTCAACTTCACCGTGGACACGCACACTCATCATTTTCGGGCAAAGGGAGAGTCCAGCTATGGGGATCTTGATTATAAGGTGTGAAAATGACTTTTTAAGTATGACAGATTTTGTCATTTAAATGCAAAGTAACCTTCTAGAGAAAATACTACTACATAGAGAAATTCCCTTTCCTAGTAATTCAGAATTCTGGTAAAATATTCCCTATGGGTGATAATTGCACAGTGGGAGATGCATGCTTGAGCTATTGAGACATTTTATCCCTTACAGATGTTAGTCTTCACATGAGAGTAAATAGTCATTAAGTTTAGGAAATCGAAACCTGAAGAGCTACCAATAAAACAAGGAACATTTTTAAATGCAATTGTTTGCACAGTTCTTCTGTATTCCGTCTGGTGTTTGGCTGTGAATATTACTTTGGAGATTTCTGTGTTTTAGGGCAATCCTAAACAGGAATAGCTACCTAGGATAACTTGGAGAAGTAATCACCATATATTCCAACCTGATTTTTTAAGTAACAAGAAAGCCAAATGCACACAACTCAAAATACTGTTTCTTGGGATTTTTAAAGGCCTAACAATATTTGGAGCATGTTGCCTATGTGTGTCTAACCTACACTGAAATGCAGCATTTTTCTGCCAGTTCTGCTCAGTGCATCTCTCAGCAAGCCAGATTTCAACATTCATTTGGTATGAGTGTCCTCAGCCGCAAAGACCAGCTGGAGATTCTGGTCTTGAATGATGTTATCAATGGCTTTATTATTCTAACCTATCAGAGTCATGGCAAAGACCAGGATCCTACAGCCTGGTTTATAAAGTAGAATATCATCACAGTAGGCTGCACTGTTACACAAATCAAGATTTACCATGGACATAAAGATGCAGCATTCTTCATCAACAAAAATGACAGAGCCATATGAGCAGCAAATTGTAAGGAAGATATTTAACGTATTTATCTAAATGTAATAAATGAAACATTGGTAAATCTGCATATGAAGCTTCATTTGAAATTAACATGATAATGTAAAATAATGCCAAATAGGTTTGAGACAGTTGCCACTGTACCTGCTAATCATACATGTTTAGGCAGATACTCAGAAAATCATTAAACCATATTATTTATGTCATTTTTTTCTTTCTAAGATCAGCTTCGGAGGGATTCCTCGACATAGAAAATCAGTGGCGTTCCCGCATAAAAACTTTCACGGCTGCTTTGAAAATCTCTGTTATAATGGGGTGGATATCATTGATTTGTCCAAGAAACACAAACCACAGGTCCTCATCATGGTAAGAAAGTCTATATGCAAGTTCAAGAGAAAAGGGAGCTGTAATTTTTTTGATTGATTCAGCTTTAAAATATACCTCTTCTGAAGGCAGGGAAGGTACAAATCATATGTACAGGTATCCTTGGGGGATTGGTTCCAGGACGCCCCCTATTGGAGCAATCCAAGAATGCTCAAGTCCCTTGTATAAGATAGCACAGCATTTGCATATAACCCAGGCACATCCTCCCATATACTTTAAATTGACTCTAGATTACTTATATACCTAATACAATGTAAATGGCATATAAATAGTTGTAAATACAATGCAAATGATATGTGAATAGTTGCTGGTGCAGGGCAAACTCAAGTTTTGCCTTTTGGACCTTTCTGGAATATTTTTTCTAAATATTTTCCTGGTTGGTTGAATGCGAGGATGCAGAACCTGGCATAAAGAGAGCCTACTGTACTTTTTCATTCATGTTTGGTTTAATTTTTATATAGGTATGGAAACAGATGAATACTTTCACAAAGATGTTAAAGTACAATCATATAAAGCTTTTTAATGCAGTGTCTTTTTTTAATTAATTAATTTATGTATTTACTTTTGGCTGCATTGGGTTTTTGTTCCTACATGCAGACTTTCTCTAGTTGCTGAGAGCTGGGGCTACTCTTCGTTGCTGTGCATGGGCTTCTCATTGCAGTGGCTTCTCTTGTTGCAGAGCACGTGGGCTTCAGTAGTTGTAGCACGTGAGCTCAGTAGTCATGGCTTTCGGGCTCTAGAGCGCAGGCTCAGTAGTTGTGGCGCACGAGCTTAGTTGCTCCACGGCATGTGGGATCTTACCGGACTAGGGATCAAACCCATGTCCCCTGCATTGGCAAGTGGATTCTTAACCACTGCGCCACCAGGGAAGTCCATGTCTTTCTCTTTGATTGGTTTCCTCTTCCTTCTTTCTCCCTTCTTTCCACATAGCTAGTCCCTCCATCAAGCTGAGATGTTACTAAGCTAGCATTTGTCCTTCCTTCTTTGGTCCATAATATTATACTGATCTATAAAGGAATCCTCTATAGATAGGTACACTCATACTCACACATGTATTTATGAATTTATATGCCTCCACATTTGGCATTGTTTTAAAAAAATCATTTTATATAAGCTTTTCTCCATCTTGATTTTCTAATTCAACTATACCTTGTAGGAATTCTTTTCAGTTATCAGGAATAGTTCCACGTTAGAATTTCTATGTCACTTTCCATTATGAAAGTGTACCATTATTTATTTAGTCATTTCCTACCCAAGGCATCTGCTTTATCTCTACTTTTTTACAACTATAAGCTCACAATTGCACATGTGTTTTCAGATACTGGGGGCTTTCATTTTGATGGGACAAAGTTCCAAAAGTAGAATTTCTTGGTTGAAAGTTTGAAACAGTTTTAAATTTTAATAAATATTGTTGGATTGCCTTCCAAAAAGCTATAACATGACACTTCCCACCAGCAAAGTATGATAGAGCCCTTCCATTACATCTCAGGCAGCCACATGTTCCACATCTGTTAGACTCTTGCCAGCTCAAGGAACATGAACTAATATCTCATTGTTACTTCATGTTTATGTGACTACTGGTGAATTAAATCATCTTTTCACCTGTTTCTTGTCCATTTGGATTTGCTTTTCTGATCATTGTTCACTCTTACTGTTTTCCCTATTTTTTATTTTATTTTTTTAACTTTTTGTTAATTTACAAGAGAGTTTTATATTTGATAGATAATCCTTTGTCATTCATAGTCCATATATTTTTTTTTGGATTTATCAATTTTATATTAAATATTATATGATATGTTAAGTATATAGATATTTTTATTTGTATGTGGTCAGTAGGTCTGTGTGTTTCTTTATAGCTTTGGAATGTCTCTAAAATCCTATAACCTATACATGGTCTCATGGATTTTCTTGTAAGAATTTTTAATTGGTTTTATTTATCTATTTATTTTTAATTTTTTAAAAATTAAGTCTTTGAAATGTATTCTTTATGTGATATATGATAAAGTTTAATTTTTATATGCTGCCTTATTGATATCCATTTGTTCCTACACTATTTAGTAACTAACCCAAACTTTATCCCACGTAGTTGAATTTCATTACATACTAACTTTACATATATTCTCAGATCTTTTTGTGGGTCCCTTATTCTGTCCCACTGCTATGTCTATTCCTATAGTAATAACACAGTGACTTGATTACAGTGACTTCATAGTATGCTTTGCTATCTGGTAAGTTAAGTTCTGCCTCACTGTTTTTCTTTGCATTGTATTTTTTGGAGAGAAAGGGCAATGTTTGGGCATTTATTCTTCTATCTGAAATTTATGAAAATTTTTTTAATCCCAGGGAAAATTTTTTAGAGAGCTTAGTTGGAGTTACATTAAGTCCTTCCCATCCAGACACTATAATGAAAAATAGTTTGTTCCTGGAGCAATAGAGGTATCCTAGGAATTAAAAGCGTCTTTAAAAACAGAATTATATAAAAAATAAAAACAACCTGCTAGGCAGATCAGATCTTAGGCTGACTGATCACCCTGGGTGACTTGGTTTGTGAGAGCTTCAGAGACAAAACCAGCCGGCCTATGGCAGGACCAGCCTGGCCATATCCTTTTCTTCAGACGCACAAAAGCACATCTCCTACCTAGAGTAAGGTGTATCTGTTACCTGAGTGACACACTTATAATCTCATTTACATAACCAAGGCAAGTACAAGAAAATTTTTGGTGTAAGTTACGCTTGGTGCTAGCCTTCCCATTGGATAAAAACATCTAGCACCTCAAGGGAAGAAAACTGTCTCTTCTACTCTTGTATCCCACACCCAGCATTAGGCCTGGGAGAGATGTGGCTTGGGATTCCTTTGCAAATGCTGAGAAATGGAGAAGATGGACAATTTCTAAGAGACTCAGAAATAGGTTTGCCCAGCTGAACAGTGCTTAGAGGGACCTATAAGGTAAATCTGGATTTAAGTTTCATGGGGAAGCCTAATTTGTAAAGGCCTAGATTGCTGGATCATTGATAAGAAATTCTGTAAATTTTGGAAAATCTGTTGTCAGTGAAATGGAAACATCTGTCCTGTGCCTTCCTAAAGCCTCTTTCACTGTATTCACAGGGAAATGTGTCCTTCTCCTGCTCGCACCCGCAAACTGTCCCCATGACTTTTCTGAGCTCCAGGAGTTACTTGGCTTTGCCAGGCACCTCCGGAGAGGACAAAGTGTCTGCCATCTTCCAATTTCGAACGTGGAACAGAGCAGGGCTGTTGCTGACCAGTCAGTTTCAACACAGGTCAGGAGCTTTCATCCTTGTACTTAATGATGGAAAACTCAAGCTGAGTCTCTCCCAGCCTGGACATCCAGTAAGGGACATCACAGCAGGTAATAAACATCTTCTCTGAGATGATGTATAGGTATTTGCCATGACTGTACCTTCTTACATGTAAACCTAAGATTGGTGATCTCTAAAATAAATGAATGACTGAATCCATGAGATATTCTTAATCCTACTAGATTCTTTTTTCCTTTGAAATAGTAACTCCAGGCTGTTGGTGTGTCAGTCAATGTGACAGAAGTTTACCTACATCAAAGCATAATTATCAATAAGTTTAAAAATAAATGATTATCAACTTATGGTTACCAAAGGGGGAGGAGAGGGAGGGATAAATTAGGAGTTTGGGATTAACAGATAAGCACTGCTATATATAAAATGGATAACCAACAAGGACCTACAATATAGCACAGGGAACTATATTCAATATTTTGTAATAACCTGTAAGGGAAAAGAAACTGAAAATGAATATATGTATTTATATATGGCTGAATCACTTTACACCTGAAACTAACACAACATTGTAAATCAACTATACTTCAATAAAAAAATAAAATTTAAAAAAAGGAAAAAAATTATTTATGTTTGTGGTCAGTAACTAGCAGTAAACTTGAAACACTAGAAGACATTAGCCTAATCCCAAGTAGTCTTGAGAAAATAGATTTCTTTGAACTGCGTTTTAAACCTATATACACATTGATTTTCAAAATAATGTAAGTTATTTTTCCCTCTTACATCAGAGCCACTGCTTCCTTTGTACCTACTTGTTTTTGATAAGGCTTCTTCTAACTGGGTGAATGTTCTGTAGTTTTCTGAGAAGAACCTGTTTATTTCTAGACTCACTTCTAAGTCATGTTATTTTTGAACTTTGGAGACTGCTTTGCATTTAAAACTGATAAAATTTAAACCCAAGCAGGACCATGACATGTCATTCCCTGAATGTTGAATGTGAAAGGAATATCTTGCCTGACCTATGGTAATCAGTTTTGGACTGAAAAGCTGGGAATGAAAATTAAATTTTCCCCTCTTTTTATAAATAAAAAATATTTGATGGTCAGCATGCAAATGAACTGAGTTGATAGTGTCACCTCAGATTCAGTAAATTGCCTAAATCTTGGTTTGTGTAGATTTATAATTTACATGTAATAGGAGCTAAAAGAGATAGCTTTTTAGTGTTGTGTAACATGGGCACACACCACCCTTCCTCCCAACACACATATATATTAGTTATTGAATTTTTTGTAAGCTGGCACTGACACATTACATAAATACTTTATTGCACCAATTTTTAAGGTTTTACAGTGTAATGTGCTATTTTTCAGAAGCAAACCAAAGAGAAATTTCTCATGATGCTTGCTGCTTGCTTAAGTAGCACATAAAGGGGAATCTTTTATACATTTGAAATAGTTGAAAAATAAAACAGGCTGCAGTTTTTTTCCACTTTAAATCTTGTATCAAGTACCCAACCCATGTATCAGATTGAAACTTAAATTTCATTAAATGACATTGAAAAGACATCTTTTAGCGTATTTCCAGGTTTTAGATAATTTTTCCCAATAGTTATCTCAAGATAGTTCTGAAGAGATTAAGAAATGTACCAAGAGTGGATAATCTGGTGCATGTGTGTTCATATGGCTGGGCCCAGGTGGGGAAGTGTCGTGGAAATAGAGAAAAAGTGGGAGCAACAGAGGAAGAGGGAGAAAATGAGTGTGCGTGTTCACCGATGGAGTTCCCTTTATGTGAGAAAAGACACAATTCCACCCTTTGCCAAATTGTCTCTACTGCCGTGGTCATTATCTCCTATTATTAGAATAAATTACGTGGCTTAAGCAAGTGAGTGGGGTGTCTGAGAAGATCCCTGTCCCATGCATGTTTCTAAGTCGGCCTCTGCCTCTTTGATATGTAGCCCACTTTTTCTCCTGAAGCCTCAGTGTCCTCATCTTTAAAATGACACTAATATGAGTTATGGTGAGAATCCAGGGATATAACATATATAAACCCTTAGCACAGCACTGTTTATTAACAACTTCTGGTTATTAATATTTCAACACTAGTCCCACAACCGTGGCATCCCCCCAGATTGAAGCCTTTCGAGGGGCTGGAGGAGTGTGATAGAATTAGCATCATCTTCATAGTAGCACAAATCAAAAATACAAAATCTACTCTCTGGTCTCCATCCAACCTTTGACAATAGTGTTGCCTGGGAAACAGGCTGTCCTTTCATCAGGAGTGGGCCGAGTTGAAACCACACTAAAGAAAAACAAAGGATGAGAATTATAATGGATAGATGGAGAAAATGAATATAAATGCCTGCATTTTATTTTTAAATTAGAATGACCACTTTTTCTAAGAACAGTCTTATATTATATAGGTGAATGGCATCTATTACAAATTCAAGGAGATATTCTGAGGGTTTTCTGCAAGTTCTCCCATGAAGTAACTCTATATGCTAGATAGGTAGAGAGGGAGACAAAGGAGGGGCGAGAAGGTGAGAGAAGGGGAGAGAGGGAGAGAGAGGAAATAGTTCGCAAAATCAAACTAAATACTGGGTTTTAATGACAGATTCTTTTTTTTTTTTTTGCGGTACGCGGGGCTCTCACTGTTGTGGCCTCTCCCGTTGCGGAGCACAGGCTCCAGACACGCAGGCTCAGCGGCCATGGCTCACGGGCCCAGCCGCTCTGCGGCATGTGGGATCTTCCCAGACCGGGGCACGAACCTGTGTCCCCTGCATCGGCAGGCGGACTCTCAACAACTGTGCCACCAGGGAAGCCCTAATGACAGGTTTTAAGTGGACATAGTTATCATACTGACAGATATACTATGTAACCTTTAAGAGAAACACCAAATGATAAGACTGGAAGGAACATTTAGAGATTTTTGTTGTTGTTGTTCATTCTCTTTAGCTCTAGGGTTACAGAACTTCTTTCAAAACTTTATTTCAATTTCATAATATATGTTTTAAGTGTCTAACCTAAATCCTCCGTATTCTAGTTCTCGGCTTTTCTCATGATCTTTCATGAACCAGTGTTGAGTTTCTGAAAATGTTTCTGGCTTCACAAATATAAAACAAAAAGCAAGAGTCTAACATTTTTATTGTGTGTACATGTGCATGTGGTAGAAGTAACCAGTGACTTTAAAACTGTCCCCTCCCTGAAAGTGAGAAAGTGTTGGGAAATATCACAACTAATGTTTCTGAGAAAAACAAAGTTATAGCTGTTTTCACAACAGGATCTTTGACCTTCTGGGTCATGTTAGAAACATTTCCCATTCAGGTGGATCTTGAGTCCACCTCAAAGTCATTAATGAGAGATCAAGCAGGAAAAAAAAAAGCTGGTTTGAAGAGCATTTGAGGGACATGGATTCATATGGTCAATTGGGCTGTACATACCAAAATATGATATTAAATTAGGTAGGACTGGTTAACTTTCTCCCAAGAATACCACCATATTTGGCGGTGGGGGGGGTTGCTAACATCTCCATTGGACTCTAACATAACTTCTAATTCCCACAGGTTGACTTCTAAACTTACAGAGCTGTAAACAGTCTGTACCTTTATCATTCGTAAAATATGTTAGTTAAATATATTGGGACATTCCCGAAGATGCTCAGATTAGAGTCATGCCAGCTGACTAGCATGCTCACACATGGCATCAAAAAATCAAGCAGTCGGGCTTCCCTGGTGGCGCAGTGGTTGAGAGTCCGCCTGCTGATGCAGCGGATACGGGTTTGTGCCCCGGTCCGGGAGGATCCCACATGCCGCACAGTGGCTGGGCCCGTGAGCCATGGACGCTGGGCCTGCGCGTCCGAAGCCTGTTGCTCCGCAGTGGGAGAGGCCACAACAGTGAGAAGCCTGCGTACCGCAAAAAGAAAAAAAAATCAAGCAGTCATCCCACTGTTGTTTTTCAGTGAGTGAAAGTATTTCTTTATGACCCCCTTCCCTGTTGACCAACATAATTTCTAAAGATTCCAATTATTCCCCTCCCCCCTGCCCCCTTAATTGAAACATGCATCTCTTGGGACTGCTGTGGGAGTTGCAGTGACTTCCTGTGAAGGGGAGGAATCCCTTGCCCTTGGCCAAGTGACTCATTTTGGCCAATGGCCCGTGAGCAGAGGGGGCCTGGGCCACATCTGTGTAGAAGCTGCCAACGCCATAGCAAGATTCTCCCAAGTGCCGTTTTCTCTAAGTCGTGAGACAGGGATGGGGGCTGTGCATTAGCCTTGGTCCTGCATGAATAAACGCCTGGAACACAGAGGTCAGAGACCCAGCTGGCCTAGGGCCAGAGCAAGACACAAACCTTAGTTGTTACTCATTGAAACTTGGTGGGTGGTTGTGTCCACAAAATAATCTAGTAGAAACTAACACAAATTGTCTGGGTGAGTGTACTGGGACATGTACTGCTTATTGATTTATCTGCATGACACAGCATCGGTTTTTCATTCAATAGAAGATGCAGCAGGTAAGTCTGTAGGAGAGTCATGCACAGTTGGTAGCTGGTCAACAATTCAACTAATTGACCATTCTCAACTCCACCACTTGAAGAAAATATAGATATTTCTTCTCACGGATTCAAGAGACAGTGCTGCTTTTAAAGGACTGATAATCTTTTTTTTTAAAATAATAATGTAATAATAACTTAATATACTGTATCAAATTTGGAAAAAGAATAGAAAATGTAAAAATGACATAAAGTGAAAAACACAATTCCCTCATCCAAAAACGAAGGTAGGGCTTCCCTGGTGGCGCAGTGGTTGAGAGTCCGCCTGCCGATGCAGGGGACATGGGTTCGTGCCCCGGTCTGGGAAGATCCCACATGCCGCAGAGCGGCTAGGCCCGTGAGCCATGGCCGCTGAGCCTGCGCGTCCAGAGCCTGTGCTCCGCAACGGGAGAGGCCACAACAGTGAGAGGCCTGTGTTCAGCAAAAAAAAAAAAAAAGAAGAAGAAGAAGGTTAATATTTAAGAATATTTCTCACCACTCTTTTCCATGTTTATATAATGCTTGAATATGTACCCACACACATACACACACATACTTTAATGTAATGCTTTTATAACTTTATATTCTATGAATTTTCATGTTTTATTAATACTTAAATTATTATTTTTAAAGACTGCCAGTATAGTTTTTTCTAAATAGTCTACCCAGATTATTATAGACAATGACAATAAACGAAAGTAAGAAAATGTTTTTATTTTTATAACTTACATTTTTGGAAAATACCTGAACTTCTCGACATCTCAAACTAGATGGACTAGATGAGACTGAAATACGTCCGATGCCATGTAATTGGAAATATTTTATCATTTCATGATTGTTCAGGGTCATTCATGGAAATTTTATTCAATTAAGGCCCTAAGACTTGAAGAAACCAGTGCTGCACTTTCCAAGGCAGAATGTTTGGGTGATCCACTCTTGTTTCCTCTTTACCCCTTTCATTCTGATTTCTTTCTTTTCTTTTCTATTTGCACATTTCTGACTAAACTGAGTGATGAGAAAGTGAAAAACACCCCTGGCAGTGTGCATCTAGGCTGTAATATTCCTAACTGAACATAATCATTTTTGTTATTACATAAATAAGTACCAGACAGGCCAGTCCATGACTGTGGTGGATAAGATGCAAGGACCCTCTGCAATTACAAAATTTATTCAACAAGCCCCTCTTCCTACTGACATGGGTAGCCCTTTCCTCTAAATTAGAGTGACCAGCATTCCACATCACCTAATTGCCTACTTAGAGCCCCCTAACCAAGCCCACATCTACCCTACACCTCTCTCTGTCTCTCTGTGTCTTCCGTGGTGCCTTCTCCATTGCCCAGCCAGCTAAATGACCTGGGTGAGGTTCAGGTGAGTTCTTGGTGGTCTGTGGCAGGTGGTCCAAAGTAGGTATCATATTGTTTTCAAGTACTTGCTCTGTTTAGAGGCATCTGTAGGGTTGATAGGAATCTCTTTTAACCCATTTTGTTTACTTCCAGGTGCTGGATTGAATGATGGGCAGTGGCATTCTGTGTCCTTATCTGCAAAAGGGAATCACCTGAGTGTGATGGTGGATGGTGAGGCAGCCTCCATGGCTCATTCCCTGCGTGGGCAGATTGATTCAGGCGACACCTATTATTTGGGGGGTAAGTGAAAGGAACTGAGCTACACTGGCCATCAAACCATCTTTGTCTTTCTAGCTCCTGCCTTCTAACCCATGTTGTTAAATGAAAATTATGACCGAAGAATGATTTTTCTCTTTCACTTATAGTCATTGGGAATGCTGAGTGGGCAAAGATGATACATTATGGTCTAAAATGCAAGTCTACTAGTTGGCTTTGTTTAAAAGTGCACGTAGGGCTTCCCTGGTGGCGCAGTGGTTGGGAGTCCGCCTGCCGATGCAGGGGACATGGGTTCGTGCCCTGGTCCGGGAAGATCCCACATGCCGCGGAGCGGCTAGGCCCGTGAGCCATGGCTGCTGAGCCTGCGTGTCCGGAGCCTGTGCTCCGCAACGGGAGAGGCCACGACAGTGACAGGCCCGCATACCGCAAAAAAAAAAAAGTGCACGTAATAAGATTGGTTTTAAATTCGGCACTTGTTTTCAACTATGGCTGCACATTGCAATCACCCGGAAAGCTTCAAAATTCGGATGCCTGGCTGCATCCCCAGAAATCCTGATTTAATTGGTCCCGAGACCTGGACAACAGGTTTCTTGATGCTCTCTGGGTGATTCTATGTGCAGACAATATTGCAGGTCATTGCTCTCTCTCTCACCCTTAATACCTTGCCATAGGGAATTTTCTTAATGCCAAGTGACCCTTGTAACCTTTCCTTCAGGTTTTATGTGCCAAGTTTATTGCTGCATGTGGGTGTTCTTCTTCTGTCTGTTGGCTTCTCTTCTGCCTGGAGCCTGGCTACTCAATGTGTGGTCCATGAACCAGCAGCATCAGCATTACCTGGAAGCCTCTTAGAAATGCAGATGCACTGTCTCTGACTTCCTGACCAGAATCTGCATTTCACCAAGATCCCCAGGTGGTTGCACTTTAAATTTACGAAACATTCTATTCCCACTGCCTGTACAAAGGGCATCATTATATACAACAGAGGAAGAAATTAATTTAATGGCTATTAATATGTCACTCATTGCTTAGTGATGGATTTTACCAAGACAGCACCAGGCCATCTCCCCAGGACTGTAGTGTATGGGTGTTTGCTTGCTTAGTGGACTTTGACTGAGTCCATCCAGGATCTTTTCCACCAGGGAGGGGGAGCTTCTGAAGGTAATAAATCTCCATCCCTGGGGCATTCAAGTGAAAAATCCTGAGCCACTGGAAGCTTAGAACTGTCACCTGTAAGATTTATTTTTCAATCTTGGCTTGAAGCCCTCTCTGACGTTATTGCTGTTTTGCACTTTATACTTGTTTTTTTCTAAAATAGGTTTGGAATCATGGTGGAGATAGCTTGATAGCCCAACAAGAAAGTATAAAATTCTCCCTTAAGAACTGACAGCAAGCACATCAACCATGAATCAGGTTGTTTAATCTTTCAAGTCCCCTAAAGCAACCTCTACTGCGAAAGGTGGAATCGTGCCAGCAGCTTTAAAAGATCAGATTGCTTTCTTTCCTTGCTTGTTAAATGTGACGCATTTCTGACCCAGATACTCTTTTAAAACTTTACACTTCTGATGGATTTTATAGCTCTGGAGAGAAACAGATTCCTTCAAAACTAAATAAAGAATTTATCCAAGAGCTATAATTTAAAAGTTAAAAGATTTTGAAGCACTAAAAGATATAGAAAGAACAATCTGTGCTCTAGTGTTTAATGATACAAAATAAAATACCTTTAACATTTTGTATTAAAAAGTAAAAAAAAAAAGTACTTTTCGAATCATCTTTCATGTTGAACATTCTACATACTCAGAATGTGGAATGCACAGCTACATGAGAGTAGGTACGTTCCATAAATATTTACATAACTGATGTGACATGAGTCAGTCGTTACTATGAAATAGATCATATGCACACATTTTAAGAAGACTACTATTGTTTCCTAAAAGAATATATGTGGGTGCATCCCCTCATCTACAAAATTAACCACTACAACACATTTGAATCTCCCCTTGCTCCGCCAGACTTTCATTTCCCTAGTTAAGTATTTCCCTGCTTTTATTAAACCAATCTTTGTATTGCTTTTCTTTGTAATCTATCATGTATGTAGGTACCTTTAAACAATAAATTGTCTTGTCTTGCCTTGCTTTTAACTTTATAAATAGGATAATCCTGCATTCATTCTTCTGTGACTTGCATTTTTTTTTGTTCTACATTAGTTTTTGAGGTCCAGCCATGTAGATATGAATAGCTAATCAGTTTTCATGGCTGTATGCTTTTTGATGCATATTATACCATGTTTTACACATCTATTTCACCATTTTATGTTGATAGACATTTTGATTGTGCCCATTTTTTATTATAAAAATGCTGTAAATATTGGTACAGCTGCTAAGAACCATCTTACCAGTGATTTTTAAATTTTCCTTATGCGCAAACTATCTGACTTTCCTCACAAGTACAGTCAATTTAGTGAAACAACAGTCAGTGTCATGGTTTTAGTGGCACGCTCCAATGGTTAAGATGAATGAATGCTCAAGAACCCACAGTTGTCACATTGTTTGTGCACATAGACCCAGCCATTGGCTCCACTAATATCTATGAAAGGACCCTAGAGCTCTAGAGGAAATGTGTTGAAAAATGTATAATGAGCCTTTCTTGTGTATTTTCATAAAATTGTGCTGATGTGCAGGCTGTCTTGTTAATATAGTTTCCAAGAAGAAAGTGTCCCTAAGATGAGTGGAATTACAAAGTTTAAACATTCCATGAGACAGTATAATGACTTTTCTTCATTACAACTTTCCTATTTTTCTGATGTAATTCTGTGCTGGCGCTGAGTGGCAAAAACAGAACTTGCAGTCACAGCACTTTCTTCCTAACCAATGTATAAATTTAGAGTGACCTCTATATGTGTGGCTATAAATATCCAGTTGATTCCTACAGAACAGTTTCAGCCACTGAGTCAAATGAACTTAGTCAACTGTACATTTTATATCGACACAGCAGCATCTTTTTTCCTAGAGAAAGAATATATACTATTTAAAAAATTCAAGTAATGCCTTTGCCAAACTAAAACAAACAAACAAAACCAAAACACACTAATTTACTAATGTTAACTAAAAAGGTGGATACTATTTTTACTCAAGGAAAACCAGGAGAGGCAGGTCTAGGACAAATAGGCATGGAGTTCTGATTCTCAATAGATTTATTATATTCACAAGCTTTATGCACATGTAGAACCCTTGCTCAGGGCCCCTTTGTCTCCATAATTCATTGGACGTTCCAGCCCTGTTCTGGGTAAAGTAGGACAGGTCAGCTACAGCTTGAGTGGAAGCTCTACCCTGAAAACTCCAATGTCTGAGTAATTTATTCAATCCAAAGAGTAGCTTATGTCAGTATCTGTTTACTTATCTTTTTAATTAGTGTCTGACAGTATCAGAATATGTGTGATGTTGACATGGAAGTGAACTTCATCCAATCCATGCTTTCTAGCAATATTTGGACTAATAAAGCCAGTGTTCCTGGGTCAACTAGGTGAAAGCCAGTTAACGATATCTGGTTTTTCACGGAAAACAATACCCCGTGTTCTGAAATACTCCTTGACCAGGTTTCCTTCCCATTACTGGTTTTCCTGATGGATATTCAACTGCAAGTTTCCAATTATCATTATATGATCAGTCAAATTTCGTTGCAATGCTTCATTGTAAAAACAGACTAGTATGGCTTGCTATTAGTTAGGGTGACCGTATAATTTCAGGACACTTTAGCAAATGAAGGAGATGACCTCAGTGATTATTTCAGGACAGAAGCATAAACCAGGGCTCTGTGGCTACCTGGAAGTTTCTATTTTGGCCTGGCAGTCTCAGAGCACAGCTTTCTTACCATGAGATGGGTCATCTATATACCAATAGCAGCATTTCTTAAACATCCCATGAGAGATCTGTGATCTAGATATCTCATTTTCCTTTTCTGCCTTTTCTTAGTCTGTGCTTTTTTTTGTAATTTGTCTTTCAACAGCAGTTTCACTATAGTATACTGTACACAGATTTCTGGTGCCTGTTATTAAGGGTGGTGGAAAGTTAAGCTCTTAATAAATTCCCTTTTGTGGAATCTTTGTACTACTCAATAGCATACTTGAACTGCAGAGTCAGGGAATACTAAGCTGTGTTCAAAATCCCCCGAGTGTCCTTCTGTGAAACATCAGCAGGCCAACAAGCCTATGACAAGTCTAATGAAGTCTCATCTGAGGACCCATTCTGGTGCAGTGACATACTGACAATTTATCTGTCATCCTCAGAGGTTCTTAAACTTCTGAGTCCCTCAGTCATGATGGATATCTTTCATTAATTTAGCAATAGCTATTCAATGTCCATTTCACTCTCCATCCCAAATGAGGTCATTGATGAATGGCCCTCTGCCATTTTACCACCAGGGCTTCAGGACAGCCATCTGTATGGACAAATGAGTGTCTCCTGCCCTGAGCTTCTCTTGGGCTGTGATACCCTACTTCCAGACCTTTATGTCATTACTGAGAATTGAGCACTCAGTGCTCAAACTTTCCTTCTTTAAAGTTTCGCTTTCAGAAAGCTTTCCTGATGACAACTGGATATGGTTTTGTTTTCTCCTAACAGATATAGTTAGATACTACATTGTATTTTGGATGAGTCTGAGGCTGGTGATATGGAGAAAAGGAAGAAAACAGAAAAGGAATAACAGTGATTCTACAAAACTATATATTGACTTAATGTTTCCTATGTTTTATCCTAACATTCTTAGTGACTAAGTGCGGTAAGTAGAAGTCACCTATAAGATATAAAGATATACCAAGTTTCTCCATTTCCACTAAGATCAGGAACAAGACAAGGTTGTCCACTCTCACCACTCTTATTCAACATAGTTTTGGAAGTTTTAGCCACAGCAATCAGAGAAGAAAAGGAAATAAAAGGAATCCAAATCAGAAAACAAGAAGTAAAGCTGTCACTGTTTGCAGATGACATGATACTCTACATAGAGAATCCTAAAGATGCTACCAGAAAACTACTAGAGCTAATCAATGAATTTGGTAAAGTAGCAGGATACAAAATTAATGCACAGAAATCTCTTGCATTCCTACACACTAATGATGAAAAATCTGAAAGAGAAATTAAGGAAACACTCCCATTTACCACTGCAACAGAAAGAATAAAATACCTAGGAATAAACCTACCTAAGGAGACAAAAGACCTGTATGCAGAAAATTATAAGACACTGATGAAAGAAATTAAAGATTATACAAACAGATTGAGAGATATACCATGTTCTTGGATTGGAAGAATCAATGTTGTGAAAATGACTATACTACCCAAAGCAATCTACAGATTCAGTGCAATCCATATCAGACTACCAATGACATTTTTCACAGAACTAGAACAAAAAATTTCACAGTTTGTATGGAAACACAAAAGACCCCGAATAGCCTAAGCAATCTTGAGAAAGAAAAATGGAGCAAGAGGAATCAGACTCCTTGACTTCAGACTATACTTATACTACAAAGCTACAGTAATCAAGATAGTATGGTACTGACACAGAAACAGAAATATAGATCAATGGAACAGGATAGAACGACCAGAGATAAACCCATGCACATATGGTCACCTTATCTTTGATAAAGGAGGCAAGAATATACAATGGAGAAAAAACAGCCCCTTCAATAAGTGGTGCTGGGAAAACTGGACAGCTACATGTAAAAGAATGAAATTAGAACACTCCCTAACACCATACACAAAGATAAACTTAAAATGGATTAAAGACCTAAATATAAGGCCAGACACTGTCAAACTCTTAGAGGAAAACATAGGCAGAACACTCTATGACATAAATCACAGCAAGATCATTTTTGACCCACCTCCTAGTGAAATGGAAATAAAAACAAAAATAAACAAACGGGACCTAATGAAACTTAAAAGCTTTTGTACAGCAAAGGAAAACATAAATAAGATGAAAAAACAACCCTCAGAATGGGAGAAAATATTTGCAAACAAAGCAACTGACAAAGGATTAATCTCCAAAATTTACAAGCAGCTCATGCAGCTCAATATCAAAAAAACAAACAATCCTATCCAAAAATGGGCAGAAGACCTAAGTAGACATTTCTCCAAAAAAGACATACAGATGGCCATGAAGCACCTGAAAAGCTGCTCAACATCACTAATTATTAGAGAAATATAAATCAAAAATACAATTTGGTATCACCTCACACCAGTCAGAATGGCCATCATCAAAAAATCTACAAACAATAAATGCTGGAGAGGGTCTGGAGAAAAGGGAACCCTCTTGCACTGTTGGTGGAAATGTAAATTGATACAGCCACTATGGAGAACGGTATGGAGGTTCCTTAAAAAACTAAAAATAGAGCTACCATATGACCCAGCAATCCCACTACTGGGCATATACCCTGAGAATACCATAATTCAAGAAGAGTCATGTACCACAATGTTCATTGCAGCTCTATTTACAATATCCAGGACATGGAGGCAACCTAAGTGTCCATCGACAGATGAATGGATAAAGATGTGGCACATATACACAATGGAATATTACTCAGCCATAAAAAGAAACGAAATTGAGCTATTTGTAATGAGGTGGATGGACCTAGAGTCTGTCATACAGAGTGAAGTAAGTGAGAAAGAGAAAGACAAATACTGTATGCTGACACATATATATGGAATTTAAGAAAAAAAATGTCATGAAGAACATAGGGGTAAGACAGGAATAAAGACACAGATCTACTAGAGAATGGACTTGAGGATATGGGGAGGGAGAAGGGTAAGCTGTGACAAAGCGAAAGAGTGGCATGGACATATATACACTACCAAATGTAAAATAGATAGCTAGTGGGAAGCAGCCGCATAGCACAGGGAGATCAGCTCGGTGCTTTGTGACCGCCCGGAGGGGTGGGATAGGGAGGGTGGGAGGGAGATGCAAAAGGGAGGGGATATGGGAACATATGTATATGTATAACTGATTAAATTTGTTAAATTAAAAAAAAAAAAAGAACCTGTGATTCCCTTAGGGGACAACTAAGTGGAGGGTAGGAGGGCACTCAAAACCCTGCTGGCCCCCCATGTGGAGAAGGTGGTTCTGGACCCCATCTTGCTTTGATTTTGATTTCAAAGCCATGTGCTTGCTCATAATCATTATAAGAGCATTGTCTCTTGGGAAACTTAGGAGGCTAAAACAAAGCCACTCTATAAGAATTGTGGTTGGTGAGTTACAGCAAACCAATTAATGGCTGTAGCCGAACTTGTAAAATTTAACTCTTATTATTGAAATTAATCAAAACTCATTTCTTTTTTTTCATGGAATATTCTGTGTTGCTTATTTTTCTCCATTATTTGCAATGCCATATCATTATGAGATATTGTTAATTTGTCTATGTGTTAATGTTGAAAGATATTTGACTAAAGTGCCTAATTAAAAAAAGAAAAGTAAATATAAATTGCTATTAGATTTCTTAGACCAGTTATTATCAAAAGTGTTTTAAAATATGCCTGTGCATGCACACACATACACATACAGAGTGGATATTTACGTTTTTAGATGATTGGAGGGTGTCCAGGTCAATTCTCAATTTAAAATTATTTTTCAAGCATTTTAAATTTAGCAAGTCCTATTATGCCTGTAACTTTTTTTCTGATTCTACTGTCACATGCCCTTAGTTCATCTAGTTTAACATCACGCTAAAAGGAGTGATTTCTTGAGTATGCTTTCAAAAAAGAAATCAAACTGCTTAAATTAAATGTACAGTAATTCTATTTGTCAAATTTCACATCTTCCACAGGGAGATAAATAAAGCCTGGCTTTAGTTATTATTTTTACACGTTACCAATACCAACAAATTTTGTTCTTGTCAGCTCTCTACCACCCTATCCATGGGTAATGTGACCTTCCCAAATGGTGTAGGAAGTCAAATCTTCAGGTGTCTGAAAACAGGGGGAAGTAGCAATTTTTGCATATGAGAAATACCATACAATATTTTTTCATAACTTTATTTTCTCCTATGTGTGTCTCCATGTTCATTCAGGCTGTCCCGACAACAGTTCTGACCCTGGATGTGCAAGTCCCCTGGATGGATTTCAGGGCTGCCTGAGGCTCATCTCCATTGGTGACAAAGCGGTGGATCCCATCTCCATACAGCAGGGGGCGCTGGGGAGTTACCGTGACCTCCAGATAGACACCTGTGGCCTCACAGACAGGTAGGCAATCTCATGTCAGCATGCCTGTTTTCAACTTTTTGATAGTAGATTAAAAACAAATGAACCGCTGGAAAAGAGATATTCTTGCCCCTTCTCCATTACTGATATCCATTCCATAGGGAAAAATTATATTTACATTGAAAACAAAAATGACAAACTTTAAATAATTGCTTCTTTCCAATGATATTTTCTTAGAAGACACACTCTCATGAATTTTCCTTGTGTATGCCTCCAAGCTACTTAATTCACACAGAATACTATTGATGCCGTTATAATTATTGATTAGTATATACTTTAAAAAATTCAAACGTTGCACAAAACAGATTAGAATATTCTAAAGAGATCATTGAGGACCTGGAAATCAAAATTCTATGTGGTCAGCTGCATTCACCTTACACTCCCTATTCTACAGGAAAAATGAAAAGTAACTCTTCCTTTGAGAAAGGTTGAAGCTTTGGGGATTTCTAGTGATGTCAGAAACACAGTAAAGAATGGAGAGAATTCAGTTACCACATACTGAACATGGTACCACTTCACTGAAGAAGACAAGAAAGGCAAAGCTTTAAAACAATAGCATATTAAAATTGCTAAGCATTGCAACTTTACTGAAGTTATTTGTTAGTCATGTCTGACTTTTAAGTAATTTTGGCTAAAAGGGATGGCTTAACCATCACACATTCAAGTTTTTTTCTGTGACTGGTATGTCTGACTTCTCTGCAGTAGGAGTGCATTAAGTTCGTGTTGAATAAATACACACACTACAGACATCCTCACACATCCATACACGGGCACCTTTCCAAAGTTCACACTGCACAGAGTCCTTTGTGGAGTAAATCTAATCCAAATTTAACACTAATTGAAATTCCCTGTCATGTCCAATTAACTACAAGTTACAGTGCAATCTAGCAGTGTATGAGATCATAAATTCCCAGTATGTAAAATATTGTCTCACAAGAACTTGAGTTCTTTAGTGCAAATGTCCATGGCTATATGTTCACATTCTGTTCATCTGTAGAGGAAAAAAAATGATTTAAAGAATTTAGACAAAACTCTCAACCCTAATTTTCAGATTATAAAAAATTTTTGGCATAGAAAGTGTAACATCATCTGCAAGTTATAATTGCTGCCAGCTCTGGCATCCTGAAGCTTGGTATTGGGAGAGGGTTAGATATGCTCTCTTGGAGGTAGAGTACATCCTCTCACCCATGGGAATGGCTTTTAGTGGGTCAGGAGGGTGGGAGGTCACACTTCACTGCCAGTAGCCTGGTTGTCACTTCAGTCAGGAAGCTCACAGAAAGTTATTTTAGTGCTTGGAGAATTCCATCACAGCACGTGTGTAATCACAATACTTATCTCACATAAAGGTTGCCCCTTTGTGCATAAAGGTCTTTATTTCAAAACTAAAACAAAAAACCAACGTGTCTGTGTGTGTGTGTGTGTATGTGTGTGTGCGTGTGACCAAAATAGAAAATTTTCCACATCACATTTTAAAAGATTTTCAGATATCTCTACCAGTCTATGGAGACATCTGTGGTATTAAGTTATCTTCTATAAAACTGAGGCTCGGGCTTCCCTGGTGGCGCAGTGGTTGAGAGTCCACCTGCCGACACAGGGGACACAGGTTCGTGCCCCGGTCCAGGAAGATCCCACATGCTGTGGAGCGGCTGGGCCCGTGAGCCATGGCCGCTGAGCCTGCGCGTCCGGAGCCTGTGCTCCGCAACGGGAGAGGCCACAATGGTGAGAGGCCTGTGTACGGCAAAAAAAAAAAAAAAAAAAATTGAGGCTCATGGCAACTTTGTAAGTGGTTATAAAAATAGCTATTGGCACTTTGGATGGCCTATATAGTCACTACTTGTAATTTTTTATGGTTCAACATCTAAAGACATGTCCTTACTCTCCATTCTTCTTAATACTAAAAATATTCATTTTTTCTCAACCCTTTAGTCCATACCTACTAACTGCATGCCCAATGCACCATGAAATAGATTCACTTAAAAGTACCACAAAGCAGACACTCACACCTGGGCTGTCTTTGTGCGCTGTGCACTGTACGCAGCCATCCACCCAGCCCACCACTCTGCCTGCCCAGAGCAAGTCCTGATGTGCTCAAGTGAATCTGAGATTTATTATTAAAATGCAGCTAGCTTTATAACTTCTATCCATCGGGCACAGGAATTAATAATTCATGATACATAGCAGCATTCCTCACACTGCAAATGCTGAAAAGATGTTTGAAATCCTGGGGTACTTAGGAAACTTTCCTGAGCCATATAAGGACTTGTGCATGACGCTCTGTCTTCCTGTGGCTCAGATGACACTTTATAGGGAAAGCAGCGCAGTCCTTTGGGACTGCGCTGTGGGGAGGGGATAGCAGTGAGGAGGGATCGTGTCTTACACCCTTTGGGTTTTGGACATTAGGATTTCATGTCATGTAACTCAGGCTACATAGCTCTTTTCAGGTTCCTTTTAGGCTCAGGTGTTTGCTGTCTAGAGCACCCCCAGCCATGGAAGGTGCTGATGGGGTCACTTTTCTCACTTCCACTGCCTTCGGCCCAACATTAATCTTCTAGATGCTAAATGTGACATTGTGCATCATACATCTTGGGGTTCTTTTTAATAGAAAATAACACATTTAGAAGAAAATTAATTACCACAAACTTTAAGTTCTTATTTATGAAAAAAAAATCTTATCCCAAAACATTTCTAGGTAAACTATGATATTCTTTATCACAGAGCAGTCATTTTCACTGCGTTAAAAAGTATGGAATCTATTCTAGTATGATTTTAGAGAGTTCCAACGTGTCAAAAAGAAAGGCAAGAAGTTACTTTGTTCAAGCGAGGGGTAAAGGGGATGGGCCCTGCTCGGGTCAAGCCACCCTTTCGGTCCAATGGGATTCTTCGGTAACATGATCTGAAATACCACCACTCCTAATACTCTGTGACTTTGCTATAGACTGTCCTGTTCTTCGACTGTTATAGCCATTTGCTGACTGTCAAGGTATGGATGCCCTATCCTATGCATTCACCTGGTAAACCTCTCCAGAAAGATAAATAAGTCGGGCACCACTTATTCCACACGTGAATCCGAACTGGCCCAAACTGATTTTGAAAGTCACAATCTTAAGGTTGACAAACTGTTCTGAAATTTGTCAGAAATTAAAAATAAGCATATCCTGGGAAAATTTCAAAAAATCTATTATATATCATTTTATTTCTTTTTAAAGTAAAAGTGAGTTTGCCTATTTCCAGTTCCTACTGACAGTTGAAATTTTTCCATATTTTTCCAAAGAAAACCAAAATAGTTCTTTGGTTAGATCTACTGGAATTTCAGTGTCTGGGAGTGTAATTTGTGCAGTATTAGAGGAGAAAAAAATATCATAAAATAGCCAGATGCTCCCTTTCATCTTTTGTTTTTCCTACTTTCTTTTTAACGATGTTTGTTTTACCTTTTCTGATTTGCAGATAAGTGGCTGTTGGGGAGCCGCCTGGGATGAAACAGGGGTGTATGTTGTGCTCTGGGTATTTCTACATGTTCATACTGTCCTGTCTTCTAAGCAGAGATCCTATCATTGGTGTGAATCTCTCTTTTTCTTAATACACTTTGTGGTAGTTTGTTATGGCAGTAATAGAAAATAATATAACATTTATATAAAATTATGTATAAATTTATAAATCTATACACACACATATTTTCTTTCTCTAAGGTGAGATTTTGAATACATTTTAGTTTTATCTACTTGCCTGTATTAAGTCCCTCACAATGAACATTTTTAATTAATATGCTTTATTTTTTAGAGCAGTTTTAGGTTTGCAGAAAGTATAGAGAGTTCCCCTTTATCTCCTCTCTTCCCAGTCTCCTCTCACACAGTTTCTGTATTATTAACATCTTGCATCAGTGTTGTACATTTATTACAATTGATGAACCGATATTGATACATTCTTATTAACCAAAGTCCATAGTTTACAAGTTCACTCTTTGTGTTAAACAGGTCTATGGGGTTTTACAAATGCATAATGTTATGTCTTCACCATTACAGTATCGTACAGAATAGTTTCTCAGCCCTAAAAATCTCCCATGCTTCACCTACTCAATCCCCCTCCCTTCCCCCAAGCCCTGGCCTGGAAATCACTGATCTTTTTACTCTCTTCATCGTTTTGCCATTTCCAGGATGTCATATAGTTGGAATCATGCTCTACGTAGCCTTTCACTTTGTAATACGCATTTAAGATTCTTGCATGTCCTTTGTGGCTGGACAGCTCATTTGTTTTTAGTGCTAAATAATATTCTGTACCACAAGTTCGTCGTTCATTCACCTACTGAAGGACATCTTGGTTACTTCCAGGTTTTGGCAATTAACAAAGCTGCTGTAAACATTTACATGCAGATTTTGGTGTGGAAGTAAGTTTTCAACTCATCGAAGTAAATAGCAAGGAGTACAATTGCTGGGTCATTTAGTAAGAAGATGTTTAGTTTTGTGAGATACTGCCAAACTGTCTTCCATTTTGCATTCCCACCAACAATCAACCAGAGTTCCTGTTGTTCCTTATGCCTGCCAGTATTTGGTGTTGTCAGTGTTTTGGATGTTTGCTATCCTAATAGGTCTGTAGTGTTATCTCATTGCTTTAATTTGCATTTCTCTACTGACCTGTGATGCTGGGAAGTTTTTATATTTTTATTTGCAATATTGATACCTTCTTTGGCCAGGTGTCTGTTCAGATCTTTTGCCCTGGGTTTTAATTGGTTATGTCCTTATTGTTGACTTTAAGAGCTCTTCCTATATTTTAGATACAAATCCTTTGTTAGATACGTGTTTTGCAAAAGTTACCCATTAGTCTATAGCTAATCTTTTCATTCTCTTAGTGTCATTCATAGAGAAGAAGTTTTTTTATTGAAGTCCAAATTATCATTTTTTTCTTTTGTGAACTGTATCTGAAAAGTCATTGCCAAACCAAGGTCACCTAGATCTTCTCCTATGTTATATTCTGAGAGTTTAACTGTTTTGCATTTTACATTTTAAAATTCTAAGATCTAGTTTGAGTTCATTTTGGGGAAAGATGTAAAGTCTGTGTTTATATTATTATTTTTTGTGCATGTGGAGACCCAGTTGTTCCAGCAGTTATTTGTTGAAAAGACTGTCCTTTCTCCAGGGAGTTGCCTTTGCTTCTTTGTTAAAGATGAGTTGATTATTTTTGTGTGAGTCTGTTTCTGGGCTTTCTAGTCTGTGCCATTAATCTATTTGTTCTTTTGCCAGTGCCACACTGTCTTGATTTCCGTAGCTTTGTAAGTCTTGAAGTTGAGTAGTGTTATTAGTCCTTTGACTTTTTTCTTCTTCAATATTTTGTTGGGTCTTTTGCCTTTCCATATAAACTTTAGAATCAGTTTGTTGATATCCACAAAATTACCTGCAGGGATTTTGACTGAGATTCCCTTGAATCTGTAGATCAAATTGGGAATAACTGAAATCTTGCCAATTTTGAGTCTTACTATCCATGAACATGGAACATCTCCGCTTATTTAGATTTTCTTTTTTATCCTTCATCAGAGTTTTGTAATTTTTCTCATATAGACCTTGTATATGTTTTGTTAGATTTATGTCTAAGTATTCTATTTTTTTGGATAATGCTAATGTAAGTGTTGTGTTTTTCATTTTAAATTTCAATTGTTAATTGTTCATTTATAAGAAAGAATCCTGCAGCTTTGCTATCATGACTTATTAGTTTCAGAATTTTTTTGTTGATTATTTGACATTTTCCACATAGACAGTCATATCATCTGTGAACAAAGATGGTTTTATTTCTTCTTGCCCAATCTTTGTACCTTTTATTCCTTTTCTTGTCTTATTGCATTAGCTAAGACTTCCAGTATGATGTTTGAATAAGAGTGGTGAGAGCGAATCTTTGCTTTGTTCCCATACTTAGAGGAAAGCATCTAGTTTCTCACCATTAAATATAATGTTGCTGTAGGGTTTTGGATATTTTGTTTGTTTGTTTAATCAAGTTGAGGAAGTTCCTCTCTATTACTAGTTTGCCAAGGTTTTTTGTTTGGTTGGTTTTATTTTTGTTTTATCGTGAATCAGTGTTAGATTTTGTCAAATACTTCTTCTGCATCTATTTATGTGACCAAATGGTTTTTCTTCTTTAGCCGTTTATGTGATAGATTATATTAATTTTCAAATTATTTTTTTCAAATTTTGGAGCAGCCTTGCATACCTGGAATAAATTCCACTCAATTATGTTGTATATATTTTTTATACATTTTTGGATTCAATTTGCTATTATTTTGTTGAGAATAGCACTTATTTTTGATAATGAAAAAATTAAGTAACATTCTTGCAATTAAAAATTTTAATCTTATAAACAAACATTAAACTCTCACTTTCAATTTCAAAAAGTGAGATGTAACAATGTCCATGAGATGTAAGTGGTTATTTGGTTTACCTGAGTGATTTTGTGGTTTATTCAATTATGTGGGGGAAAAAATAACAATAAATCCCTCAGTCTTAAGTGATCTCTAAATCTAATTCCTAGAGGCATCATCAGTCTGATCTACAGTAGATGACATTCAGAACCCCTGGCACTGTGATGCTATATGGATAAAGAGTTTCTCCTTTTTCCTGACTTCCTTCCTTCTCTTTAAAATGTTTCCTTATGTACTAAGTCAACATGGTAACATATTACAATGTGGTATACATATATCAGTTAGCTTTGGCTGCACAATAAATTATCTTTAAAACTTACTAGCTGAAACCAACAACAAATTTGTTTATCTCACAATTCTGTATTTGCTGCTGGGCTCTCTCATGCATCTGGGGGATCAGCTGGCAGCTGGTTGACTTATAATCCCCTCACTCACTTGTCCTGTGGTTTGAACCTACAGGGGTGACTAGACAACCTTGAACAAGCCCAGGTTTCTTCACGTGGTTGTGCTTTCAGGGTTTAAAACTCAGCAAGAGAGCAAGCCCACTGCCCAAGCACTTTTCTAGCCTCTGCTGTATTAGTTTGCTAATGCCTCATTGATCCAAGCAGGTCATATGCCCAACCCAGATTCAAGGTGAAGTAAGCTATACTTTTTGATGGAAGTATCTATAGGTCACACTGCAAGGGCATGGAAGCAGGGTTGGGAAATGTGCTGTCTATGGCCATTGCAAGCAATTTATATCCCTGTCATGTATGAAATTAATCTTGCCTTATTTGTGAAAAAGTAAACACAGTTTCTGATATAATGAGATGTGTAGAAAATTTGTCTGTCACAAATACATGACAGTTGGTAGCATCTAATGGATTTTTTAGTCTATGATTGATATTACATTTGGAAACCTTGATGACAGACCCAACAATTTTTGTTCATGTTGAAATTTTTCTGATCAAGTCACTGTTTTTATCTGTCTTTCATTACAACATATTAATATTAAGATACACATTTATCATGACCAGCTGTGGGAAATAGTGCTGTGTCTGTCTTCTTCTAGGTGTTTGCCCAGCTATTGTGAACATGGGGGTGAATGTTCCCAGTCCTGGGACACCTTCTCCTGCAACTGCGCACACACTGGTTACACCGGTGCAACCTGCCATTCCTGTAAGCCTCACACTTCATTCATTCTCCTTTCTGTTCTGATTTCCATGTAGTTCTATTTTTCTTTCCATTATTTTGTGTATATGTGTGTGTGTGCAACCATGTGCTAGAAAGCAACAACAAAAAATAATTATTTTAGACACTAATTTTTGTCTGGTTTATTTTTAATCAAATTTATTTCCTATTGATGATAAGGCAGCTAACAGCAATACGTATATCATAGGATAGAAAAAAATAGCAAGCAAAGAAAAATAAGTATAGGAAAATAAAATATAGTCAAAGTATAAATTAAATCTAGAACTCATGATATTATATCTTGTTCTCTTCCTCGAGCGGAATCCAATTTTAGTTCTCAAGTCCTGTCTGCCTAAGTAAAAAGCAAGAGTTACTAGATTCTCAATATTTATAAAATTAAACAAGAAAAGTCTCAGAAGAAGTGCAGGATGGGAGCTAACACGGTAGGGCTTCTAGACATCAGTGACAAGCCAGGCAAATGCTTAGGTCCGTTGCAATCTTGATGTTCTCTGATGATGATGGTGGTGGTGATGATGATGATGATGGAACTTACTGGGACTTACCATGTATTTGCACGATTCTAATTCTCTGCATGTTTCAACTCCTTTAATCCTCAAAACAATTCTAGTTCTCTGCATGTTTCCACTCCTTTAATCCTCAAAACAACTCTAGGAGGTAAATGTATTTTTATCTACATTTTACACCTGAGGAACGAGAGAGGCTAGGTAGTTTACCCAGGATCACACTCTCCATCTCCTCTTAGTGGTGTTTCTTCTGTCTAGAACACTAGTCTCTTTTCTGAAGAATTATTCTTTCAACTTTAAAGCTAACAAAACTTTATTGACCGCTAATCCATTAGCTTCTGACAGAGCCTCTGAAATGCCCTTGGTCTTCTAATTATTGGCTCTTGTATAGTTTTTCTTTTAGTTTTTCCCTATTTGTGTGTCACTGCTGATATTTCTGAATCCCTTCTCTGGTAGCACCCCTCTCTCTGGGCCTTTAGAGAGAGAGAGCATGATATGAAAATTCACAGATCTCACCATGTTCAGTCCCTCCTACTGGGAGAATACATTTGCACTTTTAAGAACTCTTCCCTGTGAATTATTTAATTTTATTTCCACATATGGGAGAAAAGCAGAGTTTGGACTGACATAAATTTGTCTTTATGGGAAGTGAATCCCAGTGAGGCAGGCATTGGTATTGGGATGAGAGCCCTGGGTCCTCAGCCCTGAAGTTTCCACAGAGGAACTCAAAGCATCTTGGAAGACAAAGGGAGGTGACTTATGCCCTACACATCCCATAAGTTCAACCAGAACAATTCCACCTGCAACTCTATTTACTGTACTAGTGCCAGGTGAGAATTTCCCGGGGTAACTCTTCATTTGAAAAGAGCTGGACATCTGGGAAACTTGAGGCTAAGTGACTTGGCCAAGTCACAGTTAGGAATGGGGTGATCTCTTCCTTAGAGTGTCCTCCATCATACTTATCAAGGTGTCTTATATGAAGCAGATATCTACTGAATATTAATGTGTAAGAAATATGGCTAAAATGCTATCAGTAACTGTGATCTAAACATCATTCTAAACAACTCTGATTTTAAAACTAACAGATATATATATATATATGTATATATACATATATATATATATCTGTTATATATGTGTAGGGTGTTTCATTTGTGCCCCATGATTTGGTCTAATAACTGAATTGACTGTATTGGGATCATCTAACTGGTAAGCTACATGAAGATGAGATATTGCCAAATCAAAATAAATGATCACGAGACCATTATTTTGGGGTCTAAGTGCACGATTAATACACGTGTACATTCGTGTTTAAAGCAAGCTTTCTCCTAGTCATTCCTCCTCTACTCTTATTTCCTAGGCAATTCCAGCCCCAACCCAAACACAGGCACTGCTATCAATTTTCGTGTATCCCTCTGGACACTTTTCTAGGTGGTCATAAGCATATGTATGTATTTATAGAAATGTAAACATGAGCATATATATGTATTTATAGAAATGTAAACATGAGCAGCCAAAATGCACACATGGTGGAAAAGCAATCCATATTGTCTCTGTGTCCAACAGTGTAGATGGTAGTAGCCGTGCCATTGATTTGGGACAATCTGGTACATTTGACACTTGGCCATGTTTAACAAAAGGATGTTTACCTTTGTAAAATCTCTGGACCAAAAGCATTCCCTTCATCTTCTTTTTCTTTGAGATAAGAGAAAAAGAACCCCTCGATCTCTCCCTGGGTTTCTGTTGATTATTTGAAATAGGCAAAGTTAGAAGTGTAGATAATCCAGTCATTGTAGCATGGCATAAAGCCATAGCCTACTCGGATCACTCCATTTTGTGGATCTTGCCTAACCACCACCTGAGTCTGTCTGTGTGGATGCCAAATCTGATGGTTAGAGCTGGTTAAAGATCCAGTCCATCATCTGCCAGGATCAGTGCTGCACTTCTGTCGCAGCAGCCATTAGTGGCTTTTCAGGTTTTCAAAGGGTTTTTCCTGTCAAGGCAGCGAGTGATGCACACTGGTGATGTTACTTGGTTGATCACTCATTTAAATGTCTTCTGAATATTAATTGAGTCCATCATCTGCAGATGCTCATCACTTGCCTTGTACACAGAGAAACATTTATTGTACATGTAGAAAATTCAATTATGATAAATTGAAACTCTAAAGAGATATTTCATATATATTATATATATTTCTTTGAATTTCAATTTTCTTGAATTATCATTTGCAAAGCATTTAAGGATGTTTCTTTTTAAAGCAAACTTTAAAAGCTGAATGAAGAAGAGTTGCTGATTTGTGAAATTCATCTCATTGAAAAAATTGCATTTCACATGTAAATTGTTTTAAGTAATCAAAGAGTATAATTAGAGTCATTTATAAAATAACATGATTATTTAGATAAAAGCAGATGATTTAGGGAGATTAAGCCAATGCACTTCAGGTGCTTAGATATTATGAAACAAAAAAGAATTAGACAAGAGTAAATCCAGTTATCACAATTTTGAAAAGAATCCTGTGTTTCTAGAACATACAGGATTCAGATCCACATGTCCCACAGTGATACCTCCTAAAATCTTTCACTCTGTGCTTCAGAACCTTCACTCTATCTGATTGAAACAGGGAAACACTCCTCTAAAGAAAATGTCCCTGAGAGCAATGCAGAAGGAGTGTCACTGGGGAAAGTATCACTTAATTCACAACATGGAGGAATCCATCCCACTGTAGCTCCTGTCTGAGACCCGTGTTCTTTGCAGCTCTCTACGAGCAGTCATGTGAAGCCCACAGGCACAGAGGAAACTCTTCAGGGCTCTACTATATCGACTCAGACGGAAGTGGCCCGCTGGGACCATCCCTTGTATATTGCAACATGACAGGTATGCTAATAAGCCTTTTTTATGACAGTTAAACTCATGTAAATACTTGCTGTGCATGAAAAACCCAGATGGGGAAAGTAGAGTTTACCTACTGGCAGCTTTTTGTAGATGTGCATTTTGATTGTAATTGTAATATGATTGCTCAGAAGTATTAAACATAATGTTCTAAAATAGTTAAGAGGTGGTAATTAAACGTTATGTTCTTTCTTTGTGCAAAATTAACAATAAATCTTTGCTTATTAATCTGAAACAAAAAAGGATAAACTTTATTTCTTAGTTCGTGTCAATAAATGCCAAAGACTTAGGAGAATATTCACTTTTCAAATTTATGAAAACATCCATTTGTATTCTTTTGAATCTGTAATCACATGAGTTTATCTAGGAGATAATAAATGTTTCTAAAGTGTATATACTTCAAGTAATAATGTTATTCTTGTGCAACTGTATAAATAATATTTTATTTTCCTTAGAAACCTAATTATATGTTAAAGGACTTGTTTCGACATATTATTTATGATGCCTTTAATTCTTTGAAACTTTTTAATTTAACATCTCCACCTACGGTATAGGACCACAAAGGACCAAAGCATCCACTTTAATGAATGACAACTACCCTGATGGAATTGATACAAATTCTTTATACCGCTTCTGTACCTGTATCTATATGTGTCTGTACCCATAACTTTTCCTCCATGCTCGCATAACATTTTACCAATAAAAAGACGACAAACCTCCAAGAAAACTTTCTGTTACTCTAGCAGTGTAGACCTAACAGGTACTTCAACAACCACAGAATTTGACTCTGCAAATTCTGAGCTAATGATCAGAAAAAAATAACTATAGATGGTTCTAAGGCAACTATAACTTAGTTATAATTTTGTTCTTCTGTTATTATGGCTACATGTCACCCTGACAGGGTTGCAGTTCTCACAAGGGGGGAATTATTTATGGGTAAATTTATGATGATGCTTTGTGAGTAGCTTACAATCCTGGTGTGTTTTTTTACCTACTACCATTTCATACATGAAACAAAATCTGAGCATTTTGGCAGTGGTTAATCGTATGATTAGATCTGAATTCAGTCAAATATATCTTCCAGCCCCAAAACTACCCCCAAAGTTGGTACAGAAAATGCAAGAACTTGCAGAGCATTGCACTGGGTGTGAGTATGGCTCTTTTGGGCTTTGGGGTAAACATTTTATTATAAATACTGAGCAAAATATTACAGTGTGATGACAGAGTTAAATACATTGGCTTACCTTGACTGAAAAATGTGTGATCAGTGAAATATGTGAGGAAACAGCAGTCCAGGGGATCATTCTAGATATACTGCACTCCAGTGGTTTATAACAGGCCTTCAAGTGCTTTCAATTCCTGCTTTGATTTTCTTTCATTACCATGGCTCAAGCAAATGCCAAGAACAAAGAAGGCTAAATAAAGTTGCTAGCACCCCAATAAAACATTTCCCTTTATCAATTAAGTTCTTAATTATCACAGAAGTCTAGGGCATGTTAAAGATTTTCATACATATTATCTTAGGTTAATTCTATGAGCAGAGTTCCATACACACTGAAAAATTCCATGATTCTAGAAAGGTAGAAATAATCCCAACTGGTACATTCCAAAATGAGTGACGTTTCAACGACTGAAGCTATTTTGTTAATAGTTAACTATTGGCAGGCTGAGGTCAAGTTTATAAGGAAAGGTATTTGCTGCGAAGAGGAATAACCGAGAGCTGAGGGCTCGATCTTCTGCAGTTGACGGTTGTAATAAAAGAAAAGTATTTTAGTCATGCTAGTAAACACGCGGTCTAGGCTTCCCCATGAAGCTTTAGTTGTGCATATTTATAAAGCCCCTTTAGAATGTGTAACTATCTCAGAGGTGTTTTGTTTTAATGCTAATTTGATACCATAGCTGATGTATTTTGATTCCCTGCAATTGCTGTTACCTTTTCGGAGTGAACCTTGGCCCCTACCACCAGAGAGAAGAGTAGTTATCATCAAAATGCAAAGAGACAGTAAAAACAGATGCCCAGCTTTTGATTTCAGGTAACTTAGAATAATACCTGATGATATACAAGCAGGTTTTTCTTAACATTAGAGATGAGAAAGAACCTCTAAATAAGGGAGGGAAAAGGTGAAATCTACTGATTAACCCTCCTGGTCAGTTTATATACACGATGGCCTTGAAAACTGTCTGCTGAGAATGTGAATCATTTCCTTCCCCGGGTGACCTGAAGAAACGTCCAAGTAAAGGCACAAAACTGAAGAGTTGCAAAAAAGCTTCTGACAACATTGAACCCATGTGTACTCAGTGCCTGCCCTGAGCCAGGCACGGCTGTGGCCACATCAGGGAGTGAAACTGAACACCTCCCTCCCCTGGTACGGGGGGTGCCTTCTGGGGTGGGGAGCCAGATCATTGACAGAAGTGAATCAAATACTTGGCATGTTACAAGGTAGCAGGTGTTGTGAAGAAGAACAAAGCGGGGAACAGGGTCACAGACTGTACAAGGATGGGTTACAGTTTTAAATAGAGGAATCAAGAAAGGACTCAGTTGGAAAGTGACATCTGTGCCAACCACATCAAAGAAGCATCCCTGAGAAAACCTGAGGTGGAGCCTTCAAGGGGAGGGAGGAGGGAAGTGCCAAAGGCCTGCAGCCATGGGGAGCTGGCATGTTGGACAGACTCAGGTGGAAGGACGAGAAGGTGGCCTTTCCTCAAGTCATGTGGCTGGAAAGGGGCTGGTCCAGGATTCACACCAGCTGTGCAGTTTGGGCCTTTAACCATCATGGAGCACCAAGAGGAAGCAAGGAGACTAGTTAGGACGTTGCTCTAGTAATCAAGCCAAGATGGTGGTGGTGGGTAGCAGGCTGGGAGCAGAGGAGGAGGAGGAGAGAAATGTTGAGTTAGAACCGGTGGACTAACCGATGGAGAGAAAGAGAGGCATCAAGCAGGGCTCCTGTATTGGGATCCAAGCCCTGGAAAGAAGGTGCAGGTATTACTCACAGAGACGGAGAGTTCTTGGGAAGGACCATATTTGTAAGAGAAGACCAGGATTCCAGTTGTGAATATGTGAAGTTTGGGTTGCCTATTGGTCCTTTAGTTAGATAGTGGAGATCTGTTGGTTATAAAACAAGTGTAATGTGTCTTCTTAAAGCCTACTGGGTGGTCATAACATCCTTGGCGATACAACCTTTTAAAAATATAATTTGGAGTGTGACTTTACAAATTAATTTAACCTGACCAGAGGGCTCCTGTTTGCTTTACTGTCACTAGTGGACACTATCCAGCAGGATGGAGCTTCTCCAGGTCCCTACGTGTTTGTTCCCCAAGGGGAAGCTCTGCTTTCCACAGCCAGATTCTGCAGGGCAGCATCCCAGGAGAGGCTGTATTATTACTAATCTTCTCTAGAGATGCTTATGTGCACATGGGTTTAGAAAGCACTGTCGTTTAGCTGAGGATCTTTGGTTTTAGCAGGCACAGGCTACTCTATCGTCCAAAAAATTAAAATGGAAAGGGAACAAAGGGCATCACAGAATGGAGAAATAAAACCAGTGCAGATGTAAAATTTTGGTGCCGCTACTCATTTCATGGTCCAAGCAATTATCCTGTTGTTCCTATTTATATAGGTTGCTGTGGGTGAGGTTTAATGATCCATCACTGAATCCCTGTGGCTCTGATGCATCCACAAATGCAACAGGAATGGTTCACATATATTAAGATAAAGTATGAGACATTCATTCTCTAGATTAAGTATCTTCTAAACTCTCTAACGTAATCTTGGAAAGTTTTAAGAGCTGTAAGGTGTGTATGTGTGTGTGTGTGTTTCTGTAGGGATTCATGAAAATTATTGCTAATAATTTAATAATTTATATTGATGTGTAAATGTCTATTATTAAAGCACACTTAATAACTGTATATCTTCATTACATTGCAAATGAACAAACATTACATAGAGATTATTGTATCACAATGTCTTTTGGGTAATTAAAGGTTTTTAGAGAAGTTTATAGTTGCCTAGCTCTCATGTAAAACTCCTGAAATTAGTATAGTCTCGTTCTATGTGAAAACATCAATGTCGTAAGGGTTCCATAATTATGACTGAGATGGAACATCAAATGGATCATGAGACACACATACATACCCAAGATGGAGAGCAGGAGTTAACTACTTCAGTGAAGATTTCCAAATACTATTAAATACCAAGGATTTTTATTAAACTCAACACCATAAGGAAAGCAATGTGCTGAAGACAGAGAAACACACAGGCCAGTCTGAAGACCAGTGACTACCTCCAGCAGCTACACAACAAAATATTTAATGAAAATGTTTTTAAATCCAGATTTTTCCCAGGGAAAATCCAAGGGATGAACCAAAGTTACAGCTAAATGGTCCTTACTGCCCAGGGGTCATATGAGGTGCCCCCTAACAAATCTGCTTATTGATAGAGGAAGATCTTAGGGTCCTGATTCTGTTCTTCCAACCTGGAAATATGTCCACTCTGAAAACTTTGCCTTCTCCATGATGCTGCGATGCCTGTGGACAATTAAACACCCTCTAATTATTAAAAAACAAGTACTAACACTTGGGAAAAGATACAAAAAACAGAATTCTAAACCAATGGTTAAAATTATATCCTTGGAATAAAGACACAAATGTAGAGAGCATGGACTTGAGGACACAGGGAGGGGGAAGGGGAAGCTGGGATGAAGTGAGAAAGTGGCATGGACATATATACACTACCAAATGTATAGCTAGTGGGAAGCAGCTGCATAGCACAGGGAGATCAGCTCGGTGCTTTGTGACCACCAAGAGGGGTGGGATAGGGAGGGTGGGAGGGAGACGCAAGAGGGAAGAGATATGGGGATATATGTATACGTATAGCTGATTCACTTTGTTATACAGCAGAAACTAACACACAATTGTAAAGCAGTTATACTCCAATAAAGATGTTAAATAAATAAACAAACAAACTTGCCTAAAAAAAATCAGATTTCAGAATGAAAAAAAATAAAATTATATCCTTGGTAATAGCCTTTAAAAATGTAGTACTAGGACACACTCTGCATGTATTTTTTAGTAACTTTAGTACAGAGACAACCAAAACAAGACAAAATAGTAAGCTAGTTTGAATGGACTGCTTGTGCAATTTGTTGACAGACCCATTCCCTTTCTAAACAGAAGAAACAAAACATAACTTCTTTGATGACAAGATGAGGAAGGCCAATGGCTCTACTCACTGAGAGAGATAGAACTGTTTGTGCCCACCCTAAACCCAGGGTAGTTTTTTGCTGTTTTCATAGTTGTGAGGTTCAGAAACTGCTTCTCAGACCTTGCATTGTGAGAATGATTGTCACAGAAAGAAGATAGGTTGCAGTCAGAGCAGTGATTCAACTTCCAGTGCGTGAAAATCACCTGGAGGCTTGATGAACAAGCTGAGGACTGGGTCTGTGACATCCCTGCCCATTGCACCTTCAGATCTTGATTTATTGCCTCAACAAGTTAATAATCCAGAACTTTTTACTCATTATTATTGCTGAGTCACTTGCCTTTATGCAAACCAAGCAATTGTGTTTCTTTTCTTTTTTTTTTATTGAGGCATAGTTGATTTACAGTGTTGTGTTAGCTTCAGGTGTACAGCAAAGTGATTTAGTAATACATACATATATATCTATTTTTTCAGATTTTTTTCCCTGATAGGTTATTACAAAATATTGAGTATAGCTCCCTGTGCTATATAGTAGGCCCTTGTTGGTTATCTATTTTATATATAGTAGAGCATAAATGTTGAATCTAAAAAAAAAGATACAAATGAACTTAGGTACAAAACAGAAATAGACCCACAGACATAGTAAACAAACTTATGATTACCAAAGGAGAAAGGGGGGATAAATCAGGAGTTTGGGGTTAAAATATACACAATTGTGTTTCTTAAACATCCTTTTCCATGTGTCAAAAATTGTGTCAGGGGCTTCCCTGGTGGCGCAGTGGTTAAGAGTCCGCCTGCCGATGCAAGGGACACGGGTTCGTGCCCCGGTCCGGGAAGAGCCCACATGCCACGGAGCAGCTGGGCCCATGAGCCATGGCCACTGAGCCTGCGCGTCCAGAGCCTGTGCTCCGCAACGGGAGAGGCCACAACAGTGAGAGGCCCGCGTACTGCAAAAAAAAAAAAAGATTGTGTCAGGCCTCCAGCACTGTGGTTTAGCAAAGGGCAGTCAGCCCAACTGTTTACACATAACTCATGTCATTGTTTTAAAAGCCCTCTATAGAACGGGTATTGATTCATACACCATGAACCTGCATCTCTTTTATCCTGGCTTTTGCCTAGAAAGAACCCTTCCTGCCCCCACTGGGGGTACATTTTCTGGCCGGCTTCCTGCAGCTTGTAAAGGTAGTTCCTAAAACAGGCAGCCTAGTGTGGTTGGCAATGTAGAATTTCTAGAGAAGGTCCTGTCACTGTGCCCAAAGGGAAAAAAGACAAATGCTTCAGGAAAGTTTATTTTCCTGCTTTTCTGTCAGCCACACAGTCTTCCCTGGCCTTACGGGTGGACAAAGTGAATGGTCTTGATGAACAATAAACGTATAGATGTTCAGAGAGCAGTTAGGCTAGCAGCATGCTTGGTTCATTGCCTTAGCATTCAAAGGTGGCTAGACAATAGCATTCAGTCTTTAGATGCTGCCTGGTCCACTTTCCTCATTTACCAAATATGGAATTGGAGGCTCAGAGGATTTTTTTGACTTTTCCAAGACCATAGCTTGTAACCCACATCTCTTATTGACCATGACCCTGTACTCTGTCCATATCTAATTTTATAATTGCATATATAGTGTACTCTCTGAGGAAATTACTTTGCTCTTGTGCTGTGTGGTAGGCTGATAAACAAGGGAAAGCACTAATAATATCTCCCAGTAACTGATCTCTTGGGAGGTTTCAGGCACGGGGCCAAGCACACATACATGTTGCCTCAGGACAATATATGTCGTGTTGAGTAAGTGTCAGTTCATGTTAAATAGCAGATGCCTACCCTTATGAATGAGCTGACACACAAAATTGTATTCAGTGTGACCTAGTAAGTGAAAATATCACCCTCTGAAATCCTAGGGAAGAAGGCTGTGAAGTAGCTGCATTCCCTTGAGGATATCCAGTTGTATCTTCTAGCATTTTCTTGTGTTCAGAATATTAAAATAAATCATGAAAAGCCTCAAGGCCCCAGATCTGTGGCAGCCCTTATGAGGGTCTTCATACAAATATTGATCAAGAGGGACCCACATGTGTGGGGCTGGGATGAGTGCCACCTCTGGGCCCTCCCAGGGCCTAGAGACTGTCTGCTTAGAGCTGTCATCTCTCCCCTTCCATAAAACACACACACCAGTCATCCTTGGCTTTGACAAACAGATGACATGGCAGGGCCCAGGGCCTGTGACATCTAGGGCAGGGCCAGGTGAGAGCTGACCGTTGTCTTCCTCAGGGCACCCACTGGGCATTCAGAGCAGTGCAGTTGGCCATTACCAGCACTGTGGGCACATAAATGCCCGGGATCTAGTTCTGTTTTCTTCTGGAATTTTTTCATTGGAAATATAGTAGAGGGCTCAGATGGGTAAGGCACTCTGGGAAGGTTACAGACCTCAGCACTCTTTGAGAGCTTCACCTACTCAGAAAGCTCAGCGACTCACGCTGGGCTGCTTAGAAATATGTAGCAAAGTTACATAGTTTTGTGAAGTTGGGCAAGTGAGTTTTTCTAGGCTTCCATTTCTCTTATCTGTGTGGCCAGAGGGTTGGGCTGGATCAAAGGTTATAACTGTTTCTCTCTGGATAGTAACACAGGGGGAGAAATTCTGAGAAGGCTGTTGTGGGCCTCTATTGTAGTATTCAGATGATTTTTGTGGATCCAGGAATGGCTGCTGGTGTTTACATCAGTCTGTCCTTATTTATCATCCTGAGTGCATCTTCTTCTTCTTTTTTTTTTTTTTCTCGGTACGCGGGCCTCTCACTGTTGTGGCCTCTCCCGTTGCGGAGCACAGGCTCCGGACGCGCAGGCTCAGCGGCCATGGCTCATGGGCCCAGCCGCTCTGTGGCATGTGGGATCTTCCCGGACCGGGGCACAAATCCGTGTCCCCTGCATCGGCAGGCGGACTCTCAACCACTGTGCCACCAGGGAAGCCCCTGAGTGCATCTTCTTGACCAGTTTTATCTGGAGATCGATGTGACAAGTTAAATCATTTGGCATATTGCCTTCCCAGTCTTCCCAGAATGTGTACCCTCTTCCCATCAGAAGAAAGAGAGGCAGCTGGCTTCATTTCCGAAGAGGTGGTGTTTGGACACAAATTGGACTTCATTTCAGGCATCTGTGGGAGAAGGGATTTTTGCCTTTACTTTCCTCAAGGTCAATGTCCAGATCATGAGTGATGGTCCCACAAAATATAAAGGCATCATATTTTTCGTGAAGTCTTTTTTTCTCAGGGAGATTGAAATAAGCATAGCAGATAGGCTTTCAATGTGTGTCTACCTGAATCTGTAGAATAAAGATCTGGTTCTTTTTCCATCCAACCACTTGTTTTGCTGTGAAAGACTCCTTGTATAGTTCAGAGGTCTATTACAAAGTGTAGGAAGTGTTGCCAATTGCAAAGTGGATCTAAGTTGGCAAAACAAACAGAAGGAGGAGGATGTCCTAAGATACGGTAAGTCAGTGTCATTAGTTATATCCTGCTTACCAAATGAAACCAGCAAGTGAACTTGGCTGCAGGTTCATTTGTCCGAGCAAATGGTCAACCAGGTGCCACCCATGGTCACCCTGCTCCTGTGCAGAGGAAAGGCTCCAGTGAGTTGGATGAACATGTTCTGATAGGGTCTAATTCAACAATAGTTCAAAATTCCTGTTTAAATTTGACCACTGTTAAAATTAATTACCTCAGGTCCAAAATTATGCTTCAGACTACCGTGAGTAACAGCTAAGTATTTTTCCATCATGCTGGTCACTTAAATTCCTTAGTCTGTCTCTTCGTGCTTGAAGGCTAAGATTATGTGTCATGTCAAAGGTTCCTTTCTACTCATAGTTTTGAAATAATATGTTGTGGAATATTAGGGAAACATAATGTGTCTTTGTTGGGGTCTTTTAAATCATATTTCTAGAAAGGGCAAGCATTTAAAGTATTTTTTCAGAGGACAGTTTTGAGGTTCTTTTCAACCTTTCCCTTCTCTCCACTTCAAAAGATTTCTATTATTACACCTTAACCATGCAAGACCATAAATTTTTCATACCACTAGCCTGTATGAACTATTCAAGCACATTATTTTTCTTTGTGCCCTAAGCCATGAAAATAAATGACACAGTGGCATGGGAACTGATGAACTCCTAAGCCTAACACAGTCTTCTGCATGGCTCCCTGAACCCCCATTTCATTTGATGGAAGAAACCCTGAGGGTGAATGGGAGTAGGTAATTACCAAAAATCATGCCAGATGCATTTAAGTAATTTTCCAGGAAAATGTTGAAATATAAAATGCCTAGTGAAAACATGATTAAGGGGGAAACACAATCTATGGATTTCAAGTTGCCATAGGGACACTCACAGCCCCCTTTAGTGAGCAGAGAGGCAGGTGATCCATTAAGTCTTTTTTCCTAATTGTTTATAAAACTGCATTAGTCATGCTGACTCACAGTTTGTTCCTGTTCTGGCTAGTTTTTGCATATTTTGTGATGTTCTTTTCCATAGGCTTTGAATCGGAGGTTTTTCCATAGCCCTTAGGGTTCTTTTCCCTGGATCTCTGGATGTATTTGATGTGTTAAGGGTTTGCAAACACCAGCATGGCTGTAGGTTTTTCCCAGACCCAAACTCTCAGGGCAGGAAAGGAGCAGGGGACCCCTCACTGAGTTCCATGCAGCATTGTTTTGATTTTTGAACCTTGCTCATGTATTAGCTATTAAAAAATAAACTCCGGGCTTCCCTGGTGGCGCAGTGGTTGACAGTCCGCCTGCCGATGCAGGGGACACGGGTTCGTGCCCCGGTCCTGGAGGATCCCACATGCCACAGAACGGCTGGGCCCGTGAGCCATGGCCACTGAGCCTGTGCGTCCGGAGCCTGTGCTCTGCAACGGGAGAGGCCACAACAGTGAGAGGCCCGCGTACCACACAAAAAAAATAAAAATAAAAAAATAAACTCCACAAGGCTGTTTCCTGCCCCTCTAATAGGGCAAGTTTGTGTGGATACTGATCATTTTATCAAATGCATATTACAGAGGAAGTTATATGACATGACATTATAAATATAGTTGAATTAAGGCAGCTTGAACTCAGCCTTTTAGCCACTGAGCCATGGGCCTTTTATACTGTGGGAGCTTCTATACATTCATGGTGGGAGGTTATTTTGGGGAAGATAAAAGAAGTCAAGGTGTTTTTCTTCTGTTATAAATATTGTGAAGTGTGCATTGTTTTTTAAATCTCTTTGAAAAATATAGGTAATCCATGTAACAGAAATACCCCAGAATTTTCCAGCAGACATTCATGTAACAATGGTTTCTGCTAGGAATTGTTATGTTAGATACCCCAAGGCACTGTGTTTTTTAGTGCTGGCCATTGAATGAGTTGCTGACACACTATTAGTCAATTTTTGTCAAAAATACTTATTTTCCATTATTTTGCATGATCAGAATAATGGTTTTGTGAGCTGCTTGTTCCTCAAATGTGTCTTTTACACACTTCTTTGATTATCAGAGGAAAAGATGCTCAGTGAGATGAGGAATATGCTTGTTAAAAACATAAGTATATATACGATAATCTTTAGCTTTCCTCTTATAGTAATGGAAAGAAAAAAATAAAAGCCAAAAAGTTCTGTTTATAACTTTGAGTATTATAATACAGAACTGAAAAAATTGACCCCCTGACAATGTTGACTATAGTAATAGTAATGCAAATTTCAATAAAGAGAATCGCTACTGTCAACATTTTAAGAATTCCACTCGCTGATTCCAATGTCAAAGAGATCTGATTGCTACAAAAATAAAAACCTTAATTCAGATAGAAGATGCTTCTGATTTCCATATTTATGTTTAATGATTCCATTCTCATCACAGTCTCCTTTCTCCCTCCCAACCCCTCTTCTGCCCACCAGACACTGCATGGACCTCAGTGCAGCACAATGGCTCCCACTTGGTTAGTGTCAAAAGCTCGAACGGAGAAAGCCCCCACCCTGTGTTTTTCAAGTACACAGCCAGCATGGACCAGATCCAGGCCATAATTGACTATGTGGACCACTGCCAACAGAAGCTGACTTTCCACTGCAAGAAGTCAAGGCTTTCAAGTCCCCATGGTGAGTAATCAGAGTAATCAGACATTGTGGGCGGTAGCCCCCACAGATCACAATGGCCTGCCAGAGATCCATGAGAACCTGTGCCTATAGTGCCCGGATCACATCTGAAGTGACAGGGATACTCTTCTTCGGAGCAAAGACCAAGGTCTTTGCTCAAAGCCAGGAATGATCTGAAGTTTCTTCCTAGACTCAACTGGGCAACTGAGCAGTAAAAGCCTCCTAAGGAGGCCCCTGGAATGCTCAGTGCTCATCTGCCATGATGGGCAGGGACCTCTTAATTCTGTTTTATCTTGGGAAGGATTGCTAACAATGACATGGCTTAGTTATCTGGAGGTGATTATTCCGTGAGATTCTTTTTCATAGACAATGCAATTAGTGTCTTGGCTAATTATTAATTAGGGAACAATGTTTGGTATCACCACCTCTTTCACACAACATAAGTGCTAATAGTTTATTTCTCATATCTTTTCTTCTTTTGAAAATTCTTTTTTTTTTTTTCCGGTACGTGGGCCTCTCACTGTTGTGGCCTCTCCCGTTGCGGAGCACAGGCTCTGGACGCACAGGCTCAGTGGCCATGGCTCATGGGCCCAGCCACTCCGCGGCATGTGGGATCTTCCCGGACCGGGGCACGAACCCGTGTCCCCTGCATCGGCAGGCGGACTCTCAACCACTGCGCCACCAGGGAAGCCCGAATGTTCTTATTTTTAATTTTATATTTTCTTCCTTTGAAAAATCCCATTCTGTTGGAATGTGCAACCTCACTGCCTTCATGAAACTGCTTGGTTTTCTGGAGGCTGGCGTGCCCCCTCTCTGATTAGGCATCTGGGGAGTGGAATGAGCAGAGGGCAGTAGGCAGGTTCTCTGAGTTCAAGCTCTTAGGACTTAGACAAGTCCCTGTCACTCAGCAGCTATGGGACTCAGAAAATCATTTTATCTTTTTTGAGTCTTCAGAGCTAAGACACTAACCTTGCCAGAACTTAATTGTACCACATCTATAAATGGCATGAAGTAAAGGCTACTTATTTGCATCTCTCCAGTTTATTGAATTTATAGTTAGTGCTAGTGGGTTTAGTACTTACTGTTAGTTGATTGATGCCAGATAGATCACTGAGCTAAAATTGTATATGCCCAGAAGAATGAGAAAGCTGCCTCCAGGAGAGTAAATTATTGTTATGGGGCTTCCCTGGTGGTGCAGTGATTGAGAGTCTGCCTGCCGATGCAGGGGACATGGGTTCATGCCCCGGTCCGGGAAGGTCCCACATGCCGCGGAGCGGCTGGGCCCGTGAGCCATGGCCGCTGAGCCTGCGCGTCTGGAGCCTGTGCTCCGCAACGGGAGAGGCCACAACAGTAAGAGGCCCGTGTACCACAAAAAAAAAAAAAAAATTATTGTTATGGGTTGTCTAACCAGGGAAAACAAGGCAAAGGTAGAGTAGTGTTGGAACCAACCACTAACAAAGTCATAAAACAAAACCACCTAGTGAGTCATGGAGCAAACTCATACAAAGTAGCAGATGGTCTATTCCAGAACCTGGACATGACCCAGATCAGCAAAGGATTCCTGCCTGGAGGGCCAGTGTCTGCCTATTGATTTGCATGTGGTTGCTCAATTGTTAGCCCTTCGATATATTAATAAATATATAAAACAGCAACAACAGCAACAAAAACAAATATTTAAATAAGTGTTTAATTGGGGCTAGGGGGGAAAGATGGAAAGAGAAAAGACTTATAAACTTAATAAACACCTGCTAAAAAAACAAAATAAGGGACTTCATTAACCATACATGCTCAAGTTATTTGCATTTCTTATATGCTGCGACTGGAGGATTGTTAGTACCAACTTAATTTAAACAAATTCACTACAGACCTATATATTTCCAGAAGTGTTTAATTAAGGTTGAGTTGAGGCAGGCAAATAGTGTAGCCCAATACACCTTAAAATTGTTGCACTAATTTGCTCAGTATTATCAATAGACACAAATGGGTGTGCAGAGCTTTGATGCCACTCCTGTGTGGAAGGAGTGAAAACAACAAAGCCTGGGCCCCTCATTAGAAGGTTGCAATGTGAAAACAGTACAAGGAGACTGCAGTGTGGGGAACAAGTAGCTTAGGAATTTTTTAGGGTAGATTGGGAATGTCCGTCAAAATTCAGTTTTCTCTCAAGAATTTTCCACTGTTCAAATTCTCAGAAGTTATCAGGAGACTGAGGTGGTGGTAATCTTGAGAGGAGATAGAGCACGTCTGGGGCCTCAGTGCAGCAGCTCTTGTGTAGGTTTTGTTTTCCAAGAGGGCCAGGGAGAAGCAGAGGGCCTAGGATCTTGCTAGGGTTCTGAAACAGTTTTCCTTCAGCATCTTTATGGTCTCTGTGTTACATATAGTTTCAGGGGATATGATTACAGGTGGCTAAAGAGGAAGTTGGATGACAGTAAGTGTTGACTCTAGGAGACCATTTGGTTACCCTACTATGAATGCTTAAGGTCGTTGAGGATTGTAGCTATGGCTGGAGAGAAGGACAGTGAACTATGGGCTAAAATAATTGAGGAAGTAAAGCCGTGCACCCTGGCCATTGATATCTCTCCTATTCCTTTTCATTTCAGCCTCTAATTCTTCTTCATATTATTCTTAATCATTTCTTATGCAAATTCTCTAGTTACTCAAAGGAGTCTTGAATGGAGCCACATGCATTTTGTACCTTTAAAAACACTTAATGATTTTCACTTTAGAGAGAAAAATGTAAACACACAGTAACACATTGGCATATAATGATTTCTTTGCTCTTCAAATCGATGAAAGAGGATGTTGAATAATTACATTTTTAAGATGGAATTTTGAAAAATATCTATTAAGCACCTATTAAATAATACACTAAAAAGATCTTCCGCCCCCTAAAGATGTTTTCAACACATTAAAAAAAAAGATGGTTGATATTGATTTCTTGGCACACCTGTCACCCACTGGGCCTGCAGTGCGTGGTAATGAATGCAGTCCATGTGTTTACCAGCTGAGAGGTTGTCAGCAGAAGCAGAAGTCTCATTGAACAGGGAGCCATAATGAGCAGTGGCGATTGTAAGTTAGGGAGAAAGTTATTTCAGATTCTTAGTGGGGGCCAGATGGGGACAATTTAAGAGTTTGAAAGAGCACATGAAAATGGACAGGCATCTTTGCAGAATTGATGTCACTTCCGTTTCCCCTCCTGCCCTGATTCTCTGTTTACTAGGGACTGTTTCCCCTCCACCCTCCCGTGTGCACCATCTTTTCTGATCATCCTCCCCCAGGTGTACTGTAATCCCACACTGGGGCCTCAGCAGCATCTTTAGTGTAAATGAGCAGTCCTGCAGAGCTGAGGCAGCCTCCGGCCCTGTCACTTAATTATACGTTGCACTGAGGAGGGGAATGTGCTGAAGAACCGAATGTAGTTGTCTCGGACTTGCTCAAGCCGAAGACACCTCAGGCATGAAGAAGGCTTATCAGTGCCATTTCTTTAGTTTCCAAATACAGAGCAACCCATTCAGTATAAGAAGAAGCACGTCTCCAGGAAACTTTTAGGACATGCTAGGAAGTACATGTCTTAAACACATGCCAGTGTTTTTAGTTAATAAAGTGAAAGAAATCCATATTTCTCATAATAACATTAAACGTTTTAATGGCATTTTAGGATCTCAAACAGATTTTAGATTCAGTGTGTAAATTACTGTGGTTTTTATTTTGATGACAATTCTTTCTTGAATGTTATTTCCAAACAAATTATGTAAGTGGAGTCCTCAAGAAAAGTTTGTAAATATCGTGCCTGAATGAGTTAGGGACTACATGCTCATTTTCTGATAAAAGAAAAAAATTTGGTGACAACGTAAGTTTTGACATTAAAATATATATTTTTAAACAGTTGGGAGTCCTCTTAAAAATGATCCTATTGTGCAGTTAAAATATGCTCACTTCTAAAATAGTCTCTCTATGTTTTAAATAGAGGGAAGTAAAGGAACTATATTGGGGAGGCAGGTAGTGGGGGGCAAAGTAGGTGTCACCTTTCTCATACTTGTCTTTCAGATGGAACCCCAGTGAGCTGGTGGGTTGGAAGAACCAATGAAACACACACTTACTGGGGAGGTTCTCTGCCTGATGCTCAAAAATGTACTTGTGGATTAGAGGGGACCTGCATTGATTCTCAATATTACTGCAACTGTGATGCTGACCGGAATGAATGGTGATTTCCGTATAATTTCCCTGTGCAAACTGTAATTTTTTTATTGCTTAAACGATGTACCTTAGGCAGACATTGGACACAATAGTATAATAAAGAGAAAAAATTAAAGTATTCCCTAGCAAGTTAAAAGTATAAGCTTTGATGTGTATGATATCATTAATCTGAAGCCTAAAATATTAGGTAGCTATTTTTGTTGACTTGTGAGTAACTAATCATGTCCATTTTATTTTTCTAGTAACACAAAATAGGAATTAATGTTTCCCATTCACTGGAAGTGAAATATCTGACTTCTTAAAGTTAAGTTAATCCAGTTAATAAGATGACCACCCCTTGGCTGACCCAGGGCTGTTTGCTGACCTTCCTAATTCCCAGTTTCATTTTCTTAAATGGCCACACAGGGGAAACCAGACAAGGCCTTGAGTCCATGAAAGGGGGTATACAGAATACAAAACTCTCCATGCAACTGGAGATCTCAGAAGGCTGCAAACCCAAAGAAAAGGTAGACAAGGACAAATCATCCAGTAGGCACTCTGGGTAGAAAAAAATAGCTCCCTGAAAACTCATGTCTACAGACTTGCCCTCACACAGATTTGGAGCCCAAATTTATATAACTTGGATGGTCCACAAATTAAGTTAACATAGCCACAGGTTGGCAGCACCACTGGCTCATCATAGGATTACATGAGATTCTCACTGGAGGCCTGCCCTCCCCCTTCACACAGACCTCACAGGATTCCCACAGATAAAATGCCACCAAACATGAGCTCACAATCCAGGGTTATACAACACCAGAGGACAGATGTGAGAGGCAGAAGAAACCACAAAGTGTAGATGAGATGCCTAAAGTCTCAGATCATGGATACATTCAAAACATAAGATAAAATAAATATGTGAGCTGCTTGAAAAATCAAAACTGGAATTGAAACATGAGAAAGTGATCAGATCCTATTAACAAAGATGATTGTGATTTGCAAAAGAATATTAGCCAATGATAATATTTACCCAATTTAGGATTTGTTGGATCAGATATTAGACACAAGTGATCAGAAAATTGGTGAAATGGAAAATATGTGTAAATAAATGACACAGAACAGAGAGAAGCAAAATGGGATTGAGAAAAGCAGTGACATGGAGGAGTCATGTGGAGAAGATTGAAAATGTGTCTGATTAAAGTTTCAGAAGAGAAGATTTGGGATAATTAAGAAGAAGAAGTATTCAAATAGCAGGAAAATGTCCAGATTTGAGAAAACATTAGAATACCAAGCAGGATAAATAAAAGTAGATCCATATCTAGACACACCATGGTGAAATCAAAGAACACCAAAGAGAATGTTAAAAGGAGCAGAGATGAAAGCAAGACTCTTAAAGGAAAGACAGCCAGCCAGCAGACCCCCCCGAACAGCCCAGGACCCAGCCCACGGAGGGCAGGACACACCCCTCACAGGACGGAAGTGAAATAACTGTCAAACTCCCAGTGTTTATCCAGCTGATATTTTAAAAAGTGGAATAAAATTAAAATCCAGACAAACAGACACTGAAGAAATTTACCACTAGCAGACTCCACAAGAGGAATTTTTAAGAATGGTTTTCAGAATGAAAGAAAGTGATCTTATAAGGAAGGTCTCAGAAGCAGGAAGAAATACTGAGGAAAAAAAACCTGTAAACTCAGAGGTTAAAAACTAAAAGAAGAAAATACTAGACACTGATAACATGTAACTATATGTATGAATTTGAAACACAAGAAAGCAGTCAGATCCTATTAACAGAGATGATTGTGGTTTACAAAAGAACTAAAAGAATGTTTAGAAATAAAAATATTATTGAAATTTAAAACTTGTTTTGTAAATATTTTTTAGAATTAAATTGCTTAAAGTTTATGTCTTAAAATTTGTGTAACCTCTAAATAATAGAAACAAAGCATGTAATATTCAAATCAGTAGAGGGAAGAAAGAAAAATGGGATTTTAAAAACTTAGTTAATACAAAAGAAGATAGAAAGTGAGACTTTAAAAAAAGAGAAAGCAACAAGTACAAGATAAAAACTGTGTGAGTAATCATGCACAATAAATGTGACAAAAATGACCATTTAAATCCAGATGTCATATTGAATTAAAAACAAATATATCTTGTTTGTAAACCTAGGCATATTGAAAGCAAAATGCCAAAAAAAAATAATTACCAGGCAAATATACGAAAAAATTAGTAAAATTTTAAGGTTTAATGTGGACAAAGATCACTATTACTATACGACATTGCTTAATTTCACAATAAAAAAACAACAATGCTAATAAACTTGTATGTTTCTAATAAAAATGACTCAGAATGTATACAGAAAAAAATTGACAAAACTGAAAGAAGAAATTTACAAATCAACCATGATAAGAAGAGATTTAAATGTACATCTGTTTGTAATTGGTAATCAAATGAACAAAAATTAGTAAGATAGAATATTTTCAAATGAAATTAACAACTTGATTTATTGGGAACATAAAATTGTAGAATACATAATTTTCTCAAGCACATGTAGTGCATTTTTGCAAACTGATTTTCTCAATATTCCATAAAGCAAAACTCAAAAAATTTTACAGTAGTTGTTATCCTATGGACAGTTTCTCTGATTACAATGCAATTAGGTGAGAAATGAATAATAGAAAGATAAAAAAATATACATGAGGCAATTCAAAACCACAATTGGAAAGACTGGAAACAAGGAAATAAAGATACATTACTCATAGAAAATATCGTTGTCAACAAAGAAAACCTAAGAGAATATACAGAAATATTATTGAAATTAATGAGAGTTTGGTAAGGCTACTTACTGAACCTTAGAATAACTGGATTCTTATCAAAAATGTGTTACTATAAGAAAATATAAAAACCACTAGCAAAAGGAACAAAAGGGTACAGTACCTTGGAATAAAGATAATAAAAATATGCAAGACTTTTATAAAAAGACATCATAAAACTTTATTATGAAAATACAAGAAGACCTAAATAAATGGAGACATCACACCACTGCTATGAATAGGAAAACTAAGCATCTCTCCTCCAAATAATTTTCTCGATTCCATTTAATTCCAAACAAATGCTAAACATTTGTTTATTTTTGGGGGTAGTGACAAACTGGTTCTAAAATTTATTTGGAAAAGAATGGTACATGAATAGCTAAGATGGTTCTGAAAATGGAAACAATGTGGGGAGACCAGCCCTACCAGACATGAATAAGTTTTATGATGCCACAGTAATTAATACAGTGTGAGTTTGCTGAAGGGATGAGCCAGTAGAACAGGTAACCCCAAAAAAGAGCCTGGGAGCTTTCAAAATATGTAATTCTGGGTGATGAAAATTACGTTGTCACCAGTCCCTCTTTCTCCCCAGCAATTATAAAACTTAAAGTTGACCCAGTATTTCTCCCCTGCAGCTTTCCCAACAACTCAAAGTAGTCAAAGCTCCATTATAGGGCTTCCCTGGTGGCGCAGTGGTTGAGAGTCCGCCTGCCGATGCAGGGGATACGGGTTCGTGCCCCGGTCTGGGAGGATCCCATATGCCGCGGAGCGGCTGGGCCCGTGAGCCATGGCTGCTGAGCCTGCGCGTCCGGAGCCTGTGCTCCGCAATGGGAGAGGCCACAACAGTGAGAGGCCCGCGTACCACAAAAAAAAATAAAATAAAAATAAAATAAATAAATAAATAAATAAATAAAAATTAGGCAGTTTTGAATGAGTCTGGTGAACATGGCATATAATATCTGCATAAAACATGGACAGTGGGAATGACCTGTACTAATAAAGAATTTTTAAATAAGAAGAGTTTAAAATTTTCTCAGATTCAGGAAAGTACTTTGCAAACAACAAAAGGACAAAAAGACTTTATGATGCTATCTGCTTTAATGCACACTACATGCATTATGATTTTTTCAAAGTTTTTTTCAGGGCTGTGAATGTATTGTCAATGTTAAAAACAGAATTAAAATGTAGCTTTTTGCTATATAGAAAGTGTAGCTTTTAAAAGGTTCCTTAAAATTCAAAGATCCTCAATGAAGAACTTATGCACTTACATTTTTCCTCTAAGATGTTCTACCAGCATAGCAATCACGTGATTTAACATACTATTTGTAATGTTTACTGACATTTAATACCAGGAATTGATTTGGTGTGTTCTCCCTGTGTTTATAACAAAATAAATTTCCAGACTGACCCCTTCCCCCATAATCCAGTGGCACCTTCTAGCTTGTGAATACCATTCCCAACAAAGTCAGGTGTTATGTGCTTGGGATGAAGCCTGTGTACTTCTAACAGCAGGAGTTGCAGGGGCTTCACCAGGTAAAGCCATGTTGTTTAATTCAGTCTGATTTGTTGACGCAATCTGATTTTTAAAAATTGTTTCTTAAATTTTAGGGTTTTATTTCATATTTTTCATATCTTACCATATGCACTGCCCGTCACTTTGTTCAAAATTTTAAACAAAATAAAAATCTTAATAATTTTACATTTTCTAACTTAAAAGAATATTTCGATGCCTAGCAGAATTGGAATGATTAACTGTTAAGTTAGGAAGATTTTTTTGCAGAAAAGCTGTCAGGTTGAACCGTGTGAAACAGCTGATTTTTTGACCTGCAAAAGTGGCAGTTTCAAATGTTTCAACTTGTGTATACAGGAGTGAGTGGTGACTTTGTAATTATTTGGAATTAAAACTTACTAGGTTCTACACAGAACAATAAATTAGACAAACTAGTATTTGTTCATAAATCAGAAGTACGTATGTAATGGAAGTATACAGTGAAAAATATGAACAGCTTACAGGGTATAGAAAAACCTTCCTACTTTGTCCAGAGAGGACCGTGGTGGTACAACCAACTTACCAGCCAGATCCTCTGGCTCCTGTTCCAGTCCTATTGTATTAAACCATAGATATTAATATGTCCCCAAATAGTCACTTACATGATGATATTATTAGTATTGTTATTGTTATTATTTATAACATCCACTGGGGGGCATTGATGGTGGGTTTTATGTTCACATCCCCAACACACAGGGCCTGGCAAATAGAAGATGCATATTAAGTGTTTGTCGAATGAATGGATGGTGACAGTCTTTGGCAAAGCACTTTCCCATGCATTAGCCCATTTATTAATTGGAAGAATATATTGAATCATATCTTCATCATGGTTTTGAATCAGTATTTTGTTTTGATTTTTTTTTTAATTTATGGCTTCCACAAATAAGGAAATGCCTCATAACCACAGTAGGAATTTCTGAAACTTTAGTAAAAAAAAAAAAAGTCCAAGTATTGAAAACCTAAGTCTTGTCAGTCAGGTGGTTTTGGGTTTTTTTTTTGTCTTTTTTTTTTTTTTTTTTTTTAATGAAGGAAGATTGCTCTTGCTTCTGTAAATTCTGCATTGAAGTCTTACACAGTGGCTGAATTGGGAAGAGCAATGAGCTGCTAATTGCACTGAAATGTAATCTCATACCTGTATCCATGACCATAATTTTGGACCTGCCTGCTTTCTTCTCTATGGTCACGTAGATGAACAAAGGTCTCTGGTCCACAGAGGACCTCATTCAACATATTAGTATGTTTGTAAGTGTTCAGATGAGATGTTTGATTTCCCTACTGTTATGTATTTACAAATTTAGCTTAATACCCCTTGAACTGCAATCAAAGACTATTACTCTTCTGTACATTTTTCAGAATAATGTTAAGGTGGTTGTATTTGTTTTCTAGGACCAGCAACACAGTAGTCCTTTCCCATAAGAAGCACTTGCCGGTCACTCAGGTTGTGATGAGAGACACAGGGCGACCACATTCTGAAGTGGCTTATACACTGGGGCCTCTGCTCTGCTCGGGGGACAGTAAGTAGGGGCAAGAGGAACTGTCTTCATCCCTGCTAATACATGTCAATCTTTTAAGAGAAATCGAACTGCCTGGGTTCATTAAAAACACTGTCTATACTGATAATCTGTACTTCATTAGGAATGTATTAACTTTATAAAATAAGTGTATATTGTTAATGTAATTGAGAAAAAACATATTACCTCTGGATTCTGTAGAGGTATCTTTTATATGACATGTACATGAGACTGTGCTGCCAAGATTCATGGAATCATCTGAAATATCATGTCATTTGTTCAGCAAATATCTAATATGTACCTACTAAGTATAAGGCACT